>NC_092397.1:28148596-28763596 GCF_030028105.1 Mobula birostris
TCGTCTGCATTTGTATGTGAGCGGATTTCTGAGTTAGGAGCAACACTCAAACAAATGATTCGTAGTAACAATTTAGTGAATGTGCGGACTTTCGTGTTGTAGATCGAATCTATGGTCGATTTTAAATAAATGTCTGCGGTATGACTGAATGTAAACAGCTGATGGACAACAGACTGAACTCATGGCAGAGTCAACTAACAGAGCCGACCTAGTGCTTCAGAGTGAAACGTTTTCCATCATATCTCTATCTGACAGACATCTGACTACGGCACCGAGTTTGCTGCTGGACGTTGAATTCCTCTCCCCTGCTTCCCTGTGATGGAATCAACGGGAGGCGTCATGTCTGTCTGAGGATTTGCCAGAACTCGCTGTATCTGTTGGAATCGGTCAATGTTCTGTTGTAAAGTCAGTGAGGTGGTAAATGCTGTAACAGGGAACAAACTCGGGGAATGCTGGAAACACTAAGCCCCAAGCAGCTTGTATGGAAAGAGAAACCAATTAATACTCGTGTCAGGGGTCTCTCTGAGAACAGTTCTGAGGAGAGATACGTTAACTGTTTTTCCACATGTTCTGTTTTACCTACATCAGTGCTTCCAGCATTTCCTGTTATTGTTCCGTCCTTCGGCCGTTCTGTCGCTGACAGGGATCGCCATGGAAGTTGATGATTGTCTGGTGGAAGAATCCCGCCATCAGCGTCCGGATTTATTCATTTCATCTAGACGAGACGCGGAAGGCTCCGGTAGAAATGTTCCATCCAGTATTGACTCTGAGGAGGTAGTTGCCCAGTTTTAGTTTCCGGTGCCACTTCAGATTCGATCATCAGTAAGGAATCCGTATTCAGATCATACTGAATTTATTTTGCTCTATGTAAACTCATTCTCTGTCCCGCCGCTCTGCGCCCTCTCTCGGCCCTCCCACCGCTAAATGTAACAATAAAGTGGAAATATTACAGGATCCCCTCAAACTGCAGCATCGGCTTCTGCTCAGTGTTTTCTCAACTTGCTGTTCCCTGTCTCTCTTCCAGCGAACTTGGTGGCGATTGTGATCCTGTCCCGGGGAAAGTGCGGACTCTCCAAATGTGTCACTCGCTACCTGGTGGGAATGGCAGCGGCCGATCTCCTGGTCGTTATCTCCGATCCGCCGATGAAGTGGACTGCTGCGATTTATTTTCCCCGATCATTCCTGCGAATCACTCCTGTGTGCAGATTCGATCTATGGTTGATTTTCGCGAGCACTGCGACCTCAGTCTGGCTGACTGTCGCTTTCACCGTCGATCGATTTGTGGCTATTTGCTGTGAGAAGCTGAAAACAAAATATTGCACCGAGAGAACGGCGGCTGTGGTTATCGGGACAGTGAGTGTGCTGGCCTGTTTGGAGACTGTCCCCTGCGGCTTTGTGTACGGGGCTGGAGAAATAATTGATGGTGTTTCCTGGGATTGTGCTCTTACACCGAGCTACAAAAACTCTCCCGCATGGGCGACATTTGAGGTGTTTCACCGCATTTTAACCCCTTGTGTCCCTTTCATTCTGATGTTGCTGTTCAATATTCTGACTGTCCGGCGGATTCTAGCGGCCAGTCGAGCCCGCAGGGGGCTCCGGGGACAAAAGAGTGGAGAGAATGACAAGGACCGGGAGATGGAGAACCGACGCAAATCCATCGTTTTGCTCTTCAGCATCACCGGTAGTTTCATATTGTTGTGGGGAACAATGGTGGGATTTTCTATCTATAAACGGATTTCAATGAGTTTTGTTTATTCTGTCACGGATCCCCGTTACATCACAGAACACACAGCGGAAATGCTGCAGGTTCTCAGTTCCTGCACCAACACGTGTATTTACTCCGTGACTCAGAGCAAATTCCGAGAGGAACTGAAGAATGCGGTGAAATACCCTCTGAATCTGATTTTGAAACTCATGAAACGTTAGAAATAAATGCTGCAAAGTTTTACAATTCAGCTGCCTTCATGCTCCCAATTCTATCCACCCACTTGTGGGTGAATGGAAACAATGTGATGAACAGAGTAACAAAACAAACACGAGAAAATCTGCATTCGCTCGAAATACAAAACAACTCACACAAAATCACATCCTGATGAAAGGTTTCGACTGGAAATGTCGACTGTTTACTATTTTCCTCACACAAGATGCTGAAGGAACTCAGCAGGCCAGGCAGCATTTATGGAAAAGAGTAAATTGTCGACTTTTCCTGCCGAGACCGTTCATCAGAATCCTGTCAACTGTTTAATCTTTTCCATTTTGTGTGTGTTGCTTTAGAGTTACAAAACAGCTGTTTACAGCTGAGCCCGACGGCATCACTGACCTCACCATCCCAGAAAAATCCCTTTTGCGCCTCACCTCTCGCCCTGTTAAATTGGAGCTTGAGGAGAACCTGTTTTCCCTGCTTCCCGGTTCTGACAAAACTGCCTGATCTTGGAGTTTACTTTCGTCTCTATCAACCACTCCTGCTCCCGTCAAAACCCGTCCTTTCCTTCACCTTCCTTTTCTCCTCCATCTCTACCTGTAGAGTCTCCCTCTCACTGCCAACTTGAACTATCCTCCTGTAGGAGAATGCTCCTGTTTTACAATATTGACAGAGAACCGATCCGTTCACTTGTCTCTCTGTGAGAGATGGAGAGACAGAGAAAGTGAGCGCGAGGCTGAGGGCGCGAAGGAGAGAGCGAGTGAGACATCGCGAGGAAAGGGCGCGCGGGAGAGCACGTGAGGGATAGGGCGCGACGGAGAGGGTGCCATGGAGATGACGTTAGAGTGAGCGTGATGGAGAGGGCCTGGGGGAGAGCGCGCGGGCAATGGTGAGCGCGAGGGGGAGAGCACACGAGGGAGTTGGCGGGAGGCAGAGGGCGCAAAGGAGAGCACGTGAGGGAGAGCACGCGAGGGAGAGGACACGAGGAAGATGTCGCGAGAGTGAGCGCGAGGGAATGGGCGTGTGGAGAGACAGAGAGAATAGAATGAGAGAGGGAGCGAGATAGTAAAGCGACAGAGACATCGTGAGGGAGAGGGAGAGGGAGGAAGGGAGGAAAGAAGCAAGGGAACCGGCTCTGTGACATTGCCGGATCTGCTGTGGTTCCACTCTTTCACAGAGATCGGCATGTTTAGTGGATGATTAGTATTATTTTGAATTATGTGCATCTACTACTGTAGACATTAGTTTTTTTGTTCGATATTAAAATCGTACGAGTTCTAACAAATGGTTGGTTTCAACACGTGTCTCCTTTGTTTGCGAATGCATAAGTAAATTGCCTGAGCTGAACCAGAGAAGAATACAATGAATGAATTTTCAAACAATGTTCATTACAAACAGAAAGCACAAAAGTACACGGGGATGGAAAGATATGAATCACATGCAGTGAACACTATAGCTGGGGCACAGACAGGAGTATGTGTGTACATGAGTGAGATTGCAGGATGATGCGTTACCCCAATCATGCCATGGCCAAGGATGTCTCTGAGAAATTATGGGCCATTTTGAAAGGGCAGGATGAACAGCCAGAGGTCATGTTCCTTATTAGAACTAACAACAGACAGACAAGGTCCTGCAAAAAGAATTTAAGGAGTAGGGCATAAAGTTAGGAAATAGTAACTCTCGGCTGGTGATTTCAGGATTATTTCAGGTGCCACACGCTTGCGAGGTAAGATATGGTAAATTGGTACACTTAAATGTGTGGCTAACAATTCGGTGTAGGAGGGAGGGCATCAGGAACACAGATCATTGGGCTCTCTTCCTGGATAAGTGGGACTGGTGTAACAGGGATTAGTTACAGTGAAGAGGAAGTAATATTCTCACAGGGAAGCTTGCTGAAGCCACTCTGACGATTTTTATCATGAGGCATGTGGAGGGAGATTTGGGATCCAGACCTACCGGTCAGTAAGTAGCATTGAGCGGATGGGGTATTATTTGTGTGGTGTGTTCACGGATGTTTCCAGTAACAGTATGTAGACGGTCCACCAGGGAGGGAGACATACTTGGTATGGTATTGGGAAATTAACCTAGCAAGACGATTGGAGTTTAATTGGGAAAGATATATGGATCTTAATTCTGGAGGGTTTCAGATGATTATTAATAAGATTTTTTTTTTCACCTGCAGGTCGATGATTATAAATTTGTGGAAGAATTGGGCAGGTGTCATAGAGAGTTGTCTGGGAGCTGATGCTACTGGTTGTTACTGGATGGAGCTGATGTCAGCTGATGTCTGATACCGTGAGAGTCACATACAGCCCTGCCGGTCAGAATTTAGTAGTTCCCTGTTCCTATGAGGAGGGTAGAGAAGGACAGGGATGGTCAGGAACTTAGGGTGATGAGAAATATTGTATTTGTTTAAAAACGTAAGAGGAGTCATATGTAATGACGAGGAAGATGAAATTAGACAGGATCTTGGAGGAACATACAGGAAGCAAGAAACAAGTCACACAGTGAATCAGGAGAGTGAAGATTTACCAGGAAATGTCCTCATTCAGGAGGATCAATGAGAATCCCAAGGCATCTTATGCATACACAGAAAACAACAGTGCAGTGGGGAGAGGACAGGACTACCCGAGGACAAAGGTGGGAGTTTATGCCCCGAGACAGAGTTAGCATGCGAGGTAGAAAATGAATATTGGCGATCACTAAGGAAAAGGACAAGGAGGAAACTGTGATGAGAAAGGCTATATGGTGATATTCTCCAGCGTGTTGATACTAAACAGGAAGTGCTGTTGGATCTTAAATCATTTTGATGGGTAAGTCCTTTGGAGGAATTTAGTACATTGGGAGACCCAGACCACATGCAGTTAAATATGATGTTTAAACTGCTGGCACCGTACTTTAAGAACAAAGATCGCAACAACATCTGTTTAACAACCGTTAAACACTCGGACAGCCACAGCATTTCAAGGACAGAGAGCTGTACAACCGTGATAATGGACTTCAATTCATGGACAGTATCTATCCCCCAATCCCACTGGACATCTCTCAGGATGTAACAAAGAGTTGGTGAAGGAGAACCGTAACTGATGTGTGCTTCAATTTCCAAAGATTTTTGAAATGTCAGCAACAGGAAGAGGAACAGAAATGTAGGCAGGTTCTGGAAAGTAGTGAAAACAACAGAGTAGTGTCTGACTGTAATTTCCCCAACATTTGCTCGGATTGTCTTATCGTAGAGGCCCCGAGCAGTGGAATTTGTTGACATCATGGAAATATTTCCCAGCATTTACAGCCTATACTATGTCAGTTTGTGCAGATTTAGCATGTGATCTAAAACTTTGACAATGTTCTTTGGAAAACACAGGGGCTTATATTGATGATCTGGTTGCAGGGAATGACATGGGTTAAGAGCATATTGCAACGGTAGAAAAACTGCTTGAAAGGTTGTCCAAGGCTCATCTTACTGTGAACCTCGCTAAAAGTGAGTTTGGTCATACTACAGTTACATATCTGGGCTATGCAGTAGGCCAAGGCCAACTGGCTCCTGTACAGGACAAGGTTCAAGCTATTGCTGAGGTTCCCGTTCCAACTGGCAAGAAAGCTTTGACAATGTTTTTTAGGAATGGTTGGGTATTATCGTAAGTTTTGTAAGAACGTTGCTGACATCATTCTGCCCCTAACGAAATTACTTGGGAAGAGTGAAAGATTTGTATGGAGTGATCTTTGCCAAGAGGCATTTGAACATCTGAAAGCCATCCTGTGTTATCATCCTCTGCTCAAAGCACTTGATTTTTCAAAACCATTCTCTATAGCAACAGACACTAGTGACGAAGCTGCTGGGGCAGTATTGTTACAGAAAGGTGTGGATGACGTTGAACACCCAGTAGCTTATTTCTCAAAGAAATTTAATGTGCATTAGGAAAATTATTCAACTGTTGAAAAGGAATTGCTAGCACTTATTCTGGCATTTTGAAGACTATGTTTGTCCTGAAAGAGAGAGAGAGAGAGAGTGTGTGTGTGTGTGTGTGTGTGTGTGTGTGTGTTGTGGAACAAAGGCACCTTGTTAGAAAGAGAGAGAAAGAAAGAGAGAGAGAGGCAAGGACTGCTCACAGTTTGTTTATACTTTCTACAAGGACACTAGCAGCATCCATGTTCTTACAGAGAGAGAAGGGAGGAGCTGCTTTATGGACAGTTGGTATTCAGCGTGGTGAGATAAATAGAAGGTCAGCTGTTAGACCTACAGACACATGCTTTTGGACACTGAATGAGCTTTGTTGTGCCCACAGAAAAGTTGGGTTTTGGAGGATTGATCAGGCGGATCGATCAGTGGCTCTAGCAGTGCACAAAGGGTGTGACCGGTGGGGAGTTATTCGTGTGCCACCCTTGCTGGGTTGACAATTCCACCACAGAAGAATGGTCTGAGTCTGTTGTGGTCGTAGTCGGTGACTTCTAGAGGATTTCCAAGGACAACAGGAAGACTTACGGCGTCAGCTCACCTGAAGACTCAGACTTCTCCCTCTCTCTCGCTCCATCACTACTCAACTCAATACCACGAACTGAACTGAACTTTACTCTCATTGTAAGACTATCTATTTACCCCTAGACTTGATGAAGCTTGCTTTTCATATATTTCCACATTTACTTATATATATATATATAATCACTGCTAACCTGTTTGATTTATCTACACTTATATTACTGAATTACTTAGTAACTAATATATACCATTAGTTATTTGCAATACTGGATTCCAAATTGTTTTCCATTTCTGCTGGTTCTTTAACCCTTCACAGGGTACATGACAATAGAAATATTGTATGTGCAGAGTAAGTAATTTCATATATTCCTTTCCATTCTAAAATTAAAGGATATAATTTCGTGGTGAAATTTGCTGACATGGATTAACAATCTTTTGACTGACTGGAAACAGACCAAGGGAGTTTCTTCTCTTCTATGTGGCAGACATTTACTCTTGGGTCAGTGAAGGGATCGGAGCTTTGAAACAGCTGCTCACAATCCACATGTCATCTAGCCACTACATTTAGACACTCCAAGTTCACAGACGGCAGGGAGCTGGGAATAGAATTTAAGAACAGATCGATGGGGAGATACTGAGCAATTATGCAATAGGTTAGTTTAGGCATACCTGGAGTATTGTGTTTGTGAAACAAATTTGCATCCCCTGTTCACTCAACTATCGATCTGTTAACTTCCTGAATCCAGCCCAGCAGAGGTATCGTAGTCATCGCCTAACAATTCACCTTCATTCCATGTCTTTTCATTATCATTTCACAGTTAGTGATGACATCTCTCCCTGACCAGCCTCCCACAGGCAAAAGTACATTCACCGGGAAGCACAGGAAAGACACTCCAGAGGTGGCACTCATCTCACGCACAATGGACAACAATGCTGTTTCTTACCATCAATCACTCCAGGGACAGGACTTCTTTTAAGGAATTCCTCACATCTGTCCCTTGCGCTCAAACATCTTCAACTGTATCCTCAATGGTTTTTCAGTGAGTGTCTTGTATACTGCTGATGTCTTCCTCAGTGAAGACTGATGCAAAATACTCGTTCAGTTCCTCTGCCATCTCCTTATCTCCCATTACAATTTCTCCAGCATCATTTTCTATCGGTCCTATATCTACTCTCACCTGTCTTTTACTCTCTATATACTTGAAAAAGCTTTTAGTATCCTTTTTGATATTATTTGCTAGCTTCCTTTCATAGTTAATCTTTTCTCTCTTAATGACCTTCTTGGTTTCCTTTTGTAAGGTTTAAAAACTTCCTGATCCTCTGTCTTCCCACTAATTTTTGCTTCCTTGTATGCACTCCCCTTTGCTTTAACTTTAGCTTTGACTTCTCTTGTCAACCACGGTTGCATCCTTTTTCCACTCGAAAATTTCTTCTTTTTTGGAATATACTTGTCTTGCACATTCCTCATTTCTCGCATAAACTCCAGCCACTGCTACTCTGCTGTCTTTCCCGCCAGTGTCCCTTTCCAGTCAACTTTGGCCAGTTCCTCTCTCATGCCACTGTAATTTCCTTTACTCCACTGAAATACCGACACATCAGATTTCGGCTTCTCTTTTTCTAATTTCACAGTCAACTCAATCATGTTATGATCAGTGTCTCCTAAGGATTCCTTGACCTCAATCTCTCTAATCACCTCCGGTTCATTACACAATACCCAATCCAGTACAGCCGATCCCCTAGTGGGCTCAACAACAAGCTGTTCTAAAAAGCCATCTCGCAGACATTCTACAAATTCTCTCTCTTGAGATCCAGTGCTGACCTAATTTTCCCAATCTACTCGCATGTTAAAATCCCCCACAATTATCATAACACTGCCCTTCTGGCAAGCCTTTTCTATTTCCAGTTGTAATTTGTAGTCCACGTCCCTGCAGTTGTTTGGAGGCCTATAGATAACTGCCATCAGGGTCCCTTTACCCCTGCTATTTCTTAGCTCAACCCATAAAGATTCTGCACCTTCCGATCCTATATCACCTCTTTCTAATGATTTAATATCATTTCTTACCAATAAAGCCATGCCTCCCCCTCTGCCTACCTTCCTATCCTTCCGATACACCGTGTATCCTTGGACGTTCAGCTCCCAGAGACATGCATCCTTTAACCAGGTCTCAGTGATGGCCACAATATCATACCTACCAATCTGTAACTGTACAACAAGATCAACCACCTTATTCCTTATGCTGTGTGCATTTAAGTACAACACCTTAAGACCAGTATTTGATACTTTTCGCTTTGATTTCACTGCAACTTTATTGCACTGCAACTCATCCCATTTGCTATAAATTTGCCCCATCACGTGCCCGTCTTTCCTGACATCTTTACTGCTCACTATCTTAGATTTATTTCTGTTTTCCCCTTCCTCCGCTCTATCATTCCGGTTCCCATCCCCTGCCAAATTAGTTTAAACCCTCCCTAACAGCTCTATTAAACTTTCCCGCCAGGATATTGGTCCCCTTCGGGTTCAGGTGTAACCTGTCCTTTTTGAACAGGTCATACTTCCCCCAGAAGAGATCCCAATTAACCAAGAATCTGAAGCCCTGTCCCCTACACCAGTCTCTCAACCACGCATTCAACTGCCTGATCCGACTATTCTTGCCCTCGCTAGCACGTGGCAGGGACATATGAACAGCGTTTGTTCGCTCTTGGACTGTATTCCTTGGAGTTTAGAAGAATGAGGGGAGACCTCATAGTAACATTTCGAATGTTGAAAGGCATGGACAGAGTGGATGTGGTAAAGTTGTTTCCCATGATGGGGGAGTCTGGTACGAGAGGGCATAACTTAAGGATTGAAGGGCGCCCATTCAGAACAGAAATGCGAAGAATTTTTTTCAGTCAGAGGGTGGTGAATCTATGGAATTTGTTGCCACGGGCCAAGTCATTGGGTGTATTTAAGACAGAGATTGATAGGTATCTGAGTAGCCATGGCATCAAAGGTTATGTTGAGAAGGCGCGGGAGTGGGACTAAATGGGAGAATGGATCAGCTCATGATAAAATGGTGAAGCAGACTCGATGGGCCGAATGGCCGACTTCTGCTCCTTTGTCTTATGGTCTAATATATTCATGATATTTCTTTATCAGACCGGCATTTGTCAGATTATTGGCCAGAAGGGCTATTTTATTGAAACGGAAAGATGCCTCTGCTCCCACTTTGATACAATGGTTCTCTCAGGTGATGTTATGCTTAGTTTGGAGAAAATCAGAAGTCGAACTTTTGATCCTCGATTTATCTTTGAGAAAAGATGGGGTTCATTTGCATGCTGCTATGATTTGATTTGAGTTAATTAAGATGGTCCCCTTCAGATTCTTGTTTAAATGGATTTGGTTGGCGGATTGATGTTTTTCTTTTATGGAACCTTGTATGGTGTATAGCTCCAGGGTTGTGCTCCCAATGTTTGTTTGTTTTTTCAGTAGGGTTTTTTTTTTGTTTTAGTTAGTAGGGGTTCTTTTTCGCTTTCTTGTTCTCAAAAAAAGTTTTAACGTTTTGTTTTTTCTTATTATTTTTGATATATTGTTTAGCTTTGTTAATCAGCTATTTGATAATTTAATTTTTATTGTACATATTGACATGTTTACTTGATTACTTTAATGTATTTGTCATTGATTTTCAATAATAATTAATTAAAAAGATTTTTACCATGAAATGAAAATGACGGAAATGAAAATGTAGATGGGTGCTTTAGTTAGTTTGTGAATTATACCAATAGTGGTGCAGTTGTGTATAATGAAGAAGACTGGCAAAGAATACAGCGTAATATAGATTATTCGCAGATAAGAACAGAGAAATGGCAGATCAAGCTGAACATGGGTAAATGTGAGGGGTTGCAACTTGGTAGACTAAAAGCAAGTAGTTAAATGTTAAGGAGAAGAACCTTAGCAGTGTTGCTGAACAGAGAGGTTTGACGTCCAAGTTCACAGCTCCTGGAAAGTGACTACACAGGTCAATCTGTGGTTAAGAATGCTTATCAAATGCTTGCTTTTATTAGCTGAGTTACTGAGTTCAAATCAAGAAGTGATGTTTCAGCTGTAAAAGGACTCCACTGAGGCCACATCTGAACTATTGAATATAGTTCTAGTTCACCCATTTTGAGAATTGAGCATTGGAGAAGGAGCAGAAGAAGTTTACTAGGATGCTGTCTGGTTTACATGGCATGTGCTAACATAAGTGGTCTGACGAACTTGGTAGTTTTCTTTGGAGTAGCAGAGGCTGAGGGGAGATCAGAGATTTATAGCATTATGGGAGAGAAGGATCGAGTAGACACGGAGTGTCTTTATTGTAGGGTAGCAGTGACTAATAGATTGAAGATGAGAGATAATGAGATGTGAGGGATATGCTTTTTTTTTAACTCAGAGAGTGCCGGAAGCCAATTATGGTGGCAGAGTTAAATATATTAGGTGTTTTTATGGGACATTGAGATAGGTACATGAATATGAGGAGGATGGGGTGCGATGGACTTTGTGTCGGTGGGAAGGATTAGTTTTGGGGGGTTTACTGAGTTACTTTTCAGATGGTTTGGCATGATATTATGTGGCAAACAGTCTGTTCCTGTGCTGTACTGTTCCATGATTTGTTCCATATACTGGAAACCAGTATGACAGAGCTGAGTGCAACCCAACAGGTTTACAAGTAGATGATGGGTATAACATGAATGCATGGAAGAACAAGCCAATGATTGGGTTCAAATCCAAACAGAGCGAAGAGTTAAATTGTACCACAGGTACAACATTTAAAAGGACAAATAATTCAGGACTGAAGGTGATGTATTTAAATGTGCGTAGCACTTGGTATATTGTGAATGAACTCATGGCACAGTTAGAGATTGGTCAGTTTGGTGTTGTGGGCATCACTGAGTCATGGCTGAAAGAAGGCCATAGTTGAGAGTGTAACATCAAATGATATACTTTTTATCAAAATATAGGAAGGGTGGCTCAGGCGGTGATGTGGCTCCTCCAGTAAAAGATGGAATTACATCTTTAGATAGAGGCGACATAGGGTCAGAGAATGTTGAATCTTTGTGGGTGGATTTAAGAAATTGCAAGGGTAAAAACTGGTCATCCAAAATAGGTCTCCTTATAGTAGCCAAGATGTGGTGTTGATACTGTAAAGTCGTGTACTTACATTCCCAAACGAAAAGCCGTAGATGAACCAGGAGGTACGTCGTCTGCTGAAGGCTAGATCTATGGCATACAACTCTGGAGTAGTTATATTCTCCTTTTCAATGCAGGCGAGTTCATCTGGTGGTGAAGCTATTAGGTTTCACTTTGTATGAAGTAGTGTCTGGCAAACACTGCCAGAGTTGCCATACATCCAATGTCACCTCCAAACTCATTCAAAACTGTTTCTTCACCCTTGATATACCCCGCCGCAAACCATACCCGGTTTTCTGGTACAGGCCGCGATCTCTATAGTCATAGTAATACTTTATTGATCCTGGGTGAAACTGGTTTTCAAAAGAAGTATGAATATGACTATGACTATGGAGATCGAGGCCTGTATCAGAAAACCAGGTGTGGTTTGCGGTGGGGTATTTCAAGGGCGAAGAAAAAATTTTGAATGAGTTTGGAGGTGACATTGGATGTATGGCAACTCTGGCAGTGTTTGCCAGACATGACTTCATACAAAGTGAAACCTAATAGCTTCACCACCAGATGAATATAACTACAGCTGTGAAGTTGCCTGCTGCACCTGATGACCCAGTGATCTCTGTCTCTGAGTCCGATGTTAAGCTGTTTTTAAAGAGGGTAAACCTGCTCAAGGTGGAGGGTCCCGATGGAGAGCCTGGAAGGCTTCTGAAAACCTGTGCCAAATACTTGGTGGGAGGATTTAAGGACATTTTCAACCTCTCATTGCTATGAGCAGAAGTTCCCAGTTATGTCTAAAAGGTAACAATTATGCCAGAGCCTAAGAAGAATAATGTGATCTGCCTTAATGACTATCGCCTGGTAGCACGAACATATACAGTGATGAAATACTTCGAGAAATTGGTCATGACTAGACTGAAGTTCTGCCTCAGCAATGACCTGGACACTTTGCAATTTGACTATCACCACAATAGTTCAACGGCAGATACAATCTCCATGGTTCTTCACACGGCTTTAGCCCACCTGGAGAACACAAACACCGATGTCAGGATGCTGTTCATCGACTATTGCTCAGCAGTTAATACCATCATTCCCAGAATCCTGATTGAGAAGTTGCAGAACACTGGCCCCTGTACCTCCCTCTGCAATTGGATCCTCATTTCCCTAACCGGAAGACCACAATCTGTGCGGATTGGTGATAACATCTCCTCATATCCAACAATCAACACTGGTGCACCTCATGGGTGTGTGCTTAACCCACTGCTCTACTCTCTCTATACCCACAACTGTGTGGCTAGGCATAGCTCAAATACCATCTATAAATTTGTTGATGGTACAACCATGTTTGATAGAATCTCAGGTGGTAACGAGAGGGCATACAGGTATAAGGAATGCCAACTAGTGAAGTAGTTTCACTGCACAACGTGGCACTCAATGTCAGTAGGATAAAAGAGCTGATTGTGGACGCTACTTCAGAAAGAGATGAAGGACCACATACCAATCCTCACAGAGGTATCAGAAGTTAAGAGCGTGAGCAGTTTCAAGTTCATGGATGTCAAGATCTCTGAGGATCTAACCTCGTCCCAACATGTCGATGCAGTTATAAAGCAGGCAAGGCAGCAGCTATACTTTACTAGAAATTTGAGGAGATTTGGTATGTCAACAAATACACTCAAACACTTCTATAGATGTACCGTGGAGAACATTCTGACAGGCTACATCACCGTCTTGCAAGTGGTGGGGGCGGGGGGAATGGGTGCACTACTGCACCTGATAGAAAGAAGTTAAAAAGCCTACAGCACAATACAGACCCTTCAGCCTACAAAGCTGTGCCTCACATGTCCTTACTATAGAAATTATCTAAGCTCCATGTACCTATCCAGGAGTCTCTTAAAATACCCCATTGTAACTGCCTCCACCACCATTGCAGGCAGCCCTTTCCACACTCTCACCACTCTCTGTGCAAAAACACTTACCCCGACGTCTCTTCTGTACCTACTTCCAAACACATTAAAACTGTTCCCTCTCAGGTCAGCCACTTTGGCCCTGGGAAAAAGCCTCTGACTATCCGCACAATCAATGCCTCTCAACATCTTATTCACCTCTAGCAGGTCACCTCTCATCCTCCATCGCTCCAAGGAGAAAAGGCCAAGTTGATTCACCTGCTTTCATAAGGAGTAATCCCAAATCCAGGAAACATCCTTGTAAATATCCTCTGCACCCTGTCTATGCTTTCCACAAGCAATGTCCCCTTGGATCCTACTTACCTTCTCAATAAGCCTTACATGGGGTAACTTGTCCAATACCTTGCTGAAATCCATATACACTACAGCAACTGCTCTCCCCTCATCGATGTGTTTCATCACATCCTCAACAAATTCAATCAGTCTCGTAAGGCACAACCTGCTTTTGACAAAGCCATGCTGACTATTCCTAATCATATTATGCCTCTCCAAATGTTCATAAATCTTGCCTCTCAAGATCTTTTCCATCAACTTCCCAACCAGTCACAGAGGGTTGTAAATTTAGTCGGATCAATCTTGAGTATGATCCATAAACTACCCAGGATATTCCAAGGATCGGCGTCTCAGAAAGGCATCGTCCATTATTAAGGAACTCAGCATGCAGTGCGTGCCATTTTCTCACTGTTACCATCAGGTAGGAGGTACAGAAGCCTAAAGGCACACATTCAGCGATTCAGGAATAGTTTCCTCCCGTCTGCAATCTGATTCCTAAATGGAGATTGAACACTTGGACACCACCTCACTTTTTTAATATATATTATTTCTGTTTTTTGCATGATTTTAATCTATTCAATATTGGTATACTGTAATTGATTTACTGAATTATTCAGTATTTTTTTTTCTTCCTCTATGTTATGTATTGCATTGAACTGCTGCTGCAAAGTTAACAAATTTCATGTCACATGCGGGTGATAATAAACCTGATTCTGATTCTAATAATAAGGGTAATGACACAATTGTCATGGGGAACCTTAATATGGAAGAGGACTGGGAAAATCAGGTTGGTGCTGAATCACAAGAAAGGGAATTTGTCGAATGCCTACAAGATGGCTTTTTTAGAGTAGTTTGTGGTTGAAAATCTCGTTGAAAATCTATCATTAGATGGGATGTTACCTAACAGCACCGATTTCATAAGGGAGCTTAATGTAACTGAACCGTTAGGAGGCTGTGATCATAATCTGATCGAATTTGTGTGGCAATTTGAGAGGGTGAAGCATAACTCACAAATATGGAATAAAGGGATTTACAGAGGCAGAGAGAGGACCTTGCCCAGAGGACGCTGGAGAAAGATATTGGCAGCGATTAGAGCAGTGAAGAGATGGTTGAAGTTTCTGGGATTATTTCACAAGGTACAGCATAGATATGCTGCACAGAGAAAGATGTTCTCAAAATGACAGGAATACCTGTATAAAGCAGGATACCAAAAGATGTTCTCAAAATGCACAGAGAAAGATGTTCTCAAAATGACAGGCATACCTGTATAAAGCAGTATACCAAAAGTATTTTTTTGGTTATATGAAGAATAAAAGGGACGTGAGGGTTGATATTGAACCACTGGCAAATGATGCTGCTGACATAGTAACGGGGGACAAAAATAGCAGATGAACGTAATGAATACTTTGCATCTGCCTTCACTGTAGAGATATTAGCTATGTTCCAGAAGTCTGTGAGTGTCAGGGAGCAGGAGTAAGTGCCATTGCAAATAAAAAGGAAAAAGTGCAAGACACACTCAGAGATCTGATCTAGATAAGTCACCAGGACCAGAAGGACAACATCTCAAATTCCTGGGATAGGTTGTTGAAGAGATAACGGATGCATTGGTCATGATTGTTCAAGAATCCCTTAACTCTGACATGGTCCCAGAGGATTGGAAGATTGCAAATGTCACTCAATTCTTTAAGAAGGGAGAAAGGCTAAAGAAAGGATATAAGAGGCCAATTAGCCTAACCTCATTGGCTGGGAAAGTGTTGGAGTCTTATTAAGGATGATGTTTCGAGCTACTTGAAGACTAATAATAAAATAAGTCAAAGTCAGCATGGATTCTGTGAAGGGAAATTTTCCTTGACAAATCTGTTAGAACTCGTTGAGGAAGTAATAAGCAGCGTGCACAAATGAGAGACAGTGGATGTCACTTACTTGGATTTTCAGAAGTTCTTTGATAAGGTGCCACACATCAGGCTGCTTAACAAGATAAAATCCTAGAGTGTTACAGGAAAGATGCTGGCATGGATAGCGGAATGGCTGACAGGCAGGAGACAGTGTGTGACAATTAAAGGGACCTTTTATGGTTGACTGCCATTGACTGGTGGTGTTCCTCAGGGGTCTGTATTGGGACTGCTAATTTTGACATTGTTTATCAAAGATTTAGATAATTAAATTGAGTGGTTTGTAGCAAATTTTCAGGATGATATGAAGATAGGTTGAGGGGTAAATAATGCTGAGGAAGCAATGTGTTTGCAGAAGGACTCAGAGAAGTTTGAAGAACAGGCAAGAAAGTGGCAGATGGAATATAGTGTTGGGAAAAGTATGATAATGCAGTCTGGTAAAAGAAACAATAGTGCAGCCTAGTATCTAAATGGGGAGAAGTTCAAACATCAGAGATGCAAAGGGACATAGAGGTCCTCATGAAAGACATCAAGGAGGTTATTTTATGGGCTGAGTCTGTGGAAAAGAAGGTAAATGCAATGTTGGCATTTATTTCAAGAAATAGAATATAAAAGTAAAGAGATAATTACGTACCCTTTTATGACAGTAGTTCGGACGCACTAGAGCATTTTCAACAGTTTTGGGCCCGATATCTCAGAAAGGATAGTTATACTTATACTTCATACTTTATACTTTATTGTTGCCAAACAATTGGTACTAAAACGTACAATCATCACAACGATATTTGATTCTGTGCTTCACACTCCCTGGATTAGAAATATTACAAATATTAAAATAGTTAAAATTAGTAATTATTAAAAATTTAAATTATAAATCAAAAAATAGAAAATAGAAAAATGAGAAGTAAGGTAGTGCAAAAAAACCGAGAGGCAGGATGTGCTGTCATTGGAGACAGTCCAGAGGAGGTTATACCATAGAACCATAGAAACTACCGCACAGAAACAGGCCTTTTGGCCCTTCTTGGCTGTGCCAAACCATTTTCTGCCTAGTCCCACTGACCTGCACACGGACCATATCCCTCCATACACCTCCCATCCATGTATCTGTCCAATTTATTCTTAAATGTTAAAAAAAGAACCCGCATTTACCACCTCATCTGGCAGCTCATTCCATACTCCCGCCACTCTCTGTGTGAAGAAGCCCCCCGCTAATGTTCCCTTTAAACTTTTCCCCCCTCACCCTTAACCCATGTCCTCTTTTTTTTTCTCCCCTTGCCTCAGTGGAAAAAGCCTGCTTGCATTCACTCTATCTATACCCATCATAATTTTATATACCTCTATCAAATCTCCCCTCAATCTTCTACGCTACAGGGAATAAAGTCCTAACATATTCAACCTTTCTCTGTAACTGAGTTTCTCAAGTCACGGCAACATCCTTGTAAACCTTCTCTGCACTTTTTCAACTTTATTTATATCCTTCCTGTAATTTGGTGACCAAAACTGAACACAATACTCCAGATTCGGCCTCACCAATGCCTTATACAACCTCATCATAACATTCCAGCTCTTATACTCAATACTTTGATTAACAAAGGCCAAGGTACCAAAAGCTCTCTTTACGACCCTATCTACCTGTGACAACACTTTTAGGGAATTTTGTATCTGTATTCCCAGATCCCTCTGTTCCACTGCACTCCTCAGTGCCTTACCATTAACCCTGAATGTTCTACGTTGGTTTGTCCTTCCAACGTGCAATACCTCACACTTGTCAGTATTAAACTCCATCTGCCATTTTTCAGCCCATTTTTCCAGATGGTCCAAGTCCCTCTGCAGGCTCTGAAAACCTTCCTCACTGTCTACTACACCTCCAATCTTTGTATCATCAGCAAACTTGCTGATCCAATTTACCACATTATCATCCAGATCATTGATATAGATGACAAATAGCAATGGACCCAGCACTGATCCCTGTGGCACACCACTAGACACAGGCCTCCACTCAGAGAAGCAATTCTCTACCACCACACTCTGGCTTCTTCTATCGAGCCAATGTCTAATCCAATTTACCACCTCTCCATGTATACCTAGCAACTGAATTTTCCTAACTAACCTCCCATGCAGGACCTTGTCAAAGGCCTTACTGAAGTCCATGTAGACAATATCCACTGCCTTCCCTTCATCCACTTTCCTGGTAACCTCCTCGAAAAACTCCAACAGATTGGTCAAACATGATCTACCATGCACAAAGCCATGTTGACTCTCCCTAATAAGCCCCTGTCTATCCAAATGCTTGTAGATTCTGTCTGTTAGTACTCCCTCCAATAACTTACCTACTACTGACGTTAAACTCACCGGCCTATAATTTCCTGGATTACTTTTCGATCCTTTTTTAAACAACGGAACAACATGAGCCACTCTCCAATCCTCCGGCACTTCACCCGTAGACAGGTTCCCGACCCGTAGATAGGTTCTCGAGGATGATTCTGGGAATGAAGGTTTTCACATATGAGGAACGTTTGGCAGCTTTGGGTCTGTTCTCACCAGAATTGAGAAGAATACGGTTGATCTAATTGAAACTTACCGAATGTTGAAAGGAATAGATAGGATGGATATGGGGAGGATGTTTCCTATGGAGGGGCTATCCAGAACTAGAGGACACAGCTTCTCAAATGGGGGAGGGAAGGTGACCTTTTAGAACAGTTGTCAGGAGGAATTTTTTAACCAGGGAGTACAGAGTCTGTGGAATTCTCTGTGACAGACTGCAGTGGAGGCCAAGTCCTTGGTATATTTAAGGTGGAAGTTAATAGTTTAATGATCGGTCAGGACATCAAAGGATATGACGAGAAGGCAGGTGCATGACATTGAGTGGGTTGCGTGTTCAGCCATGATGGAATGGCAAAGCAGACACGATGGGCAAAATGGCCTGATTCTGCACCTATGTATTATGGTGTTAAGGTTACAATGGGGCATCAACACGTTGCTAAACAGGGCTGAGAAGTGGCAGATGGGGTTCCATCTGGAAAAGTATTAGCTGATAGACAATGAAGATTCAAACTGGATTACAGAGTACAAATGCCAGGATTATGGGAAGAAGGCTTCTGATGTGTTGGTTTTCATTGTCATGGGGTCTGAGTTCAGGAGCTGCGGGGTAATGTCACAACTCTGTAAAACTGATTTGACCATACTTGGAGTGTTGTTTTCAGGTCTGGTCACCTCATTATACAGAGCACATGTGGAAAATTTGAGTAAGTTTGGGCTTTTCTCTTTACAGCATAGGGGGATAAGAGGAGATTTGACAGAGGTATACACGAGAGAGAAAAAAAGATCGATAGCATGGACACACTGCGTCTTTTCACAAGGCTGGCAATGGCTAACATGAGAGGATGTACCTTTCAGGTAGCTGGAGGAAATTATAGGGGGATGGGTGCCAGAGTCAGTTTTATTTTACACACAGAGAATGTTGAGTGTTTGGATCTCTCTGCCACAATGGTGCTGTAAGGAAAGAGTTAACGGTGATTCCTCCTTGGCTTATGCTGAAATAAAATGGAGGTCTGTAAGACTAAATAGTATTATCTTGGATTGTGATTGTTTTGTGGAAATACAAGACTACTAGTCTACAACAATATTTTCAGCGAGTCAAGTACAACATAATAGTTGAGGTGGTGAAATACATGTTTGTCTGGGCTGAAGGTCATCAAAGTTCGGGTGAGTACAGCTAGTCCCACCAAGATGTAAATATACCAGTGTCAGCGGTTCTGAAGGGTATAAAAACGAGCATGTTCTTTGCTGCAAGGTGGAAAGAGAGTTGTCTCAGGGTAGACCACAGCTGGAGCTGAAACAGGGAACAGAATGTTGAGAGGGAAAGAGAAAGACAGCAAGAAAGAGAGAGATCGACAGTGACTGAATGAGAGAGAGTGCGAGGGACAGAGGGAGAGCCAGAGAGAGAAAGCAAGACAGGAAGAGCAAGAAAGCGAGAAAAAGTGAGCGCAAGAGAGACAGACTGAAAAGCAAAGAGAGAGATGGAGATAGACAGAGAGATACGAGAAAGAGAGAGAGAGAGACAGAGAGAGAGAGAGAACAGGTTGTGTGACATTTCAGACCTGTGACCCCCTCCAACATTGCAGAAATTGGCTTGTTTAGTGGATGGTCAGTTTTATTTTGATTACTGTGCTGCTGCTACTGTAGACACTTGTTTGCCTTTTGGTATTGAAATCGTATGAGTTCTCATGAAGTGTTTTCCTTTAACATATGTGCAGCAATTCCTTTGTTTTCAAATGCTTATGTAAATACCCTGAGCTGAAATAAAAAAGAACACTGAATGACCGTTAAAACAATTTTCATTACAAAGAGGCAATCAGAAAAATACATGAATATACAGGATTGGAATCACATGCAGCAAATACTTTAGTGGGGTGCGGGTGGGAGTGGGGGACACAGTCGAGAGTATCTGTTGAAATGAGTGTTACCTACATCATGCCAGGGCAGGGGGAGCAGCCAGAGCTCATGTTCCTTATTAGAATTTACAACAGAGAGAAGGTCCTGCAAATACAATCTGGGTAGTTGGGTAGAAAGTTAAGAAGTAGGACTCTGGGGTGGTGATCTCAGGATTAATTCAGGGGCCACATGCTTGTGAGCTAAGAGATTGTAAAGTGTAAGGTGAAATGTATGGCTAACAACCTGGTGCAAGAGCGATGGCGTCAGGTACACAGATCACTGCATTATATTCCAGGATAGGTGGGACTGGTGTAAGGAGGATGGGTTACACCTGTACTGAGGGGAGCTAATATTCTGCCAGGGAGTTTTGTTGCAGCATTGCAGAGTTTTCTCATTTGGCATGTGTGTGGAGGAAGGGGATGGGTGGGAACCAGAGCTACAGGTCAGTAAGTAGCATTGAGCAGAAGGTAGAGACGAGATCGAGAAAGCCCATCAGGAAGTCAAGATGGGGCATTGTTAATGAGCACAGTGGCTCCAAGGGGCTGAAGTGTATTTATTTCAGTGCAAGGTATAGTACAGTTAAGGCAGACATACTTGTACCTAAGATTACCTTGTGACACTGTAAATTAGCCACAACAAAGATCTGGCTGAGAGAAAGGCAGGAGTGTTAGCTAAATATTCCAGGATTCAGATGATTCAAACAGTCCAGAGGGAGGTGAATGAGGTTGGGGAGCTGCATTGTTCATTCGGCAGAATGTCACAAGGTTGAGGTTATCCAGTAAAATAATGTAGGTAGAAACATAGAAAACATACAGCACAATACAGGCCCTTCAGCCCACGAAGCTGTGCCGAACATGTCCCTACCTTTCAACTACCTAGGCTTTAACCATAGCCCTGTATTCTCCTAACCTCCATGTAACCATCCAGAGTCTATTAAAAGACCCTATCGTTTCCGTCTCCACCACTGCTGCCAGTAGCCCATTCCACTCATTCACCACTCTCAGCGTAAAAAAACATACCCCTGACATCTCCTTTGTACCTACTCCAAACACTTTAAAACTCTCTCGTGTTAACCATTTCAGCCCGGGGGAAAAGCCTCTGACTACGCATACAATCAATGCCTCTCATTATCTTGTACACCTCTATCAAGTAACCTCTCATCCTCCGTCGCCCCAAGGAGAAAGGGCCGAATTCACCCAACTTATTCTCATATGGCATGCGCCCCAATTCAGACAACATCCTTGTAAGGAAGTTTCCACACCCTTCCTATAGTGAGGTGACCAGAACTGAGCACAGTACTCCACGAGGGGTCTGACCAGGGTCCTATATAGTTGCAACATTACCTGTCAGCTCTTAAACTCAATCCCAGGATTGATGAAGGCCAATGCACAGTATGCCTTCTTAAGCACAGAGTCAACCTGTGAAGCAGCTTTGAGTGTTCTATGGACTCAGACCACACCACCTCGCAACCCTAACCCTCTGGTTCCTCCACTGCCAAGAGTCTTACCATTCAGTTATCATATTTGATGTACCAAAATGAACCTCCTCACAATTATCTGGGTTGAACTCCATCTGCTGCCTCTCAGCCCAGATTTGCATCCTATCAATGTCCCATTGTAACCTTTGACAGCCCTCCACACTATCCACAACACACCCAGGCAGAACAGTATTCAAGAGAAGACTCAAGATTCAGTGGCTATACAAGGATGTTATATTGTCTCCAGAGAACCAGAATCAGGAACATGTCGGAGCAGCTGCAGAAAATTCTCAAGTGCTCCTGGTACATACAGAACATAGAAATTTACAGCACAGCACAGGTGCTTTGGTCCACAATATTGTGCTAACCATGTACATTACTCAAGAGACCACCAAAAATGTTGCTATTGAATAGCCCTCTATTTTTCTGACCTCCGTGTACCTATCTAAGAGGCTTTTAAAAGACCCTATTGTATTCACTTCCACCACCACCGTTGGCAGTGCAGTTCCCACACCCAACAGCCTCTGTGTGAAAAACTTACCTCTGACATCCCCTCGGTACCTATGTCCAAGCACCATAAAACTATGCCCCCTCTGGTCAACCTTTTCAGTCATGGAAAAAAAGCCTCTGGCTATCCACATGATCAATGCCCCTCATCATCTTACACACCTCTATCAGGCCACCTCTCACCCTCTGTCACTCCAAGGAAAAAAGGCCAAGTTCACTGAACCTATTATCATAAGGTACATACTCCAATCCAGGCAACATCATTGTAAATCTCCTCTGCACTCTCTGTACGGTATCCACATCCTTCCTGTAGTGAGGTGATCAGAACTGAACACAGTACTGCAAGTGGGGTCGGACCAAGGTCTTATATAGCTGTAACATGACCTCACAACTCTTGGACTCAATCCCACGGTTGATGATGCCAACAGAACATACGCCTTCTTGAAAACATTGTCAATCTGCGTTGCAGCTTTGAGTGTCCTATCGAAACGGACTCCAAGATCTCTCAGATCTTCTACACTGCCTAGAGCCTTACCATTTATATGGTATTCTGTCCTCAAATTGGACATACTAAATTAATCACTCCACATTTCTCTCGGCTAAAGTCCGTCTACCACTCCTCAGCCTAGTTCTGCATCCTATAGATGTCCGGTTTAATCACTGACAGCCCTCCAGACGATGCACAGCAGCCCCAACATTGGTATCATCAGTAAACTTACTAACCCACCATTCTACTTATTCATCCAGGTCATTTATAAAAATCGCAAACAGGAAAGGTCCCAGAATCGATTCCTGTGAAAAATCATGGGTCACCGACCACCATGGAGAATATGAAGCGTTTACAACCACCCTTTGTTTCTGTGGACAAGCCAATTCTGGATCCACAAAGCAAAGTCTCCTTGTATTCCATGCCTCCATACAGTCTAAAGGAGCCTTGCATGGGACAACCTTATCAAATGCCAAAAAAAAACATGGTATAAAGAGGGTTGAACTTCTACAAAGTGAATAGGGGGAATTAGGAGAGAACTTAAAAAGCTCAACTTTCAGAGCGGTGATCTCTAGATTACACGTTGTGCCACATATTGGTGAGGATAAAAATAGAATGATGATTCAGGTGAATATGTCACTGAGGGTCTGAGGTAGGGGGGCAAGATTGAAGTTCTTGGATCATTGCAATGTCTTCTGTGGTAGAGCGATATGTACAGAAGAGATGGATTGTTCCTGAACTGGAGGAGGACCAGTATCCCATAGATTTGTGAGTGATGTGCAGAATAGTGTAAATGTGAGTTGCAGTCAGTGTGACCCTGAGCAGGAGATAATACTGTCGCCAATGAGAGCTCATTCGGTAAACAGGATAGACAGGAGTACAGACAAAAGAGAGGAAAGACAATGAGTTTGAACTCGATGCAAGCGGCTTGACACGTGAGGTGGATGCGCTCAGGTGTGACGGGTGCTCGGGACTGCTGGGTCACCTCCTTTCATGTCGCAGGACAGAATTAATGGCTTTTCATTCCGGTTTGCAGACAATCCGAAGATAGGTGGGGGTTAGGTAGTGTTGAGGAAGCAGGGAATCTGCAGAAGGACAGACAGGTTGTGAGAATGGACAAAGAAGTGGCAGATAGAATGTCGTGCAGGGAACTGTATAGTCATGTATATAAGCAGTAATGACGTGGGCCTTTTTCTAAGCAGGTTAAAAATTCAAAAACTGTGGTGCAAAGAGACTTGGGAGTCCTCCTGCAGGATTTCTGAAGGTTACCTTGCAGTTTGCAAGATGTTAGGGATAAATTTGTCCTGGTGAGGAAGATAAGGAATGGCACGGTGAAGGAACTTTTAAAAAGGAAGGAAGAGTTGAAGATATTAGACAAGAGTTCAATATACATATATGTCCCTATATATAACTCCGATTAATTTTCTTGTCTATTCAACAAATCTGTAAATAATAACTATAACAGAATCAATGAAATTCCATCCACCTAGGACATTCAATCAGAGTACAGATCAGCAGTGTCAGTATTGCAGTTGAACAAAGGAGACTATGGAGCCATGAGGGAGGAGCTGGCCAAGGTTGACTAGTCAGATATCCTAGCAGAAAAGGCAGTGGAACAGCAATAGCAGATATTCTTGGGAATAATGCACAAGGTGCAAAGTCAGTTCATCCCCCGGAGAAGGAAGGATTCAAAGGGGGGAAAGTGGCCACAGTGGTTGACAAAGGAAGTCAGAGGTAGCATAGCATTAAAAAAGAAGTATAACAGAGCTAAGGTGAGTGGGAAGATGGATGATTGGGAAATTTTTAAGGAGCAGCAGAACTTAACCAAAATGAGAATACAGGAAGAAAAAATGAGGTATGAATGCAAGCTAGCTGGGAATATAAAGGAGGATAGCAAAAGTTTTTCTTTTTAGGTGTGACAAAAGAGGGTTACAAAAAGTACACATAGACTAAGATGTTAACTGTCCTGTGCTGGCACCAGTGGGATCAGCAGTTGATCTGCCACCTGTCTTCAGGAGAAAGAGAGATAAGGAAGACAATGGAGCAGCAAATGGAAATGTTAATGAAGAGATGAGAGAGTTTAACGGAAGGAGACACCGGTCTGAGAACTGTCAAGATCGGCTCCTTTTTGAACCCTGAACTGTTTGAAGTGTGATGGACAGGCGATACCCCAGCAGGGGGATAAAAAGGGGCAGGTTCGCTAAGGCAGCACACATGACACCACGAGGTAACGAGACCCTGGAAGCGGTGCGCCTCCCACAAGTCGGTGGGAGTTTTGGAGGGCTGTCGCGGGACCAAGCCATAGACGCACAGGGTGGAAAGGTACGATCGGCGGAAACCTGGTGTGTGTCCGCCCTTGCCTGGGTGCCAGGTTCACTGCAGAGGAATGATCGTATCTGAAACAGAGGGGTCACAGTCGGTGACCTCAGGAGACATTACAAAGGGCTCGCCCGAAAACTGACTGTGAGGAATATCGAAGGTCTGTTTGGACTCCGATTTGAATATTCATTCGCTCTCTCTCTCTCTCTCTCTCTCCCACGGCGACGGCGATTACTGTGAACTGAACTAAACTGAACTCTGTCACTTTGAAACTGGTCATTTACCCCTAGACGACAATAGAGCTTGATTGATCCTATTATCCTAGTTCTGTGCACATGTGTGTTTATTCATTGCTAACCTGTTGCATTAATATCCTTACTATTAGAGTACTGTGTTGCTTATGTCTTTAATAAAACTTTCTTAGTTCCAGTAATCCAGACTCCAACTGAGCGATCCATTTCTGCTGGTTTGGCAACCCAGTTACGGGGTACATAACATAGGTATGTGAAGAGAAGTAAGATAGTTAAGAACAATGTTTGGCCCTTGAAGAATGAATTGGGAGAAATTGTTATGGGAAGCAGAGAAATGACAGACGAACTTGAGAAGTACTTTGGATCTGTCTTCACTAGGGAAGACACAAGCAATCTTCCAGATGTATGGATGGGCCAAGGACATAGGGTAACAGAGGAACTGAAACAGATTGACATTAGGAAAGAAACGGTGATGAGTAGACTGATGGGACTGAAGGCTAACAAATCCCCAGGTCCAGATGGTCTGCATCCTAGGGTACTAAAAGAGGTGGCTCTGGAAATTGCGGATGCATTGGTGATCATTTTCAAATGTTCCTTAGATTCAGGATCAGTTCCTGAAAATTGGCAAATGGCTAATGTTATCCTACTTTTTAAGAAAGGAGGGAGGGAGAAAATAGAGAACTATCGCCCTGTTAGCCTAACATCAGTAGTGGGGAAGATGCTAGAGTCCATTATTAAAGATGAAATAGCGGCATATCTTGATAGCATTGATAGGATTGGGCCGAGCCAGCATGGATTTACTAAGGGCAAATCATGCTTGACTAATCTATTGGAGTTTTTGAGGATGTAACCAGGAAGATAGACACGGGATATCCAATGGATGTGGTGTACCTTGACTTTCAGAAGGCATTTGATAAGGTACCACATAGGAGATTGGTGGGTAAAATCAGAGCTCATGGCATTGTGGGGAGGATATTGACATGGATAGAAAACTGGTTGGCAGATAGAAAGCAAAGGGTAGCAGTGAATGGGTGTTTCTCGGAATGGCAGGTGGTGACTAGTGGGGTGCCACAGGGCTCGGTATTGGGACCACAGCTGTTTACGATTTACATCAATGATTTAGAGGAAGGCATTGTGAATAACATCAGCAAGTTTGCTGATGATACTAAGCTGGGTGGCAGTGTGACATGTGATGAGGATGTTAGGAGAATTCAAGGTGACTTGGATAGGCTGGGTGAGTGGGCAGAAACTTGGCAGATGGCGTTCAATGTGAATAAGTGCGAGGTTATTCACTTTGGGAGCAAGAACAGGAAGGCAGATTATTACCTGAACTGTGTGGAGTTAGGTAAGGGAGAAATACAAAGAGATCTAGGAGTACTTGTTCATCAGTCTCTGACAGTGAATGAGCAAGTGCAGCAGACAGTGAAGAAGGCTAATGGAATGTTGGCCTTTATTACAAAGAGAATTGAGTACAAGAGCAAGGAAATCCTTTGCATTTGTACAGGGCCCTGGTGAGACCACACCTGGAATATTGTGTGCAGTCTTGGTCTCCAGGGTTAAGGAAGGACATCCTGGCTGTGGAGGAGGTGCAACGTAGGTTCACTAGGTTAATTCCTGGGATGTCCGGACTGTCTTATGCAGAGAGGTTAGAGAGACTGGGCTTGTACATGCTGGAATTAAGGAGATTGAGGGGGGATCTGATTGAGCCATATAAGATTATTAAGGGATTGGACAAGATAGAGGCAAGAAATATGTTCCAGATGCTGGGAGAGTCCAGTACCAGAAGGCATGGTTTAAGAATAAGGGGTAGGTCATTTAGGACAGAGATGAGGAGGAACTTCTTCTCCCAGAGAGTTGTGGAGGTGTGGAACGTGCTGCCTCAGAAGGCAGTGGAGGCCAATTCTCTGGATGCTTTCAAGAAGGAGCTAGATAGGTATCTTATGGATAGGGGAATCAAGGGTTATGGGGACAAGGCAGGAACCGGGTATTGATAGTAGATGATCAGCCATGATCTCACAATGGCGGTGCAAGCTCGAAGGGCCGAATGGTCTACTTCTGCACCTATTGTCTATTGTCTACAGAGGACAACAAACAGTGCAAGTACAAAAAGAAGGAACAATAATTAAATAATCAATAAATATCGAGAATATGCGATGAGGTGGCCTTGAAAGTAAGTTTGTTGCTTGTGCAAATAGTTGAATGATGGGGCAAGTGAAGGTGACTGAAGCTAATTTCATTGGGCTCAAGAGTAAATGTAAGCAGGCTATTTCCACTTTTTCAACCATGGCCTCGGTATTTCTCATCAACCAGTGAGCCTTGTTCTTTACCCTAAAAGGAACAAGAAGGCCCTAAACTCCTGACATCACACTTTTATAGGTTTTCTACTTGCCAGATGCATCTTTCTTGTCAACCACTGCAAGATCCCGCTTAATAGCTCCTAACTATGTTCTCGTCCTGTTTGGGAACTTAACTTTTTAATGGATTGTATTGTTCACAACAACCATTGAAAATCTATGAGAATTCTGGTTATTGGAGCCAGACTGCTCACCGACAGACAATTCTGCCACTGACCTCCATCATTTCTCAGAAGCAGTCCCAGTGTTGCGCCCTCTCAAGCAGTGTTCATCTCTGTCTTGATGAAGGAAACTTTCTTAAACACATTTCACAAATTCAGCTCCATACTTTTTACACTATGAAAGGTCCAGTCAATATGAGGAAGTTAAAATCTCTTTCTAATACTACCTTATGATGTTTACAACTGCAGTCTCTCTACATATCTGTGACTCCAATTGCTGCTGACTGTTAGGGTTTCTATAATACCATATCCTTATATCTAAGTGGTATTGATAGGGCCTCAACAGACAACTCAGGTAAGAATGATGCTCTCCCTACAGATGATTATTATGTCCTCTGCATTCAAGTTGTTAACTCCTCCTCCCCTCTTCCCTGCATCTTTGTATCCTGGAAGATTTAGCTGCCCATTCTGCCCTTCCCTCAGCTACGTATCTGTTATGGCTGTGATCGGACCACAAGGGGTAGGGGCAGAATTAGGCCATTCAACCAGATCCAGTCTGCTTCACCATTCCAGAATGGCTGAGGTTTTTTTTTAATCCCTCTTCACACCATTCTCTAGCCTTTTCCACACACCCCATTGATGCACTGACGAATCAAAAATCTATCAACCTTTATTTTATACTGAATGGCTTGTCCTCCACTGCAGTCTGTGGTAATGAATTCCAGTTTCACTACCCACAACCTGAAGTAATTCCTCTTCATTTCTGTTCTAGATGGATATAGCTCTTCTCTGAGACTGTGCACTCTGGTCATAGATGCCTCCACTATAGGAATAAATTGAATTGAATTGACTTTATTTCTTACATCCTTTGCATAGATGAAGAGTAAAAATCTTTACGTGACTTCTCCATCTAAATGTGCAATGTGCAATTATAGGAATTGATAATAATTTATAATAAAGCAAACAGTCAATGTAATATAGATTACACTTAAATCAGTCTGAATTAATTAGTCTGATGGCCCGGTGGAAGAAGCAGTCCCGGAACCTGTTGGTCCTGGATTTTATGTTGCAGTACCACTTCCCGGATGGCAGCAGCTGGAATAGATTGTGGTTGGGGTGACTTGGGTCCCCAATGATCCTACGGGCCCTTTGTACACACCTGTCTTTGTAAAGGTCCTGAATCATGGGAAGTTCACAACTACAGATGCGCTGGGCTGTCTGTACCACTCTCTGCAAAGTCCTGCATTTAAGGGAGGTACAATTCCCATGCCAGTCAGGATGCTCTCAATTGTGTCCATGCAGAAAGTTTTTAGGGTTTTGGGGCTCAAGCCAAACTTTGTAAACTGTCCGAGGTGAAACAGGTGCTGGTTGTGCCTTTTTCACCACACAGCTGGTGTGTACCCACCACATGAGGTCCATGATGATGTGGATGCTGAGGAACATAAAGCTAGTTATCCTCTCAACTCCAGATCCACTGATGTCAATAGGGCCTAGCCCATCTCCATTCCTCCTGTAATCCACAACCAGCTCCTTTGTTTTTGCGACCTTGAGGGAGAGGTTCTTTTCTTGACACCACTGTGTCAGAGAGATGACTTCTTCCCTGTTGGCCGCCTCGTTATTGTCTGAGATAAGGCCACTCAATGTAGAGTCGTTGGCAAATTCAATTAGCAGATGAGAGCTGTGGGTGACGATGCAGTCGTGGGTGTATAGGGAGTAAAGGCTGGTGCTCTGACAGGAAGTTCAGGATACAGCTGCACAAGGCAGTGTCAAAATTGAAGTCTCTGAGCTTCTTGTCGAGCCTGGATGGAATTATGATGTTGAATGCTGAACTTTACTCCAAGAACAGCATTCTCATACAAGCAATCTTCTTCTCCAGATGTGTAAGGACTGTGTGTTGAACAGGGCTATTGCGTCGTCGGTCGATTGGTTCTGTCGGTAGGCGAATTGTAGGGGGTCCAGTTTGGGTGGTAGCAAGCTGCAGATGTTATCCTTGACCAGTCTCTCAAAGCATTTGCTTGTTATTGCGGTGAGTGTGACAGGACACCAGTTGAGGCATGTTACCTTGGTCTTTTCTGGTACAGGGACAATGTGGATAATTTGAAGCAGGAGGGCACTCTATACTGGTAGATGGAGAGATTAAACATCTTCTCGACATCCAGTCTATATTTCTATTCCAATATTCAATAGATCTCAATGAAATTCCCCCTATTTCTAATCAACTCCAGTCAGTACAGGCCTAGAGTCACCAATCACTCCTCAAGCATTAACATTTATTTTCACCAATCACATGAATTTCCTTCGACCCTTTTTTAATGCCAGGATACCTTTGTTGAGATAACGGGCCCACAACTGCTCATAATACTCTGAGTATGGTCTGACCAATGCCTTGTTGAACCTCAACATTAAATTTTGCTTTTGTTTACTTGTCCTCTTGAAATGATTGATAATGTTTGATTTGTCTTCCTTACCAAAAACTCAACTGCAAGGTAACCTTTAGGAATCCTACAGGAGAACTCCCAAGTCCCTTTGCACATCCGCTTTTTTGAATTTTTAACCTGCTTAGAAAATAGCCTACACCATTACTGCTTATACACATGACCATACAGTTCCTGGCATCTGGCACTGCTTTGTCCATTCTCCGAATCTGTCTGTCCTCCTGCAGGTTCACTGCTTCTGCACCACTACCTGTCCCTCCACCTATCTTTGAATTGTCAATCGCCACCTCCATTTCCATCACGTTTTCAGTCAGGAACTGCAGCTACTGCAAATTCCCTCATATGAAGTTATCAGTGACACCGACCGACTCCAGGATCTCCCAGATTCTCAGGCAGAAAATGTCTCTGCCATAACTGTCATTACAGCTATGCAACAGGGAGAGGAATTCTGAAGAAAACCTCTGAAATTTGACTTCGCAGAGTACACCTCACCTCATAAGCCATTTCTCTGAATCACAGTCTGACTTGTTTCTTGCTTCCTATATGTTTTTCCAATGCCCTGTCCAATTTCAGTTTCCTAAATCTGACATATGACTCTTCCTACTTTTTTAAACAAATACAATATCTTTCATCTTCCTAAATTCCTGAAAGTCCCCGTCCTTTTCTACCTTCCTAACATGGACAGGGAAATCCGGAATTCTGACCGACTGGACTGTGAGTGACTGACATGTCAGATGGACTTAACGGGAACATTGACTCCCAGACTACCCTCTAAGATTCCTTTCCAATTCTCATGTAACTTGCCATCCACAAACTTACATTCATTGACCTGTAGGTCTATCCTTATCAATAACCATCTGAAACCCTTCAGATTTATAATCCTTAAATCTTTCCCAATTAAACTGCAAACATCTCTATAGGCTTATTACCAAGACTAAGTGAAGTATGTCCCCCTCCCTGGTGAGCATTTAGATACTGTTTCAGGAAACCTTTCTGAACACACCTAACAAATAAAGCCCCATCCAAGCCTCAGGCAGTAAGGGAGCCCTAGTAATTCTGGGGAGATTAATCACCCCAGTACAGCAAATCTATTGATATTTTATCAGACCATAACCTGCTGACATATGTTAATCTCTCTCACTGTCTGTTGGTAGGCCTACAGTATCATCCCATTACAGTGATTGCACCTTCCGTATTTCTGACTTCTACCTACATTGTCTTACGGGATGAGCATCTTGGAGGACCTCAACTTTGTGACATTCTGCCTGATCAGCAGTGCAGCTCCCCAACATCATTCACCTCTCTCTGGACTGTTTGAATCATCTGAATCCTGGAATGTTTAACCATCAGTCCTGCCCTTCTCTCAGCCCGATCTTTGCAATGGCTAACCCACTGTTTCACATAGTAATCCTATCTCCAAGTATGTCTGCCCTAACTTTTCCACACCCTTCCAGAATCACAAGCCAGGGCAACAAAATCCTGATTGGCTAACGTGCATCCAGCAGTCCTGTTATCTCCAGCCATAACCCAAACATTGCTGCTACAGACAAACCGTTACTCCAGCAGTGAACTTTTCCATTAGCAGTGAACCCTTACAGCGCGTTACAATGGGAAACATCATCTCCATATCCATCCTATCTATTCTTTTCAACATTTGTTAAGTTTCAATTAGATGAACCATATTCTTCTCAATTCCGGTGAGTCATCTGAAGGTTGACAAACGTTCCTCATATGTGAACCCCTTCATTCCCGTAATCATCCTCGTGAACCTCCTCTGGACTGTCTCCAACGACAACACATCCTTTCTAAGATATGAGGCCCAAAACTGTTGTCAATACTCCAAGTGAGGCCTGGCTAGTGGCAGATAAAGGCAAAGAATTATCTCTTTGCTTTTGTATTCTGTTCCCCTTGAAATAAAGGCCAACATTGCATTTACCTTCTTTACCACACACTCAGCCTATGAAATAACTTTTCTGATGTCTTTCATGAGGACATCTATGTCCCTCTGCACCTCTGATGTCTGAATCTTCTCCCCATTTAGATAACAGTCTGCACTATTGCTCTTTTTACCAAAATTCATTATCATACCTTTCCCAACACTGTATTCCATCTGCCACTTTTATGCCTATTCTTCCAACTTCTCTAAGTCCTGCTGCAAACACATTGCTTCCTCAGCACTACTCACCCCTCCACCTACCTTCATATCATTTGCAAACTTTGCCACAAACCCTTCAATTCGATTTTCTAAATCATTGATAAACAATGTGAATTGTAGCAGTCCCAATACAGGCCCCTGAGGAAAACAACCAGTCAGTGGCAGCCAACCACAAAAGGCTTCTTTAATTCTCACTTTCTGCCTCCTGCCTGTCAGCCATTCCACTGTCCATGCGAGTATCTTTCCTGTAATGCTCTAGGATTTTATCTTGTTATGCAGCCTAATGTGTGGCACCTTTTCAACACCTTCTGAAAATCAGGTAAGTGACATCCACTTTTTCCACAGTGCTTGTTACTTCCTTGAAGAATTCTAACCCCTTTATCAAGGAAGATTTCCCTTCATAGAAATCATGCTGACTGTGACTTATTTTATCACCCCTCTACAAGTACCTCGGGACCTCATCCTTAATAAGACACCAGTACTTTCCCAACCACTAGGGTTAGGCTAACTGGCCTCTCATTTCCTTCCTTTTGCCTTTCTCCCTTCTTAAAGAGTGGAGTGACATTTGCAATCTCCCAGTCCTCTGGGACCATGCCAGAATCAAGTGATTCTTGAAAGATCATGACCTTTATCTCTTCAGCAACCTCTCTCAGGAATCTGAGATGTAGTCCCTGGTGACCCATCCACCTTAAGACCTCCGTGTTTGCCTAGCACTTTTTGTTTTTTTTATTAACAATGGCATTTACTCCTGCTCCCTGATACTCACAAAACTCTGGTACATAGCCAGTATCTTCTACAGTGAAGACAGATGTGAAGTCCTCATTAAGTTCATCTTCTATTTTTTGTCCCCCAATACTATCTCACCAGCATCATTTGCCATTGGTTCAATAACAACCCTCAACTCCCTTTTACATGATATATAACCAAAAATAAACTTTTTTTATCCTACTTTGTAGGTACTCCTGTCAATGTGAGATCATCTTTCTCTGTGCAACATAGCTATCCTGCACCTTCTGCAATATTCCCTGAAACTTCAGCCACCTCTGCTCTGCTGTAATCTCTGCCATTATCAACCTCCAATCCACTTGGGCTCCAATCCACCAGGGCAAGGTCCTCTCTGATATATGTGAGTAATGCTTCACCCTCTCAAATTGCACTATGAATTCAATCATATTATGATAACTGCCTCCTAAGGGTTCCCTCACATTAAGCTCCCTTATGAGATCGGGGCTATTACTTAACACGCAGTCTAAAGATAGGTTTTCACCGAGCAGGCTCAAGCACAAGCTGCTCTAAAAAGCCATCTCATCCACATTCAACAAATTCCCTCTCCTGTGAATCAGCACCAACCTGATTTTCCAATCCCCTTGTATATTGAAGTCTCCAATACCATTGTGTCATTCCCCTTATTATCAGAATAAGAATCAAGTTTGTTAACTTAGCAGCAGCAGTTCAATGCAATACATAACACAGAGGAAGAAAAAAAAGAAAATGAAATAAATAATATAATAAATAATAATAATAATAAATAAAGAAGTAAATCAATTACAGTATAGGAAAATTGATTAGATTAACATCATGCAAAAGCACAGAAATAATATATATTAAAAAGTGAGGGAGTTTCCAAGGGTTCAAAGTCCATTTAGGAATCGGATGGCAAACTGGAAGCTTTTCCTGAAATGCTGAATGTGCGCCTTCAGGCTTTTGTACCTCCTACCTGATGGAAATAGTGAGAAAAGGGAATGCCCTGGGCACTGGAGGTCCTCAATGTTGGATGCTGCCTTTCTGAGACAGCGCTCCTTGGAGATCTCCTGGGTACATTGTAGGCAAGTACCCAAGATGGAGCCGACTCAATTTATGACCCTCTGCAACTTCTCTCAGTCCTGCGCAGTAGCACCTCCACCACCACCCCTCCCCTTACCAGACAGTGATGTGGCCTGTCAGAATACTCTCCACGATACATCTATAGACATTTTTGAGTGTATTTGTTGACATACAAAATCTTTTTAAATTCGAAATGATGAATAGCTGCTGTCTGGTCTTCTTTATAAATGCATCGATATGTTTTGACCAGGTTAGATTCTCAGAAATCTTGACACCCATGAACTTAAAACTGCTCTGTCTCTTCACTTCTGATCCCTCTATGAGGATTGGTATGTGTTCGTTCGTCGTACCCTTCTGGAAGTCCACAATCAGCTCTTTCGTCTTACTGGCATTCAGTGCCAGGTTGTTGCTGTGGCACCACTCCATTAATTGGCATATCTCATGCCTGTAGGACCTCTCATCACCACCTGAGATTCTACCAACAATGTTTATATCATTAACAAATTTATAGATGGTATTTGAGCTATTGCTAGCCACGCAGTCAAGAGTATGGAGAGAGTAGAGCAGTGGTCTAAGCGCACACCCCTGAGGTGCACCAGTATTGATTGCCAGCAAAGAGAAGAGGTTATCACCAATCCGCACAGATTGTGGCCTTCCGGTTAGGAAGCTGAGATTTCAATTGCAGAGGGTGGGACAGAGGCCCAGGTTCTGCAACTTCTCAATCAAGGTTATGGGAATGATGGCATTAAACACTGAGCAATAGTCTTGTCATCGGTGTTTGTGCTGTCCAGGTGGTTTAAAGCCATGTGACGAGCCACTGAGATTGCGTCTGCTGTTGAACACTTGTGGCGATAGGCAAATTGCAATGGGTCCAGGATCTTGCTGAGCCAAGAGTTCAGTCATGTCATGACCAACCTCTCAAAGCATTTCATCACTGTAGATGTTAGTGCTACCAGACCATAGTCATTAAGGCATCTGCCCATAGCAGTGAGAGGTTGAAAATGCCCTTGAATACCCCGCCAGTTGGTTGGTACAGGTTTTCAGTGTCTTAGAAGGTAATCCATCGGGACATTCCACCTTGCGAGAGTTCACTCTCTTTAAAGACAGCTTAACATTGGCCTCTTAGACAGGGATCTACCTCCTTGCCCTCCAAACTCCCTGACATATTTATGCATGCAGCACTGTCTCCTAGTCCAAATCCTTCCCCTTTGGTAAATACTGAAGCAAAGTACTTATGATGTATTTCACTCATATTCTGCACATCCAAGCAAATGATTCTCTTTTTATCCTTGAGGTGTCCTCCCCTTTCCCAAATTATCTTCTTATCTTGATGTATGTACAGATTACCTTGGGATTCACCTTAATTCTACTTGCCATTGACTTTTCATGGCCCCTCTTCGTATTCATAAATTTCCTTTTTTAGTTCTTTTCTGGATTCTGTATAACCTTCATCTACTCCATTTGATCCTAACTTCCAAAACTTGACATACTTTTCCTTCTTCTTCTTGACTAAATTTATCACTTCTGTGGGCATCCAAGTTTCCCTTCTCATTCCATCCCTGTCCTTCCCTCTAAAAGGAATATACCTTTCCTGTACTCTGTGCAATTGATCTTTAAACACTCTCCCCATGTCTGATAGGGATTTTCCAGAAGAAAAGTTATTTCCAATTAACCGTTCTGAGTCCCTGCATAATACCCTCGTAATTTTCCCTTCTCCGATTAAAAAATACCCCATCCTTATCTATAACTATCTTAAAACTGAGGGAGCTGTGGTCTCTGTCAGCTGACTGCTCACCCACTGAGGGGGCAGTCACCTGAATAGACTCATTACCCAACACAAGGTAGTAGTACAATCCCATTAGTTTGATTACACCCTTCCTGTTCTTGAGGTCTACCCAAATGCACTCAGCGTCTGAACCCTCTACTAGATCTCTCCTGAGTGCAGCTGTAATATTGTCCCTGACTGGTAGTCCAACTCACACCTCTTTTACCTCCTTCTCTATCTTTTCAAAACCTTCAAAAGCCTGGTAGATTAAATGTGCATCCCCGCCCATCTCTCAGCAAAGTCTCTATAATGGCCACAACATTGTAGATCCATGTACTGATCTATGTTCTATGTTAATCACCTTTGTCCATAATATTCCTGACATTCAAATACACACCATTGAAACGATATGTCTCAGAATACCTGTTAATTTGATTTTGCCTGGCTATACTTTCACTGATATCTACCTTCTGTTCCAATCCTTCACTTACTGACCTGGTGTCCTGATTCCCAGCCCCCTGCAAATCTAGTTTAAACCCTCTGAGTAGCATTAGCAAAACTCCCAGCCAGCATAGTAGTTCCCCTCCAGTTCAGGTGCAACCTGTCCCTGTTCTACAGATCAGTCCTTGCCCAGTAAAAGTTTCCATTGATCCGAGCGTGAAACCCTGCCCCCTGCACCATCTCCTCAGTTAATCATTCAATTATGCTGTAATCCCGTTCCTAGCTACACTCGCCCATGGCACCAGGAGTAATCCGGAAATTACTACATTGGAGGGCCTTCTCTTCACCCTATTTCCTGTCTCTATATGCTCAGTCTGTAGAAGCTCATCCCCTTTTTTGGCAATGACATTGGCATCAATGTGCACTACGAGCTCTGGCCATTCACTCTTCCCCTTGAGAATATCCTGCAGCCGCCCTGATACATCTGGACCTTAGCACCCGGGAGTCAACACAGCATCCTGGAGTCTCTTTTGTGTGCACAGTATCTCCTGTTTGTACCACTAACTATCAAGTTCCCTATCACTAATTCACTACATGACTTTACCTTTCCCTGCCACAGGGGAACCACCAGGGTTTCTTCATCTCATTTTTAACTTCAAGAAATTCATTGAATCAGGTACAGGCAAAAGTTACCAAGATTGTTGTTGGACTCGTGCTGACCGGCAAATAGTTGGTGACTGCATCGGTTTCCTTCCAGAGACCAAAGGCGAGTTGGATGGTGCATTCACTGGCCGCAATATACTGTCCTTTGTGTACATGGGAGACAGGAGGAAGTGGCGATATAAGACAGTGCAGTTACTGTGGATATGGTGAGGGCCATATCAATGACAGTTAAGTCCTGCAGAGTCAGAGCCCAAGTTCACAGTCAGATTGCGAAGTTCGGTCTGGGATGAGGAGCAGCGAGAGCCATTGCCTGATTCTGGGAGCAAATCTCAGCGATCCCAGGACCAGTGGAGTTGTCAAATTGTGGCTGGTTGGGAATATTTTATTGTAAGTGTGATTACACTCACAAATTGCCATATTGCCATTGTGTGCTGTCCTGGGTCAGAGGAGGAGCTCTGAGTGGAACTGCAATTATACCTTATTGCAGACCGCACTGGTTTCATTCCAGAGACTAAAGGCAAGATAGATGGTGTGTTCACTAGCCACAAGATACTGATCTTTGTGTACATGGGTGACAGAAGGAAAGAGGCCTCTTTCCTAATTCTATACACTCAGTATGTAGGATCTCTTCTCAGTTTTTGACAATGACATTGGTGCCAATTTGCAACAGGACCTTTGGCTTTTCACCCTTCCTCTTGACAATATCCTACAGCTGCACCTCTACACTCTGGACTCCAGCACCAGGGAGGCAACACACCATCCTTGTGTGTATTTTGCTGCCACAGTATCTCCTGCCTGTCCTCACTAACTACTGAGTCTCCTGTCACTACCACACTGCCTGACTTTTACTTTCCCTGCCACAGGGGAACCACCAGTGTTCCTTCGTCTCATTTTGAACTTCAAGAATTCATAGAATCAGGTACAGGCAAAAGTTTCCAAAAAGTGTTAGTGGACTCAGGCTGACTGTCTGAGAACCTCGCTTAAAAACTGCTACGCTCTTGACATTGAAGATCACGGAGATCAGGCCCACAGGCCAAGTGTTGCATGGTGCAAATAGAAGGTGACCACATCGGCTTCCTTTCAGAGTCCAAAGGCGAGCTGGATGGTGCAGGCAGTGGATGTAGGACACTGTTCCTTGTGTACATGGGTGACATCTATATATGGAATACTGAAAAAATAGTCATAAAGTTTAACCATAAGGCATATGTAAATATGAGAGCTATAGTCAAGTGGAAAACTGTGATTGCCAAAGACAGGTTGAGAAGGATATTCCTGATAATGATAAGATTGATCCCAAGAGACTTTGTCAATACTTTAGTTGTAAAAGAAACGTCAAGTGGGAAGCTAATTGTATTTGGAATAACAGTGGGGTATTAAATTATGCAGAGAAGGACACAGCGGATACTCTCAACTCTTATTTTGCTAAAGTGTTCACCTGCAAAGATGCTAGCAATATGCCAGTAAGGGTAGAGAAAAATAAAGTTCCTTAAAGTGACTCTGAGATCTTAGAAGTGAAAAGGCTGAAGGTTAATAAATCTCAGTGTCAGACAGCATATATCCAAGAATACTTAAATTTGTCTATGATTGAAAACACAAGCACCTCACAAGAATTATACAAAATTCTGTGAAGATTGGTAAAATCCTGAAGGACTTGAAATGGGCTAACATTTTACCGGTATGTAAGAAGGGTGACTGCACTGACCCTTGTAACTATGGAGCAGTAAACTTAACGTGTATTGTGGGTAAGGTATTGGAAATATTAATAAAGAATGAGTTGTAAAAGAAGGGCTTAGACAGATTAGGAGAATGGGCAGGAAAGTGACAAATGAAATATAATGTTAGAGAATGCACAGTCATGTACTTTGGTAGTTGAAATAAATGTGTGAACTATCTTCTGTATGGGGAGTGTGATGAAAGTACACATAGACTAAGATGTTAACTGTCCTGTGCTGGTACCAGTGGGATCAGCAGTTGGTCTGCCACCTGTCTTCAGTAGAAAGAGAGATAAGGAAAACAATGGAGCAGCATTTGGAGATGTTAATGAAGAGGCGGGAGAGCTGTCATGACCGGCTCTCCATGAACTGTTTGAAGTGATGGACAGGCGATACCCCAGCAGGGGGATAAAAAAGGGACAGGATCGCTAAGGCAACACACACACGACACCACGAGGTAACGAGACCCTGGAAGCGGTGCGCCTCCCACAAGTCGGTGGGAGTCTTTGGAGGCCTGGTCGCGGGACCAAGCCAGAGATGCACAGGGTGGAAAGATACGATCAGCAGGAACCTGATGTGTGTCTGCCCTTGCCTGGGTGCTGGGTTCACCGCTGAGGAAAGATCGTATCTGGAAACGGAGGGGTCACAGTCGGTGACCTCAGAAGACATCACAAAGGGCTCGCCCGAAAGTTGACTACGAGGAATATCGAAGGTCTGTGTGGAAGCCGTTTGAATATTCATTCGTTTTTGCTCTCTCTCTCCTTCCCCCCACTGTCCATCGCCATGGCAGTGATTACTGCAAACTGAACCGAACTCAATTGAACTGAACTTTGCGTCACTTTGAAACTGGTCATTTACCCCTAGACGACGATAGAGCTTGATTGATCCTGTTATCCTAATTCTGTGTACATGTGTGTTTATCATTGCTGAACTGTTGCATTTGTTATCCTTTTGATTAGAGTACTGTGTTGCTTGTTTCTTTAATAAAACTTTCTTATTTCCAGTAATCCAGACTCCAACTGAGTGATCCATTTCTGCTGGTTTGGCAACCCAGTTACGGGGTACGTAACATAAGTGGGGTTCTCGTCCGCGATTTTGAACGCTAAATTTGGGACGGAGTAAATTGATTGGGTTAAAATTCCCAAAAGAAAGAAAAGAAAAACAGCAGAAATGGAGATTGAGGAATTTCTAAAGGCGCCAACCTTGGAGGCATTAGAGGATGCAGGAAAGTGGAATTGGCAGCTGTGGCCAAACGGTTGAATCTTGTTAAGTGGAAGTGGACAATGAGGAGAGAGGAGATACACAGAGCTATCGTAGAGCACTATGTATCTAAAGGTGTGTTTCCCCAAGGCGAGCTGGGGGTGGTGTCTATTGAAAAACCTGCTGGAGACACGGTACAGGTGCAGCTTGAAAAACTGAGACTCGAGCATGAGTTCTAGGTACGGCAGTTAGTACACGAAGAGAAGCAGTTAGAAAGGCAGGAAAAAGAGAAACAGTTAGAAAGGCAGGAGAAAGAGAAACAGTTAGAAAGGCAAGAGAGAGAGAGAGACAGTTGGAGTGAGAAGAGAGGCAGTTGGAGAAACAGAGGGAAAGGGAATTTGAGCTGGAGAAGTTAAAGATGATGGCAGCACAGGGGCCCATGCCGAACCAAGGTGGAGGGTTCAGAGCGACCCAGGAGGTTAGGCTGGTTCCCCCATTTGACGATACCGATGTGGATCGGTACTTTCTCCATTTCGAAAAAGTTGCTACAAGTCAGGACTGGCCGAGGGATAAGTGGGCTGTTTTGCTTCAGAGTGTACTGAAAGGGAAAGCCCAACAAGCTTACTCAGCTTTGTCCGCGGAAGATGCCCAGAGGTATGAGGTGGTGAAAGAGGCCATCCTCGGGATTTATGAGTTGGTCCTGGAGGCATACCGGCAGAGGTTCCGGAATGCGAGGAAGCAGTGGGACCGCACGTATTTAGAGTTTGCCTGTGAGATGCAGACATATTGTGAGCGTTGGTGCGCTTCGAAAGGGGTAGATGGGGATTATGACAGACTGCTACAGCTGATCCTGATTGAGCAGTTTAAAGGTTGTGTCCCTGAGGGTATGAGACCCTGCCTAGATGGGAAAGAGGCAGCCACGTTAGCCGCAACTGCTAAGTTAGCGGATGAGTACGCGTTGACGCATAAAATGTTTTCCCCAAGTAAAGGCTACCAGAAGGGTAGTCAGGACGGCGGGGAGAGTCCGCCAGAAAAGTCAGTAAGTAAGCCGGGAACTAGTGAGAAGGATAAGGTAGACCGGGAGCAGTCTGGTAGGAAGTCTCCTGGGGTCGTCTGTTATAATTGTGGGAAAGTCGGACACTTTGCGTCCAGGTGCTTTGCCCCAAAGAAGGAGACAGGAAAAGGAAAAACGGCGATTTTGACTGGCTGTATCGAGCTGGTAAACGAACCGCTAGGAGAGGAAAGGTCTGCCAAAGTTCAGGAAGGGCGCGAGAGGTTTATCTCGGCCGGATTGGTGTCGGTGGAGGAGGGGTTAAACCCAGTCCCAGTGCGGATCTGGAGAGACACGGGAGCATGTCAGTCATAGATATTGAAGTGTGTATTAGAGTTTAGCTCAGAGACCCAGACTGGGGAGGTCAAGGTAAAAGGTATTGGGGGAGGGACAGAGGCAGTCCCTTTGCACCAGATACACCGACAAATCAACCTGGTCTCTGGACTAGTCACGATCGGGGTGAGGCCCGAATTACCGATGAAAGGCGTGGAAGTCTTGCTCGGTAATTACCTCGCCGGGGGAATCGTGTTCCCAGCCGTGAGATTGACAGGTCAGCCTGCCAGCATTGAGGCCCCGCCCATGGACTCACAGGTTCATCCCGGGACTGCCGAAGTAAATTTAGCTGAGACGTACCAGGAGGAGGTAGAAAGTGAAAAGAAGGAGTGTAGTGAAACAAGGGGTAGTGAGGGAGCTGAGACAGACTTAGCATTAGCCAGGAAGGAATTTGTGCAGGCGCAGGAGCGAGACGAGGGGCTGATGGTTTTGGCGGAGACAGCTCTCTCTGACGCAGAATTAAGAAGGGAGCCAGTAGGCTATTGTGTGGAGGAGGATGTTAAGGAAGAAAGGGAGATCAAGTACCGTACCTGCAGACGAGGAATGGGGGGTGGTGCAAAAGAGTTATGGGAATGAGATTTTTAACCTGGCCCACAAGGTACCCCTCGGTGGACATTTTGAGCTGCTGGAGGAAACAGTTGGTGGAATCATGAAAGAGGTTTACCGGCTGTACAGGAGGAAGGATGTTATTGATTATGGCCGACACGAACTGAGACGGTCACAGGCTTTTGATATGCTAACAAACCTAGTCGGTGTTAGCGCGGAAATCAATGAAGCAAGGTCCCCCTGATAAGAGAAAAAAACCATTTTCAGAAGACGAGTATGGTATCGACCAGATGGGAGAAGGCTATTGTTTTGGCCAGCTCTGCTGATAAGGTCTCTCCCTTAATCCCCGAACAAAGCGACTCTTTAGGAGGAGTAATTAAATGGCTCGCACACATGTGTTTGATTGTCCCGGGGCGATGCAAAGAACTGGGACGTTGGGTGGTGTTTGTAACGCTAGGTAAGTCTAGTGAGCAATACTCCTATAGAATGAGTAATTCAGTGACGAAAGGGCTGACGAACACAGAAGTGTATATTGGCGATGTAATACGGCTGTCTGAAGCCAACTTGATAGTGAACCTTGAAAAAAATGAGTTCGGCCACACGAAGGTCACTTATCTGGGAATTGTGGTAACACAGGGGCAGCTGGCAGCAATGCAAGCTAAAGTGCGGGCTATCTCTGACATCCCAACCCCGACAGACAAGAGGACCCTCAGAAGGCTCTTGGAGGTGGTGGGGTACTGTAGGAAGTTTTGCAATAACTCTGCGGTTTCTACCCCTCCCCCTCCTACTAAGCCCTTGCGAAAGAAAACTAAGTCGGAATGGGATGACCCTTGTTATTGTGGTCCGGGACGAAACCCAATGAGAGGTTACATTGATCGCAATTCATCAGTGTTTTTGGCCACTATGAAGTTTGCAAAGTTGGAGCCTGGTTTAAGGGATTATTAATAACACATATAAAAGGAACAGAAAATGTGATTGCTAACTGTCTGTCAGGTGTTGACAACTTAAAATTCGCTGTATTAGCCAAATAGCTGATAAAGATGTATATTTGTGTGTATCAAATAATGTATTCATGTTCGTAATTTTTACCCCTGTAAAAATCCTTAAAGGTGAGGGGTGTGACGAAAGTACACATAGACTAAGATGTTAACTGTCCTGTTATGGCACCAGTGGGATCAGCAGTTGGTCTGCCATCTGTCTTCAGGAGAAAGAGAGATAAGGAAAACAATGGAGCAGCATTTGGAGATGTTAATGAAGAGACGGGAGAGCTGTCAAGACCGGCTCCTCTTTGAACCCTGAACTGTTTGAAGTGATGGACAGGCGATACCCCTGCAGGGGGATAAAAAGGGACAGGTTCGCTAAGGCAGGACACACACACGACGCCACGAGGTAACGAGACCCTGGAAGCGGTGCGCCTCCCACAAGTCGGTGGGAGTCTTTGGAGGGCTGGTCGCGGGACCAAGCCAGAGACGCACAGGGTGGAAAGATACGATCGGCGGGAACCTGTTATGTGCCCGCCCTTGCCTGGGTGCCGGGTTCACCTCAGAGAAACGATCGTATCTGAAAACGGAGGGGTCACGGTCGGTGACCTCAGAAGACAAAGGGCTCGCCGGGAAGCTGACTGCGAGGAATATCGAAGGTCTGTGTGGAAGCCGTTTGAATATTCATTCGTTTTTGCTCTCTCTCTCCTTCCCCCCACTGTCCATCGTCACGGCAGTGATTACTGTGAACTGAACTGAACTCAATTGAACTGAACTTTGCGTCACTTTGAAACTGGTCATTTACCCCTCGACGACGATAGAGCTTGATTGATCCTGTTATCCTAATTCTGTGTGCATGTGTGTTTATCATTGCTGAACTGTTGTATTTATTATCCTTTTGATTAGAGTACTGTGTTGCTTGTTTCTTTAATAAAACTTCCTTATTTCCAGTAATCCAGACTCCAACTGAGTGATCCATTTCTGCTGGTTTGGCAACCCAGTTACGGGGTACGTAACAGGAGAAAATCCAAAAATCAGAGATGCAAAAGGACTTGGGAATCCTGGTGCAGAACACCCTGAAGTTAACTTGCAGTTTCAATTGGTGGTGAGGAAGGCAAATGCAATGTTAGCATTCACTTCAAGACGTCGAAAATACAAAAGTAGGGATGTGAAACGTCCACTGTACCTCTTCCTATTGATGCTGCCTGGCCTGCTGCGTTCACCAGCAATTTTTATGTGTGTTGTTCATTATTTTGCCGAGTGAAATATTTCTCAACTTCTTTTGACATTTGAGGTGTTCATTAAAGACTATTAGATCAGCAACATCACACACAAAATGCTGGAGGAACTTGGATTTCCAGCATTTGCTGATTTTCTCGTGTTTATACAATCTACGCAGTTTTATCTCCTGCATCCATTTATCTGCATATTTTGAGTACTGATTTTATTCCTGTAGCCGGTTTGCCTCTTCCTTTGCAGATTGAAATATTTCTTCTCTACTTCTTTTGTCCTTTGACGAGATTTGAGATGCCCATTAAAGACTGTTACATCACACAAAATGCTGGAGGAATCAGCAGAGTTCATTGTGATTTCCCGCATCTGCAGATTTTTTCGCGTTTGTACATGAGCAACGTGTTCATTTGACCGTTTCCATCCTGATCTTGGTTTCTCTATTGTATCTTTGTCCGAATTTGTGTTTGTATGTTTTGAATTGTATTGCTTTATCAATTACTTCCTTCAGATACATGAGGAGTAAAAATCTTTATGTTACGTCTAGGTCTAAATGTGCAATGTGCAATTTATAGTAATTAATAATAAATAGAATACACAATAGGACAGTCACTATAACATAGAAACACAATTGTACAATTGTTGCGTGTGTGTGTCACCAGGAAGAAGCTGACGGACTGAAGGACAGTTCAAAATGGGAAATTGCAGGGTTCGGTCTCCGTTCAGAGATGAATATTTAGCCAACAAAAAGATGAAATCTGTAAATGTAGCTGCTCCGTGACAAAGCCCAGTCTTTGAAATTAAATCTATCGGTTGATTCCCACCAGAGGCTTTGCTGAGGTAATGCCAAAGAGTTTTGATGTATTTGTCACCAATCACTCCAATATTTACACCAGAGACAATGGTATTGAATTGAAGTGTTTTTTCAAGCAACTGTAACTGAGCAAGTTAGTGAGGTGTATAACCGTATCTCGGGAGACAGATCCTCTGTATAAATCAGGGCCGCTTTGAATACATCAGCTGTCTGCCGGAGCTGTGAATACAGGAGCAACGAAAATCACAGATTCGCACTGAAATGGTGTATCCAGTTATCTGGCGGATAGAAGACGTTTACTATTCTTTTATTTCAGCCTTTGAAATTCCCGGTAAGCCACAGTGTCAGCTGCCGTGGGCGGATGTTGAAGTTTAATTCCAATGTTGTGATTGATTCTGTCGCCCGTTTAAACTGTCACATTCCAGTGCCGGTATTCGGCATTTCAGGAATGGAGTGGAAACACCGGGACTATAGCTGCTGGGATTTCGATCTGAAACAAACATCTGCAGGAATTCAGCGAATCGGCCAATTTCTGTTGGACTGAATGGGTCAGGCAGCGGTTTGTGATCAACAAGGGGATATCCGTGTCTCTGCGCTTTTGGTCTTGTAGGAGCTGCATTGTGTTTATAAAGGTGATTCATCAATTGATTGTCTGCATTTTTACGTGAGCAGCTTTCAGAGTTAGGTGCAACAATAAAGCATTGACTGATAGTAACACTTTAGCAAATGTGAGGAGTTCCGTGTTGTAAGACGAAACTGTAATGGATTTTTAATAAATGTCTACAATATGACTGTATGCAAAGCAGAAAGAAGTCGTTGCTAAGCCAATTAATAAGATGTGGTACTTCATCGTTATCAATGCTGTAAAATGTATTCTATTACACCTACATCTGACTCTGTTACAGATATCTGACTACGGCACCGAGTTTGCTGCTCGACGTTGAACTACTCTCCCCTGTTTTCCTGTGATGGACTCAGCGGGAGGCGTCATGTCTGTCTGTGAGGTTGTGTCAGACTGCGCTGTATCTGTTGTAATCAGTCAATGTTCTGATCTAAAGTCAGTGAAGTGGTAAATGCTGGAATAGGAAACAAACTCGGGGAATGCTGGAAACACTAAGCCCCAAGCAGCTTGTATGGAAAGAGAAACCAATTAACACCCGTGTCAGGGGTCTCTCTGAGAACAGTTCTGAGGAGAGATACTTTAACTGTTTTTCCACATATTCTGTTTTACCTGTATCAGTGTTTGCAGCATTTCCTTTTTTTTGTTCCGTCCTTCCGCTTTTCTGTCGCTGACAGGCATCGCCATGGAAGCTGACGATTGTCTGATGGAAGAATCCCGCCATCAGCGCCTGGATTTATTCATTTCATCCAGACGAGACGCGGATGTAGAAAATGTTCCATCCAGTATTGGCCCTCAGGAGGTAGTTACCCAGTTTTAGATTTACGCTGCCAGTTTGCATTCCGCTCACCAGTAAGGAATCCGTATTCAGATCATACTGAATTTATTTTACTGTGTAAACTCATTCTCTGTCCCGCCGCTCTGCGCCCTCTCTCGACCCTCCCACCGCTAAATGTAACAATAAGGTGGAAATATTACAGGATCCCCTCAAGCTGCAGCATCGGCTTCTGCTCAGTGTTTTCTCAACTTGCTGTTCCCTGTCTCTCTACCAGCGAACTTGGTGGCGATTGTGATCCTGTCCCGGGGAAAGTGCGGTCTCTCCAAATGTGTCGCTCGCTACCTGGTGGGAATGGCAGCGGCCGATCTCCTGGTCGTTATCTCCGATCCGCTGCTGAGGGGGCTGCTCTGAATTATTTTCCCCGATCATTCCTGCGAATCACTCCTGTGTGCAGATTCGATCTATGGTTGATGTCTGCGAGCACTGTGAGCTCAGTCTGGCTGACTGTCGCTTTCACCGTCGATCGATTTGTGACTATTTGCTGTGAGAAGCTGAAAACAAAATATTGCACCGAGAGAACTAATTGATGGTACAAAATATTGCACCGAGAGAAATAATTGATGGTGTTCCCTGGGATCGTGCTCTTACACCGAGCTTCACAAAGTCTCCCTCATGGGCGGCATTTGACATGTTTGACCTCATTTTAACCCCTTGTGTACCAATCTTTCTGATGTTGCTGTTCAATATTCTGACTGTCAGGCGGATTCTAGCGGTCAGTCGAGCCCGCAGGGGGCTCCGGGGACGAAAGAGTGGAGAGAATGACAAGGACCGGGAGATGGAGAACCGACGCAAATCCATCGTTTTGCTCTTCAGCATAACCGGTAGTTTCATATTGTTGTGGGGATCATACGTGGTATTTTCTATCTATAAACGGATTTCAATGAGTTTTGTTTATTCTGTCACAGATCCCCGTTACATCACAGAAAACACATCGGGAATGCTGCAGATTCGCAGTTCCTGCACCAACACGTGCATTTACGCCCTGACTCAGAGCAAATTCCGAGAAGAACTGAAGAATGCGGTGAAATACCCATTGAATCAGATTTTGAAACTCATGAAACATTAGAAATAAATGCTGTAAAGTTTTACAATTCAGCTGCCTTTATGCTCCCTATTTTATACCCCCACTTGTGGGTAAATGGGAACAATGTGATGAATAGAGTAACAAAACAAACACGAGAAAATCTGCGGATGCTGGAAATACAAAACAACTCACACACACAATTAGATCCTGATGAAGTGTCTCGGCCGGAAACGTCGGATGTTTAACCTTTTCCTCACACAAAATGCTGGAGGATCTCAGCAGGCCAGGCATTATCTATGGAAAAGAGTAAATTGTCGATGTTTCGGGCCGAAACCCTTCATCAGAGTCCTGTCAAGTCTTTTCCATTTTGTGTGTGTTGCCTTCGAATTACAAAATAGCAGTTTACAGCTGATCCCGACGGCATCACTGGCCTCATCATTCCAGAGAAATCCTCTTTGCATCTCATCCTGTTAAATTGAAGCTTGAGGCGAACCTGTTTCCCCTGTTTCCCGGTTCTGACAAAACTGGAGTTTATGGAGTTTATTCTAGTCTGTATCAATCACTCCTGATCTTGGTTCTCTTTCTCACTGCCATCGTGAGTGAGACAGGGAGATAGAGAGAGGGAAGAGGCTGCATTATATTGTCGGATCTGTGTTTCCCCTCCATCACTGAGATTGGCTTGTTTAGTGAATGATAAGTATTATTTTGAATTATGTACTGCTGCTTCTGTAGAATTTTATTCTTTCTGTATTAAAATCGTCCGAGTTCTAACAAAGAGTTTTGTTTCAACACGTGTGCAGGCTCCTTTGCTTGCGAATGCGTAAGTCAATACCATTAACTGAATTTTTAAAAAGTATACAATGAATGAATTTCAAAACAATTTTCATTACAAAGAGACTATTTGAAGGCACATGAATATACAGAGATTGGATGCAAAGAATCACATGCAGCAATCAGTTTAGCCGAGGTGGGGGGCGGTAATAAACAGGAGTATCTGTGGAAATGAGTGAGATTGCAGGAAGGTGCGTTACCTCGATCATGTCAGGGACAAGGATGTCTCTCAGAAGGTACAGGCCATTCTGAAAAGGCAGGGTGAACAGCCAGAAGTCGTGATCCTTATTAGAACTAACAACAGAGAGACAAGATTCTGCAAAGAGTATTTAGGGAGTTAAGAAGTAGGAACGCTGGGGTGGTGATTTCAGGATTTCTTCAGTTACCACAAGCTTGCGAGGAAAGATACGGTAATTTCGTACACTTAAATGAGTGTCTAACAATCTGGTGCTGGGGATGGGGGTGGGGGAATGCATAAGGAACACAGAACATTGGGTTCTCTTGCAGAATAAGTGGGACTAGTGTAAGGAGGATGGGTTACAGTGAAGGGGAACTAATATTCACACAGGGAATCTTGCTGGAGCCACGCTGATGATTTTTATCATGGGGCATGTGGAGCGGGTGTTGGGATCCAGAGCTACAGTTCAGTAAGTAGCATTGAGCGGATGGTAGAGGTGAGGTCAAAGAACCCCAAAAGCAAGTAAAGATGGGGACACATTAATGAGCAAAGTGGCACTGAAAGCCAAAAGTGAGTTTATTTCAGGGCAGAGTGTAGAACAGTGAAAGCAGGTGTACTTAGAGCCTGGATTAGTAATGTCATGGTGATTCATCCATTACAGAGATCTGGTTGAGAGAAGGGCAGGATTGATATCTGAACATTCCAGGATTTATATGATTCAAACAGTCCAGAGGGAGCTAAAAGAGGTTGGAGAGCTTATCCGTGTAAGCGGAACAAGTGCTACACATGCCCTTACACTTCCTCCCTTACCACCATTCAGGGCCCCAAATACTCCTTCCAGGTGAGGCAACACTTCACCTGTGAGTCGACTGGGGTGATATACTGCATCCGGTGCTCCCGATGTGGCCTTTTATATATTGGCGAGACCCGATGCAGACTGGGAGACCGCTTTGCTGAACACCTACGCTCTGTCTGCCAGAGAAAGCAGGATCTCCCAGTGGCCACACATTTTAATTCCACATCCCATTCCCATTCTGACATGTCCATCCACGGCCTCCTCTACTGTAAAGATGAAGCCACACTCAGGTTGGAGGAACAACATCTTATATTCTGTCTGGGTAGCCTCCAACCTGATGGCATGAACATCGACTTCTCTAACTTCTGCTAAGGCCCCACCTCCCCTCGTATCCCATCTGTTACTCATTTTTATGCACACATTCTTTCTCTCACTCTCCTTTTTCTCCCTCTGTCCCTCTGAATATACCTCTTGCCCATCCTCTGGAAACCCCCCCCACCTTGTCTTTCTTCCCGGACCTCCTGTCCCATGATCCTCTCGTATCCCCTTTTGCCAATCACCTGTCCAGCTCTTGGCTCCATCCCTCCCCCTCCTGTCTTCTCCTATCATTTTGGATCTCCCCCTCCCCCTCCAACTTTCAAATCCCTTACTCACTCTTCCTTCAGTTAGTCCTGACGAAGGGTCTCGGCCTGAAACGTCGACTGCACCTCTTCCTACAGATGCTGCCTGGCCTGCTGCGTTCACCAGCAACTTTGATGTGTGTTGCTTGAATTTCCAGCATCTGCAGAATTCCTGTTGTTTGGAGAGCTGTACCTCTGAACAGGCAGAACGTCACAAGTTTGAGGTCATCCCAGAGGCTCATCCAGTAAGACAATGTGGGTAGAAATCAGGAATAAGAAAGGCGCAATCACTGTGATGGGATTATACTGTAGACCTTACAATAGCCAGTAAGAGAGAGGAAAAGATGAGTCAGCAGGTTATGGTCTAATGTAAAAACAATAGAGTAGCTGTAGTGGGTGAATAATCTTCCCGAATGACAGGGACTCCTTTACCACCTGAGGCTTGGACGGGGCATTATTTGTGAGGTGTGTTCAGGAAGGTTTCCAGAAAAAGTGTATAGATGGTCCACCAGTGTGGGGGCATATTTGGTGTAGTATTGGGGAATAAGCCTGACAAGATGATTGGAGATTCATTGGGGAAAAATAAATAACAATGATAATGCAGAAAGTTTTAAGATGGTTATTGATAAGGATAAAAATGGACCTGCAACTAGATGAATGTAAGTTTGTTGACGACATATTATAGAATTGAGCAGGAGTCATAGGGAGTTGTCTGTGAGCTGATGTTACTGGATGGAGATAATGTTAAGTGATAATCTGACATGCGAGCGACACTTACAGTCCAGCCGGTCAGAATTCAGGAGTTCCCTGTGCCTGTGAGGAAGGTAAAGAAGGACAGGGACATTCAGGAACAAAGGTTGATGAGAAATATTGTACATGTTTAAAAATGCAAGAGGAGTCATGTGTAAGGTTGAGGAAGATGAAATTAGACAGGGTCTTGGAGGACCATACCAGAAGCAAGAAACAAGTTACACTGTGAATAAGGAAAGTAAATGGTGACCAGAAAATGACTACACTGAGTTTATGCCTGGAGCCAGAGTTAGCATGCGAGGTAGAAGATGAACACATTGCATTGTTGTTCACTAAGGAGAAAGACATGGAGGACAGCGTGATCAGAAAGGGGGTATGGTGATATTCTCTGGCATGTTGATACTAAAGAGGAGGTGCTGTTGGGACGCTCAGACCATTTAGATGGATAAATCCTGTGGGTTATTTAGTCCGTTGGGATATACAGACCACATGCAGGTAAAAAATGATGTTTAAACTGCTGGTACCGTACTGTAAGGAAACAGAACGTAACAATATCTGGCGTATACTGCAAGGGGGAGGAAAGAGTCTTTCTCTGGTATGAACATGCCCTGCATATGTGACTGCTCAAGAAAGGCAGCAGTTGAATACAGGGAGAGTGAACTTTACAATATTTAAACCTTCATTACCAGGACACAGGCCTATGATACTCACAGCACTGTGCAGTGAGCACCCGGACCTGTACATAACCAGCACTGTACTCCACCATTAAACACTTCTACAACACAGGCATTTCAAGGACAGACACCAATACAACCCTGATAGTGGACTGCTATTCACAGACACTATCTATCCCCTCCCTCACACTGGGCATCTCTCAGGAAGTAACAGAGAGTTGATAAAGGAGAATCTTGAATTATGTGTGTTTCAATTTCCAAACATTTTGGAAATGTCACCAGCAGAAAGAGAAACAAGAATGCAGACTGTGCCAAAGGTATCCTTACTGTAGAACTACCTCGGCTTACCCATAGCCCTCTATTTTTCTAAGCTCCATGTATCCATCTGCCGGCAGCCCATTTCATACACACACTACTCTCTGCATAAAAAAAAACTTGCCCTTGACATCTCCTCTGTACCTACTTCCAAGCACTATAAAACTATGTCCTCTTGCGTGAGCAAGTTCAGCCCTGGGAAAGAAAAACTCTAACTATCCACATGATCAATGCCTCTCGTTATCTTCTACACCTCTATCAGGTCACATCTCACCCTCCGTCACTCCAAGGACAAAAGGCAGAGTTCACTCAGCCTATTCTCATCAGGCATGCTCCCACTGCAGGCAACATCCTTGTAAGTCTCTGCACCCTCTCTATGGTTTCCACATCCTTTAGTGAGGTGACCAGAATTGATCACAGTACTCTGTTACGTACCCCGTAACTGGGTTGCCAAACCAGCAGAAATGGACCACTTAGTTGGAGTCTGGATTACTGGAACTAAGGAAGTTTTATTAAAGAAATAAGTGGCACAGTACTCTAATCGTAAGGATATAAATGCAATGGGTTAGCAATGATAAAACAGACATGTACACAGAACAAGGATAATAGGAATCAATCAAGCTCTATCGCAGTCTAGGGGTAAAATGATCAGTCTCAAGTGACGCAGAGTTCAGTTCAGCTCAGTACAGTTCACAGCAATCACTGTTGTGCCGTTGGGGGGGGGGAGAGAGAGAGAGAGAGAGAGAGAATGATGATATGCAAATTGGATTCACACAGACCTTTGATATTCCTCGCAGTCAGTTTTCGGGCGAGACCTTTTTAATGCCTTCTGAGGTCACCGACTGTGACCGCTCCGTTCTGGATGCGATCGTTCGTCCGCGGTGAACCCGGCACCCAGGCAAGGGCGGACACACACACCAGGTTCCCGCCGATCGTACCCTTTCACCCTATGCGTCTATGGTCGGTCCCGCGACAGACCTCCAAAGTTCCACCAACTTCCAGGGTCTCGTTATCTCGTGATCTCGTGGTGTCTGTTGTGCCTTAGCGAACCTGTTCCTTTCATCCCCCTGCTGGGATATCAGCTGCCCATCAAACTTCAAACAGTTCAGGTTCAAAGCAACCGGTCTGTCAATACTCGGAACTGTCTCTTTTCGTTAATCTCTCTCGTCTCTCTTCGTTAATCTCTCTCGTCTCTCATAAACATTTTGAACGCTTCTCCCTTTTGTCTCTCTTATCTCTCTCATCAGCATCAATCTTCTGATAACTTGGTCTTTCGTCACACACTTATCCTCAAAGGATTTTTACCGGGGTAAAAATTATAGGCATGAATACATTGTTAGATACACACAAATATACATGGTCATCAGCTATATAGCTAATACAGAGAACTTTAAGTTGTCAACACCTTGACAGACAGTCAGCCATCACCTTTCCGTTCCTTTTATATGTGTTATTTTAATAATCCTCTAAAACCAGGCTCCAACTTAACAAACTTCATAGTGGCCAAAAACACTAATGAGTTGTGATCAGTGTAACTTCTCAGTGGTTTTCGTCCCGGACGAAGATAACAAGAGTCGTCCCACACCAATTTAGCATTCTTTGGCAAGAGCTTAGTTAGAGGGAGGGTAGTATCTGCAAGGTTATTTTTTTGCAAAACTTCCGATAGTACCCTACCATCTCCAAGAACCTTCTCAGGGCTCTCTTGTCTGTCGGGGTGGGGACTTCTGAGATAGCCCGCACCTTAGCCTGCATCAGTGCCAGCTGCCACTGTCTTACCACAAGTCCCAGACAAGTGATTTTTCCGTGGCCGAATTCACTTTTTGCGAGGTTCACTATCAGGCTGGCTTCAAACAGATTTTTAAACAGTGCCACAATGTGCTCCTCCCACGTGTCACTCCAGACCACTAAATCACCAATATAAGCTTCTGCGTTCTTTAGCCTTTTGTCACTGAATTAATCATCCTGTAGGAGTGTTGCTCACTAGGCTGACCTGATGTGACAACAACACCATGTCCCGGCTCTTTGCATCGCCTCGGGACATCCGGTCATACGTGTGCATGCGGTTTAATTGGCTTTATCGGCAGCTCACTTTGTTCGGGGATTAAGTGAGAGAACTCATCAGCAAAGTTGGCCAACGCAATAGAGTTCTCCCATCTGGTCGGCACCACACTCATCTTTTCAAAATGAGTTTTCCCCTTATCAGGTGGCACCCTAGCCTCATTAATTTTCGTGATAACACCAACTAGATCTGCTTTCTGATCGTGGTAGGCTTTTAACATGTTAATAGCCTGTAACTGTGTTACCTCACGTCTGCAATAGTCAATAACATCCTTCCTCATGTGCGGCCAGTAGAACTCTTTCATGATTCGATCGACTGTTTTCCTCACCCCAAAATGTCCACCCAGGGGTATCTTGTGGGCCAGGTTAAGAATCTCATCCCCATAAATTTTCGGCACCTCCCCCCATTTCTCATCTGCGGGCACGGTACTTGGTCTCCATTTCCTCCTTAGTACTCCCTCCTTCACATAATAGCCCATTGGCTCCCTTCTTAATTCTGCTTCGGAGAGAGCTGCCTCCGTCAAAACCATCAGCTCCTCGTCTCGCTCCTGTGCCTGTACAAATTCCTTCCTTGCCAATGATAAATCTAACTCAACTCCTTCACTTCCTCCTGTTTCACTACGCTCTCTCTTACTTTCTAACCCCTCCTGGTACAAGGTTGGTAAAAACGTCTCAGCTAAATCTATATTAGCTTCGGCAGCCTTTCTGGACATGCGCCGATTCACTGCGCAAACAGGATAAACCTGTGAGTCCATGGGCGGGGCCTCAATACTGGCAGGCTGGCTTGTCAGTTTTACTGCTGGGTACACCTCTCTGCCGGCGAGGTCATTACCAAGTAAGACCTCCACGTCTTCCATCGGTAGTTCGGGCCTCACCCCGATCGTGCCCGGTCCGGAGACCAAGTCGCTTTTTAGGTGTATCTGGTGCAAAGGTACTGCTTCAGTCCCTTTCCCAATACCTTTTATCACCCTGACCTCCCCAGTCTGGGTTTCTGAACTAAAGTCCAACACACTCTTTAATATCAATGACTGATAAGCTCCAGTGTCTCTCCAGATCCGTATTGGAACTGGATTTAACCCCTCCTTCACCAACACCAATCCGGCCGAGATAAACCTCTCGCGCCTTTCCTGAACTTTATCAGACTTCTTCTTCCTTTCCCTAGCGGGTTGTTTTCCAGCTCAATACAGCCAGTCGGAACCATCGTTTTCCCTTTCCCCGTCTCCTTCTTTGGGGCAAAGCACCTGGGCGCAAAGTGTCCGGCTTTCCCGCAATTATAGCATACAACCCCAGGAGACTTCCTAACAAACTGCTTCCTGTCTTCCTTATCCTTCTCACTAGTCCCCGGCTAACTTTCTCACTTTTCTGGCGGACTCTCCCCGCCCCCTTGACTACCCTTCTGGTAGCCTTTACTCGGGGTAAATTTCGCTTTGTGCGTTAACGCGTATTCATCTGCTAACTTAGCAATTGCGGCAAAGGTTTCTGCCTTGCTCTCATCTAGGTAGGGCCTCATACCTTCAGGGACACAACCTTTAAACTGCTCAATCAGTATTAGCTGTAGCAGTCTGTCATAATCCCCATTGACCCCTTTCGAGGCGCACCAACGCTCACAATACATCTGCATCTCACGGGCAAACTCTAAATACGTGCGGGCCCCACTGCTTCCTCGCATTCCGGAACTTCTGCCGGTATGCCTCCGGGACCAACTCATAAATCCTGAGTATGGCCTCTTTCACCTCATCATACCTCTGGGCTTCTTCTGAGGACAAAGCTGAGTAAGCTTGTTGGGCTTTTCCTTTAAGTACACTCTGAAGGAAAACAGCCCACTATCCCTCGGCCAGTCCTGACTTGCAGCAATTTTTTTCAAAATGGAGAAAGTACCCATCAACATAGGTCTCCTCAAATGGGGGAACCAGCCTAACCTCCTGGGTCGCCCTGAACCCTCCACCTTGGATCGACATGGGCCCCTGTGCTATTGTCATCTTTAACTTCTCTAGCTCAAATTCCCTTTCCCTCTGTTTCTCTCTCACTTCTTGTTCTAACTGCCTGTCCCTCTCTTCTCGCTCCAACTGTTTGATTCTCTCTTCGGGTTCTAACTGCTTCTCTTCTCACTCCAGCTGCTTTACCCAGAACTCGTGCTCGAGTCTCAATTTTTCAATCTGCACCTGTACTGCTTCTGCACCAGGTTTTCCCATAGATACCACCTCCAGCTCCCCTTGGGGAAACACACCTTTAGATACATAGTGCTTTACGATAGCTCTGTGCATCTCTGCTCTCCTCATTGTCGAATTCCCTTTAAAAAGATTCAAATGTTTGGCCACAGTTGCCAATTCTGATTTCCTGGCATCCTCTAATGCCTCCAAGGTCGGCGCCTTTAGAAATTCCTCAATCTCCATTTCTGCTGTTTGCTCTTTCTTTCTTTGGGAATTTTAACCCAATCAATTTACCCCGTCCCAAATTTAGCGTTCAAAATCCCAGATGAGCCCCCACTTATGTTACGTACCCCATAACTGGGTTGCCAAACCAACAGAAATGGACCACTTAGTTGGAGTCTGGATTACTGGAACTAAGGAAGTTTTATTAAAGAAATAAGTAACACAGTACTCTAATCGTAAGGATATAAATGCAACGGGTTAGCAATGATAAAACACACATGTACACAGAACTAGGGTAATAGGAATCAATTAAGCTCTATCGCAGTCTAGGGGTAAAATGATCAGTCTCAAGTGACGCAGAGTTTAGTTCAGCTCAGTACAGTTCGCAGCAATTGCTGTGGTGCTGTTGGAGAGAGAGAGAGAGAGCGAATGATGATATGCAAATCGGATTCAAACAGACCTTTGATATTCCTCACAGTTAGCCTTAGGGCGAGCCCTTTTTAATGTCTTCTGAGGTCACCGACTGTGACCCCTCTGTTCTGGATATGATCGTTCTTCCGCGGTGAGCCCGGCATCCAGGCAAGGGTGGACACACACACCAGGTTCCTGCTGATCGTACTTTTTCACCCTGTGCATCTATGGTCGGTCCCGCGTCCAGACCTTCAAATTTCCACCAACTTGTGGGGGCACACCGCACTTCCAGGGTCTCGTTATCTCGTGATCTCGTGATGTCTGTTGTGCCTTAGCGAACCTGTTCTTTTTATCCCCCTGCTGGGGTTTCATCTGTCCATCAAACTTCAAACAGTTCAGGTTCAAAGCAACTGGTCTGTTAATACTCGGAACTGTGTCTCTTTTCGTTAATCTCTCTCGTCTCTCATTAACATTTTGAACGCTTCTCCCTTTTGTCTCTCTTATCTCTCTCATCAGCATCAATCTTCTAATAACTTGGTCTTTCGTCATAACTCTAAGTGGGGTCTGACCAGGGTCCTGTAGAGCTGCACCTTATCATTTGGCTCTTAAACTCAATCCCACTGTTGATGAAGGCTAATGCACCGTATGCCTTCTTAACCACAGAGTCAACCTGAGTAGTAGCTTTACGTGTCCTATGGACTCGGAACGCAAGATCCCTCTGATCCTCCACATGGACAAGAGTCTTGCCATTAATACTACAGTTAAAGTCAGAAGTTTACATACACTTTAGCCAAATACAATTAAACTCAGTTTCTCACGATTGCTGACATTTAATCCGAGAAAATATTCCCTGTTTTAGGTCAGTTAGGATCACTACTGTATTTTAAGAATGTGAATGTCAGAATAATAGTGGAGAGAATGATTTATTTCAGCTTTTATTTCTTTCATCAGTTTCCCAGTTGGTTAGAAGTTTGCATACACTTTGTTAGTATTTGGTAGTGTTGCCTTTAAATTGTTTAACTTCCATCAAACGTTTTGGGTAGCCTTCCACAAGCTTCTCAGTGTAAGTTGCTGGAATTTTGTTCCATTCCTCCAGACAGAGCTGGTGTAACTGAGTCAGGTTTGTAGGCCTCCTTGCTTGCACACGTTTTTTCAGGTCTGCCCACAAACTTTCTATTGGATTGATGTCAGGGCTTTGTGATGGCCACTCCAATGCCGTGACTTTGTTGTCCTTAAGCAACTTGGAACAGATACATGAAGGAATAAACTCCTTTATTCCTCCAAAGAGAAAAGGTAGGATCACTAAGTGAAGGTTAAAATAAACAGTTTCAATAAATTAAACTAAGAAGGTTAAATTTCTTAAGATTAAAAAAAATATGAAATTGGTACCAAATTCGTAATGACTGCTTAATGATAGGATATAAATTTGGATTAGAAATTTTGGCTAATTGCACAGGTAAAGAAGCTCCTAATAACAAAGTTAAGAAAATTGTTTCACAGCTTTCAATTCCAGATAAACCCAAGGTGGTTGTTTAATTTTATCAGTCCAATATAACCAAGAACACACATAAAGTATATTAACAGCCCAATAATACATTCTGAATCCTCAAAATATTCAGTCAGGCTCATAAGGAACAGCCTGCTTTGACAAAGCCATGCTGACTATTCCTAATCATATTATGCCTCTCCAAATGTTCACAAAACCTGCCTCTCAGGATCTTCTCCATCAACTTACCAAACACTGAAGTAAGAATCACTGGTCTATAATTTTCTGGGCTATCCCAACTCCCTTTCTTGAATAAGGGAACAACATTTGCAACCCTCCAATCCTCCGAAACCTCTCCCATCCTCATTGATGATGCGAAGATCATCGCCAGACATTCAGCAATCTTCTCCGTCGCCGCCCAGAGTTGCCTGGGGTACATCTCTTCTGGTCCGGTGATGTATCCAACCTGATGCTTTCCAAAAGCTCTGCACATCCTCTTTCTTCATATCTACATGCTCAAGCTTTTCAATCTGCTGCAAGTCATCCCTACGATCGCTATGATCCTTTTCCGTAGTGAATACTGAATCAAAGTATTCATTAATTACTCTGCCATCTCCTTCGGTTCCATACACACTTTTCCACTGTCACACTTGGTTGGTCTTATTGTCTCACGTCTTAGCCTCTGGCTCTTCACATACATGTCGAATGCCTTGGTGTTTTCCTTAATCCTACCCTCCAAGGCCTTCTCATGGCCGCTTCTCGCTCCCCTGATTTCATTCTTAAAATCCTTCCTGCAAGCCTCATAATCTTCTAGATTCCTATTATTACCAAGTTTTTTGAACCTTTTGTAAGCTCTTCTTTTCTTCTTGACCAGATTAACAACAGCTTTTGTACACCACGGATCTAGTACCCTACCATCCTTTCCATGTCTCATTGGAACGTATCGACTCAGAATCCCACGCAAAAATGTCCCCTGAACATTTGCCATATTTCTTCCGTACCTTTCCCTGAGAACATTTGTTTCCAATTTATGCTTCCACGTTCCTGCCTGATAGCCTCATATTTCCCCTTACTCCAATTAAACATTTTCTTAACTTGTCTATTCCTATCTCTTTCCAATGCTATGGTAAAGGAGATAGAATTGTGATCACTATCTCCAAAATACTCTCCCACTGAGAGACCTGACACCCGACCAGGTTCACTTCCCAATACCAGATCAAATACAGCCTCTCCTCTTGTAGGGTTATCTACATGTTGTGTCAAGAAACCTTCCTGAACACACCTAGCAAACTCTACCCCATCTAAACCCTCACTTTTGGGAGATGCTGATCAATACTTGGGGAATTAAAATCTCCCACTGGAAGAACACTTACTGTTACTCCTTTCCAGAATCTGTTTCCCCATCTGCTCCTCGATGTCCCTGTTATTATTGGGTGGTCTATAAAAACACACAGTCGAGTTTTTGGCCCCTTCCTGTTCCTACCTTCCACCCACAGAGACTCCATAGACAACCCCTCCATGTCTTCCTCCTTTACTGCAGCCGTGACACTATCCTTGATCAACAGTGCCAAACCCCCACCGCTTTTGCCTCCCTCCCTATCCTTTCTGAAACACCTAAAGCCATTCCTGCTCCTGTACCATCCATGTAATGGCCACAACATCATAGCTCCATGTGCTGATCCACGATCTAAGTTCATCTGCTTTATTTATAATACTTCTCGCATTAAAATAGACATACGAGGGGTAATTGATAAGTTCATGGCCGAAGGTAGAAGGAGATGAGTTATTAACTTCAAACTTTCTGCATTATCATTCAAAGAGTTGAACTGCACGTGCATGTAACAAGACTGTCTTGGGAGGTCTGTGCTATAACCCCATCAGTGAATGACCCTCTGTTACGCTCTCTTCTATGACTGAAGAAATGGAGACATCCAGTGTCCTTGATGACTACTGTTGCTAGAAGGCATAAAGCTGAAACTTTTATCAGGCCGTGCTGAGGAGTTGGAGATTGAACTGGATGAACTCTGGATCCCCCGAGAGACTGAGTTGTTGATAGACAGCACATGGGGGAAGTGATTAAACCCAAGATGCGGGATGGTTGTCAGGAGGGGGAGAGTGAATAGGAAGGCAGTGCAGAGTACCCTTGTGGCTGTTCCCATCAACAACACGTATACCACTTTGGAATACCGTGGGCCACATGGGTCAGGTCACTGTGACTGAGTCTGGCTCGGTAATTCAGGAGGGAAGTGGGGAGAAGAGGTGAGCTGTAGTGATGGGGTTTCATTGGTTAGGGGAATAGAAAGGAGTTTACATGAATGAGAACAAGATTCCCAGATGGTTGCTGCCTCCCGGTTGCCAGGATCAGAGACATCTCAGGTCGATTTCACAGCATTCTTAAGTGGGAGGGTGAGCAGCCTGAGGTTGTGATTCACTTGTGTACCAATGACCTGGTGAGGGTTATTGACGAGGTCCTGCAAAGTGAGCTCAGGGAGTTGGGTGCTACGGAAAGCACAAGATCCACAGGGTTGTGAATTTCAGGATTGCTATCTGTCCTACATGCCAGTGATGTCAGAAATAGGAAGATCATACAGTTTAAAGAGGCTCAGGAGTTGGTGCAGGAGGGAGGGCTTCAGATTTCCGGATCACTGGGTTCTCTTCTGAACTTGAGGGGGACTAATATCCTAGTGGGAAGGTTTACTAGGGGTGTTGGTTTAAACGAGAGTTTCAAGGGGATGGGAACCAGAGCACCAGAACAGATAGTGGAGTGGTTGTTGGAAAAGATGTTGTTAACCCCACGTACAAAGTCAGGAATGAAAAGCTTGAGCAAGGTAGGATTGATGTCCTGAGCTGCGTATATTTCAACACAAGGAGTATTGTAGGAGAGGACAGATGAGGTCAGTGCATGGATCAACATGTGGAATTATGTCATTAGTGAGGCTTGATTGCAGGAGGGGCAGGACTGGCAGGTCAGTGTTCCAGGCTTCCATTGTTTTAGATGTCATAGAGCAGAAGGGATTAAAGGGGGTGAGGTGGCATTACTAGTCAGGGAAAATGTCACAATAGTGCTCAGTCAGGGTAGACTGGAGAGCTTGTCTCATGAGGCTTTATGGGTAGAACTGAGGAATTAAGAAAGGAATGGGATTATATTATAGACAACCCAACAGTCCATGGGATTTAGCAGAGAGAACTTGTAGAGAGATCACAGACTGTTACAAGAAAATTAAAGTTCTGATAGTGTGTGATTTCAAAGTTCCACATATTCAGTGTGACATCCATACCATAAAAGGGCTGGATGGGACGAGTTTGTCAAATTTGTCTCAGGGAAGTTTCCTTAATCAGTACACAGAAGTTCCAACTGGAGAGAGTGTGATACCAGATCTCCAGTTAGGCAATGAGATAGGGCAGGTCACAGAAGTTTGTGCAGGGGAATACTTTGGATCTTGTAATCATAATGCCATTAGTTTCAATGTAATTATGGAAGAGTATAGGTCAGGTACTCAGGTTGAGGTTCAAAATTGGAGAAAGGCCAATTTTATGGTACCAGGAGGATCTGGCAAGTGTGGGTTGGGATAGGTTATTTTCTGGCAAAGGTGTGATTTGTAAGTGGGAGGATTTCAAAAGTGAAATTCTGAGAGTACGGAATTTGTATCTTCTTTCAGAATAAAAGGCAAGGCTAACAGATTGAACCTTGGCCCTTGTATCTGAGAGAAATTAAGAGTGGATTAAGAAAATGACAGATGTACGGTATGTAGCAGGTCTCGAGAGGCAGGAACAAATGGGGTACTTAAGGTGTTTAAGAGATGCAGGAGAAGATGTAAGAAGAAAATCAGGAAGGTGAAAAGAAAACGTGTTTACTGTTGCATAAAAGATGAAGGAAAAAAAGCATTTATACAGATATATTAAGAGCAAAAGGATAGAAAGGGGCAAGACTGGTCCTCTGAAAGATAAGATTGGTATTCTATATTTGGAGCCACAAGAGTTGTAGGAGATAGATTTTGTTCAGCTGTAAATCCTCAGGAGAGGGACACATATGTGAGACAATGCTGCAGCGAGGTCATGGACCCTGTACAGATCACAGAAGAGGAAAAGTTTGCTGCCTTAGGGTGAATAAATCTACTGGCCCAACAGGGTGGTCCCACAGACCTTGTGGGAGGATAATGCATAAATTGCAGGGTGCAAGCAGAGATATCTTAAACCTCCTCATCCACTGGTGCGGTACTAGAAGATTGGAAGATAGTTAATGTTGTTCTGTTGTTTAAGGAAGCGTCTACGAATTAGCCAAGAAATCATAGGCCAGTGAGCCTAATATCAGTTGTTGGAAGGTTATTGGAAGGTATTCTAAGCAACCATAGATATAATTATTTGGATCGAGAGGGACTGATTGGGGATAGTTAATATGGCTTTGTGCATGGTACGTCATGTCTAACCAATCTTGTAGAGTGTTTTTGAGGAAGTTACCAGGAAGGTTGATGAAGGTGATATAGTTCCAACGTTTTTTTTACCCAAAATTAAAAGGACTATCCACGCAGAAATATACAAAATACAAACATTAAATATTTCTAGGACCGAAGAGTCAGATTAAATGTGAATATTACAGTCACTTCCCGGAAGTGGGGTGGGAGAGTCACCGTTCCTGGAAATCCGCCCCCACCCTCCCCAGACCGATTCTATTTATGATGCTCCCAAGTTTTCTGGCGGCTCCACTGATTGACAGCTCCCGCTGCCCCGTCACGTGACCAACACGCGTTGACGTCACAGGGGTCCCACCGTCACCGCCGTCGTTTCCTTGGAAACGGTCCAGTGCGGGAAGTCCGAGATGGTGGAGTCGGTCTCCACTTCTTGGGGTTTCGGCTCCGCTGTGGGATCCGCCTCTCCTCTTCCTGCCCGCGGAACAGTGAGTGTCTGTCAGCGCCTCACTGCACCGGCTCTCTGCCTCAGGTACAATATTTAAAACATATTTGCACAGTCACATGGATGGGAAAGTTTGAGAGGGATACGGGCCTAATGCAGGCAGCTGGGCCGAGTTCAGGTCGACAACTTGGTCGGCGGGGATGAGTTGTACCGAAGGGACTGTTTCATTTCTGTATAAACCAGTGACTCTATTTTGGGAGTTAATTCCGGATGCCAGCTATTCTCTGTGTGAAATATTTACCCCTCAGATCCCCTTTGAATATGTCTTTAAACAGTTTTGTTCGACTCTAATGAGAGGCAGTTCTTTGGCTGACAAGGCAAGTAGAGCACACAACCCTGTCTACCTGTGATGCCACATACAGGGAACTGTGTAACAATATTAGAGGCACATGCACAGGGGCTTCAGTGAGCAAGGCCCAGAGGGATATGAAAGCCTGACCACAACATTTTGGTCACCTTTTGAGGGGTTTGGTTCAGTATGTGACCATTAATACCTTTGTACAAGAAAAATCCGTCGTACTGGGTTCTGAATGTTTTAGTTGAGTCCATCCTGAAGTTCTGTGTTTCAGGTTCCCACTGCACTTTCACAGTCAGTGGTTTCTGCATGTCCATACTGACCATCGAGAATCTGTCCCCACTAACTCAGCACTTGGTCTGTCTCCTACCCTGCCTTGGTGATTCAAACACTCATCCAGATGGTCCTTAAATACCAGCCTGCACCACCCCCTCAGACAGTGTGTTCCAGATTGTAACCTCCTTCTGGGGAAAGGGGAAAGAGGACAGTTTTCATCAGATCCTCTTTAAACCATACATTTCTCTCGTTAATCCTATGTTCGAAACACCTCATACTTGTGTGTATTAAATTCCATCTGCCACTTTTCTAGCTAGTCCACATCGTATGTCAAGATTTGTTAGCCTTCCTCACTGTCCACTGCACGACTAATCTTGGTGTCATCTGCGAACTTCCTGATCCAGTTCACCACATTCTCATCTAGATCATTAATACAGATGGAAAACAACAATGGACCCAGCACCTGGAAGTTCAACTGGGGCAGGATGTACACAGTGAATGATAGGTTCTGAGAAGTGTTTGTGAACAGAGACTTTGTGTGTTTCTGCCTCCACCATCTCCTCTGACTCATTTGGATTACCGGCTATTCTCTGTGTGAAATATTTACCCTGCAGATCCCCTTTAAATCTCTCCCCCCTCACATTAAAACTATTCCCTTTAGATTTACACCTATACCGAGGGAAACTGTCTCTGTCTCTCTAACCTCTGCATGTCTCAGATAAATTTATCCACCTCCATCACCTCACCCTTCAGATCCTCCTTAAACCTCCAACCTGTCACGTTAAAACTATTCCCTGTAGTTTCAGGAGGGAGGAAACTGTTCCTTCCCATGAAGACCCGAGGGAGTGAACAGTTTCTGTCAATCATCCCTAGAAGTTATCCCCATTGATCGATCAAACTGAATCTCTTGCCCTGCACCAGCTCCTCAGCCACACATTCATCAGTGGTATCTTTCTATTTCTCCCCGTCACAAGTGACACTGGGAGTAATACACAGCTTACTATTTCTTAGTTTCTGTCTTATTTCTCTAAATTCACTGCAGAGGACCACAACCCTCCTCCTCCCTACGTTGCTATTACTAACATGCACCGTCCACCACGATGTCTGGCTGCTCAGCCTTCCATTTGAAATGTCCTGCAGCTGCTCGGAGACCATCAGACCATAAAACACAGGAGCAGAATTAGGCCATTTGGCCCATCCAGTCTGCTGCACCATTCTGCCAGGAGTAAGAGATCATGACAGATCTCTGAACCCTCTCAGACCCTCTTTTCCTCCCCACAGTCGAGAACCTCCACATGAAATATACCCAGTGAATTGGCTTCAGCTGTCTGTGGCAGTGAATTCAGAGTCAGAACCAGAATCAGGTTTGTTACCACCGGCATGTGTCATGAAATTTGTTAATGTAGCAGCAGCAGTTCAATGCAGTACATGAAAATATAGAAAGAATAAATAGATCAGTATGTGTGTATATGGATATGTATATTATGTAGATTAACTATAGTGCAAAAACAGAAATAACGTGTATTATAAATGCTATGCATCGAATACACCTATAGCAGTTTTTGAGTATTTTAAAGTGACAAACCAAAAATCTTCAAACTCCTGATGAGATATATCCACTGTCTTGCCCTCTTTGTACTGTAGCTGCATCAATATGTTGGGACCAGGTTAGATCCTCAGGGATATTGATATACAGGAACTTGAAATTGTTTCCTCTCTCCACTTCTGATCCCTCCATGAGGATTGGTTCGTGTTCCCTCGTCTTACCCTTCCTGAGGTCGACAATCAGCTCTTTTTGTCTGACTGACACTGAGTGCAATGTTCTCGCTGCGACACCACAGCTGGTATATCTCATTCCTCTGTGCCCTCTCATCTCCATCTGAGTTTCTACCAACAGTGGTTGTGTCATCAGCAAATTTGTAGATGGTATTTGAGCTATGCCTAGCCTCACAGTCATGGGTATATAGAGAGTAGAGCAGTGGGATAAGCACACACCCCTGAGGTGCACCAGTGTTGATCATCAGCGAGGGGGAGATATTATCACCAATCCACACAGATTGTGGTCTCTCCGTTAGTAAGTCGAGGATCCAATTGCAGAGGGACTGGGTTCTGTAGCTTATTGATCAGGATTGTGGGAATGATGGGGTTAAACGCTGAGCTGTATTCAATGAACAGCATCCTGACATAGGCTGCTCAGATTCACTACCCTTTACTAAGGAAATTACTCCATATCTTTGTTCTAACAGGATGTCCTAGTATTCTGAGGATGTGCCCTGTGGTTGTAGATGCCCCACTATCAGAAACATCCTCTCCACGGCCACTCTATCTCAGCCTTTCAATATTTGATAGGTTTCAATGAGATCCCCTCTTTCTTCTAAACTCCAGTGAGTACAGACAGGCCGAGAGCCATCAAACAGCCTCATGCATTAACCCTTTCATTGCTGGGATCATTCTTGTAAACCTCCTCCGGGCCCTTTCCAATGCTAGCACATACTCTTTTTGATAAGGGGCCCAAAACAGTTCACAATACTCCAAGTGTGATTGAGCCAATGCCTCATCAATCCTCAGCATTACATCCTTGCTTCTGTGCAGTAGTCCTCTGGAAATGAATGAAACATTGCATTTGGCTTCCTTCCCACCGACTCTACCGGCAAGTCTATCTTTTGGAAATCCTGCATCTCTCAGACGTACCTGACCCTGGTACCCAGGAGGCGACACATTATCCTGGCATCTCTATTGCTGCCACAGAATCTCCTGCATGTCCCCTGTACTGTGAGAGTGCTGTCATTACTGCTCTGCTTGTCCTTTCCTCACTCAGAGCATCAGACCGGGCTGTCAGTACCACCGACCTGACGGGCTGCTGTGCTCTGGTTTGTCATCCTGTCAGGGATATCCAAAGGAGTGTACAGCCACAGGGAGACATTGCACTGTCTGTCCCTTCCTCTTTCCAGTCATGGTTGTCACTAAACTATCTGCAGCCTGATCTCAGGTGTGACCAACTCACTGAAACTCTGGTCTCAGCATCCTGGAAACTCTAGATCTGTCCATCTCCAGCTCCGTGTCCTTCACAGGGTCAGTCAGGAGCTGCAGATGGTGCATTTCCCTGATGTGAAGTTGTCAGGGACACTGACTGACTCCCTGATCTCCCACTTCTTGAGGTGGAGCTTGTCATTGCCATAAATGCCATTTCAACTACTCCAACAGGGAGAGGAATTCCAAAGAAAACCTCTGAAATCTGACTTCCCAAAGTTCTTTGGCTCATCTGCCATTTCTCTGTCCGCATTTACAGCTGGTCTGTATTCTGCTGCATCCTGAATGAGGAAAGCGGACCGGGTCGAGACAACAGAGGCTTATGGAGAAGAGGAGTTCTCCACTTGGACTGCACGTGGACATTCCCGACAAAAACTTTTCCATGGAGGGCTTCGAGACCGTTCAGGCTGACCGGAAGTGCACTGAGAGCGTTAAGCGTAAAGGAGTTGGGGGCTTGCTGTTCTGGTTCGCAATGGATGGTGCAATCCTGGTCATATTGCGATCGAAGAACGTGTTTGTAGCCTGGATATTGAACTTTTTGCTGTTGGACTCCGGCCATATTCCACCGAGATACAACTGGGCGTCATGGGAGGTTGTTCCTGACTGTGGCCATCGAACTTTGCAGCTCCTCCCGTGGAGGGTCAGACACCCTGACCCAATAGGCTGGTCCTGGACTTACTTCCATCTGGCATAGTTTGCATATTAGTGTTTGATTGTTTGTTGTTTTTGTATTTCTATAATTCTGCTCTCTACTTGGTTGGTGCAGCTGTAACAAAACCCAGTTTCCCTCGGGATCAATAAAGTATGTCTATGTCTATGTCTATCCTGTGTGAACCTTACTCTGTACCCACAACTCCACTAATTTCTGTGTCTCTTCAGACCTACAAATCAGCCCAGCTTAATTTTCATCCAAATCACTTCACAAAGAGCAGACACGTCAAAGTTGCTGGTGAACGCAGCAGGCCAGGCAGCATCTCTAGGAAGAGGTACAGTCGACGTTTCAGGCCGAGACCCTTCGTCAGGACAGAGTTCCCAGCACTGATTCTTGTGGGGCACCACTGTTCACAGGTCTCCAGTCAGAATCACACCCCTCAACCATTACGTTCTGTGTTCTCTGACCAAGCTACACTTTGAATATATTCTACCAAATATCTATTCAGCCCGTATGCCTTCCTGCTCTCGATCAGGGCATTTGTTGAAAGCTTCACCAGAGTCCGCATGTTCTATAGCCACTACTCGGCCCTCAGCAATTGAATTTCTCACTTTAAAAATTCAACCAAGTTTGCAAGACTTGACGTTGTCCATGCAAAGAGATTTTCGCTACTCCGAATGTGTTTATGCTTTCTCAGATACAAGTTGATCCTATTGTTAAAAATCATTTCCAAGAATATCCCTACCACTAATGTAAGAGTCACCAGGGTATAGTTTCCTGTCTTGTCCTGATTGAAGTTCTTAAAAAGGGGAAGAATATTTGTCATTTTCCACTCTTCTGCATCCTGGCCTGTAATGCAAAGATCATCAGTTTTGAATTTTGTTAAATTTTTGAACTGATTTTAACCCTCAACCATCAGGTTTTTCAACCAAAGTTCAAAGTACATTTATTATCAAAGTATGTTTATATTCTACAAACTTGAGGTTCGTTCCAAACAGGCTGCCATAAAACAAAGAAAGCCAAAAGAACCCACTAATAGAGCAAGAAGACTGTCAAACACCCAATGTGCAGAAAGGAAAATAAATCATGCAAACAATAAACACAAGCAAATACTGTAGCATTTTGAACTGAAATCCTCAGAGAGTCCATTTCACAGATGCTTAGTTCAGCGCAGAATGGAGCAGCGAGCTGAACCGGCTCGTCCCTGGCCTCGGGCCCAACACACTGACCATTTCAATCTGGCCTGGCACCGAAATCATCATCCAAACACTGGGTTCAGTTGCTTCGATACGATCTGGGGCCTGGTCCCAGCTGCCTCCATTTGGCCTGTACCTGACTTTTCCATTTGGGCCCGGTGTTTAAATCAACCAAACTTTGTGTCTTCCTCACTCTCAGTGACGGGTCCGCTGCCTCACCTCTGTTCTGCCACATCAAATTGCCTCCAAGTCCAAAGGGAAGTTACAGGCTATTCATTTACTAGAAAAAGAGATTCACCAGTGTCACCTTAAACCAGAACCAGTGGAGATCACTCCATTTAACTTCACTTAACTCATCACTGAACTGTTTCCCACAATCTATGGACTCACTTTCATGACTTCTGCATCTTATGTTCTCTATTTATTTCTCATTTCTTTATGATTATTATTATTTTCTCTCTTGTATTTGCACACGTTGTTGTCGTTTACACATTGGTTATTTGGTTACTGGGTTGGGTGCGGTGTCTCATTGATTACGTTGTGGTTGTTGGATTAACTGAGTAAGACCATAAGACATAGCAGCAGAATTAGGCCATTTGGCCCATCAAGTCTGCCCCACCATTCAATCATGGCTGACCCTTGCTTCTCCTCCTCAGCCTCACTCCTCGGCCTTTTCCCCGAAGCCTTTGATGCCCCATCCAATCAGGAAACTATCCAGCTCTGCCTTAAATACACCCAACGACCTGGCCCCCACAGCTGCCTCTGGTAATAAATTCCACAAATTCACCACACTCTGGCTAAAGAAATTTCTCTGCATCTCTGTTTTAAATGGGCGCTCCTCTACCCTGAAGCTGTGCCCACTTGTCTCAGACTCCCTCGCCATGGAAAATGGGAAACAGCTTTTCCACATCTACTCTGTCTAGCCCATTCAACATTTGAAAGGATTCAATGAGATCCCCCCTCATCCTTCTAAATTCCAGCGAGTACGGACCCAGAGCTATAAAACATTCCTCAGAGGCTAACACTCTCAATCCTGGAATCATCCTTATGAACCTCCTCTGAACCCTCTCCAATGCCTCCACATCTTTTCCAGATGAGGAGCCCAAAATTGTTCACTGTACTCAAGGTGAGGTCTCACCAGTGCCTTATAAAGCCTCAGCATCACATCCCTGCTCTTATATTTGAGACCCCTTGAAAGGAATGTTAATTATTGTATTTGCCTTCCTCATCACCAACTCTATCTGCAAGTTAACCTTTAGGTTGTTCTGCACGAGGACTGCCAATTCTTTTTGCATCTCAGATTTTTGGATTTTCTGCCCATTTAGAAAAAGGTCTGCACATTTATTTCTACTACCAAAGAGCATGACCATGCATTTTCTGACATTGTATTTCATTCGCTACTCTCTTGCCCATCTTCTGATCTGTTTAAGTCCTTCTGCAGCCGACCCATTTCCTCAACACTACCTGCCCCTCCGCCAATCTTCATATCATCTGCAAACTTGACAACAAAGCCATCTATTTCATCATCTATATCATTGATATACAGCATAAAAAGAAGCGGTCATAACACTGACTCCTGCAGAACACCACTACTTACTGGCAACCAACCAGAAAAGGATCCTTTTATTACCACTCACTGCCTTCTACCAGTCAATCAATGCTTGTACCTTCCCTGTAATACCATGGGCTCTTAATGTGGTAAGCAGCCTCATATGTGGCACCTTGTCAAAGGCCTTCTGAAAGTCCAAATATCCAACATGGACTGCATCCCCTGTACCCATTCTACATGTAATCTTCTCAAAGAATTCCAGCAGGTTCATCAGGCAAGATTTTCCCTTAAGGAAACCATGCAGTATTTGTCCTAGCAACACACATCAAAGTTGCTGGTGAACACAGCAGGCCAGGCAGCATCTCTAGGAGGAGGTACGTTCGACGTTTCAGGCCGAGACCCTTCGTCAGGACTAACTGAAGAAAGAGCTAGTAAGAGATTTGAGAGGGGGAGGGAGAGATCCAAAATGATAGGAGAAGACAGGACGGGGAGGGATGGAGCCAAGAGCTGGACAGGTGATTGGAAAAAGAGATATGAGAGGATCATGGGACAGGAGGCCCAGGGAGAAGGAAAAGGTGGAGGGGGGGGAAAACCCAGAGGATGGGCAAGGGGTATAGTCAGAGGGACAGAGGGAGAAAAAGGAGAGTGAGAGAAAGAATGTGTACATAAATAACGGATGGGGTACGAGGGGGAGGTGGGGCATTAGTGGAAGTTAGAGAAGTCAATGTTCATGCCATCAGGTTGGAGGCTACCCAGACAGAATATAAGGTGTTGTTCCTCCAACTGGAGTGTGGCTTCATCTTTACAGTAGAGGAGGCCGTGGATAGACATGTCAGAATGGGAATGGGATGTGGAATTAAAATGTGTGGCCACTGGAAGATCCTGCTTTCTCTGGCGGACAGAGCGCAGGTGTTCAGCAAAACGATCTCCCAGTCTGCGTCGGGTCTCGCCAATATATAGAAGGTCACATCAGGAGCACCGGACGCAGTACATCACCCCAGCCGACTCACAGGTGAAGTGTCGCCTCACCTGGAAGGACTGTCAGGGGCCCTCAATGGTGGTAAGGGAGGAAGTGCAAGGGCATGTGTAGCACTTGTTCCACTTACAAGGATAAGTGCCAGGAGGGAGATCAGTGGGGAGGGCTGGTGGGGACGAATGGACAAGGGAGTTGCGTAGGGCGCGATCCCTGCGGAAAGCGGGGGAGGGGGAGGGAAAGATGTGCTTAGTGGTGGGATCCCGTTGGAGGTGGCGGAAGTTACGGAGAATAATATGTTGGACCCGGAGGCTGGTGGGGTGGTAGGTGAGGACCACAGGAACCCTATTCTTAGTGGGGTGGTGGGAGGATGGAGTGAGAGCAGATGTGCGTAAAATGGGGGAGGAAGGGAAGCCCCTTTCTTTAAAAAAGGACATCTCCCTCGTCCTGGAATGAAAAGCCTCATCCTAAGAGCAGATGCGGCAGAGACGGAGGAATTGCGAGAAGGGGATGGCATTTTTGCAAGAGACAGGGTGAGAAGAGGAATAGTCCAGATAGCTGTGAGAGTCAGTAGGCTTATAGTAGACATCAGTAGATAAGCTGTCTACAGAGATAGAGACAGAAAGATCTAGAAAGGGGAGGGAGCTGTCAGAAATGGACCAGGAAAACTTGAGGGAAGGGTGAAAGTTGGAGGGAAAGTTAATAAAGTCAACGAGCTCAGCATGCGTGCAGGAAGCAACGCCGATGTAGCAAAGGAAAAGTGGGGGACAGATGCCAGAATAGGTTCGGAACATAGATTGTTCGACAAAGCCAACAAAAAGGTAGGCATAGCTCGGACCCATGTGGTTATTAACTTTGCCTCCAACTTTCACCCTGCCCTCAAGTTTACCTGGTCCATTTCCGACTCCTCCCTCCCCTTTCTAGATTTTTCTGTCTGTATCTCTGGAGACATCTTATCTACTGATGTCTACTATAAACCTACTGACTCTCACAGCTATCTGGAGTATTCCTCCTCTCACCCTGTCTCTTGCAAAAATGCCATCCCCTTCTTGCAATTCCTCCGTCTCTGCTGCATCTGCTCTCAGGATGAGGCTTTTCATTCCAGGACGAGGGAGATGTCCTCCTTTTTTAAAGAGAGGGGCTTCCCTTCCTCCACCATCAACTCTGCTCTCAAACGCATCTCCCCTATTTCACACACATCTGCTCTCACTCCATTCTCCTGCCACCCCACTAGGAATAGGGTTCCCCTGGTCCTCACCTACCATCCCACCAGCCTCCAGGTCCAACATATTATTCTCTGTAACTTCCGCCACCTCCAACGGGATCCCACCACTAAGCACATCTTTCCCTCCCCCTGCCCCGCTTTCTGCAGGGATCGCGCCCTACGCAACTCCCTTGTCCATTCGTCCCCCCCCATCCTTCCCCACTGACCTCCCTCCTGGCACTTATCTTTGTAAGCGGAACAACTGCTACGCATGTCCTTACACTTCCTCCCTTACCACCATTGAGGGCCCCAGACTGTCCTTCCAGGTGAGGCGACACTTCACCTGTGAGTTGGCTGGGGTGATGTACTGCGTCTGGTGCTCCCGATGTGGATTTCTATATATTGGTGTGACCCGGCGCAGACTGGGAGATCGTTTTGCTGAACACCTACGCTCTGTCCGCCAGAGAAAGCAGGATCTCCCAGTGCCCACATAGGTATTTTAATTCCACATCCCATTTCCATTCTGACATGTCTATCCATGGCCTCCTCTACTGTAAAGATGAAGCCACACTCAGATGGAAGAACAACGCCTTATATTCCGTCTGGGTAGACTCCAACCTGATGGCATGAACATTGACTTCTCTAACTTCTGCTAATGCCCCACCTCCTTCTCGTATGCCATCCGTTATTTATATACACACATTCTTTCTCTCACTCTCCTTTTTCTCCCTCTGCCCCTCTGACTATACCCCTTGCCCATCCTCTGTGTTTCCCCCCCTCCCCCTTTTCCTTCTCCCTGGGCCTCCTGTCCCATGATCCTCTCATATCCCTTTTCCCAATCACCTATCCAGCTCTTGGCTCCATCGCTCCCCCTCCTGTCTTCTCCTATCATTTTGGATCTCCCCCTCCCCTTCCCCCTTTCAAATCTCTTACTCACTCTTCCTTCAGTTAGTTCTGACGAAGGGTCTCGGCCTGAAACGTCGACTGTACCTCCTAGAGATGCTGCCTGGCCTGCTGCGTTCACCAGCAACTTTGATGTGTGTAGCTTGAATTTCCAGCATCTGCAGAATTCCTGTTGTTTGAGTATTTGTCCTATCTTGTTCTGTGTCTCCATAACTTCTCCCTTAAAAATTGACTCCAACAACTTCCCAACCACTGAGTTCAGCTAACTGCTCTATAATTTCCTTTCCCTTCCTTTCCTGGAGTCTTAAAGAGTGGGGTGACATTTGCAGTTTTCCAGTCATCTGGCACCATGCTAGAGTCCAATAATTTTGAAAGATAATTACTAATAATCTCACCATCTCTATTTCTATCTCTTTCAGAACTGTAGGGTGCAGTACATCTGGTCCGGGTGACATGTACCCTCAAGTTCTTCAGCTTTTTGAGCACCTTCTCACTTGTAATAGTAACTGCACTCATTTCTCTTCCCTCACACCCATCAATATCTGGCACACTGCTAGTGTCTTCTGCAAAGACTCATGCAAAATATCTATTTAGTTCATTTGCCATCTCCTTGACCCCCTTTATTATTTCTCCACCCTCGTATTCCAGTGGTCCTATATCCACTCTCATCTCTCTTTTATTTTTAACATACTTGAAAAAACTGTTACTACGCACTTTGATATTGTTTGCTATTTGTTTTCACATTTCATCTTTTCCCTCCTGTTATTCTTTCTGTAGGCTTTTAAAAGCTTCCCAATCCTCTGTCTTACCACTAATGTTTGCATTGTTGGATGCACTTTCTTTTGCTTTTACATTAGCTGTGACTTCCCTCATCAGCCCCATTTTGCCATTTGAGTGTTTCTTCATTTTTTGGAATACATCTATCCTGCATCTTCCTCATTTTTCCCACAAACTCACACCATTGCTTCTCTGCTTGATCCCTGCCAACATCTGCTTCCAATTTACTTTGGCCACCTCCTCTCTCGTACCACTGTAATATCTTGCACTTCACTGAGATACTGATATGTCAGACTTTACTTTCTTTCTATCAAATTTCAAGCTGAACACAATCATATTGTCATCACTGTTTCCTAAGGATTCTTTTACCTTAAGCTCCCTAAGTACCTTGGTTTCATTATATAACACTCAATCTAATGTAGCTCATCCCTGTTCTAAAAAGCCTTCTTGTAGCTATTCAACAAACTGACTCTCCCGAGATCTATTTCCAACCTGAATTTCCCAATCTATCTGCATGTTGAAATCTCCCATGACTATCATAACGTTGCCCTTTGGCACTTCTTTGCTATTTCCTGTTGTAATCTGTGGTCCATATCCAAGCTACTGTTTGGAGGCCTGTATATAACTGCCGTCAGGGTCCTTTTACCCTTGCAGTTTCTTAACTCAATGCAGAATGATTCAGCATCTTCTGATCCTATATCACATCTTTCTACTGAATTGATGCCACCCCCTCTGCCTACCTTCCTATCTCTCTGATACAACATGTAACCTTGGACATTTAGCTCCCAACTGCAAGCATCCTTCTGCCACGACTCAGCGATGGCCATGACATCATATCTGACAATCTGTAATAGGGCAATAAGATCATCCACCTTATTTCTTATACTCTGTGGATAGAGATATAACACTCTGAGTACAGTATCGCTACCCTTTGATTCTGCATCCCTCATGCACTGATACTCACCCTGCTGGCTGCAGTGATGTCCTATCATCTGACAGTGTAATTGCATGCTATCTTTGCTTTTTTACCTTCCCTCCTATCCTGAGTGCCTCCACTCTGGTTTCTACAACCCACCCCCGCCAAATTAGTTTCATCCTCCCCTACCGCTCTAACAAACTGGTAGTATGCCCACAAGAAAACTAATCTCAGGGTTATATATGGTGACAGAAATGTATTTTGATAATACATTTACTTTCAGCTTTGATCTTTGTAGTAGAGAGCCGGGTGTTGTACTGGTCTGTGTCCTCACTGGCCGGTGCTGTGCTCTGGCAGCTCAGTGTGCTTGGTATACAGTGTCAGTGTTTTTACTGAAGTGTGTCCTTATTAGACAATTGACCTTGTCCACCCTGGAGCTGAGAAGATTCACTGGCGACCAGAATTGTTTGTTTTGGTCACCCCGCTGTGTGACAGACAGCATTAAGCTGGAAAGAGTGCAGAGGAGAGTTGTGGAAAGGATTTTAGACAATTTTCCCTGGAATATTGGAGAATGAGTGCTGATATTGCAGAGGCGTATAAATTCATGAGGGACCAGGTTGGGTCAAAGAGAATAGTCTTTTTGCCAGTGTTGGGGAATCAAGAACTGGAGGGCATTGGTTTAAGATGAGATTTAATAAGGACCTGAAGAGCAACTTTTCCACACACAGACTGGTCAGTAAATGGAATGAACTGCTATGGGGAGTGGTTGAGTCAGGTACATTAAAAAGGCACTTGGGCAGGTAGATGGAAAGGAAGGGTTTTGAAGGATATGGGTCAAATGGAAAGAAATGGGACAAGGAGGAGGATAACCTTGATCATAATGTGGTGGTGAGGGGGTTGCAGACCACGAGCTCAGATGGGAACTTTGGTCAGCGTGGACCATTTGAGCTGAAGGGCTCGTTTCTGTGCTGTGTGAATTTGACTGTAAACCCTGGTGACTTATTTCAATGACACTAAACTTTTCTAAATTACATTATTTCTTCATAGATTATAGAGTCCAGTGCCTGTAGTGAAGTTAACTGGACTACAGTTACCTGCTTTTCATCTTCCACCCTTCTTCAACAATGGCTTTCAACTCCACTGGGACCTTTCTGTAACAGTGAGTTTTGACAGACTTCAATGTCTCTACTTTCTCTCCAGACTTCCTGTGAAAGCCTCCAGTGCAGGTCTTTGGGACCAAGTAATGTTTGATTTTAGTCCCATTAGTTTTTCCCTCGTGATGGTGATTGTTACACATTATGGCACAATGTTGAAATGTCACCATGAGATATCTGTGGGATGTTTGTTGTGCCCCCACTGTGAACACTAATGCAAATTATTGGAGTTAACCTCTCTGCTTTTCCCTTGTTGGTTTTAGATTTTGTCTCATTACTGGTTCCTGGAAAAATCCTGATCCTCTTGTCTGCCTCCTTTGACCACAGAATGTTCTTTGCTCTCTGTGATCCCTCTGTCTAATCAGGATCAATGTCTGCTGAGTGTTACAAACAGTCTCCTTAAACATCTGGCACTGCTCATTACTGACCTGTCCCTGAGCCTATTTACCCCATCTGCCCCAGACAACTCCACTGTCACGTCTCTGTAATTATCTTTATTTAGGTTGAGGACACTGGTTCTGACCTGGTGCTCACCCTTAATCTGTGATCTGGAGATCTCCCACATTGTTATCACTTCTTCAGGGACCCTTCACCACAAGATCTCTCTGTAATCCCACCTCATTACACAGATTACATCTGAAATGGCCCGTTCGTGGGTAAGATACTGCTGTAAGAAACTGTCTCTGACCATTCCACAAATTCCTCTTCCACTGTACCAGTTTGATTAGCTTAATCAATACAGAGACTGAAGCAAGCACACAGAAAATGCTGGAGGAACTCAGCAAACAGTCGACATTTCGGGCTGAGAACCTTCATTGGGATTAGAAAGAAAGGGGCAAAAGCCAGAATAAGGTGGTAGGGGAGGGGGAGGAGGACAAGTGAGGGGTGGGGAACGTGTGGTTTGTGGAGGGAGCGGGGTGACAGGCAGAAAAGGCAAAGAGATGAAGAGAAAGAAATCTAAGAGGAGAGAATGGTGGACAATGGGATGACACGGAGGAGGTGGAGAACCAGAGAGAAATGATGAGCAGGTCATGAGGGTGCGTGAGGAGAGGTGAAGGGGTTAATTGGCCATCAGAATGGGGGAAAAGTCAGAAGAAAAGTGGGGGTGTGTTGTGGAAACAGGAGGTAGTTATTCTTGAATTTGGAGAAATCAATGTTCATCCCATCGAGATTGGAGACTATACTGTCAGAATATGAGGCGTTGCTCATCCAACCTGTACTCGGCCTCACTGTAGCGGGAAAGGAGGCCGTGTACAGACATGTTAGTGATGGCCTTCCGCTGGTCAGGGTCGACCATGGATATTGCACCCCGGTGTTGAAGTCGATATGTAAGTCAGGGAAGTGTGATATGTAAAGCAAGCAGTTGCCCATGCAGGGGCCCCTGCTCTCCACACAGCTGATGAATCCAAAACAACGGCAGAGACCGATGCAGTCAGGCACCAGCGGTGTTGCAGGATTGCCAGTCTGCATTGAACACAGGACCGACAGGGAATCCAGCTCCGGATTGTTCCTCAGGGTTTACTCCCGAAGTCTTCCCCATGAATGGGTCTAGCCACAGGCCAGTGGAGGTTTGAGATCAGAATTTTTCTTCCACTTGAGCTGCCAAGTATGGCTGAGGAGCCCCATCTGTCCATAGCGGTTCGTTATATGACGCTAGTCAATCCATTTGCACCTTCCCCTGTCACTGGTAACAGTTCATCGGGTGTAGTAGCAAAGCCACATGTAAAAGCCAGGAGCTGGACTTGATTGACAGAGGCAATTTGAGGTGCACACCATTGTCAGCATTTGATGGGAAGTGGGAGCTTGTCCCATTACTACCCCACCACCGATTAAGACAGCTGTAAGGGACCGATATGTCGGTATGTGAATCGGAAACTCAATTGGTATGGGTTGTCACCAGCAGATCGTGGTTGTAGCAGCTCACAGAGCAAAGGCACTGGATACAGCGCTACCCTAATCTGCTTCTGATTAAATCTCTCATGACAATCACAGTTCCATTCTCATCAATCTTTGATATTTCCCCTCTTTGTGCTTTTATCCCATCGGGAGGAACACCTGAGGATCTTGAGACCACTCCTCCCCATGTCTTCTTTCCCTCCCCCTTTCACCATCACTGTCCCTACATGTAAAGTGCCTATGAAAAGTATTCATGCTGTTAGAGTGAGTTTTTTTTGGGTAGATGATATGTTTACACTTAAATGCCTTTGGCCACCAGATTTCTATTTTAACTGTTTGACAAAGGACTGTGGATTGAGTCCACCACGATGGGCTTCCTAAAAGGTGTAAATACCAGATGCTTCTGGCGCCATAGTTTGACCGAATGTTGTAGTTTTGAAGACAGTCTTATCTACACATTATGAATATTAATTGTCTTCTATGTTAGCACGCAAAATGCCAAGTAAATCCTAAAGGCTGTGGATACCAACCCAGATATGTTGGCGTCAGAAGGAAAGGATGGTGTGATATTTTGTATGTAGCTTCAAAAGGAAGCATTGCCTATGCATTGTCTGCAACTTTTCAAGTAGCGATTGCCATTGTGTTTAGCATATTTAAGCTTTAAGTTCCTCGGGGTCAATAACACAAATGACCTGACTTGGTCCAACCAAGCAGAGGTCACTGCCAAGAAGGCCTACCAGCGCCTTTACTTCCTGAGAAAACTAAAGAAATTTGGCCTGTCCCCTAAAACCCTCATGAATTTTTATAGATGCGCCGTAGAAAGCATTCTTCCAGGGTGCATTACAACCTGGTATGGAAGTTGTCCTGTCCAAGACCGAAAGAAGCTGCAGAAGATTGTGAACATGGCACAGCACATCACACAAACCAATCGTACGTCCTTGGACTCACTTTACACCGCAAGCTGTTGGAGCCGTGCTGCCAGGTTAATCAAGGACACGACCCACCCAGCCAACACACTTTTCGTCCCTCTTCCCTCCGGGAGAAGGTTCAGGAGCTTGAAGACTCGTACGGCCAGATTTGGGAACAGCTTCTTTCCAACTGTGATAAGACTGCTGAACGGATCCTGACCTGGATCTGGGCGGTACCCTCCAAATATCTGGACCTGCCTCTCGGTTTTTTTGCACTACCTTACTTCCCATTTTCTACTTTCTATTTATGTTTTATAATTTAAATTTTTAATATTTACAAATTTTAACTATTTTTAATTTTCAATATTTGTAATCCAGGGAGTGTGAAGCACAGAAACAAATATCGCTGTGATGATTGTACGTTCTAGTACCAATTGTTTAGCGACAATAAAGTATAAAGTATATAAATATTGAGCCCACATTGAGCTAGCAGACCTTTCTACGGAAAGCGTCTCCGTCCGTAAGATGCCTGCTGTACCTTGTTGTGTTGAATAAAGAAGCTGCTTTCTATCTACCAGTGTCTCTGTCTGTCTGATGATTTCACCCACGATACAACATTTGGTGTCAGGAGTGGGATACTTCGTGATCTGTCGTGTGGCCAGCGATCCTAGCAGTCTAAGTTGGTGAGTATTTTTCTAAAATAACACTCGCAGTTGGATCTGTTCGGTCGGCAGACACACGGGAACACGAGGTATGACGAAAGTGGAGAGCTGAACTGGTAGATATTAAAGTAGTGTGTGCATGTGCATCTGTGTTTATATAAGTGAGGAACCTTTGCATGTTAACTTGGTTAACTTAGTGAGACTTGAACCACCAGTTGCGAAAGGTGGTAACCAACGGTACGGTTCGAGACGCCAGAGTGGGGGCGTGTGTACTCGTTCGGGGAGCTGCATTTTAGTGTATGCGTTTGCAAGTGCGATGCGAGGGAATACAGCAGGCATCATGAGTTTGGGTACTTGAAATCTGCAGATTGTGGAATACATACTCTGCAGTTTTATATTTTGCGTAGTGTGGGAATTAGTATGGAGATATCTCAGGGAGAGGTTTTACCCAGAGAGATCAACCAGAATGGCACCTATTGAAGTCAGGCAACATCAGGTTGAGAACTCTGATGATCCGAGCCAGCCCTTGACCTTGATTACTACTATTCATAAGCCCTTCACCCCCGGGGAGAAACAGAGCATTTTGTCCAAGTTGCCCTCACTTAAAGTCGCCTGTGGGAATTCAGAGTTCTGACGCAAACTCAAGGAAATGGTTGAAATTCACCAGATACACCCTAAAGATGTACATGGGTTAGTGAAAGCCAAGTGCCCGAGGAATATGTTGGACAGGATGGCCCAGAGGGTGCAGGATGGTACATGGACAGCTACCGGGAGCACCAGTGATGAAGAAAGATATCGCTCTTTTAAAGGGGAAGCGAGGCAGTGGCTGGGGGGAGGCGAGAGTAGCTGGGGAACGATAATGGCAGTGGCCCAGAGGGCTGACGAGACAGCCATGGATTGTGCAGAACGTAAATACCGAGTGTACGAGGAGTATTCCAGGTTGGATAACCCAGGGAGGGACGACCCAGTCTTCCTAAAAATGCTGAAGGAAGGCCTGAGCTCAGCCCACCAGGAAGTTTTAGATTTTGGCATAACGGTAGGGTCCAACGACTCTGAGATAGTTTTGTGGGCCAGTGAGATAGACCATAGAAAAGGCAAGAGAAATCGTAAAGTGGGTATAGTGGATGCAGCTGCTGTGATGTCCCGGAGGACTTGTTTTGCTTGCCGGCAGCCAGGGCACCCAGCAAAGGACTGCCGGACCAAGTATAAGGCAGTGAAGGAGTTGATATGCTACAGCTGTGCCCTGTCGGGGCATGGCTGGAGCCGGTGTCCAAAAGGGAAGGGGGAAAACCCAGGCGACGGTCACGGCAGACACCCAGTCACTCACCCCATCAGCAACCGGTCTGACTGTCGATCAGATAAAAGAGCTGGTAACGGTGCCTCTTAAGACAGAAATAGATGTGGCAGCGGGCTGCCCTGACAGCGCTGGTGACCCGTGGGTGTACACAACGGCATTGTTAGGGGTTGGCAATGCAATATGTTAGTGGACACAGGGGCATCGGTATCGATAACAAACTTACCCTTACCAGAAACCAGACAGGCCAGTTATATCAGGGATGTAGGAGGGAAAACAGTAAAAGCAGAAAGAAGCGAATTGCAGGTACTAGAAATCGGGGGAGTACAGCTTCCAGTGTATTTCTGGGTATGTCCAAATAATAAGGGCACGATCCTTGGAATAGACATCCTTAGGGAAGCAGGAGCTTTTGTAGATTCGAGAAAGGGAGAAATAATGTGGACGAGTCAGGGGCAGTGAACGTGCACAACCAACAGAATACACGGCCTGGCTAGCATAGGCGCAGCTGCCCGGATCATTAGAGATTGGAGCCAGGATGGTGTCTATGGGTTACCTTGTCAACAGTTCCCAGCAGTGTGGGCTAGAGACAAGCAAGATTGTGGGCAGGTGAAGATAAACCCAGTTAAAAAGAGGAGGGTCTGTATAAACCCCTTAAGCAGGACCCTATACAAAATGACACACTGACTGCTGCTCAGGGTATAGCGAAGGAACAAAAACACCAGGGATACTCAGAGAGACTGCGGCCACTCCAGAATATAAAGTTTTCCCAGTTCCTCTGAGGGCAGACATTGCTGCGAATAAGGCAGCAGGGGGGCAAGAGGCAACTGAAATTGCAAGTGTGCAGGAGGAAACGACAGAAGCTAGCTTAGGAAAATTATATGAAGAGATAGAGGCAGAAGAGAAGGAAAAATAGAGATTAAAAGGAGCAAAGGAGGGATCAGATGGGTGCTGGACACACGGGGAGGAAATAGTCGCGATGGACCCACCCTGTATTAGACAGATACTACTAAAGTTTTATCATGGGGCGATGCATGAGGGAAGGCAGAGCATGATCACAACCCTCCAGCAGGACTGGTGGTGGCCAGGGATGGGTGGGGATGTTGAGAAATTCTGCCGCCGTTGTATCATTTGTGCCCAGCATAACCCTGGTAAGGGCAGAAAGCTACAGCTGGCAAATCAGCCTCGGCCGAGGGGACCCTGGGAAAACATCCAGATAGACTTCACAGGGCCCCTGCTAAAAAGCCGGGGGAAAAGCTACTGTCTGGTAATTATGGATCACGTCACTCGGTGGGTAGAGGCTTTCCCAACAAGTGACTGCACCGCCCGCACTGCTGCATGGATCCTAGTTCAGGAAATCCTCCCAAGCTGGGGAACCCCAGTTCAGGTGGATTCAGATCAGGGAGCACATTTCACAGGGAAAGTGATGAAGGAAATGTGCCAACTACTAGGGATTCGACAACGGTTCCACATACCCTACCACCCCCCAGAGTTCAGAGATGGTAGAAAGGATGAACCGGGCAATCAAGAATGCGTTAGCCAAAGCTATGGCTGAGACAGGAAAGACATGGGTTGATGTATTACCAGGAATCTTGATGAGATTGCACGCAACCCTGAACTGCACTTTGGGTCTCAGCCCCTACGAATTATTGATGGGGTGAGCAATGCGACTCCCTTATGGGGTAATTATGGGTTGCGGGGAGCCTGGGACATTCAGGGATAGAATGACCCAATACATGAAAGACCTTTGCAACCAACTTAAAGTATTAAAGGACCGAGCGAAACAACAACAGTGAATGGCTGATCAAAAAGAGCCAGAGGGAGAGGGGATGGTTTTTCCACAGCCCGGTGACCAAGTTATGGTGAGGGTGCTGCCAGAAAGGCCAGGATTTGCCCCCAGGTGGATAGGACCACAGACAGTACTCTTAGGAACACTCACAATGTGCTGGAGGAACGCAGCAGGTCAGTCAGCATCAGTTGAAAAGATTAGTCGACGTTTCGGGTCGAAACCCTTCGTCAGGACTGAAGAAAGTACTTTGGGGAGGGTTTGAAGAATGCTGGTAGTTGAACAAAACAGTAATTTGAAAGATGAAGGGGTGGGGGAGGGGAAACAGGGAGGTGATTGGCAGGAGAACAATGCGCAGTAGTAGAAGGAGGCGGAACTATGAGGGAGGTGATGTGAAATAGGGATAGAGGAACCAGAGTGGAAGTGAGCAATCTTGCACTCAAATCCTAAGGCAGACATTGTATCATTGTCCAGGCTCCATTTGATATGTTGATGTTAAATTGGAGAGGAGAAAATGGCGATGCGATGCGGTGCACAGCAGCCACTCCGTGATGAATATCTGTTATCTATCAAGTAGGGTGCCGTGCACAACTCTGATTTGATGGAGGCAGACGTGAGAGCACGGAGGAACATCTGGTGAAACTTCTGAAATACCTGTTTCGCTGCTGCTGCTACTGTGTGATCCGAAATCTCCGGAGGGGCAGGACCCGAGTCCTTGGCTTTGCTTGTTGCTCGGCGGCCAGGGCAGGGTCGAAGCGCTCGGCAGAGACAGTGCTTGGTGTCAGAGTGCTGGTCGGGAGCTCGAAGTTTTCGGAAGGACTCAGAGTCAGCTGTGGTCGGGTGCTTCCAGAATGCTGCATCGGCAAGTTTGCGGTGCTGGAGGCTCATGGCAGGGAGAGTTTCTCCCTTCCACCGTCCGCGTGAGATGCTGGGGCTATCGGGACTTTGAGACTTTTATTTTTACCATGCCCATGGTCTGCTCTTTATCAATTTACGGTATTCTTTTGCACTGTTGTAACTATATGTTATAATTATGTGTTTTTGTCAGTTTTAGTCTTGGTCTGTCCTGTGTTTCGGTGACATCATACTGGAGGAACATTGTATCATTTCTCAATGCATGCATTTCTAAATGACAATAAACGAGGACTGAGTGTCCACATAATCTAATCTAATATCAAGCCATTAGGTAAGGCAAATAAATTTACTTCTGAATTAGACGAGATGGATTTGAGGTTTTGGGCAACCAATAAAGGATGTGAATGAAGAACTTTTTGATACAGCAAGAGGCAAGTCCAGGAATCTGATGTTTTAGGTTGTTGGAAGTAGATGTGATTTCAAATGGAAATTGCATTGGCAGTTGAAGGATATGGCCTGCAAGCTGTCTGGAGGGAGAACGGATATCCCTCCAGAGTACTGACTTGGACTTGATGGGATCCGTGCCCTCTATTGGTGTGACTAAAACACTACAGTATGCGTGTGAAGGACTAGGTCGGCTGAATTCAGTATTCAAGTCCTTCATCTTCAGCAGCTGTCATCTGTTGTCTGGTGTTACAGTATTTTCATTCGCATGATCTCATTCTGTTTCTCAAAGGTCCTTGAATGGCTTATTCTTCTCTCATCCTTTACATCTCTCATGTGATTGTAGCAGGGAGGAAAATGTCTCGACCCCTGCAGTACAATATTAGGAACAGGCTAAGCACTAAGAAAATAAGCACATCTTTCCCTCTCCACCCCTCTCCGCCTTCCGCAGGGATCGATCCCTCCGAGACTCACTTATACGCACGTGAATCCCCACGGATCTTCCACCCAGCACTTACCCCTGTAAGCGTAAGTGCTACATCTGTCCCAGCACCTCCTCTCTTGCCACCATTCAGGGCCCCAAACAGTCCTTCCAGGTGAGGCAATATTTCTCTTGTGAATCTGTTGGGGTCATCTATTGCATCCGGTGCTCCCGGTGCGGCCTGCTCTACATCGGTGAAACCCAACGCAGATTGGGGGACCACTTCGTCAAGCACCTCCACTCCGTCCGCCACAACAGACAGGATATCCCGGTAGACACCCACTTCAACTCTGCTTCCCATTCCCATTCGGATATGTCCATACATGGCCTCCTCTACTGCCATGATGAGGCTAAACTCAGGTTGGAGGAGCAACACCTCATATACCGTCTAGGTAGTCTCCAGCCCCTTGGTATTAACATAAAATTCTCTAACTTCCGGTAATTCCCTCCCCCTCCCTTCCTCTATCCCTATTTCACATCACCTCCCTCATAGTTCCACCTCCTTCTACTACTGCGCATTGTTCTCCTGCCAATCACCTCCCTGCTTCCCCTCCCCGCTTCCCCTCCCCCACCCCTTTGTCTTTCAAATTACTGTTTTTTTCAACTACCAGCATTCTTGAAACCCTCCCCAAAGTTCTTCCTTCAGTCCTGACAAAGGGTTTCGACCTGAAACATCGACTAATCTTTTCAACTGATGCTGACTGACCTGCCGAGTTCCTCCAGTGCATTGTGAGTGTTCCTTTGACAACAGCATCTGCAGATTATTTTGTCTTTACGATTTGCTACTCCGCTGCAAAGTCTCTTCAAGGTATGCCTACCCTGAAGAAGTTTAAATCCTCTCTTCGACGGGAGTTCAGTGAGACCCTCCCTCACTGCTCCCCCTCTGTGATCTCTGCCTCTCTCCGACTCGTCGACCACATCCTGACTCAGACCCGCTACCATAGCTACGGCTCCTTCCTGGGAACATGTCTCTGCCGCCATCTGTTACCACAGGGATTCCAGCTCCGGTTCCAGGCCTCCCAGCTCGGGCCCAGCGAGGATCCCAGGGACCTCTGTTTCATTGACCACTGCTTGTTCCGCTGCTCCCACAGGATTCTCTGCGCCACGCTCGCTGCCATGCGGAGATACCTACGGGCCCTGTCCCTCTCTGCCACCACTCTGGGACACTCTCTCCACCGTCTGCCATGGACCTCTCCTACACTTCATTCTCCGCCAGATTCACGCCTCAAACTGCCGTTTCTTCCCCTTCCTCGCATCCAAGAAGGACAACAAGCTCGCCCGCCTGGAGCTCGAGGTCTGTGGTCAGCAGTATTCTACAGGGATCTGTGCTACGGCTTCTGTGTGATTTTGATCAGTTGCAGGTGTGGGCAGAGAAATGTCAGATTGAGTTCAGCGCAAATAAATGGTTGGACAAATGCAAGGAGACAGTAATCTTTATGGCAAGATCTTGGGGCCCACGTTTATAGCTCCTTCAAAGTGGCTACACAGGTTGATCATGTGGTTAACAATGCTTATAGACTGCTTGTTTTATTATTTGAGGCCTTGAATTCAAATGTCACGAGGTAATTTAAAAAGACCCTGGTTATGCCGCATCTGAAGCATTACATACAGTTATACTCGCCCCAAGATAGGAAAAATGTTGAGGTAGTGTAGAGGGTGCAGAAGAGGTTTACCAGGTTTCTGCCTGGTTTAGGGGACAGGCTATTACGAGAGGCTTGGCAAAGCTGGGTTATTTTCTTTGGATCGGTGGAGGCTGAGGGCAGATCTGATAGAGGTTTGTAAGATTATGTGAAGCGCAGATCAAGCAGAGATGGAGTTTCTTATTCCCAGGATAAAAATCTCCAGTAACAGAGGGCATGCATTGGAGGTGAGAGGGTGTAGATTCAGAGGAGATATGAGGGTTAAGTTTTTTGCTTAGAGGGTGGAGGATGCTCACAATCTACAGCCTGGGATAATGACATTGTGTGGGTCGGAGCGATCACTTCATGGAGATTTATTGATATAGTTTTCAGTTGGTTCCACACGACATTGTGGTAAACCGTCTTGTCCTGTACTGTAGTTCGAAGTTTCTTTCTATATTCCATGATCAGAAGGGACGGCATCTAGTGCCCAATGGTCTTTAGAAGGAAACTGGTGCAGTTTCTTTCTATTCTCATGATCTACTCCATGGCCTGTGGGTTTGCCATCCGAGATCTTGTGTCAGGGTGTAGCAGTTTATAAGCAAAATTCTCAGAAAGTCAGACCGAATCCACTGACGCTCTTCGTGACTTTTGCCCTCTGCTTGATTCTACGAATTTATTTAATTTGAATGGGAAGACTAAGAAACTCTGGGAACGTTCGGCAGGCTACACCGAATCCCTGGAGAGACAAGGTTTATCAGTTGAAAAACTGCCATCAGAATGGCACAAAATAATTCTGTTAGTTCAGCATTATTGAATATAGAGGCCCCGGGATCAGATACGATCAACAGGTGTTTTCCGCAGACAGAATTCACATTACGAATGCGTGTAGGAATTGCTGTGACAGTAGTTCTGTTAAACAACAAACAACCTGGATTAGCATGAAGTAGAGATTCCAAGGCTCAGTGTTGTTGTAGATTTGAGCGGCCGGAGTGCAGGGCTGTATTATTAGATGTTTTTGGAAGGAGAGGGACGAAGTCCTGGTCAGTACAAGTCCAGCCACAAACTGTGCTGGTGGTGTGTGGGGTTTGGGAAGTGTGACAGGCTGGTGCCGTTTGGATTAGCCAATAGACAATAGGTGCAGGAGTAGGCCCTTCAGCCCTTCGAGCCAGCACTGCCATTCACTGTGATCATGGCTGATCATCAATCAGTATCCAGTTCCTGCCTTATCCCCATAACCTTTGATTCCGCTATCTTTAAGAGCTCTATCCATCTCTTTATTGAAAGCATTCAGAGACATGGCCTCCACTGCCTTCTGGGGCAGAGCATTCCACATATCCACGATACTCTGGGTGAAAAAATTTTTCCTCAACTCCATTCTAAATAGCCTACCCCTTATTCTTAAACTGTGGCCTCTGGTTCTGGACTCGCCCATCAGCGGAAACATGCTTCCTGCCTCCAGCATGTCCAATACCTTAATAATCTTATATGTTTCAATCAGATGGTGTCAAAAATTGAAGAACATGCTGGAGACAATGAACTTGGAAACCAAAAGTGACAATGCTGAAAACACACATCACTTTGCATTTAAAAAAAACAGCCGAGCTATCTGCTCCATATACAATAGTAACTTTACACAGATGGCGTCTGATCCACAGATGCTGCCTGACTTGCTGAGATCCTCCAACAGTTTGTGTGTGTTTAAATTGAATTTCCAGCATCTCAAGATTTTCTCGTGTTTGTGATATCACTCTTCAAATCTTGCGGTGAAAGAAAAGTCATTGAGGATACAGTTGAAGATGTTTGAGCCCAAGGGACAGATGTGAGGAATTCCTTCAGAGAAGTCCTGTGCCTGGAGTGATTGATGGTAAGAAACACCATTGTTGTCCATTGTGCGTGAGATGAGTGCCACCACTGGAGTGTCTTTCCTGTGCTTCCCGGTGAATGTACTTTTGCCAAAGGTAAGCTGGTCAGGGAGAGATGGCATCACTGACCAGGGAAATGATAATGAAAAGACATGGAATGAAGGTGAATTGTTAGGAGATGACGACGACACCTCTGCCGGGCTGGATTCAGGAAGTTAACAGATCAACAGGTGAGTGAACAGGGGATGCAAATTTGTTTCACAAACACAGTACTCCAGGTATGCCTAAACTAACCTATTGCATAATTGCTCAGTATCTCCCCATCGATCTGTTCTTAAATTCTATTCCCAGCTCCCTGCCGTCTGTGAACTTGGAGTGTCTAAATGTAGTTAACTTGGCCAGGTGACATGTGGATTGTGAGCAGCTGTTTCAAAACTCCGATCCCTTCACTGGCCCAAGAGTAAATGTCTGCCACAGAGAAGAGAAGAAACTCCCTTGGTCTGTTTCCAGTCAGTCAAAAGATTGTTAATCCATGTCAGCAAATTTCACCACAAAATTATGTCCTTTAATTTTAGAATGGAAAGGAATATATGAAATTACTTACTCTGCACATACAATATATCTATTGTCACGGGTTAAAGAACCAGCAGAAATGGAAAGCACTTTGGAATCCAGTATTGCAAATAACTAATGGTATATATTAGGTACTAAGTAATTCAGTAATATAAGTGCAGATAAATCAAACAGGTTAGCAGTGATTTTATATATATATATATATATATATATATATATATATATATATATATGTATAAGTAAATGTGGAAATATATGAAAAACAAGCTTCATCAAGTCTAGGGGTAAATAGATAGTCTTCCGATGAGAGTAAAGTTCAGTTCAGTTCGTGGTATTGAGTTGAGTAGTGATGGAGCGAGAGAGAGGGAGAAGTCTGAGTCTTCAGGTGAGCTTCCTGTTGTCCTCGGAAATCCTTTCGAAGTCACCGACTGTGACCACAACAAACTCAGACCGTTCTTCTGTGGTGGAATTGTCAACCCAGCAAGGGTGGCACACGAATAACTCCCCACCGGTCACACCCTTTGTGCACTGCTAGAGCCACTGATCGATCCGCCTGATCAATCCTCCAAAACCCAACTTTTCTGTGGGCACAACAAAGCTCATTCAGTGTCCAAAACCATGTGTCTGTAGGTCTAACAGCTGACCTTCTATTTATCTCACCACGCTGAATACCAACTGTCCATAAAGCAGCTCCTCCCTTCTCTCTCTGTAAGAACATGGATGCTGCTAGTGTCCTTGTAGAAAGTATAAACAAACTGTGAGCAGTCCTTGCCTCTCTCTCTCTTTCTCTCTCTCTCTTTTTAACAAGGTGTCTTTGTTCCACAACACACACACACACACACACACACACACACACACACACACACACACACACACACTCTCACTCTCACTCTCTCTCTCTCTCTCTCTCTCTCTCTCTCTCATTTCTAACTTAACATCTAGATAAACTATCAGCTATAATGTTGTCAGTACCTTTCACATGTTTCATTGTCAGGTCATATTCTTGCAATATCAGAGTCCAATTTAATAACCTTCTATTCCTATCCTTCATCTTAGTTCGAAACACCAACGGATTGTGATCCGTTTAAACCAGAAGTGGTCTCTGGGCAGGACAAACATAGTCTTCAAAATGCCAGAATAAGTGCTAGCAATTTCTTTTCAACAGTGGAATAATTTTCCTAATGCACATTAAATTTCTGTGAGGAATAAGCTACTGGGTGTTCAATGTCATCCACACCTTTCTGTAACAATACTGCCCCAGCAGCTTCGTCACTAGTGTCTGTTGCTATAGAGAATGGTTTTGAAAAATCAGGTGCTTTGAGCAGAGGATGATAACACAGGATGGCTTTCAGATGTTCAAATTCCTCTTGGCAAGGATCATTCCATACAAATCTTTCACTCTTCCCAAGTAATTTCGTTAGGGGGAGAATGATGTCAGCAACGTTCTTGCAAAACTTACGATAATACTCAACCATTACTAAAAACATTCTCAAAGCTTTCTTGCCAGTTGGAACGGGAACCTCAGCAATAGCTTGAACCTTGGCCTGTACAGGAGCCAGTTGGCCTTGGCCTACTGCATAGCCCAGATATGTAACTGTGGCATGACCAAACTCACTTTTAGCGAGGTTCACAGTAAGATTAGCCTTGGACAACCTTTCAAACAGTTTTTCTACCACTGCAATATGCTCTTCCTACGTGTCATTCCCTACAACCAGATCATCAATATAAGCCCCTGTGTTTTCCAGAGAACATTGTCAAAGTTTTAGATCACATGCTAAATCTGCACAAACTGACATAGTATAGGCTGTAAATGCTGGGAAATATTTCCACGATGCCAACAAATTCCACTCCTCGGGGCCTCTATGATAAGACAATCCGAGCAAATGTTGGGGAAATTACAGTCAGACACTACTCTGTTGTTTTCACTACTTTCCAGAACCTGCCTACATTTCTGTTCCTCCTTCTGCTGCTGGCATCTCAAAAATCTTTGGAAATTGAAGCACACATCATTCAATGTTCTCTTTTTCAACTCTCTGTTACATCCTGAAAGATGTCCAGTGGGATTGGGAGGATAGATACTGTCCATGAATTGAAGTCCATTATCACGGTTGTACAGCTCTCTGTCATTGAAATGCTGTGGTTGTCCTAGTGTTTAACGGTTGTTAAACAGATGTTGTTACGATCTTTGTTGTTACAGTACGGTGCCGGCAGTTTAACATCACATTTAACTGCATGTGGTCTGGGTCTCCCAATGTACTAAACTCCCCCAAAGGACTTACCCATCAAAATGATTTGAGACCCAACAGCACTTCCTCTTTAGTATCAACACGCTGGAGAATAACACCATACAGCCTTTCTCATCACACTTTCCTCCTTGTCCTTTCCCTTAGTGATCACCAGTATTCATTTTCTACCTCGCATGCTAACTCTGTCTTGGGGCATAAACTACCACGTTTGTCCTCCGGTGGTCCTGTCCTCTCCCCACAACACTGTTGTTTTCTCTGTATGCAAAAGATGCCTTGGGATTCTCAGTGATCCTCCTGAATGAGGACATTTCTTGATAACTCTTCACTCTCCTGATATGCTGTGTGACTTGTTTCTTGCTTCCTGTATGTTCCTCCAAGACCCTGTCTAATTTCATCTTCCTCTTATGACTCCTCTTACGTTTTTAAACAAATACAATATTTCTCATCACCCTAAGTTCCTGACCATCCTTGTCCTTCTCTACCCTCCTCATAGGAACAGGGAACTACTAAATTCTGACCGGCAGGGCTGTATGTGACTCTCACGGTATCAGACATCAGCTGACATCAGCTCCATCCAGTAACAACCAGTAGCATCAGCTCCCAGACAACTCTCTATGACACCTGCCCAATTCTTCCACAAATTTATAATCATAGACCTGCTGGTCCAAACATATTTTTATCAATAATCATCTGAAACCCTCCAGAATTAAGATTCATAGAACTTTCCCAATTAAACTCCAATCGTCTTGCTAGGTTAATTTCTCAATATGTCAGGTATGTCTCCCTTCCTGGTGGACCGTCTACATACGGTTTCTGGAAACCTTCCTGAACACATCAAACAAATGATACCCCATCCGCTCAATGCTACTTACGGACCGGTAGGTCTGGATCCCAAAACCCCCTCCACATGCCTCATGATAAAAATCGTCAGAGTGGCTACAGCAAGCTCCACTGTGAGAATATTACTTCCCCTTCACTGTAACCAATCCCTGTTACACCAGCCCCAGTTATCCAGGAAGAAAGCCCAATGATCTGTGTTCCTGATGCCGTCCCTCCGGCACCAAATTGTTAGCCAGAAATTTAAGTGTACCAACGTACCATATCTTACCTCGGAAGCATGTGGCACCTGAAATAATCCTGAAATCACCAGCCAAGAGTTACTATTTCCTAACTTTATGCCCTACTCCTTAAATTCTTTTTGCAGGACCTTGTCTGTCTGTTGTTAGTTCTAATAAGGAACATGACCTCTGGCTGTTCCTCCTGCCCTTTCAAAATGGTCCTTACCTTCTCAGAGACATCCTTGGCCATGGCATGATTGGGGTAACGCATCATCCTGCAATCTCACTCATTTACACACATACTCCTGTCTGTACCCCCGCTAAAGTGCTCGCTGCATGTTTGTTTTGTGCTTTCTGTTTGTAATGAACATTGTTTGAAAATTTATTCATTGTATTCTTCTTTGGTTCAGCTCAGGCAATTTACTTATGCATTCGCAAACAAAGGAGACTGGACATGTGTTGAAACCACAGAATTTGTTAGAACTCGTACGATTTTGATATAGAACAAAAAGAAAACTGATATCTACAGTATAGCTATACATAATTCGAAACAATACTTATCCATGAAACAAGCCGATCTCTGTGAAAGAGTGGAACCACAGCTGATCCGGCAATGTCACACAGCCGGTTACCTTGCTTCTTTCCTTCCTTCCTCCCTTCCTCCCTTCCTCCCTTCCTCCCTCTCCCTCACGATGTCTCTGTCGCTTTACTATCTCGCTCCCTCTCTCATTCTATTCTCTCTGTCTCTCCACACGCCCACTCCCTCGCGCTCACTCTCGCGACATCTTTCTCGTGTCCTCTCCCTCGCGTGCTCTCCCTCACGTGCTCTCCTTTGCGCCCTCTGCCTCCCGCCAACTCCCTCGTGCGCTCTCCCCCTCGCGATGTCCCCTTCTGTCGCTCTCCCTCGCGCTCACCATCACCCGCACGCTCTCCCTCAGGCCCTCTCCATCACGCTCACTCTAACGTCATCTCCATGGCACCCTCTCCGTCGCGCCCTCTCCCTCACGTGCTCTCCCGCGCGCCCTTTCCTCGCGATGTCTCACTCGCTCTCTCCTTCGCGCCCTCAGCCTCGCGCTCACTTTCTCTGTCTCTCCATCTCTCACAGAGAGACAAGTGAACGGATCGGTTCTCTGTCTTCAATTGTAAAACAGGAGCATTCTCCTACAGGAAGATAGTTCAAGTTGGCAGTGAGAGGGAGACTGTACAGGTAGAGATGGAGGAGAAAAGGAAGGTGAAGGAAAGGACGGGTTTTGACGGGAGCAGGAGTGGTTGATAGAGACGAAAGTAAACTCCAAGATCAGGCAGTTTTGTCAGAACCGGGAAGCAGGGAAAACAGGTTCTCCTCAAGCTCCAATTTAACAGGGCGAGAGGTGAGGAGCAAAAAGGATTTTTCTGGGATGGTGAGGTCAGTGATGCCGTCGGGCTCAGCTGTAAACAGTTGTTTTGTAACTCTAAAGCAACACACACAAAATGGAAAAGATTAAACAGTTGACAGGATTCTGATGAACTGTCTCGGCAGGAAAAATCGACAACTTACTCTTTTCCATAAATGCTGCCTGGCCTGCTGAGTTCCTTCAGCATCTTGTGTGAGGAAAATAGTAAACAGTCGACGTTTCGGGTCGACACCTTTCATCAGGATGTGATTTTGTGTGAGTTGTTTTGTATTTCGAGCATCTGCAGATTTTCTGGTGTTTGTTTTGTTACTCTGTTCATCACATTGTTTCCATTCACCCACAAGTGGGTGGATAGAATTGGGAGCATGAAGGCAGCTGAATTGTAAAACTTTACAGCATTTATTTCTAACGTTTCATCAGTTTCAAAATCCGATTCAGTGGGTATTTCACCGCATTCTTCAGTTCCTGTCGGAATTTGCTCTGAGTCACGGAGTAAATACACGTGTTGGTGCAGGAACTGAGAACCTGCAGCATTCCCGATGTGTGGTCTGTGATGTAACGGGGATCCGTGACAGAATAAACATAACTCATTGAAATCCGTTTATAGATAGAAAATGCCACCAGTGTTCCCCACAACAATATGAAACTACCGGTGATGCTGAAGAGCAAAACGATGGATTTGCGTCGGTTCTCCATCTCCCGGTCCTTGTCATTCTCTCCACTCTTTTGTCCCCGGAGCCCCCTGCGGGCTCGACTGACCGCTAGAATCCGCCTGACAGTCAGAATATTGAACAGCAACATCAGAAAGAGTGGGAGACAAGGGGTTAAAATGCGGTGAAACACCTCAAATGCCGACCATGAGAGAGAGTTTGTGAAGCTCAGTGTCAGAACACAATCCCAGGGAACACCGTCAATTATTTCTCCAGACTCGTACACAAAGTACCAGGGGACAGTCTCCAAACAGACCAGCACACTCACTGTCCCGATAACCACAGCCGCCGTTCTCTCGGTGCAATATTTTGTTTTCAGCGTCTCACAGCAAATAGCCACAAATCGATCGACGGTGAAAGCGACAGTCAGCCAGACTGAGGTCGCAGTGCTCGCAAAAATCAACCATTCACCATGTCTGCACACAGGAGTGATGGACAGGAATGATCGGGGAAAATAAATCGCAGCAGTCCACTTCATCAGCGGATCGGAGATAACGACCAGGAGATCGGCCGCTGCCATTCCCACCAGGTAGCGAGTGACACATTTGGAGAGACCGCACTTTCCCCGGGACAGGATCACAATCGCCACCAAGTTCGCTGGTAGAGAGACAGGGAACAGCAAGTTGAGAAAACACTGAGCAGAAGCCAATGCAGCAGTTTGGTGGAGACAGAGAATGAGTTTACACAGTAAAATAAATTACACAACCTCACAAACAGACATGACGCCTCCCGTTGATTCCATCACAGGGAAGCAGGGGAGAGGAATTCAACGTCCAGCAGCAAACTCGGTGCCGTAGTCAGATGTCTGTCAGATGGAAGACGTTTCACTCTGAAGTACGAGGCCGGCTTTGTTAATTGACTCTGCAATGAGTTCAGTCTGTTTTCCATCAGCTGTTTACATTCAGGCATACCGCAGACATTTATTTAAAATCGACAATAGATTCGATCTACAACACGAAAGTCCACACATTTGCTAAATTGTTACTACGAATCATTTGTTTGAGTGTTGCTCCCAACTCAGAAATCCGCTCACATGCAAATGTAGACGATCAATTAGTATAATCTCCGCGGGCTCTATAAACACAATATTTGTAAATGCAGTGCAGCTGCTGCAAGACCAAACGCACAGAGACGGAACATCCCATTACTGATCACAAACCGCTGGAAGAACACTGTCTCACAAGCTCAGTTCCACCGATGTCGGCGGATTCGCTAAATTCCTGCAGCGGTTTGTTTCTAGATCCACATTCCAGCATCTGTCGTCCCGGTGTTTCCACTCTATTCCTGAATAGCGGAATACCGGGACTGGAATGTGAGAGTTTAAAAACCGGCGGCAGGATCAATCACAACATTGGAATTAAACTTCAACATCCGCCCACGGCAGCTGACACTGCGGCTTACCGGGAATTCCAAAGGCTGAAATAAAAGGATAGTAAACGTCTTCTATCCGCCAGATGACTGGATACACCATTTCAGTGAGAATCTGTGATTTCTGTTGCTCCTGTGTTCACAGCTCCGGCAGACAGCTGATGCATTCAAAGCGGTCCCGATTTATACAGAGGATCTGTCTCCCGAGATACGGTAATACACCTCACTGACTTGCTCAGTTACAGTTGCTTGAACAAACACTTCCATTCAATACCTTTGTCTCTATTGTAAATATTCGGGCGATTGGAGACAAATACACGAAAATTCTTTGGCATTACCTCAGCAGAGTCTCTGGTGAAAATAGGCCGGTTGATTTAATTACAAAGACTGAGTTTTGTCACGAAGCAGCGACATTTACATATTTCGTCTTTTTGTTGGCTAATTACTGATTTCTGAACGGACACCAGCGACACAGACCGATCTCTACCTCTGTCCCTACAGTTTCCCATTTTGTAAATGTTGTTTAGTACTTCAGCTTCTTCCTGATCTCTCACCCTCTCAGCCCCCCCCCCAACACACACACACACACACCGAGAGAGAGAGACAATTGTACTATTGTATTTCTATGCTATATCAAATGTCCTGTTGTACACACTGGATAGGAATATGGAGGAATTTAAGGTGAGGAGTTGAATGGAAGGCAGGCTTTGAGGGTCGTCACAACATTGTGGGCCGAATGGCCTGTACTATGCTGTACTATTCTATGCTCTATGCTTACTATAAATTGCACATTTAGATGGAGACGTAACATAGAGATTTTTACTCCTCATGTAAATGAAGGATGTACGTTATAAAGTCAATTCAATTCAAAACCCACACCACAGATTTGAACAAAGATACAATAGTGAGACCGCGATTAGGATGGAAATGGTCAAATGAGCACATTGCTAACATACAATCAAGAGAAAATATGCAGATGTTGGAAATCCAAGTCAACACAAGAAATTCTGCTGAGCTCCTCCAGCATTTTGTGTGTGATATTGCTGAAGTCACAGTCTTTAATGGGCATCTCAAATCTGTCAAATGTCAAAAGAAATTGAGAAGAAATATTTCAATCTGCAAAGGAATGGGCAAACTGGTTAAATAATAAAGAAAAGTACTCCAAACAGGGAGATGAATAGGTAAAGGAGAAAAAAAGGCAAATGTGAGATAACACGTTAGCTGAGAGAGAGAGAGATCGACTGACAGACAGACAGGCAATTAGGCAGACAGCCAGAAAGTAGGCTGCAGGATTGAGATGTTGCTCCTGTGTCTGTCTCCTAGTCTCTGCTACAGAGTGAGGGTGTAAGAGTCAATCTCTGCTGGTCAGTTTCTGGCGCCTTGTGTAAATGTAGGGTTGATTCTCTACCGGTCAGTCTATGATGCAGTGTGAGAGTGTGGGTTTTATTCTGTATCTGTCAAATCACTTTGTACAGAACGCCTTCATGATTTTAGTCTGAAATCTCCCTTTAACCAGTCTCCACATGTGGCCCTATTTCCTTGTTGAAGCATTAATTTTGAAGTAGTAGCTGGCATCCAACTTACCTCCACCCAAAATGATTCTGAACGCTTTTATTGCATCTTTTCTCATTTTACGTCAAAGTGGGCTGAACATATGTAATTCTCAGTTTTTCTGCATAGTTCACATCCTGCAATGAGTCTAGTCGCCCTTCTCTGAACTCTCTCCAGAGCCTCCACATCCCTCACAAAATATGGGAATCAAAATTGTACACAAGGCTTAATGTGTATCCTCACAAGTGCATCACACAACTTAAGGAGAATGTCGCGAGAACTCCTCTGAGCATATTATATAGCCCAACATTCTAATAGCCTTCCGAATTGCTTCAATGCATTGTCTAGATGTTGATAGTGATGTCTTCTGGAACGCCAAAATCTTTCTCATACAATGCACTTTCTGACTGAGGACCCCCATTGTATATTTATATCCAGTAATTCTACTTCCTGTATGTAATACTACTTACATTGAACTTCATCTGCCATTTATCTGCCCACATCCGGATTGTGTTTAGATCCACCTGTATTGATTCTGTGCCTGAATGTTATCAGTCCATCACTCTAATTTTGTGTCATCTGCAAACGAATTTGTTCTGTGCTTATCCAAATCATTAATGTTAATTAAACACAGCAGCGCCCCTAAGAATGGTTCTTGTGGAACCCCTCTTTTAACATCTTCTAGGATGAATACGATCCTCTCACCATAACTCTCTGTTTTCTGTTTCTGAGCCAATTCTGCTCACATTCGCATCCCATACCTGAATCCGTACCTCCTGTAATTTGATTATTAACCTCTTCTGGAGTACTGTGTCAAGAACCTTCTGGAAGTCCAAATAAATGATATCAACCTCTCTATTGTTATAATAAATTTTAGTTGCCTCTTCATAGAACTGCAGCGTATTAGCAAGACGTGCTTATCCTTTCTGAACCCATGCTGGCTTTCTCTTAACATGCCAGTTCTTATCAGCCGCTTTTCAAACTTGTTCTTTATTAGTGTATCCTGTTCTTACCTACGTCACACCTTAAGCTTACTGGAGCATAATTACCAGGGTCAGTGTGGTCACCCTTCTTATATTCTGGGAAAATGTTAGTCCATTTCATGTCTTTACGGATTTCACCAATCTTCACAGAATTTTGAAAAATACCTGTTAGGTACCTGTATTTTTAATCACAGACATTTTTTAAGTACCCTGGGATATATGTTGTCTGACACTGAGATTTGTAAACTTTCAGCCTTTTCAGCTGAGACAGGACCTCATTTTCTAAGATCAGAGTCACTTTAAGCAACTTTAATTCTTGCTACACTTACTAGCATGTTGATGACTCTACAGGTGAACACTTTGGAAAAATAAGAGTTAGGAATATCCTCTCTGTCTTCCACAGCATAACTTCACAGGTCACTGTTATACTGAATGCACCTAAGTACCTCCTTACAGTTTCTTTCATGACTTCAGTATTAACAAAATTTTCGGGATCAGTCTTGGCATTATCAGCAATATCCTTCTCAACCTGCCATTGGCAATCCGAATTTCCCACATGGCTGTAGCTCGCATATTTTAATATCCCCAATGGTAAAATTTATTACTTTCTGTTTCTGTATTCTTTATACAGCTGCCTTTTCTTCATTTTTGAACATATAATTTTTCATCCATATAGTTTATCTATTGATTTATTGCTTCTCCTGACCTTGGCCATGGAGATTTCCTGCAGTGAATCGATGCCATTGTCCCTCAACTGACTCAATGTCAAGCAGTTCCTTCCAGTGAACCTTCCGAGGTCTTTGCCACGTCAGCACAAACCTTGACTTCCTGAATTCAATTTCATGGCTTTGTTTTTTACTGATACGTTTCCCCAAAGTACTTCAAGATTAACTATATTATGACCTTGTGTTCCTAAAGGCTCAGCAACTTCCTAACTCAAAATTATCCCTTGAATGTTACAGAATGTCAGATGTGGACAGGCCACCCGACTTGTTGGTGTATTAGCATACTGGGTCAAACAAACAATCCAATGCCGAGTAAAGTATAACATCTGCAGAGAAAGGTAAACCATAAGGTGCAAGATCTTTAGGAGGCAGATTGTGAGGCTAATCATTCATCACATAGTGCTAGTCTCATAGCAGTGCGATAAATGTTGTCATTAAGCCCCGTGGTACGTGCTGTTAGAGTGATTTCTTAATGATTCCTGTGGCTTTGCAACTTTTATTTCTCCCTTAAGGGAGATATGAGCGTAGAACTGAATACCTTTCGGACAGCGGTTAGTGGGTATTTGACAAACAAAGTGGTGAATGTTTACCATGGGTATACGGGGATATGGAGTTGGGGTTCCAATGAATTCTTGTCTAATATTGAATGGAGAAGTGCGCTAGTGCAGCAGAATGGGGATTCTTCATCCTAATTTTAATGTTGGTCTGTCTGTATATCCCTGTGGTGTAATAACCAGGACTGTATACAGCGCTTCATGTGTGGCCCAACTTGTGCTTCTATAGTCCCAGCAGAGCCACCTTCTCTGGCATTCAGTACCTGCAATGAACAAAGGCAAGTCCCCACGCAGACTTGAAATGACCAGCTGAACTGAGCCCCTATCAATGGAGATTTGTCTAAATGCTTTTCAGAGTCCATCTGGCCCTCTGTGTTTCTTCTCATTCCATCACCAAATAAAGGCAACTCTCCATCCATCTGTTAACTGACCAATCAAACTCAACCCCTACCTTTGGAGATCTGTCCTCATGCTTTCCAGAGTCACTCTGGCCCTCTGTGTTTCTTCACATTCCACCATTTGCAATGCATCCCCTGGCCTTGTTTAGACACTCCGTCTGCATTGCCTCACTTCTGCATGGATGTGAAACATCAGATTTCAATTAAAAACTTCCTATTATTAATCCACCTATGACCTTCACCACTTTTTAAAATCTCAAACATCACTCTTACCTTCCTCTGCTCAAAGGAAAGGAAAGTCACACAAGGCAAGTAGTATTAGAATATTTATTCATATTGGGCTTCCAGCCGTGTAACCGGTGCCGATTACAACCAATGTTTTGATGACAAACTCTGCCACCCTCATCAGGATTGATGCCTGTTGGCATCAAGACTTCGGTTATATTTGATACCTGCACCGGGCCGGAATCCTGAGAAAAGTTTATTTGTCAAATATGTTGGGAAAGCAGCAGATCCTTTTTTTTTCATTCATCTCGTATTGGTCTAATAGTATGTCATATTTCTTCCGAATCATCACAGGGAAGGTGAGACTCTAATTCAGCCCTGGACCATGAATTTGCGCTTGGTCTCAGAAGGAAATAACTCTCATGGCTATGGCCCTGACCCTGTCTACGGTAACTCCCCTGTCTCATACCCCCTCTTTCCTCCTGTCTCCCATGTACACAAGGGACAGTATCTTACAGCCAATAAACGCGCCACCAGCTCGCCTTTGGTCTCTGTAAGAAACCGGTGTGGTCTCCTTCTATTTGCACCATCCAACACCGGGTCTGTGGGCCTGATCTCCGTGATCTTCAATGTCAATGGTGTAGCAGTTTTTAAGCGAGGTTCTCAGGCAGTCAGCTTGAGTCCACTAACACTTTCTGGAAACTTTTGCCCGTACCTAATTCTACAAATTCCTTTAAGTTCGAAGCGAGATAAAGAAACAATGGTGGTTTCCCTGTGGCAGGGAAGGATAAAGTTAGGCAATGCATTAGTGATAGGTGACTTATTAGTTAGGAGTACAAACAGGAGATACTGTGGCTACAAAAGAGACTCCACGATGCTGTGTTGCCTCCCGGGTGCTAGGGTCCAGGTGTATCAGAGCGGCTGCAGGGGAAGGATGAACAGCCAGAGGTCGTGATACATATTGGCACCATGTCATTGTCAAAAAAGGGGAAGAGGTTCTACCGACTGAGTTTATAGAGTTAGGAAATAGGGTGAAGAGAAGGACCTTCACCCTATTTCCTAACTCTATAAACTCAGTCAGTAGAACCTCTTCCCCTTTTTTGACAATGACATGGTGCCAATATGTAATAATTTCACGATTTCTCCTGGTAACATGGGCTTGTGTAGGTGGGAATAGCATAACACATAAATAAATGAGTGACTTGAGGAGATGGTGCAGGAGGCAGGGTTTCCAGCTTGGATTATTAGAACCTTTTTTCTGGGCAAGGGATGACCTGTAGAAGAGGGACAGGTTTCACCTGAACTGGAAGGGAACTAATATGCTACTAGTGAGGGTTTAAACTAGTTTAGCAGGGGGCTGGGAATCGGAGCACCAGGTCAGTAAGTGAAGGATTGGACATGAAGGTAGATATCAGTGAAAGCATGGCCAGGCAAAATCAAATTAACAGGTATGATGAGAGATATAGTTTAAATGGAGTGTATTTGAATGTTTGAATGGAGTGTATTTGAATGTAAGGAGTACTATGACGGAAGGTGATTTACATAGAACATGTATCAGTATGTGGAACTACAATGTTGTGGCCATTACAGAGACTTGGTTGAGAGATGGGCAGGGATGCGTGATTAACTTTCCAGACTTTTGAAGTTTTTGAAAATATAGAGAAGGAGGTAAAAGAGATGTGAGTTGGACTACTAATCAGGGAAATTATCACAGGTACGCACAGCAGAGACATAGTGGAGGGTTCAGACTCAGTCCATTGAGTAGAACTCAGGAACAGGAAGGGTGCAATCAAACTAATGGGATTGTTCTACTACCTGGTGTTGGATAATAAGTCTATTCGGCTGACTGCCCTTTCAGTGGGTTTGCAGTTAGGTGGCAGAGAACACAACTACCCAACTTTAAAGATAGCTGCAGATAGCTGCGAGTGAAGTACATAATAAGTACTTTCCTTCTGTATTTACCAAAGGGAAAAGGTGTGGAGTGGGAGACAGTGCTGCATGCATAAACACGTCAGGGAGTTTGGACGTCAATAAGGAGAAAGTATTGGGTCTCCTAATGAGTATTAACATTAGACGAGATTGCTGGGGTCTTGATCAGTAGCTTCGTATCCACACTTGGCACAGATGAGGACCCAGAGGACGGGTGAGTCGTGAATGTTATACCTGCATGTCAGAAGGGAACAAGGGGAAATCTGGAGAACTGCAGACCTGCAGATGGAAATTGCTGGAGAAACTTCTTCATGATAGGATATATGAGCTCTTAGAAGCAAGGGCCTAATTAGGGAGAGCCATCATGTCTACATTTGGGGCAGGTCCCATCTTCACAACTTGAGTTTTCTGGCAAAGTGATGAAAGAGATTGCTGATGTAGAGCAGAGGATATCAATCTACATGGATTTTACTAAAGCATTTAATGAAGTCCCTCCTGGTAAAATTAAGAGAGTAGTGTTTGAAGAGCCTTTTTCGGGCTGGAGATCTGTAATTAGTGGTGTTCTGCAGGGATCTCTTCTGGGACCTCAGCCTGCAGCTCAATAGGCTAACACATAAATTCTGTGGCTGCTTTTAATTCCTCCTTTTCCCCAGTTTACAGTTTGAATTTTTAACTTTTATTTGTCGGATATTAGAGGGGTTAGTTGTCATTATGTCACAATCTTTAAGATGTAGAAGGCAGCTTTCTGAATCCAGCAACAGAAAGGGAAAAACTTCGAAAGAAAAATCAGAAGATATGCCTGTCTGAGATAAGAGTTTAGAACATGCGGTGATGGCTCTCGACAGTAAAATAGACAATAACACTGCTGAGAAGAAGTAATTTCGACAGAGCTTTCAGTTCTTAGAGGAGAATATCATTTCCTTGAATACTGAGCTTAAAGAGTCGAAGCGTCAGATAACGGATATTTCAGCCCACTTGGAACGGGCTCAATGCAAGATTATCGATTTGGAAGAAAGGTCTCATCGGAATAACATTCCAATTTTTGGACTGGAGGAAGGATCTGAGAGTGGGAGTTTATTGGGCTATTTTGCTAATTTGTTTCAATCTCTGTTTCCGGATATTCTACCTCAGCCTCCCGATATTGAAAGAGTGCATAGAATTCTCACTTCAAAATCTCAAGATCCGGATAAAGCAAAGTCAGTTTTGGTCAGTTTTCTTCATTTCAAAGTTGAAGACCAAATCATAACATATACAAGGAAACACAGAGTTTTTAAATTTATGGGTTCCGAGATTCGTTTTTTTCAAGACTATCCACGGGAATTTACGGAACAGCAGTTCAAATTCCTTCCAGCTATGAAGATAGCCCATGATAAGGGATTATTCCCATCACTTCGCTATCCAGCCCGATTAAAATTATTTGCAAAGATTCGACTCCACGTGTTTTTTTGGAACCCCAATGCGGCATTGGACTATGTTAATTCTATTTTGGAGGTGGCCGAGGTCTGAATGGTATTAGTCTGCTGAATAATTTTCTGAAAGAAAACGGGCTTTGAAGATTTCTGATATGTTGAAGATATCCTTTGATTGATGAGCTATTGAAAGAAGATGTGAACTTCTTGATTTGACTGATGAATGACTTTTTCAAAGTCTGTTTGGTATACTGAGTATACACAGCGGACAGATTGTTAACTGGTTTGATTGTCTGTTTTTATTCTTCCTTTTCTTCATTAATTAAGTGATAGTTTTCATAGTTCATAGAAAATTGTTCATAGATATATATATATATATATATATATAGCGAGGAGTGCTCAAAAATAGATGATTAGTTTCAGTTTTTCTGCTACAACCAGTGTTTTTTCATCGGGCAGTAAGTCAAAGGGATAAAGAGATTTTTCTTCATTAGAGATTACATTGTTTAGAGAAGTCTGAGCCAGCAGTTTGACAAACACTGCTAGGTTTATTAATGTATCTTTTCAGTAACATTGGAGAGTGAAGACGGGACCCTGAAGGAAACGTTCGACAAGTTTGGAAAGGATCGACCATTTCTGAATTCATTCAAGAAGAAGTCATCTGCATGAGATAGCTCTGCTGAAAGTGGCAGGAAAGCTGTGCAAGATTATTCTACGGAGGAAGGTCAGTGCCTTTAAAATCGTTTTATTTCTGTCGCTGTGAATCCTGTGGAAAAGGCAGGATCCAGCTGGGAGGGGCAGTGACGCCGTGTCTTCGAGGAATTCGTTACTTCATGAAAGTCTCTCCTAATTGACTGTATAAATCTCTTGGACTTTAAAAATTACCATTCAAAGAACTGTGTTTGAATTTACTGCTTTAAGAACTGTTTTCACATTTATCGCTTTAAGAATCAGTACTGAGTGACGAATTGTTGAACGTCTGCATAGTGGTTAACTTCCAGTTAAGGTGTTCATTTATTTTTTTATTGTTTATCTGTGTTTAATAAATGTTTGGTTGTTTGTATATAACCTGTCTCGATTGATATTCATTGTTGCCGGTTACGTAACGTAATTTGTGGGGGCTTGTCCGGGATCTTGTTCCAAATTTTTGAGTTTAAGTGCTGGTAATTGCCATTCTGATTTGGAAAAGGGAAATGCCCCTTGTTTTTTTTAGTTTCATTGGTGTGTGAGCGGTATTCGGCAGCAATGAATGTTGATGATTTTATGGTCACACCTGACCCGGTGTTTTTAGAGAATGCGAGAAAACCTGTTGTATTGAAGGTTTCTAGGAAGTTGGATATTAAGGGAATTACGAAGAATACCACAAAGGCTTTAATACAAAGAAAATTCACTGAGCATTATATCTGTATGAAAACGTTTGATGATGAGGTGTTAGGTAGGTTTCCAGTGAGTAATCTGGAAATGCAGTTACATCTTGAACAGATAAAGTTTGAAAGATTTAAAGCGGAAATGGCAAAAGAGGCTAATAAAAAAAGGGAATTTGATGAAAGAAAGGCAAATAAATTAAGCGAATTTAAAGAAAGAGAGGAAAGTAAACTAAGGGAAGGTAAAGAAAGAGAAGGTGAAAACCAGAGGAAATTTGAGTTAGAGATGGAGAAATTAAGGAGGGGAAATTAGTCTTCTGGTTCTAATAAACAGTTTATTGCTATTGAGGTTATTTTGGCTCTTCCATTTAATGAAGCTGAAGTGGACAAATATTTCCGGCATTTCGAAATTGTGCCCTGAGTTTAGGGTGGCCGAAAGAGCAATGGCCAGTGATGTTACAAAGTGTAATTAAAGGCAAGGCACAACAAGTTTATACAGCTTTAAATGCTGATCAAGCACTGGATTATGATATTGTTAAACAGCTAATATTAAAGGCATATGAGTTGGTTCCGGAAGCATATAGAGAAAGATTCAGACATTTGAAGAAATCTGTGGAAAAAGCTTATGTGGAATTTGCCTATGAGAAATCTGTGTGTTTTGAGAGATGGGTTTCCTCTAAAAATGTGAATGGGGAGTATAATAAATTAAAAGAGTTGATTTTACTGGAGGAATTTAAAAGAAGCATTCCTGTTGAAGGGAGAACATACTTAAATGAAAGAGACACTTCTGCATTGCAGGAGACTGCTAAATTAGCTGATGAGCATGCTTTAATTCATAAGAATAAATTTTCTCCAGGTAGAATTTTTAAAAGGGAAAATAGCACAGAGAGGCAAGGTAAACCAGATTAAAAAAAAAAGAGAAATAAGCCATCCCAGATGCTTGTGTGCAGCATATTGAAACATCTGTAAATTCACAGGATTTAGAAAATACTAATGAAGATGTGTCAGAGTCTGACCAAGTTAAGAAGGGATATGAAGTTTTTATAACAGAAGGGTTTGTATCCTTGAAAGAAGGATCCAATTCAGTACTAATAAGAATACTTACAGGCACTGGAGCTGCTTATTCACTAATATTAGACAGTGCGCTAAAGTTTAGTGATGAGTCTGACATTGGTGAGGTAAATTATATAAGAGGAGTTGGGAGTTCCCTTATGCCAGTACATTTATATAGAATAAATTTAAGGTCAGGATTAGTTACAGGGGTTGTTAAAGTAGGACTGCAATCCAGTTTACCTGTGAATGATGTTTCTCTTTTGTTAGAGAACGACTTAGCAGGTGGACAAGTTTTTCCTGAAGTGCATTTGACAGTAAATCCAAATTCTGAGGAACGACAGAGGGATTCTAACACAGATTCTTCATGTGTTGTAACAAGAGCTAAAGCTAAAAAGACCGATATACAGGATGAGGTTGTTACCCACAACTGTTCAGTTCAAGATTCGAATTTTGAGGATGTATCAGAAACTTTCTTACCTACATTATTTGATCAGGATTTTGGTAGTAAGTCTCACCATGAAGATTTGTCTTTATTGTGGAAGGAGATGATAGCAGAGCAGGGTAGAGATCCTGAGATAGGCAAATTAAAAGAACAAGCTCTTCCAGATAGTGAAATTGAAAAAGTGCCAGTAGGATATTATTTTGAAAAGGGAGTATTAATGAGAAAGTAGAGATCACCTACAATTCCTGCTAGTGAGGAATGGAAAGTTCATCATCAGGTAGTAGTTCCTAAAATTTATCGAAATGAGATTTTAATTATGGCTCATAGTATTCCTTTGGGTGGTCATTTAGGTGTAAAGAAAACTATGAACAAGGTTTCTAAACATTTTTATTGGCCTAGTTTAAGAAAAGATGTGGCGACATTTTGTAGAACGTCTCATACGTGTCAAATTGTGGGTAAACCTAATCAAGTTACTCCAGTGGCCCCAGTACATCCAATTCCAGCATTTGGTGAGCCGTTCTGAAAAATCATTGTAGACTGTGTAGGTCCTTTGCCAAAGACTAAAACTGGACATCAATATTTGTTAACTATTATGTGTACAGCATCTAGGTTTCCAGATGCATTACCTCTTAGGAATATAACAGCCAAAACTGTGACAAAGGCTCTTATAAAATTCTTTACTTATTTTGGGTTGCCTAAGGAAATACAATCGGATCAAGGTAGTAATTTTATATCTGGATTGTTTCAGCAGATAGTTTATAAACTGGAAGCAAAACAGATTATTTCATCAGCCTATCATCCAGAATCGCAAGGAGCCCTGGAGAGATTTCATTCTACATTAAAAACTATGATTAGAACATATTGTGTGGAAAATGAAAAGGACTGGGATGAAGGTATACATTTACTACTTTTTGCAGTACGAGAGTCAGTAGAGGAATCATTAGGTTATAGTGCTTTTGAACTTGTGTTTGGACATAGAGTTCGAGGACCTTTGGCTTTGTTGAAGGAATAGTGGATTAATAAAGAAGTACACACTAATTTGCTAGATTATGTTTTAAAATTTAAAGAAAGATTATATAAAGCTTATAGCTTGGCAAAGGAAAATTTAAAATTGGCTCAAGAGAAGATGAAGACTTGGTATGATAGGGAAGCTAGGATGAGGTTATTTAAGCCTGGAGATAAGGTGTTGGTTCTTTTCCCGGTGCAAACAAACTCATTACAAGCTAAATTTCGTGGTCCTTATGAGATTAAATCTAAGGTGAATGATGTGGATTACGTGGTAAAAACCCCAGATCATAGAAAGACAACACAGCTGTGTCATATAAATATGATAATACCATATTATGAGAGAGAAGCTGCTACTATGACTACTGTGGTCAATAATGAGTCTGATCTTGATAAAACCTTAATGGATGATTCATCTGAAACTCATTTTAAACCCAACATTATTTCAGCCAGGTTACCAAATTCAAAAATTCTAGAAAATATTGATGAACAATTAGCTCATTTACAGCCAGAGCAGAGAGAGCAGATGAAACTGTTAATTTTTAAATATAGAGATTTATTTCCAGACGTTCCTAGAAGAACCACCGTAGCTACACATGATGTAGATGTTAGAGACGCAAAACCCATAAAACAAAATCCATATTGAATGAACAGGGAATAATGTGAACTTGCTGAACAAGAAATTAGGTATATGTTAGAAAATGATATGATGAGACATTCTAATTTGAATTGGAGTTCACCGTTTGTTATGGTGCCCAAGCCAGACAATAGTATTAGGTTTTGTAAGGATTACAGGAAGGTGAATGCTGTGACAAAAACTGAAGCATATCCAATCCCTAGGGTAGATGATTGTGTAGATAAAGTTGGACAAGCCAAATTCCTTACAAAGATTGATTTGTTACAAGGTTATTCATGTTTTCTTTTGACAGATAGAGGTGGAGAGTTATCTGCATTTGTAACCCCATCTGGATTATATGTGTGAAGAAAGACCAAGTTATCAGAAGATTGATGCTAATGAGAGAGATAAGTGAGACAATGGAGCAGCATTCGGAAATATTAATGAGAGATGAGAGAGATTAACGAAAAGAGACACAGTTCCGAGTACTGTCAGACCGGTAGTTTTGAACCTGAACTGTTCGAAGTTTGATGGACAGGCAATACCCCAGCAGGGGAATAAAAGGAACAGGTTCGCTAAGGCAAGGGACACCACGAGATCACGAGATAACGAGACCCTGGAAGTGCGGTGTGCCCCCCCACAAGTTGGTGGGAGTTTTGAATGTCGGTTCATGGGACAGACCATAGACGCACAGGGTGAAAAGGTACGATCAGCGGGAACCTGGTGTGTGTATGTCCACCCTGGCCTGGGTGCCGGGTTCACCACGGAAGAATGAACATATCCAGAACGGAGGGGTCACAGTCGGTGACCTCAGAAGACATTAAAAAAAGGGCTCGCCCGAAAGCGAACTGTGGAGGAACATCAAGGTCTGTCTGAATTCGATTTGCATATCATCATTCTCGTTCATTCTCTCATTCTCATTCATTCTCTCATTCTCATTCATTCTCTCATTCTCATTCATTCATTCATTCTCATTCTCTCTTTCTCTCTCTCTCTCTCTTCCCCCCCCCAACGGCACAACAGCGATTGCTGCGAACTGTACTGAGCTGAACTGAACTCTGCGTCACTTGAGACTGATCATTTTACCCCAGACTGCGATAGAGCTTGATTGATTCCTATTACCCTAGTTCTGTGTACATGTGTGTTTTATCATTGCTAACCCGTTGCATTTATATCCTTACGTTTAGACTACTGTGTTACTTATTTCTTTAATAAAACTTTCTTAGTTCCAGTAATCCAGACTCCAACTAAGTGGTCCATTTCTGCTGGTTTGGCAATCCAGTTATAGGGTACGTAACAGAAGTGGGGTTCTCGTCCGCGATTTTGAATGCTAAATTTGGGACAGGGTAAATTGATTGGGTTAAAGTTCCCGAAAGAAAGAAAGGGCAAACAGCAGAAATGGAGATTGAGGAATTTCTAAAGGCACCGACCTTGGAGGCATTAGAGGATGCCAGGAAATCAGAATTGGCAGCTGTGGCCAAATGGTTGAATCTTTTTAAGGGGAAGTCGACAATGAGGAGAGTGGAGATGCACAGAGCTATCATAGAGCATTATGTATCTAAAAGTGTGTTTCCCCAAGGGGAGCTGGAGGTGGTATCTATGGGAAAACCTGGTGCAGAAGCAGTACAGCTGCAGATTGAAAAATTGAGACTCGAGCACGAGTTCCGGGTAAAACAGTTGGAGCGAGAAGAGAGGGACAGGCAGTTGGAGCGAGAAGAGAGGGACAAGCAGTTAGAGTGAGAAGCGAGAGAGAAACAGGGAAAGGGAATTTGAGATGGAGAAGTTAAAGATGACGGCAGCGCTGGGGCTCATGCCGAACCAAGGTGGAGGGTTCAGGGCAACCCAGGAGGTTAGGCTGGTTTCCCCATTTGAGGAGGCCGATGTTGATCGGTACTTTCTCCATTTTGAAGAAGTTGCTGCAAGTCAGGACTGGCCGAGGGATAAGTGGGCTGTTTTGCTTCAGAGTGTACTTAAAGGAAAAGCCTAACAAGCTTACTCGGCTTTGTCCGCAGAAGGTGCCCAGAGGTATGATGTGGTGAAGGAGGCCATACTCAGGATTTATGAGTTGGTCCCGGAGGCACACCGGTAGAGGTTCCGGGATGCGAGGAAGCAATGGGGCCGCCACGTATTTAGAGTTTGCCCGTGAGATGCAGATGTATTGTGAGCGTTGGTGCGCCTCGAAAGGGGTCAATGGGGATTATGACAGACTGCTACAGCTAATCCTGATTGAGCAGTTTAAAGGTTGTGTCCCTGAATGTATGAGACCCTACCTAGATGGGAAAGAGGCAGACAGCTTAGCCGCAACTGCTAAGTTAGTGGATGAGTACGCGTTGACACATAAAATGAAGTTTACCCCAAGTAAAGGATACCAGAAGGGTAGTCAGGACGGTGGAGAAAGTCCGCCAGAAAAGTCAGAAAGTAAGCCGGGGACTAGTGAGAAGGATAAGGTAGACCGTGAGCAGTTTGGTAGGAAGTCTCCTGGGGTCGTATGCTATAGTGGTGGGAAAGTCGGACACTTTGCGTCCAGGTGCTTTGCCCCAAAGAAGGAGATGGGGAAAGGGAAAACGACGGTTCCGACTGGCTGTATTGAGCTTGTAAACAGACCGCTAGGGAAGAAGAGGTCTAATAAAGTTCAGGAAGGGCGCGAGAAGTTTATCTCGGCCAGATTGGTGTCGGTGAAGGAGGGGTTATACCCAGTTCCAGTACGGATCTGGAGAGACACTGGAGCTTGTCAGTCATTGATATTAAAGAGTGTGTTAGACTTTAGTTCAGAGACCCACACTGGTGAGGTCAGGGTGATAAAAGGCATTGGAAAAGGGACTGAAGCAGTACCTTTGCACCAGATACACCTAAACAGCGACTTGGTCTCCGGACCGGTCACGATCGGGGTGAGGCCCGAACTACCGATGGAAGACGTGGCGGTCTTACTCGGTAGTGACCTCGCTGGCGGAGAGGTGTACCCAGCAGTAAAACTGACAAGCCAGCCTGCCAGCATTGAGGACCCGCCCATCGACTCACAGGTTTATCCTGTTTGCGCAGTGACTCGGCGCATGTCCAGAAAGGCTGCCGAAGCTAATATAGATTTAGCTGAGACGTTTTTACCAGCCTTGTACCAGGAGGGGTTAGCAAGGAAGGATTTTGTACTGGCACAGGAGCGAGACGCGGAGCTGATGGTTTTGACGGAGACAGCTTTATCTGAAGCAGAATTAAAAAGGGAGTCTGTGGGCTATTATGTGAAGGAGAGAGTACTAAGGAGGAAATGGAGACCAAGTACCATGCCCGCAGATGAGGAACCGAAATGAGGTGCCGAAAATTTATAGGGGCGAGATTTTTAACCCAGCCCACAAGATACCCCTCGGTGGACATTTTGGGGTGAGGAAGACAGTCGACAGAATTATGAAAGAGTTTTACTGGCCGCACAGGAGGAAGGATGCTATTGACTATTGTAGACGTGAGCTAACACAGTTACAGGTTTTGATATGCTGACAACTCACCACGATAGGCGAACAGACCTAGTCGGTGTTATCATGAAAATTAATGAGGCTAGGGTGCCACCTGATAAGGGGAAAACCCATTTTGAAAAGATGAGCATGGTGCTGAGTATGGGAGAAGTCTATTGTTTCGGCCAGCTTTGCTGATAAGGTCTGTCCCTTAACCCTCGAACAGAGCGAGCCGCTAAGACAGCTAATTAAACGGCACGCACTCGTATGTCCGGATGTCCTGAGGCAATGCAAAGAGCCGGGGCATGGTGTTGTTGTCACATTAGGTCAGCCGAGCGAGCAACACCCCTATAGGACGATTAATTCAGTGTCAAAAGTGCTAAAGAATGCAGAAGCGTATATTGGCGATGCAGTTGTCTGGAGTGACACGTGGGAGGGGCTGTTTAAAGCCAGCCTGACAGTGAACCTCGCAAAAAGTGAATTCAGCCACGGAAAAATCACTTATCCGGGATTGGTGGGAAGACAGGGGCAGCTGGCACTGATGCAGGCTAAGGTGCGTGCTATCTCTGAAGTCCCCACCCCGACAGACAAGAGAGCCCTGAGAAGGTTATTGGAGATGGTGGGGTACTATCGGAAGTTTTGCAAAAAAAAAACTTTGCAGATATTACCCTCCCGCTTACTAAGCTCTTGCCAAAGAATGCTAATTTGGTGTGGGACGACCCTTGCTATCTTTGTCCGGGACGAAAACCACCGAGAAGTTACACTGATCACAACTCATTAGTGTTTTTGGCCACTATGAAGTTTGCTAAATTGGAGCCTGGTCTTAGAGGATTACTAAAATAAAACATAAAAGGAACAGAAAATGTGATTGCTGACTGTCTGTCAAGGTGTTGACAACTTAAAGTTCTCTGTATTAGCCAAATAGCTGATGACCAATGTATATTTGTGTGTATCTAATAATGTATTCATGCCTATAATTTTTACCCCGGTAAAAATCCTTTGAAGGATAGGGGTGTGACGAAAGACCAAGTTATTAGAAGATTGATGCTAATGAGAGAGATAAGTGAGACAATGGAGCAGCATTCGGAAATGTTAATGAGAGACGAGAGAGATTAACGAAAACAGACACAGTTCCGAGTATTGTCAGACCGGTTGCTGTGAACCTGAACTGTTTGAAGTTTGATGGACAGGCCATACCCCAGCAGGGGGATAAAAGGAACAGGTTCGCTAAGGCAAGGGACACCACGAGATCACCAGATAATGAGACCCTGGAAGTGCGGTGTGCCCCCACAAGTTGCTGGGTGTTTTGGAGGTCTCGTTGCGTGATCGGCCATAGAACGCACAGGGTGAAAAGGTATGATCGGCAGGAACCTGGTGTGTGTGTCCGCCCTGGCCTGGGTGCCGGGTTCACCGCGGAAGAACGAACGTATCCGGAACGGAGGGGTCACAGTCGGTGACCTCAGAAGACATTAAAAATAGGGCTCACCCGAAAGCTAACTGTGCAGGAACATCAAGGTCTGTCTGAATTCGATTTGCATATCATCATTCGCTCTCACTCTCTCTCTCCAACGGCACAACAGCAATTGCTGCGAACTGTACTGAGCTGAACTGAACTCTGCGTCACTTGAGACTGATCATTTTACCCCTAGACTGCAATAGAGCTTGATTGATTCCTATTATCCTAGTTCTGTGTACACGTCTGTTTTATCATTGCTAACCCGTTGCATTTATATCCTTACATTTAGAGTACTGTGTTACTTATTTCTTTAATAAAACTTTCTTAGTTCCAGTAATCCAGACTCCAACTAAGTGGTCCACTTATGCTGGTTTGGCAACCCAGTTATGGGGTACCTAACATAAGAATATAATGTTCTTCCATTTGGGATGAAGAATGCCAAAAAAATACCAGGTACTTTTCAGAGGATGATTAATAGCGTGATTCAGGGATTAAGAGATACAGATGCCTATATTGATGATTTAGTTAGGAAATAATACTTGGAAAGCCCATATTACTGCGGTGGAGAAACTATTTGAGAGACTTTCAAAAGCTAACTTAACTCTTAGCTTAGCTAAAAGTGAATTTGGCCATGCCACAGTGACCTACCTTGGTTATGTTGTGGGTCAGGGAAAATTAGCACCTGTTGAGACGAAAGTTCAGGCAATTTTAGAAGTACCCACTCCAACTAGTAGAAAAACTCTCAGAAGATTGTTGAATATGGTAGGATATTACAGAAAATTTTGTAAGAATTTTGTGAACATTACTCTTCCATTAACTAATCTCTTGAAGAAAAATGAAAAGTTTGTTTGGACAGAAGCTTGTCAGGAGGCATTTGATAAATTGAAACTATAATATGTAGTCAACCTGTACTTAAATTTCCTGACTTTGAAAAACCATTTTCGTTAGCTGCAGATGCTAGTGATGAAGCTGCAGGAGCAGTGTTACTTCAAAGAGATGATGGTGAAGAAGTTGATCGTCCAGTAGCTTATTTTTCTAAGAAATTTAATGCCCATCAAAGAAATTATTCAACAATAGAAAAAAAAAATATTATCTCTTGTTTTGGCTTTACAACATTTTTAAGTGTATGTTAGTACTACTCATAAACCACTCACTGTTTATACCAATCATAATCCATTGGTGTTTTTGATAAGATGAAAAACAAAAATAGAAGATTAATAAATTGGAGTTTAATGTTACAGGAGTACAATATTTTGATTACTCATATTAAGGGTAAAGATAATGTGATCGCTGATTGTCTATCTAGATGGTAAATGTACAATGAAAAGTTTTTTTATGGAGTGATATTTTAACATTCCTAACACTCCTACAGTATATTAGTTTGTAAAGTGTTGAAAGATAAGACTATATATTGTGTATGTTGTAAATTTTATACCTTTGTATTTTTTTGTGTAAATTGTTATTTGTCAAAATTTTGCTCTTTAAGAGACCCATTTCTTTATGGAGGGAGGTGTTACATACCTCAAGGAGATCTTGTCAGAATGATGGAATGGTCTTTTGGAGGTCAGCTGATGTAGTTTTCCCGCCGATGTGAGGTCACGTGAGGACCTCATGTTCACCACGAGTATAAAAGGGAAGACCTCTGATGACGCTGTTAGTTTTTCCAGTTTGAACGTTAATGAGGTACTCCGCTCCGCTGTGTATTTGCATTATGACGGAGTTTTGATTTTAAACAGAGTTTTATGTTCTAACATAAGGTACAGACGTCTGAGCCAGCAGTATGACAATGGCTGCTAGGTTTATTAATGTATCTTTTCAGTAACATTGGAGAGTGAAGATGGGACCCTGAAGGAAACGTTCGACGGGTTTGGAAAGAATCAACCATTACAGAATTTGTTCAAGAAGGAGTAATCTGCATGAGATAGACTCTGCTAAAAGTGGCAGGAAGGCTGTGCAAGGTTCTTCTGCGGAGGAAGGTCAGTGCCTTTAAAATCGTTTTATTTCCGTCGCCGTGAAACCTGTGGAAAAGGCAGTTTCCATCTGGGAGTGGCAGTGATGCCGTGTCTTCGAGGAATTCGTTACTTCATGAAAGTCTCTCCTAATTGACTGTATAAATCTCTTGGACTTTAAAATTTACTGTTCGAAGAACTGTGTTTGAATTTACCGCTTTAAGAACTGTTTTCGCATTTGTCGCTTTAAGAATCAGTACCCAGTGACGATTTGTTGAACAGCCACATAGCGGTTAACTTCTGGTTAAGGTGTTTGTTTGTTTTTTTTATTGTTTATCCGTGTTTAATAAATGTTTGGTTGTTTTTATATAACCTGTCTCGATTGATATTCATTGTTGCTGGTTACGTAACACTTTATAAAAGTGAATTATTTCCTCTAAATGATTCTGCTTCTATATATGATGACATTCCTTGTAACGTCACGGACTCTTTTAAATATTTAGGTATTATCATCACTAAAAATTACGGAGACCTTTATAGAGCTAATTTGGTTGCCTTAGAGGATGTTATGAAGCAATTATTTTGTAGATGGAATGCACTTACACTTTCGTTAGCTGGCTGAATTCATGCAGTTAAAATGGTGATTTTACCCAATTTTCACATGTATTTCAAAATATTCCTTTTTTCTAACTAAGGAGTTTTTATATCAGGCTGATTCTATCATTTCATCTTTTGTTTGGAATAATAAAAGACCAAGAATTGGAAAATATCATTTATAAAAATTTAAAAAAGGATGGAAGTCTTGCTCTGCCTAATTTAAGAATGTATTATTGGGCTGTTAATATATATTATGTGTGGGGTATATGGAGTGTCAGGGAGGGGTAGCCCCTCTGGTAGGGGAACATGTCGCGTCCTTTTCAGGGCGGTTAGTCCACCTTTGGTCCCCACCTGGCACTCAGCTCTCACCTATGGCTCCCCATAGCTGTTTGCATGCGACAGCGGCCACACCCCGGGCAACGGCTTCAACAAGCCGGCTAAACCAGGTGAGGGTAGCCGACGGGTCTCAAACCCTCGGTGAGATAGGGAGTTGTCTATCCCAGCATGTGAAGACAGACTCCGGCGGATTGAGTGGAAGAGACCAATGGAAGGTCCAACGGTCAAGAAGGCGGTCTCTGCAAGCGTCGTGGAACGTGTAGAGCAGGACAAGACACAGAAGACGTCCTGGTCACACTGCGCCTTGACCCATCTCCAGCCGTCGAGACTCTGTCTTGCCACTGGATCCAGATGGGAATTGGGAAGAGAGAGTGAGGCTGACGCTGCGCAACTCTCTCTCGCTTAAATCCAAATCATGCGCTAGTCTCGACACCGTCATTATGGTGTCAAGGTCCTCTTCGACGTCAACGATGGACGAACAACAATATGTTATGTGTGCTCTTGGTTATATTGGACTGATAAAAATGAAGGACCACCTTGGGTTGATTTGGAATTGAAAGCTGTGAACAATTTTACTTAACGTCGTCATTAGGAGCTTCTTTACCTTTAAAATTAGCAAAAATTTCTATTCTAAATTTATATCCTGTGATTAAGCAGTCATTACGAATTTGGTACCAGTTTCGTAATTTTTATAATCTTAAAAAATTTAACCTTCTTAGTTTAATTTATCAAAACTATTTATTTAAACCTTCACTTAGTGATCCTACCTTTTCTCTTTGGAGGAATAAAGGGGTCTATTCCTTCATGGATCTGTTCCAAGAAAGCCAATTGATGTCTTTTGAGTAGTTAGCAACTAAATATTCTCTCTCGTACTCACATTTCTTGCAATATCTTCAGGTCAGACATTTCATACAAAAATCTTTAAGTAATTTTCCATATTTTCAAGATTCTGACCGGTTAGACATTATTTTAAAAATGAAACCTTTAGTGAAAGGTTTTATTGGGAAAACTTATAATTTACTATTACAACAGTACAAGTATCCTTTACTTAAGATTAAGCAAGATTGGGAAAGACAGCTTAACATGACTTGATAACAGAGGATTGGTTGCGAATTATGAAGTTTGTTAAATCTTCTTCGATTTATGCCAGTCACTCTCTAATTCTATTTAAAATTGTACATTGTTACTATTTGACAAAGGAGAGACTGTCTAAAATATTTCCTAATGTTGAAAGTCAGTGGGATAGATGTAAACCTGAGACCGCTACATTGACACATATGTTTTGGTCGTGTTCTGTATTGAAACAGTTTTGGAAATGTATTTTCTCTACAATTTCTAAAGCTTCAAAAATTAACGTACAACCTAATAAATTGACAGTTTTGTTCGATATTGTCCCTCAATATATTTATGGTATTTCTATGTAATTGCATTTGTCAGATTATTGGCCAGAAGGGCTGTTTTATTGAAATGGAAAGATGCCTCTGCCCCCACTTTGATACAATGGTTCTCTCAGGTGATGTTATGTCTTAGTTTGGAGAAAATCAGAAGTCACAGCTCCTGGAAACTGACTTTTGATCCTCGATTTGTCTTTGAGAAAAGGTGGGGTTCTTTTGATGGACCCTTCAGATTCTTGTTTAAATGGATCTGGTTGGCGGATTGATGTTTTTCTTTTATGGAAGCTTGTATGGCGTATAGCTCTGGGGTTCTGCTCCCAATGTTTGTGTGTTTGTTTTTAGTAGTTTTTTTTTGTTTTAGTTAGTAGAGGTTCTGTTTTCCTCCTTTCCTTTTCCCAAAAAATAGTTTTAACATTTTTTTTCTTCTTATTATTGATATATTGTTTAGCTTTGTTAATCACTTATTTGTTAACTTAATTCTTATTGTACGTATTGACATGTTCACTTGATTACTTTAATGTATTTGTTGTTGATTTTTAATAATAATTAATCAAAAAGATTTTTACCATGAAATGAAAATGACCGAAATCAAAATGTAGATGGGTGCTTTAGTTAGTTTGTGAATTATACCAATAGTGGTGCAGTTGTGTATAATGAAGAAGACTAGCAATGAATACAGCGTAATATAGATTATTCACAGCTAAGGACAGAGAAATAGCGGATCAAGCTGAACACGGATAAATGTGAGGGGTTGCAATTTGGTAAACCAAGAGCAAGTAGTTAAATGCTAAGGAGAAGACCCTTAACAGTGTTGCTGAGCAGAGAGGATTGACGTCCAAGTTCACAGCTCCTGGAAAGTGACTACATGGGTCAATCTGTTGTTAAGAATGCTAAGCAAATGCTTGCTTTTATTAGCTGAGTTACTGAGCTCAATTCAAGAAGTGATGTTTCAGCTGTAAAAGGACTCCACTGAGGCCACATTTGAACTATCGAATATAGTTCTAGTTCACCCATTTTGAGAATTGAGCATTGGAGAAGGAGCAGAAGTTTACTAGGATGCTGTCTGGTTTACAGGGCATGTGCTAACATAAGTGGTCTGACGAACTTGGTAGTTTTCTTTGGAGTAGCAGAGGCTGAGGGGAGATCAGATAGAGATTTATAACTATATGTCAGAGACGGATCAACTAGACATGGAGTGTCTTTATCGTAGGGTAAAGTGTCTAATACATTGAAGATGAGAGGTGATGAGATGTGAGGGAGATGCTTTTTTTTTTTAACTCAGAGAGTGCCGGATGCCAATTATGCTGGTGGAGTTAAATACATCAGGGGCTTTTAAGGGATGTTGAAATAGGTACATTAATATGAGGAGGATGGGGTGAGATGGACTTTGTCTTGGTCAGAAGGATTAGTTTTTGGGGGTTTACTGATTTACTTTTCAGATGGTTTGACATGATATTATGGGCCAAACAGTCTGTTCCTGTGCTGTACTGTTCTATGATTTGTTCCATATACTGGGAACCATTATGACAGAGCTGAGCGTAACCCAACAGGTTTACAAGTAGATGATGAGTATAACATGAATGTAAAGAAGAACAAGTAATGATTGGGTACAAATCCAAACAGAGCAAAGAGTTAAATTGTACTACAGGAACAACATTTAAAAGGACAAACAATTCAGGACTGAAGGTGATGTATTTAAATGTGCGTAGCACTTGGTATAATGTGAATGAACTCATGGCACAATTAGAGACTGGTCAGTTTGGTGTTGTGGGCATCACTGAGTCATAGCTGAAAGAAGGCCATAGTTGAGAGTGTAACATCAAATGATATACTTTGTATCAAAATATAGGAAGGGTGGCACAGGCGGTGATGTGGCTCCTCTAGTAAAAGATGGAATTACATCTTTAGATAGAGGTGACATAGGGTCAGAGAATGTTGAATCTTTGTGGGCGGATTTAAGAAATTGCAAGGGTAAAAACTGGTCATCGAAAATAGGTCTCCTTATAGTAGCCAAAATGTGGGGTTTAGATTGTAAAGTCATGTTCTTATATTCCCAAACGAAAAGCCATAGATGAACCAGGAGGTACGTCGTCTGCTGAAGGCTAGATCTATGGCATACAACTCTGGCGATCGAGGCCTGTACCAGAAAACCAGGTACGGTTTGCGGCGGGGTATATCAAGGGTGAAGAAACAATTTTGAATGAGTTTGGAGGTGACATTGGATGTATGGTAACTCTGGCAGTGTTTGCCAGACACTACTTCATACAAAGTGAAAGCTAATAGCTTCACTACCAGATGAACTCGCCTGCTTTGAAATGGAGAATATAACTACAGCTGTGGAATTGCCTGCTGCACCTGATGACCCAGTGATCTCTGTCTCTGAGTCCGATGTTAAGCTGTTTTTAAAGAGGGTGAGCCCGCTGAAGGTGGAGGGTCCCGATGGAGAGCCTGGAAATGTTCTGAAAACCTGTGCCAACCACCTGGTGGCAGTATTCAAGGACATTTTCAACCTCCCATTGCTACGGGCAGAAGTTCCCAGTTGTTTCTAACAGGCAACAACTATGCCAGTGCCTAAGAAGAATAATGTGATCTGCCTTAATGACTTCCGCCTGGTAGCACGAACATATACAGTGATGAAATACTTCGAGAAATTGGTCATAACTAGACTGAAGTTCTGCCTCAGCAATGACCTGGACACTTTGCAATTTGACTATCGCCACAATAGTTCAACGGCAGATACAATCTCAATGGTTCTTCACACGGCTTTAGCCCACCTGGAGAACACAAACACCGATGTCAGGATGCTGTTCATCGACTATTGCTCAGCAGTTAATACCATCATTCCCATAATCCTGATTGAGAAGTTGCAGAACACTGGCCCCTGTACCTCCCTCTGCAATTGGATCCTCGTTTCCCTAACCGGAAGACCACAATCTGTGCGGATTGGTGATAACATCTCCTCATGCTCGACAATCGACACTAGTGAACCTCAAGAGTGTGTGCTATGTCCACTGCTCTACTCTCTCTATACCCATGACTGTGTGGCTTGGCATAGCTCAAATACCATCTATAAATTTGTTGATGATACAACCATGTTTGATAGAATCTCAGGTGGTAACGAGAGGGCATACAGGTATAAGGAATGCCAACTAGTGAAGTAGCTTCACTGCACAACGCGGCACTCAATGTCAGTAGGATAAAAGAGCTGATTGTGGATGCTACTTCAGAAAGAGATGAAGGACCACATACCAATCCTCACAGAGGTATCAGAAGTTAAGAGCGTGAGCAGTTTCAAGTTCATGGATGTCAAGATCTCTGAGGATCTAACCTCGTCCCAACATGTTGATGCAGTTATAAAGCAGGCAAGACAGCAGCTATGCTTTATTAAAAATTTGAAGAGATTTGGTATGTCAACAAATACACTCAAATACTTCTATAGATGTACCGTGGAGAACATTCTGACAGGCTACGTCACCGTCTTGCAAGTGGTGGGGGCGGGGGGAATGGGTGCACTACTGCACCTGATAGAAAGAAGTTAAAAAGCCTACAGCACAATACAGACCCTTCAGCCTACAAAGCTGTGCCTCACATGTCCTTACTATAGAAATTATCTAAGCTCCATGTACCTATTCAGGAGTCTCTTAAAATACCCCATTGTAACTGCCTCCACCACCATTGCTGGTAGCCCTTTCCACACTCTCACCACTCTCTGTGCAAAAACACTTACCCCAACGTCTCTTCTGTACCTACTTCCAAGCACTTTAAAACTGTTCCATCTCAGGTCAGCCACTTTGGCCCTGGGAAAAAACCTCTGACTATCCGCACAATCAATGCCTCTCAACATCTTATTCACCTCTAGCAGGTCACCTCTCATCCTCCTTCGCTCCAAGGAGAAAAGGCCAAGTCGATTCACCTGCTTTCATAAGGAGTAATCCCAAATCCAGGAAACATCCTTGTAAATATCCTCTGCACCCTGTCTATGCTTTCCACAAGCAATGTCCCCTTGGATCCTACTTACCTTCTCAATAAGCCTTATATGGGGTAACTTGTCCAATACCTTGCTGAAATCCATATACACTACAGCTACTGCTCTCCCCTCATCGATGTGTTTCATCACATCCTCAACAAATTCAATCAGTCTCGTAAGGCACAACCTGCTTTTGACAAAGCCATGCTGACTATTCCTAATCATATTATGCCTCTCCAAATGTTCATAAATCTTGCCTCTCAAGATTTTTTTTTCATCAACTTCCGAACCAGTCACAGAGGGTTGTAAATTTAGATGGATCCATCTTGGGTACTAGCCATAAACTACCCAGGATATTCCAAGGATCGGCGTCTCAGAAAGGCATCGTCCATTATGAAGGAACTCAGCATGCAGTGCGTGCCATTTTCTCACTGTTACCATCAGGTAGGAGGTACAGAAGCCGAAAGGCACACATTCAGTGATTCAGGAATAGCTTCCTCCCGTCTGCAATCTGATTCCTAAATGGAGATTGAACACTTGGACATCACCTCACTTTTTTAATATATATTATTTCTGTTTTTTGCATGATTTTAATCTATTCAATATTGGTATACTGTAATGGATTTACTTAATTATTCAGTTTTTTTCTTCTTCTTTCTTATGTATTGCATTGAACTGCTGCTGCTAAGTTAACAAATTTCATGTCACATGCGGGTGATAATAAACCTGATTCTGATTCTGAAAAGAAGGGTAATGCCACAATTTTAATGGGTAACTTCAGTATGGAAGGGGACTGGGAAAATCAGGTTGGTGTTGAATTACAAGAAAGGGAATTTGTTCAATACCTACGAGATGGCTTTTTAGAGCAGTTTGTGATTGAAAATCTCAGGGAAAATCTATCTTTAGATTGGATGATACGTAACAGCCCTGATATCATAAGGGAACTTAAAGTAACCGAACCCTTACTAGGCTGTGACCATAATATGATTGAATTTGTGTGGCAATTTGAGAGGGTGAAGCATAACTCACAAATATGCAATAAAGAGATTTACAGAGGCAAAGAGAGGACCTTGCCCAGAGGACGCTGGAGAAGGATATTGGCAGTGATTAGAGCAGTGAAGACATGGCTGAAGTTTCTGGGATTATTTCACAAGGTACAGGATAGATATAGAAACATAGAAACATGGAAAATCGGTGCAGGCCATTTGGCCCTTCAAGCCTGCACCGCCATTTATTATGATCATGGCTGATCATCCAACTCGGAACCCCGCCCCAGCCTTCCCTGCATACCCCCTGACCCCCGTAGCCACAAGGGCCATATCTAATTCCCTCTTAAATATAGCCAATGAACTGGCCTCAACTGTTTCCTGTGGCAGAGAATTCCACAGACTCACCACTCTCTGTGTGAAGAAGTTTTTCCTAATCTCGGTCCTAAAAGGCTTCCCCTCTATCCTCAAACTGTGGCCCCTCGTTCTGGACTTCCCCAACATTGGGAACAATCTTCCTGCATCTAGCCTGTCCAATCCCTTTAGGATCTTATACGTTTCAATCAGATCCCCCCTCAATCTTCTAAATTCCAACGAGTACAAGCCCAGTTCATCCAGTCTTTCTTCATATGAAAGTCCTGCCATCCCAGGAATCAATCTGGTGAACCTTCTTTGTACTCCCTCTATGGCAAGGATGTCTTTCCTCAGATTAGGGGACCAAAACTGCACACAATACTCCAGGTGTGGTCTCACCAAGGCCTTGTACAACTGCAGTAGTACCTCCCTGCTCCTGTACTCGAATCCTCTCGCTATAAATGCCAGCATACCATTCGCCTTTTTCACCGCCTGCTGTACCTGCATGCCCACTTTCAATGACTGGTGTATAATGACACCCAGGTCTCGTTGCACCTCCCCTTTTCCTAATCGGCCACCATTCAGATAATAATCTGTTTTCCCATTTTTGCCACCAAAGTGGACAACTTCACATTTATCCACATTAAATTTCATCTGCCATGAATTTGCCCACTCACCCAACCTATCCAAGTCACCCTGCATCCTCTTAGCATCCTCCTCACAGCTAACACTGCCACCCAGCTTCGTGTCATCTGCAAACTTGGAGATACTGCATTTAATTCCCTCATCCAAGTCATTAATATATATTGTAAACAACTGGGGTCCCAGCACTGAGCCTTGCAGTACCCCACTAGTCACCGCCTGCCATTCTGAAAAGGTCCCGTTTATTCCCACTCTTTGCTTCCTGTCTACTAACCAATTCTCCACCCACACCAATACCTTACCCGCAATACCGTGTGCTTTAAGTTTGCACACTAATCTCCTGTGTGGGACCTTGTCAAAAGCCTTTTGAAAATCCAAATATACCACATCCACTGGTTCTCCCCTATCCACTCTACTAATTACATCCTCAAAAAAATTCTATGAGATTCGTCAGACATGATTTTCCTTTCACAAATCCATGCTGACTTTGTCCGATCATTTCACCGCTTTCCAAATGTGCTGTTATCACATCCTTGATAGCTGACTCCAGCAGTTTCCCCACCACCAACGTTAGGCTAACCGGTCTATAATTCCCTGGTTTCTCTCTCCCTCTTTTTTTAAAAAGTGGAGTTACATTAGCCACCCTCCAATCCTCAGGAACTAGTCCAGAATCTAATGAGTTTTGAAAAATTATCACTGATGCATCCACTATTTCTTGGGCTACTTCCTTAAGCACTCTAGGATGCAGACCATCTGGCCCTGGGGATTTATCTGCCTTCAATCCCTTCAATTTACCTAACACCACTTCCCTACTAACATGTATTTCGCTCAGTTCCTCCATCTCACTGGACCCTCTGTCCCCTACTATTTCTGGAAGATTATTTTTGTCCTCTTTAGTGACGACAGAACCAAAGTAATTATTCAATTGGTCTGCCATGTCCTTGCTCCCCATAATCAATTCACCTGTTTCTGTCTGCAGGGGACCTACATTTGTCTTTACCAGTTTTTTTCCTTTTTACATATCTATAAAAGCTTTTACAGTCCATTTTTATGTTCCCTGCCAGTTTTCTCTCATAATCTTTTTTCCCCTTCCTAATTAAGCCCTTTGTCCTCCTCTGCTGAACTCTGAATTTCTCCCAGTTCTCAGGTGAGCCACTTTCTCTGGCTAATTTGTATGCTTCTTCTTTGGAATTGATACTATCCCTAATTTCTCTTGTCAGCCACGGGTGCACTACCTACCTTGATTTATTCTTTTGCCAAACTGGGATGAACAATTGTTGTAGTTCATCCATGCAACCTTTAAATGCTTGTCATTGCATATCCACCGTCAATCTGTTGCACAGAGAAAGATGTCCTCAAAATGACAGGAATACCTGTATAAAGCAGGATACCAAAAGATGTTCTCAAAATTCCTTTGTTTTCAAACGCATATGTAAATACCCTGAGCTGAAATAAAAAAGAACACTGACTGACTGTTAAAACAATTTTCATTACAAAGAGGCAATCAGATAAATACATGAATGTACAGGATTGGAATCACATGCAGCAAAATACTTTAGCGGGGAGGGAGTGGGGGACACAGTCGAGAGTATCTGTTGAAATGAGTGTTACCTACATCATGCCAGGGCAGGGGGAGCAGCCAGAGGTTGTGTTCCTTATTAGAACTTACAACAGAGGGAAGGTCCTGCAAATACCATCTGGGTAGTTGGGTAGAAATTTAAGAAGTAGGACTCTGGGGTGGTGATCTCAGGATTAATTCAGGGGCCACATGCTTTTGAGCTAAGAGATTGTAAGGTGTAAGGTGAAATGTATGGCTAACAATCTGGTGCGAGAGGGATGGCATCAGGTACACAGATCACTGCATTATTTTCCAGGATAGGTGGGACTGGTGTAAGGAGGATGGGTTACACCTGTACTGAGGGGAGCTAATATTCTGCCAGGGAGTTTTGTTGCAGCATTGCAGAGTTTTCTCATTTGGCATGTGTGTGGAGGAAGGGGATGGGTGGGAACCAGAGGTACAGGTCAGTTAGTAGCATTGAGCAAAAAGTAGAGACGAGGTCGAGAAACCCCATCAAGAAGTCAAGATGGGGCATTGTTAATGAGCACAGTGGCTCCAAGGGGCTGAAGTGTGTTTATTTCAGTGCAAGGTATAGTACAGTTAAGGCAGATGTAATTGTAGCGAATATTACTCTGTGACACAGTAAATTAGCCACTACAAAGATCTGGCTGAGAGAAAGGCAGGGGTGATAGCTAAATGTTCCAGGATTCAGATGATTCAGACAGTCCAGAGGGAGGTGAATGAGGTTGGGGAGCTGCATTGCTCATTAGGCAGAATGTCACAAGGTTGAGGTCATCCAGTAAATTAATGTAGGTAGAAACATAGAAAACATACAGCACAATACAGGCCCTTCGGCCCACAAAGCTGTGCTGAACATGTCCCTACCTTTCAACTACCTAGGCTTTAACCATAGCCCTGTATTCTCCTAACCTCCATGTAGCCATCCAGAGTCTATTAAAAGACCATATCATTTCCGCCTGTACCACTCCACTCATTCACCACTCTCAGCGTAAAAAAAACATACCCCCGACATCTCCTTTGTACCTACTTCCAAGCACTTTAAAACTCTCTCGTGTTAACCATTTCAGCCCTGGGAAAAAGCCCCTGACTATCCATACAATCAATGCCTCTCATTATCTTGTACACTTCTATCAAGTAACCTCTCATCCTCCATCGCTCCAAGAAGAAAGGGCGGAATTCACTCAACTTATTCTCATACGGCATGCTCCCCAATTCAGGCAACATCCTTGTAAGTCTCCTCTGCGCCCTTCCTATGGTTTCCACGCCCTTCCTATAGTTAGGTGACCAGAACTGAGCACAGTACTCCATGTAGGGTCTGACCAGGTCCTATATAGTTGCACCATTACCTCTCAACTCTTCAACTCAATCCCAGGATTGATGAAGGCCAATGCACCATATGCCTTCTTAACCACAGAGTCAACCTGAGTAGCAGCTTTGAGTGCCCTATGGACTCAGACCACACTGTCTCGCAACCCTAACCCTCTGTTCCTCCACACTGCCAAGAGTCTTACCATTAATACCATATTCAGCCATCGTATTTGACCGACCAAAATGAAGCACCTCACACTTATCTGGGTTGAACTCCATCTGCCGCTTCTCAGCCCAGATTTGCATCCTATCAATGTCCCATTGTAACCTCTGACAGCTCTCCACACTGATCATAACACACCCAAGTGGGGTCGGACCAAGGTCTTATATAGCTGTAACATGATCTCATAACTCTTGGACTCAATCCCATGGTTGATGATGCCAGCAGGACATACGCCTTCTTAACAACACTGTCAATCTGCAGTTTTCAGTGTCCTATCGAAACGGACTCCAAGATCTCTCAGATCTTCTACACTGCCTAGAGTCTTACCATTTAAATTATATTCTGTCCTCAAATTGGACATACCAAATTAACCACTTCACATTTCTCTTGGTTAAAATCCATCTACCACTTCTCAGCCCAGTTCTGCATCCTATAAATGTCCGGTTTAATCACTGAGAGCCCTCCAGACAAAGCACAGTAACCTCAACCTTGGTATCATCAGTAAGCTTACCACCATTCTACTAATTCATCTGGGTCATTTATAAAAATTCCAAAGAGGATAGGTCCCAGAATCGATTCCTGTGGAAAATCATGGGTCACCGACCACCATGGAGAATATGAAGCATTTACAACCACCCTTTGTTTCTGTGGGCAAGCCAATTCTAGATCCACAAAGCAAAGTCTCCTTGTATTCCATGCCTCCATACAGTCTAAAGGAGCCTTGCATGGGGCAACTTTATCCAATGCCAAAAACAAACATGGTAAAAAGAGGGTTGAACTTCTACAAAGTGAACAGGGGGAATTAGGACAGAACTTAAAAAGCTCAACTTTCAGAGCAGTAATCTCGAGATTACACGCTGTGCCACATATTGGTGAGGATAAAAATAGAATGATGATTCAGATGAATATGTCACTGAGAGGCTGAGGCATGGAGCAAGATTGAAGTTCTTGGATCATTGCTATTTCATCTGTGGTAGAGCGACATGTACAGAAGAGATGGATTCTGAGTTGAGAATTAGAGGACAGAAGTTTAGGGGTAACATGAGGGGGAACTTCTTTACTCAGAGAGTGGTAGCTGTGTGGAACGAGCTTCCAGCAGAAGTAGTTGAGGCAGGTTCGATGTTGTTGTTTAAGGTTAAGTTGGATAGATATATGGACAGGAAGGGAATGGAGGGTTATAGACCGAGTGCAGGTCGGTGGGTCTAGGTGAGAGTAGGGGTTTGGCACGGACTAGAAGGGCCGAGATGGCCTGTTTCCGTGCTGTAATAGTTATATGGTTATATGGTTATATGCTCCTGAACTGGAGGGGAACCAGTATCCTGTAGATTTGTGAGTGATGCGCAGAATAGTGTAAATGTGAGTTGCAGTCACTGTGACCCTGAGCAGGAGATAATACTGTCGCCAATGAGAGCTACTTCGGTAAACGGGATAGACAGGAGTACAGACAAAAGAGAGGAAAGACAATGAGTTTGAACTGCATTTACCTCGATGCAAGCGGCTTGACAGGTGAGGTGGATGCGCTCAGGTGTGACGGGTGCTCGGGACTGCTGGGTCACTTCCTTTCATGTCGCATACAGAATTAATGGCTTTTCATTCCGGTTTACAGACAATTCGAAGATAGGTGGGGGTTAGGTAGTGTTGAGGAAGCAGGGAATCTGCAGAAGGACAGACAGATTGTGAGAATGGACAAAGAAGTGGCAGATAGAATGTCATGCAGGGGACTGTATAGTCATGTATATAAGCAGTAATGACGTGGGCCTTTTTCTAAGCAGGTTAAAAATTCAAAAACCGTGGTGCAAAGAGACTTGGGAGTCCTCCTGCAGGATTTCTGAAGGTTACCTTGCAGTTTGCAAGATGTTAGGGATAAATTTGTCCTGGTGAGGAAGATAAGGAACGGTAGTGTGAAGGAACTTTTAAAAAGGACGGAGGAGTTGAAAGTATTAGACAAGAGTTCAATGTACATATATGTGCCTATATATAACTCCGATTAATTTTCTTGCCTATTCAACAAATCTGTAAATAATTACTATAACAGAATCAATGAAATTCCATCCACCTAGGACATTCAATCAGAGTACGGAGGACAACAAACAGTGCAAATGCAAAAAAAAAGAAACAATAATTAAATAATCAATAAATATTGAGAATATGCGATGAGCTGGCCTTGAAAGTAAATTCGTTGGTTGTGCAAATATTTCAATGATGGGGCAAGTGAAGGTGACTGAAGCTAATTTCATTGGGCTCAAGAGTAAATGTAAGCAGGCTATTTCCACTTTTTCAACCATGGCCTCGGTATTTCTCATCAACCAGTGAGCCTTGTTCTTTACCCTAAAAGGAACAAGAAGGCCCTGAACTCCTGACATCACACTTTTATAGGTTTCCTACTTGCCAGATGCATCTTTCTTGTCAACCACTGCAAGATCGCGCTTATTAGCTCCTAACTATGTTCTCGTCCTGTTTGGGATCTTAACTTTTTAACGGATTGCATTGTTCACAACAACCATTGAAAATCTATGAGAATTCTGGTTATTGGAGCCAGACTGCTCACCGACAGACAATTCTGCCACTGACCTCCATCATTTCTCAGAAGCAGTCCCAGTGTTGCGCCCTCTCAAGCAGTGTTCATCTCTGTCTTGATGAAGGAAACTTTCTTAAACACATTTCACAAATTCAGCTCCATGCCTTTTACACTATGAAAGATCCAGTCAATATGAGGAAGTTAAAATCTCGTTCTAATACTACCTTATTATGTTTACAACTGCAGTCTCTCTACATATCTGTGACTCCAATTCCTGCTGACTGTTAGGGTTTCTATAATACCAAATCCTTATATCTAAGTGGTATTGATAGGGCCTCAACAGACAACTCAGGTAAGAATGATGCTCTCCCTACAGATCATTATTATGTCCTCTGCATTCAAGTTGTTAACTCCTTCTCCGCTCTTACCTGCATCTTTGTATCCTGGAACATTGAGCTGCCCATTCTGCCCTTCCCTCAGCCACGTTTCTGTTATGGCTGTGATCGGACCACAAGGGGTAGGGGCAGAATTAGGCCATGCAACCAAATCCAGTCTGCTTCACCATTCCAGAATGGCTGAGGTTTTTTTTTAATCCCTCTTCACACCATTCTCTGGCCTTTTCCACACACCCCATTGATGCACTGACGAATCAAAAATCTATCAACCTTTATTTTATACTGAATGGCTTGTCCTCCACTGCTGTCTGTGGTAATGAATTCCAGTTTCACTACCCACAACCTGAAGTAATTCCTCTTCATTTCTGTTCTAGATGGATATAGCTCTTCTCTGAGACTGTGCACTCTGGTCATAGATGCCTCCACTATAGGAATAAATTGAATTGAATTGACTTTATTTCTTACATCCTTTGCATAGATGAAGAGTAAAAATCTTTACGTGACTTCTCCATCTAAATGTGCAATGTGCAATTATAGGAATTGATAATAATTTATAATAAAGCAAACAGTCAATGTAATATAGATTACACTTAAATCAGTCTGAATTAATTAGTCTGATGGCCCGGTGGAAGAAGCAGTCCCGGAACCTGTTGGTCCCGGATTTAATGTTGCAGTACCACTTCCCGGATGACAGCAGCTGGAATAGGTTGTGGTTGGGGTGACTTGGGTCCCCAATGATCCTACGGGCCCTTTGTACACACCTGTCTTTGTAAAGGTCCTGAATCATGGGAAGTTCACAACTACAGATGCGCTGGGCTGTCTGTACCACTCTCTGCAAAGTCCTGCATTTAAGGGAGGTACAGTTCCCATGCCAGTCAGGATGCTCTCAATTGTGCCCATGTAGAAAGTTTTTAGGGTTTTGGGGCTCAAGCCAAACTTTGTAAACTGTCCGAGGTGAAACAGGTGCTGTTGTGCCTTTTTCACCACACAGCTGGTGTGTACCCACCACATGAGGTCCATGATGATGTGGATGCTGAGGAACATAAAGCTAGTTATCCTCTCAACTCCAGATCCACTGATGTCAATAGTGCCTAGCCCGTCTCCATTCCTCCTGTAATCCACAACCAGCTCCTTTGTTTTTGCGACCTTAAGGGAGAGGTTCTTTTCTTGACACCACTGTGTCAGAGAGATGACTTCTTCTCTGTTGGCCGCCTCGTTATTGTCTGAGATAAGGCCACTCAATGAAGAGTCGTTGGCAAATTCAATTAGTAGATGAGAGCTGTGAGTGACAGGGAGTAAAGGAGGGGATGCAGAAGACAGCCCTGAGGGGCTCCTGTATTGAGAGTCAGAGGGGTGGAGGTGAGGGAGCCCACTCTTACCACTTGCTGGTGGTCTGACAGGAAGTTCAGGATACAGCTGCACAAGACAGTGTCAAGATCGAGGTCTCTGAGCTCCTTGTCGAGCCTGGATGGAATTATGATGTTGAATGCTGAACTGCACTCCAAGAACAGCATTCTCATACAAGCAATCTTCTTCTCCAGATGTGTAAGGACTGTGTGTTGAACAGTGGCTATTGCGTCGTTGGTCGATTGGTTATGTCGGTAGGGGAATTGTAGGGGGTCCAGTTTGGGTGGTAGCAAGCTGCAGATGTAATCCTTGACCAGCCTCTCAAAGCATTTGCTTGTTATTGCAGTGTGTGACAGGACACCAACTGAGGCATGTTACCTTGGTCTTTTCTGGTACAGGGACAATGTGGATAATTTGAAGCAGGAGGGCACTCTATACTGGTAGAAGGAGAGATTAAACATCTTCTCGACATCCACTCTATATTGGTATTTCAATATTCAATAGGTCTCAATGAAATTCCCCCTATTTCTAATGAACTCCAGTGAGTACAGGCCTAGAGCCACCAATCTCACCTCAAGCATTAACCTTTATTTTCACCAATCAATCCCGTGAAATTCTTTAGAGCCTTTCTAATGCCAGGATACCTTTGTTGAGATAACGGGCCCACAACTGCTTATAATATTCTGAGTACAGTCTGACCAATGCCTTGTTGAACCTCAACATTAAATTTTGCTACTTCTTATTGACAAGTTGTTTTCGTTTTTCTTCTGACATATATCTTTGAGATTCTTTTTCTATTTTTGTAATCCCTTTTTCCAATTGATCTAGTTCTGCCATATATTCTTTCTCAATTTTAGACGTATAACTTTTTATCTGGCCCCTAATACGCTTCAGACATATAGAACGGAAAAAGCAATTATAAGAACTAAACAAAGGTATTATGAGTTAGGTGAGAGAGCACATAAAATTCTTGCCTGGCAGTTGAAAACAGAACAAGCTTCCAAAACAATAAATGCAATTAGAACAAGGGCAAATAAAATATCTTGTAAACCTCTTGAAATAAATGAAACCTTTAAAAATTTCTATTCTGAATTATATCAATCAGAATCCCAAAATGATGTTAATGAGATAGAAAGGTTTTTATCACAAGTTTCTCTTCCAAAATTGAATTTGGAAGAACAGAAGGGATTAGATATGCCTTTTACATTAAAAGAAGTTGAAGAAGCTTTAGGATCACTCCAAAGTAATAAATCTCCAGGAGAAGATGGTTTTCCACCTGAATTTTATAAAAAATTTAAAGATTTATTGTTTCCTCTTTTTATGGAACTAATACGTCAAGCAGAAAAAATACACAAACTTCCAGAATCTTTTTCAACAGCGATTGTCATAGTATTGCCAAAAAAAGACAGAGATCCTATGAAACCAGCATCATACAGGCCTATTTCTTTATTGAATATGGATTATAAAATAATAGCAAAAATTTTATCGAATAGATTATCTAAATATTTACCAAAATTAATACATATGGATCAAACAGGATTTATTAAAAATAGACAATTGGCAGATAATGTAACCCGGCTACTCAGTATAATTCATTTGGCACAAAAAAGGGATGAGAAGAGTATAGTAGTAGCTTTGGATGCAGAAAAAGCATTTGATAGATTAGAATGGGATTTTTTATTTAAAGTACTAGAAAAATATGGGTTAGGAACATCTTTTATAAATTGGATTAAAACTTTAAATTCTAACCCTAAAGCTAAAGTTGTGACAAACTCTCAAATTTCAACACCATTCCAGTTAAAAAGGTCAACTAGACAAGGTTGTCCACTATCACCTGCTTTATTTGTATTGGCGATAGAGCCATTAGCAGAACTAATTAGAATTGATCCAGATATTATGGGTTTTAGAGTTAATCAGGAGGAATATAAAATTAATCTTTTTGCTGATGATGTTTTGATCTATTTAACAAACCCACAATATTCGTTACATAAATTATCTTTTAGATTGGATGAATATGGGAAGGTATCAGGTTACAAAATAAATTGGGATAAAAGTGAAATTTTACCTCTTACTAAAGGAGACTATAGTCAATGTCGATTAGTAACCCAATTTAGATGGCCGGTAAATGGTATAAAGTATTTAGATGTAAGACTTGATAATGATGTAAAGAATTTATATAAATTTAATTATTTACCACTATTGAAAAAAATTCAAGAAGATCTTGACAAATGGATGATATTACCAATAACATTAGTAGGTAGAGTCAATGTTGTAAAAATGAATATTTTTCCTAGATTACAGTATTTGTTTCAAACATTACCAATACAAGTGCCACAGAAATTTTTTCAGGAGTTAAATAAATGTGTGAGAAAGTTTCTTTGGAAAGGTAAAATATCAAAAATATCATTGGAAAAATTGACATGTAAATTTGGGTTAGGAGGGTTACAACTTCCAAATTTTAAAAACTATTATAAAGCAAATCAACTTAGATTTATTGCATCTTTCTTCGATGATCGAAAACCAGCATGGATTAAAATAGAACTAGACAAGATAGGAGAAAATAGACCTGAAGATTTTATATATAAATGGGAATCTAAATTGATACGGGAAAAGAAAGAATCTCCTATATTAACACATTTGATTGATCTATGGAATAAGATAAATGTTGATAATGAAACACAGAAATCTCTATTAGCAAGGAGACCTTTGTTCCAAAACAGACTTATTTCTTTTACAATGGACAATCAACTTTTATATAATTGGTACCAAAAAGGAATTAAATTTATAGGAGATTGTTTTGAACGAAGTATATTGATGTCATTTGAACAATTAAAGGATAAATATAAAATATCTAATAATACTTTCTTTTGTTACTTTCAATTAAAGGCTTACTTAAAAGGTAAGCTGGGTCAAACAATGTTTTTGCCAAAACCTAATGAAATTGAAATTTTAATACAAAGAGGGAAAATTAAAAAATTTATTTCTTGTATGTATAATTTGACAAGGAACCCATAAGTCAAAGCAAAAATGGGAAACAGATCTGAATATTAATATTGATGAAACAAATTGGTCAAGACTTTGTCTTGACAGTATGACAAATACAATAAATGTTCGACTTAGATTAGTACAATATCATTTTTACACCAATTATATATTACACCGCAAAGAATGAATAGATTAAATTCAAATCTATCTGATAAATGTTTTTGGTGTAATCAAGAAATCGGTACTTTTTTTACATTCTACTTGGTCTTGTTTTAAAATTCAACCCTTTTGGATAAATTTAAGAATCTTATTGGAACAAATTACTGGAACTCAACTTCCACATAACCCTGTATTATTTCTATTAGGTGATATTGAAGGGATAAAACCGAAACTTAAATTGAATAAATATCAGAAAGAATTTATAAAAATTGCATTGGCAGTAGCGAAGAAGACTATAGCAGTTACTTGGAAATCTGATTCCTATGTAAGTATGGATTGTTGGAATAATGAAATGGCTCGTTCTATTCCACTTGAAAAAATTATTTATAATTTAAGAGATAAATATGTAACATTTTTGAATATTTGGCGTCCTTATTTACAAAAGATAGGATGGCATATTTAAGTGCTCCGATAAAGACTTTGGTCACTTGGGGAAAGTAACGAATAATTATACCAAATTTATTTTGAATCCCATGGAGCATGTGGAAACCTTCCAATACCCAGGCGGTTCTTTTCTTTCTTTCTTTTTTTTTCTTTCTTTCTTTTTAGGTAGGACTATATATGGGGGGGGGGAGGGTTAAGGGGAGTGGGGAGGGTAGATTCTATTTTTTTCATGTATTCTTTTTGAAAATTCAATACAAATTATATTACAAAAAAACATTAAATTTTGCTTTTGTTTACTTGTCCTCTTGAAATGATTGATAATGTTTGATTTGTCTTCCTTACCAAAAACTCAGCTGCAAGGCAACCTTTAGGAATCCTACAGGAGAACTCCCAAGTCCCTTTGCACACCCGCTTTTTTGAATTTTTAACCTGCTTAGAAAATGGCCAACACCATTACTGCTTATACGCATGACCATACAGTTCCCGGCATCTGGCACTGCTTTGTCCATTCTCCGAATCTGTCTGTCCTCCTGCAGATTCACTGCTTCTGCAACACTACCTGTCCCTCCACCTATCTTCGAATTGTCAACCACCACCTCCATTTCCATCACGTTTTCAGTCAGGAACTGCAGCTACTGCAAATTCCCTCATATGAAGTTATCAGTGACACCGACCGACTCCAGGATCTCCCAGATTCTCAGGCAGAAAATGTCTCTGCCATAACTGTCATTACAGCTATGCAACAGGGAGAGGAATTCTGAAGAAAACCTCTGAAATTTGACTTTGCATAGTACACTTCACCTTATAAGCCATTTCTCTGATTCACAGTCTGACTTGTTTCTTGCTTCCTATATGTTTTTCCAATGTCCTGTCCAATTTCAGCTTTCTAAATCTGACATACGACTCCTCCTACTTTTTTAAACAAATACAATATCTTTCATCTTCCTAAGTTCCTGAAAGTCCCCGTCCTTTTCTACCTTCCTAACATGGACAGGGAAATCCGGAATTCTGACCGACTGGACTGTGAGTGACTCTGACATGCCAGATGGAAAACGGCAACATTGACTTCCAGACTACCCTCTAAGATTCCTTTCCAATTCTCATGTAACTTGCCATCCACAAACCTACATTCATCGACCTGTAGGTCTATCCTTATCAATAACCATCTGAAACCCTTCAGATTTATAATCCTTAAATCTTTCCCAATTAAACTGCAAACATCTCTATAGGCTTATTACCAAGACTAAGTGAAGTATATCCCCCTCCCTGGTGACCATCTAGATGCTGTTTCAGGAAACCTTTCTGAACACACCTAACAAATAAAGCCCCATCCAAGCCTCAGGCAGTAAGGGAGCCCTAGTAATTCTGGGGAGATTAATCACCCCAGTACAGCAAATCTATTGATATTTTATCAGACCATAACCTGCTGACATATGTTAATCTCTCTCACTGTCTGTTGGTAGGCCTACAGTATCATCCCAATACAGTGATTGCACCTTCCGTATTTCTGACTTCTACCTACATTGTCTTACGGGATGAGCATCTTGGAGGACCTCAACTTTGTGACATTCTGCCTGATCAGCAGTGCAGCTCCCCAACATCATTCACCTCTCTCTGGACTGTTTGAATCATCTAAATCCTGGAATGTTTAACCATCAGTCCTGCCCTTCTCTCAGCCCGATCTTTGCAATGGTTAACTCACTGTTTCACATAGTAATCCTATCTCCAAGTATGTCTGCCCTAACTTTTCCACACCCTTTCAGAATCACAAGACAGGGCAACAAAATCCTGATTGGCTAACATGCATCCAAGTCCTGTTATCTCCAGCCATAACCCAAACATTGCTGCTACAGAGAAACGGTTACTCCAGCAGTGAACATTACAAAAAAACCTTTCCATTAGCAGTGAACCCTTACAGTGCATTACAATGGGAAACATCCTCTCCATATCCACACTATCTATTCTTTTCAACATTTGGTAAGTTTCATTTAGATGAACCGTATTCTTCTCAATTCCGGTGAGTCATCTGAAGGTTGACAAACGTTCCTCATATGTGAACCCCTTCATTCCTGTAATCATCCTCGTGAACCTCCGCTGGACTGTCTCCAATGACAACACATCCTTTCTAAGATATGAGGCCCAAAAGCTTACTCCAAGTGAGGCCTGGCTAGTGGCATATAAAGGCACAGAACTACCTCTTTGCTTTTGTATTCTGTTCCCCTTGAAATAAACGCCAACATTGCATTTACCTTCTTTACCACAGACTCAGCCTATGAAATAACTTTTTTGATGTCTTTCATGAGGACATCTATGTCCCTCTGCACCTCTGATGCCTGAACCTTCTCCCCATTTAGATAAGTCTGCACTATCATTCCTTTTACCAAAATTCATTATCATACCTTTTCCAACACTGTATTCCATCTGCCACTTTTTTGCCTATTCTTCCAACTTCTCTAAGTCCTGCTGCAAACACATTGCTTCATCAGCATTACTTACTCCTCCACCTACCTTCATATCATTTGCAAACTTTGCCACAAACCCTTCAATTCGATTAACTAAATCATTGATAAACACTGTGATAAGTAGCAGTCCCAATACAGACCCCTGAGGAACACCACCAGTCAGTGACAGCCAACCACAAAAGGCTTATTTAATTCTCACTCTCTGCCTCCTGCCTGTCGGCCATTCCACTATCAATGCAAGTATCTTTCCTGTAATGCTCTAGGATTTTATCTTGTTTTGCAGCTTAATGTGTGGCACCTTTTCAACACCTTCTGAAAATCACTTTGTCCACAGTGCTTGTTACTTCCCTGAAGAATTCTAACTGATTTATCAAGGAAGATTCCCCTTCATAGAAATCATGCTGCCTGTGACTTAATTTATCATCCCTCTACAAGTACCTCGAGACCTCATCCTTAATAAGACACCAGTACTTTCCCAACCACTAAGGTTAGGCTAACTGGCCTCTCATTTCCTTCCTTTTGCCTTTCTCCTTTCTTAAAGAGTGGAGTGACATTTGCAATCTCCCAGTCCCCTAGGACCATGCCAGAATCAAGTGATTCTTGAAAGATCATAACCATTATCTCTTCAGCCACCTCTCTCAGGAATCTGAGATGTAGTCCCTGGTGATATCCACCTTAACACCTCTGAGTTTGCCTAGCACTTTTTGTTTTTTTATTAACAATGGCATTTACTCCTGCTCCCTGATACTCACAAAACTCTGGTACATAGTGTTACGTACCCCGTAACTGGGTTGCCAAACCAGCAGAAATGGATCACTCAGTTGGAGTCTGGATTACTAGAACTAAGAAAGTTTTATTAAAGAAACAAGCAACACAGTAATCAAAAGGATAATAAATGCAACAGTTCAGCACTGATAAACACACATGTGCACAGAATTAAGATAACAGGATCAATCAAGCTCTATCGTTGTCTAGGTGTAAATGACCGATTTCAAAGTGACACAAAGTTCAGTCCAATTTAGTTCAGTTCGCAGTAATCGTTGCCATGGCGATGGACAACGTGGGGGGAGGGAGAGAGAGAACGAGAACGACTGATCATTCAGAACGGCTTCCACTCACAGACCTGCGATATTGCTCACAAGCAGCTTTCGGGCGGGTCCTTTGTGATGTCACCTGAGGTCACCGTCTGTGACCCCTCCTCCAGATGCGGTCGATCCTCTGCAGTGAACCCAGCACCCAAGCAAGGGTCGGCACCCAAGCAAGGGTGGACACACACCGGGTTCCCGCTGATTGTACCTTTCCACTCTGTGCGTTTAAGGCTGATCCCCCGATCAGCCGTCCAAGAGCTTTCCACAGACTTGTGATAGGCGCACCGCTTCCAGGGTCTCGTTACCTCGGGTGTTGTGTGTGTCTTCCCTTAGCGAACCTGTCCCTTTTTATCCCCCTGCTGGGGTATCGCCTGTCCATCACTTCAAACAGTTCAGGGTTCAAAGGGGGAGCCGCTCTAGACAGCTCTCTCTCTCCCGTCCCTTCATTACACATCTCCAGATCGCCTGTCCATCACTTCAAACAGTTCAGGGTTCAAAGGGCGAGCCGCTGTAGATATCTCTCTCTCCCGTCCCTTCATTACACATCTCCAGATGCTGCTTCATTGTGTTCCTTATCTCTCCTTCCCCTGAGGACAGGTGGCAGACCAACTGCTGATGCCTCTGGTGCTAGCCCAGGCCAGCAAACATCTTAATTTATGTGTATTCTCGTCACAATAGCTAGCATCTTCTACAGTGAAGACAGATGTGAAGTCCTCATTAAGTTCATCTTCTATTTTTTGTCCCCCAGTACTATCTTACCAGCATCATTTGCCATTGGTTCAATAACAACTCTCAACTCCCTTTTACTTGATATATAACGAAAAAAAATTTTTTTTATCCTACCTTGTAGGTACTCCTGTCAATGTGAGATCATCTTTCTCTGTGCAACACAGCTATCCTGCACCTTGTGCAATATTCCCAGAAACTTCAGCCACCTCTGCTCTGCTGTAATCCCTGCCAGTACCAACCTCCAATCCACCCGGGCAAGGTCCTCTCTCATGCCTCTGTAAATCACTTTATTCCATTGGGATATGATATATGTGAGTAATGCTTCACCCTCTCAAATTGCAGTATGAATTCAATCATATTATGATAACTGTCTCCTAAGGGTTCCTTCACATTAAGCTCCCTAATGAGATCGGGGCTATTACTCAACACGCAGTCTAAAGATAGGTTTTCACCGAGCAGGCTCAAGCAGAAGCTGCTCTAAAAAGCCATCTCATGGGCATTCAACAAATTCCCTCTCCTGTGAATCAACACCAACCTGACCTTCCCAATCCCCTTGCATATTGAAGTCTCCAATACAATTGTGTCATTACCCTTATTATCAGAATAAGAATCAAGTTAGTTAACTTAGAGGCAGCAGTTCAATGCAATACATAACACAGAAGAAGAAAAAAACTAAATTAAATATATAATATAATAAATAATAATAAATAAAGAAGTAAATCAATTACAGTATAGGAAAATTGATTAGATTAACATCATGCAAAAACACAGAAATAACATATATTAAAAAGTTAGGGAGTGTCCAAGGGTTCAAAGTCCATTTAGGAATCGGATAGCAGACTGGAAGCTTTTCCTGAAACGCTGAATGTGCGCCTTCAGGCTTTTGTACCTCCTACCTGATGGGAATAGTGAGAAAAGGGAATGCCCTGGGCTCTGGAGGTTCTCAATATTGGATGCTGCCTTTCTGAGACAGCGCTCCTTGAAGATCTCCTGGGTAAATTGTAGGCAAGTACCCAAGATGGAGCCGACTCAATTTATGACCCTCTGCAACTTCTTTCCGTCCTCCACCACCACCCCTCCCCTTACCAGACAGTGGTGCAGCCTGTCAGAATACTCTCCAGGGTACATTTATAGACGTTTTTGAGTGTATTTGTTGACTTACAAAATCTTTTTAAATTCAAAATGATGTATAGCTGCTGTCTGGCCTTCTTTATAAAGGCATTGATATGTTTTGACCAGGTTAGATCCTCAGAAATCTTGACACCCGTGAATTTGAAACTGCTTCATCTCTCCTCTTCTGATCCCTCCATGAGGATTGGTATGTGCTCGTTCGTCGTACCCTTCTGGAAGTGCACAATCAGCTCTTTCGTCTTACTGACATTCAGTGCCAGGTTGTTGCTGTGGCACCCCTCCATTAGTTGGCATATCTCATGCCTGTAGGACCTCTCATCACCACCTGAGATTCTACCAACAATGGTTATATCATTAGCAAATTTATAGATGATATTTGAGCTGTTGCTAGCCACGCAGTCAAGAGTATGGAGAGAGTAGAGCAGTGGTCTAAGCACACACCCCTGAGGTGCACCAGTGTTGATTGCCAGCAAAGAGAAGAGGTTATCACCAATCCGCACAGATTGTGGCCTTCCAGTTAGGAAGCTGAGTATTCAATTGCAGAGGGAGGGACAGAGGCCCAGGTTCTGCAACTTCTCAATCAGGATTATGGGAATGATGGCATTAAATGCTGAGCAATAGTCTTGTCATCGGTGTTTGTGCTGTCCAGGTGGTGTTAAGCCGTGTGACGAGCCACTGAGATTGCATCTGCTGTTGAACACTTGTGGCGATAGGCAAATTGCAATGGGTCCAGGATCTTGCTGAGTCAGGAGTTCAGTCGTGTCATCACCAACCTCTCAAAGGATTTCATCACTGTAGATGTAAGTGCTACCAGACCAAAGTCATTAAGGCAGCTCACATTATTCTTCTTAGGCACTCGTATAATTGTTGCTTTTCTGAAACGAGTGGAAGCATCTGCCCATAGCAGTGAGAGGTTGAAAATGCCCTTGAATACCCCCGCCAGTTAGTTGGTACAGGTTTTCAGTGTCTTAGAAGGTACGCCATCGGGACATTCCACCTTGCGAGAGTTCACTCTCTTTAAAGGCAGCTTAACATTGGCCTCTGAGACAGGGATCTACCTCCTTGCCCTCCAAACTCCCTAACATATTTATGCATGCAGCATTGTCGCCGAGTCCAAATCTTTCCCCATTGGTAAATACTGAAGCAAAGTACTTATTATGTATTTCACTCATATTCTGCACATCCAAGCAAATGATTCTCTGTTTATCCTTGAGGTGTCCTCCCCTCTCCCAAGTTATCTTCTTATCTTGGTGTATGTACAGGGTACTTTGGCATTCACCTTAATTCTACTTGCCATTGACTTCTCATGGCCCCTCTTGTTTTCATAAATTTCCTTTTTTAGTTCTTTTCTGGATTCTGTATAACCTTCATCTACTCCATTTGATCCTGACTTCCAAAATTTGACATACTTTTCCTTTTTCTTCTTGACTAAATTTATCACTTCTGTGGGCACCCAAGTTTCCCTTCTCTTTCCATCCCTGTCCTTCCCCCTAAGAGGAATATACCTTTCCTGTACTCTGTGCAATTGATCTTTAAACACTCTCCCCATGTCTGATAGGGATTTTCCAGAAGAAAAGTTATTTCCAATTAACCGTTCTGAGTCCCTGCATAATACCCTCATAATTTTCCCTTCTCTGATTAAAAAATACCCCATCCTTATCTATAACTATCTTAAAAGTGAGAGAGTTGTGGTCCTGTCAGCTAACTGCTCACCCACTGCGGGGGCAGCCACCTGAATAGACTCATTACCCAACAATAGGTAGTAGTACAATCCCATTAGTTTGTTTGCTCCCTTCCTGTTCTTGAGTTCTACCCAAATGCACTCAGCGTCTGAACCCTCTACTAGATCTCTCCTGAGTGCAGCTGTAATATTGTCCCCGACTGGTAGCCCAACTCGCACCTCTTTTACCTCCTTCTCTATCTTTTCAAAAACTTCAAAAGCCTGGTAGATTAATTGTGCATCCCTGCCCATCTCTCAACAAAGTCTCTGTAATGGCCACAACATTATAGATCCATGTACTGATCTATGTTCTATGTTAATCACCTTTGTCCATAATATTCCTGACATTCAAATACACACCATTGAAACGATATGTCTCATAATACCTGTTAATTTGATTTTGCCTGGCCATACTTTCACTGATATCTACCTTCGGTTCTAATCCTTCACTTACTGACCTGGGGTTCCAATTCCCAGCCCCCTGCAAAACTAGTTTAAACCCTCTGAGTAGCATTAGCAAAACTCCCGGCCAGCATATTAGTTCCCCTCCAGTTCAGGTGCAACCTGTCCCTGTTCTACAGATCAGTCCTTGCCCAGTAAAAAGTTCCAATGATCCGAGCATGAAACCCTGCCCCCTGCACCATCTCCTCAATCAATCATTCAATTATGCTGTAATTCCGTTCCTAGCTACACTTGCCCATGGCACCGGGAGTAATCCAGAAATTACTACATTGGACGGCCTTCTCTTCACACCATTTCCTGTCTCTATATGCTCAGTCTGTAGAAGCTCATCCCCGTTTTTGGCAATGACATTAGTGTCAATATGCACAATGAGCTCTGGCCGCTCACCCTTCCCCTTGAGAATATTCTGCAGACACCCTGATAGATCTGGACCCGAGCACCCGGGAGGCAACACAGCATCCTGGAGTCTCTGTTGTGTGCACAGTATCTCCTATTTGTACCACTAACTATCAAGTTCCCAATCACTAGTGCACTGCATGACTTGACCTTTCCCTGCCACAGGGGAACCACCAGGGTTTCTTCATCTCATTTTTAACTTTAAGAAATTTATTGAATCACGTACAGGCAAAAGTTACCAAAATTGTTCATGGACCAGTGCTGACTGGCAAATAGTCGGTGACTGCATCGGTTTCCTTCCAGAGACCAAAGGCGAGTTGGATGGTGCATTCACTGGCCGCAATATACTGTCCTTTGTGTACGTGGGAGACAGAAGGAAGTGGCGATATAAGATAGTGCAGTTACTGTGGATATGGTGAGGGCCATATCAATGACAGTTACGTCCTGCAGAGTCAGAGCCCAAGTTCACGGTCAGATTGCGAAGTTCGGTCTGGGATGAGAAGCAGCGAGAGCCAGTGCCTGATTCCGGGAGCAAATCTCAGCGATTCCAGGACCAGTGCAGTTGTCAAATTGTGGCCGGTTGGGAATATTTTGCAGTAAGTGTGATTACACTCACAAATTGCGGTATTGCCATTTTATGCTGTCCTGGGTCTGGGGAGGAGCTCTGAGTGGAACTGCAATTATACCGTATTGCAGACCGCACTGGTTTCCTTCCAGAGACCAAAGGCAAGATAGATGGTGTGTTCACTGGCCACAAGAAACTGATCTTTGTGTACATGGGTGACAGAAGGAAAGAGGACTCTTTCCTAATTCTATACACTCAGTATGTAGGACCTCTTCTCAGTTTTTGACAATGACATTGGTGCCAATTTGCAACAGGACCTCTGGCTTTTCACCCTTCCTCTTGACAATATCCTACAGCCGCACCTCTACACCCTGGACTCCAGCACCAGGGAGGCAACACACCATCCTTGTGTTTATTTTGCTGCCACAGCATCAACTGCCTGTCCTCACTAACTACTGAGTCTCCTGTCACTACCACACTGCCTGACTTTTACTTTCCTGCCACAGGGGAACCACCAGGATTCCTTCGTCTCACTTTGAACTTACAGAATTCATAGAATCAGGTACAGGCAAAAGTTTCCAAAAAGTGTTAGTGGACTCAGGCTGACTGTCTGAGAACCTCGCTTAAAAACTGCTACGCTCTTGACATTGAAGATCACGGAGATCAGGCCCACAGGCCAAGTGTTGCATGGTGCACATAGAAGGTGACCACATCGGTTTCCTTCCAGAGTCCAAAGGCGAGCTGGATGGTGCAGGCATTGGGTGTAGGACACTGTTCCTTGTGTACATGGGTGACATCTATATATGGAATACTGAAAAAAATAGTACCCCTGTAATACATTTTAACCACAGGGTATATGCAAATATGAGAGCTATAGTCAAGTGGGAAATTGTGATTGCCAAAGGCAGCTTGAGAAGGATATTCCTGATAATGGTAACATTGAACCCCAAGAGACTTTGTCAATATTTTAGTTGTAAAAGAAACGTCAAGTGGGAAGTTAAGTGTATTTGGAATAACAGTGGGGTATTAAATTATGCAGAGAAGGACATAGCGGATACTCTCAACTCTTATTTTGCTGAAGTGTTCACCTGCAAAGATGTTAGCAATATGCCAGTAAGGGTAGAGAAAAATAAAGTTGCTTAAAGTGACTCTGAGATCTTAGAAAGTGAAAAGCCTGAAAGTTAATAAATCTCAGTGTCAGACAACATATATCCAAGGGTACTTAAACTAGTCTAGGATTGAAAATACAAAGGCCTAACAAGAATTATTCAAAATTCTCTTAAGATTGGTAAAATCCTGAAGGTCTTGAAATGGGCTAACGTTTTACTGGTATGTAAGAAGGGTGACTGTGCTGACCCTTGTAACTATGGACCAGTAAGCTTGATGTGTATTGTGTGTAAGATAAGGGAAGCATTAATAAAGAACGAGTTGTAAAATCATCTGGTAAGAACAGGCATGCAGCTAGTGGGAGTATAGGATCCTTGTCAGGTTGACTGCCAGTGACTAGTGATGATCCGCAGGGGTCGGTGTTGGGACCAATTCTTTTTATGCTGTACCTCATGATTTCCATGGTGAAATAGATGGCCTTGTTGCCAAGTCTGCAGATGATACAAAGATTGTAGTGTTGAGTAAGCAGGTAGGATGCAGAAGGACTTGGACAAATTAGGAGAATGGGCAGGAAAGTGGCAAATGAAATATAATGTTAGAAAATGCACGGTCATGTACTTTGGTAGTTGAAATAAATGTGCGAACTATTTTCTATATGGGGAGAAAATCCAAAAATCAGAGATGCAAAAGGACTTGGGACTGCTTGTGTAGAACACCCTAAAGGTCAACTTGCAGGTTGAGTTGGTGGTGAGGAAGGCAAATGCAATGTTAGCATTCATTTCAAGAGGTCGAGAATACAAGAGCAGGGATGTGAAACGTCCACTGTACCTCTTCCTATAGATGCTGCCCGGCCTGCTGCGTTCACCAGCAACTTTTATGTGTGTTGCTCATTGTTTTGCCAACTGAAATATTTCTCAATTTCTTTTGACATTTGAGGTGCTCATTAAAGACTATTAGATCAGCAACATCACACACAAAATGCTGGAGGAACTTGGATTTCCAGCATTTGCAGATTTTCCCGTGTTTATACAATCTACGCAGTTTTATCTCCTGCATCCATTCATCTGCCTATTTTGAGTACTGTATTTATTCCTGTAGCTGGTTTGCCTCTTCCTTTGCAGATTGGAATATTTCTTCTCTATTTTTTTTGTCCTTTGATGAGATTTGAGATGCCCATTAAAGACTGCTACATCACACAAAATGCTGGGGGAATCAGCAGAGTTCATTGTGTTGCCTTGGATTTCCAGCATCTGCAGATTTTCTCCTGTTTTTACATCAGCAACATGCTTATTGACCGTTTCCATCCTGATCTCTGTTTCTCTAGTGTATATTTGTCTGAATTTGTGTTTGTATGTTTTGAATTGTATTGCTTTATGAATTACATCCTTCATATACATGAGGAGTAAAAATATTTATGTTATGTCTACATCTAAATGTGCAATGTGCAATTTATAGTAATTAATAATAAATAGAATGCACAACAGGACAGTCACTATAACATAGAAACACAATTGTACAGTTGTTTCGTGTGTGTTTGTGTGTGTGTGTGTTTGTGTGTGAGACAGAGAGACTGAGAGAGACTGTGAGTGTGAGAGACTGAGACTGAGTGAGTGTGTGTATCACCAGGAAGAAGCTGAAGGACAGTCCAAAATGGGAAACTGCAGGGACAGAGGTAAGGATCGGTCAGTGTCGCTGGTCTCCGTTCAGAGATGAATAATTAGCCAACCAGAAGATGAAATCTGTAAATGTAGCTGCTCAGTCTCAGTCTTTGAAATTAAATCTATCAGTTGATTTCCACCAGAGGCACTGCTGAGGTAATGCCAAAGAGTTTTGATGTATTTGTCTCCAATCACTCCAATATTTACAATAGAGACAAAGGTATTGAATTGCACTGTAACTGAGCAAGTTAGTGAGGTGTATAACCGTATCTCGGGAGACAGACCCTCTGTATAAATCAGGACTGCTTTGAATGCATCAGCTGTCTACCGGAGCTGTGAACACAGGAGCAACAAAAATCACAGGTTTGCACTAAAATGGTGTATCCAGTTACCTGGCGGATAGAAGACGTTTATTGTCGCAGTTACAGTGGCATGCAAAAGTTTGGGCACCCCTGGTCAAAATTTCTGTAACTGTGAATAGTTAAGTGAGTAGATGAACTGATCTCCAAAAGTCATAAAATTAAAGATGAAACATTCTTTTCAACATTTTAAGCAAGATTAGTGTATTATTTTTGTTTTGTACAATTTTAGAGTGAAAAACAGGAAAAGAGCACCATGCAAAAGTTTGGGCACCCCAAGAGATTTGAGCTCTCCGATAACTTTTACCAAGGTCTCAGACCTTAATTAGCTTGTTAGGGCTACGGCTAACAAGTCATTGTGAGGAAAGGCCAGGTGATGCAAATTTCAAAGCTTTATAAATACCCTGACTCCTCAAACCTTGTCCCAACAATCAGCAGCCATGGGCTCCTCTGAGCAGCTGCCTAGCACTCTGAAAATTAAAATAAATGATGCCAACAAAGCAGGAGAAGGCTATGAGAAAATAGCAAAGCATTTTCAGGTAGCCATTTCCTCAGTTTGTAATGTAATTAAGAAATGGCAGTTAACAGGAATGGTGGAGGTCAAGTTGAGGTCTGGAAGACCAAGAAAACTTTCCGAGAGAACTGCTCGTAGGATTGCTAGAAAGGCAAATCAAAACCCCTGTTTGTCTGCAAAAGACCTTCAGGAAGATTTAGCAGACTCTGGAGTGGTGGTGCACTGTTCAACTGTGCAGCGACACCTGCACAAATATGACCTTCATGGAAGAGTCATCAGAAGAAAATCTTTCCTGCGTCCTCACCACAAAGTTCAGGGTCAGAAGTTTGCAAAGGAATATCTAAACAAGTCTGATGCATTTTGGAAACAAGCCCTGATGAAGCTAAAATAGAACTTATTGGCCGCAATGAGAAAAGGTATGTTTGGAGGGAAAAGGGTGCAGAATTTCGTGAAAAGAACACCTCTCCAACTGCTAAGCACGGGTGGATCAATCGTGCTTTGGACTTGTGTTGCAGCCTGTGGCACGGGGAACATTTCACTGGTAGAGGGAAGAATGAATTCAATTAAATACCAGCAAATTCTGGAAGCAAACATCACACCATCTGTAAGAAAGCTGAAGATGAAAAGAGGATGGCTTCTACAACAGCATAATGATCCTAAACACACCTCAAAATCCACAATTGACTACCACAAGAGGCGCAAGCTGAAGGTTTTGCCATGTCCCTGAAAGTCCCCTGACCTAAACATCATTGAAAATCTGTGGATAGACATGAAAAGGGCAGTGCATGCAAGACGGCCCAAGATTCTCACAGAACTAGAAGCCTTTTGCAAGAAAGAATGGGTAAAAATCACCCAAACAAGAATTGAAGGTCTCTCAGCTGGCTACAGAAAGTGTTTACAAACTCTGATACTTGCCAAAGGGGGTGTTACTAAGTACTGACCATACAGGGTGCCCAAACTTTTGCTTTGGGCCCTTTTCCTTTTTTGTTATCTTGAAACTGTAAAAGTGGAGTTGCTGGTAGTGTTGGTTGTGTTGCGATGGGTGGAGAAAGCTAGGCAAGTCAAAGTGTTGATATGCTCAGATTCATCCTCAGTTCCAGCAAGTTTAAGGTCTTTTCACTCAAACAGTCAGCAAGGTGTACTTTATGAAGCCCTTCAGTCAGTCACAAGAATTGCAAATCAGGGAGGTCAGGTAAAATTTCTATGGGTTCCAGCACATGTAGGGGTGAAGGGGAATGAGAGGGTGGATGAGTTGTCAAAGAGGGCGTTAAAGAAAGAAAATATAGAAATGCACATTTGTATCAGTAAAGCAGAGGTTAAGTGTGAAATCTGGGAAAAAAAATCAACCAAATGTGTCAAGAAAGATGGGACAGGGAGGGGAAAGGGAGGCATTTATATCAAATACAAAAGAGTGTTGCAGGTACTGGGGTAGGTAGTGGATACAGAAGAGAGGAGACTGTGTGGACTGGATTAAGGCTGGGGCATTGTGCATTTCCCTATTCACTAGGGAAAAAGACCTTGGCAATTGCAGGAATGACTTACAGTGGACTGAAACACTTGGGAATATATAGACATTAAGAAAGAGGATGTGCTGGAGCTTTTGAAAAGCATCAAGTTAGATAAGTCACCGGGATCGGATGAGGTATACCCTAGGCTACTGTGAGAAGCGAGGGAGGAGATTGCTGAGCCTCTTGTGATGACCTTTGCATCATCAATAGGGACGGGAGAAGTACCGGAGGATTGGAGGGTTACAAATGTTGTTCCCTTGTTCAAGAAAAGGAGTAGAGATAACTTGGGAAATTGTAGACAAGTGAGTCTGACTTCAGTGGTGTGCAAGTTGTTGGAGAAGGTCATGAAAGGTACGATTTATGAGCATTTGGAGAGACATAATCTGATTCGGGATAGCCTGCATGGCTTTGTCAAGGGAAGGTCGTGCCTCATGAACCTGATTGAATTCTTTGAGGATGTAATAAAACACTTTGAAGGTAGAGTAGGGAAGTAGTGTATATGGATTTCAGTAAGACATTTGAAAAGGTTCCCCCTGCAAGGCTCCTTCAGGAAGTAAGGAGGCATGGGATCCAAGGAGACCCTGCTTTGTGAGTCCACAATTGGCTTGCCAGCAGAAGACATAGGGTGGTTGTATATGGTTCATATTCTGCATGGAGGTCGGTGACCAGTGGTGTTCTGCAGGGATCTGTTCTGGGAACCCTCTTCTTTGTGACTTTTACAAATGATCTGGATGAAGAAGTAGAAAAGTGGGTTAGTAAGTTTGCTGATGACACAAATGTTGGGGGTGCTGTAGGTAGTCTGGAGGGTTGTCAGAGGTTACAGCGGGACAGCAACGGGATGCAGAACTGGGCTGAGAAGTGGCAGATGGAGTTCAACCCAGATAAGTGTGAAGTGGTTCATTTTGTTAGGTCCAATTTGAAGACAGATTATAATATAAATGGTAAGACTCTTGGCAGTGTGGAGGGTCTGAGAGATCTTGGGTCTGTGTTGATAGGACACTCAAAGCTGCTGCGCGGGTTGACAGTGCTGTTAAGAAGGCGTGTGGTGTGTTGGCGTTCATCAACCATGGGATTGAGTTCAAGAGCCGTGAGGTAATGTTACAGCTATATAAGACCTTGGTCAGACCCCAATTGGAGTACTGTGTTCAGTTCTGGTCACCTCACTACAGGAAGGACATGGATACGAAAGAGAGAGTGCAGAAGCCATTTACAAGGGTGTTACCTGGATTGAAGAGCGTACCTTATGAGAATAGGTTGAGTGTACTTGGCCTTTTCTGCTTGGAGCGATGGAGGATGAGAGGTGACCTGATGGAGGTCTATAAGATGATGAGGGGCATTGATCGTGTGGATAGCCAGAGGCTTTTTCCCAGGGATGAAATGGCTAACACAAGGGGTCATAGTTTTAAGGTGCTTGGAAATGGGTACCGAGGGGACATCAGGGGTAAGTTTTTCACACAGAGTGGTGGGTGTGTGGACTGCACTGCTGGTAGTGGTGGTGGAAGTGGATATAATAGTGTCTTTTAAGATACTCTTAGATAGGTACATACAGCCTAGACAAATAGAGGGCTACGTGGTAGGGAAATTTGAGGCAGTCTGTAGAGTAGGTTACACGATTGGCAGAACATTGTGGGCCGAGGGCCTGTAATGTGCTGCAAATTTCTGTGTTCTATGTTCTTCTTTCATTTCCATAGATGCTGCCTGACCTGCTGAGTTCCTCCAACATTTTGTGTGCATGTTTGAGAAATGGCTGATAATATTAGCACTGATAAACATAATGTGATGTGTTTTGGGAGTATTAAGGAGGCTGGGACATGCACCATGGATAGTCCGATCATTGGAAGTATCGAGGAAGGGATGGATCTTGGTCTGCAAGACCAAAGAGCCTTGGAAGATGGCAGCATAGCGAGACAAAGACCATACTGAATATTGGCTTTCATTATCTGGGGCACTGAAAGCTGCTTATTCAGTTAATTAGTATGCCAAAATAGTCGTGAACATAATGATTTAGTAATTGTACAAATGGCTTTTTAGTACACAAAAATTCCTGAAAGAAATACTAGAAAGAACAGCTAGTAAATTTAGTAACTTCACCATTAATGGCTGGGGATTGGAAATGCTAATGTTCTTAGTGTATTAAAAATGGTGTCCGATGGAATCAGTAGCCTAACAATCTTATCCTATCGACAACCCTCATGCCCATATTTAAATTTAAAAAGAATTCTTTCTTCGGGAAGCAAGCTCTGGGAAGGTTTGTGTAGTGGCAAAACGGATCCAAAATCAAAACAAAACAATTGCTATCAGCCTGCGACTCCACGGCGTTGTTATACTTGTGTGACACGCCACTGCTCTAAAGATTCGAATTCCTCATTCTGTTCCTTAATTAGCAATTAGCAAACATACAGTTAAGCATTATTGAGCGTTATCTCAGCAATCAGCAAAGATATGACCTTCACGGTCCCAAAATAAGCACCTACAAGTAACTTATTCCCTTCGTGTTCACCAGCAACTTTGATGTGTGTTGCTTGTCAATAAGTTTCTTTCTTCACTCTCCTAGTGAACCTGCTGTCAATGGAATTGACATATTTCACCAGTTGTCTGCTGTTTGCAGCTATAGTTAAGGAAAGGGTTTGGGACTACTCTTTCACAGTTGCACTCAGCCATATCCTGCTGACTTCAGCAGGTAAGAACTCCAATTTAATCATATCATGAATTGGAATATGAGAGTCATTTTATATCGGCTTTAAATACTATTGTTTTCCTCAGTGTCAATTATTCTAATTGTTCTTTGTTTCACTGGTTAGTATATCCTGGGCCACTGAGGTGGGGACCAAGAAATTCTCCATCAGTTCACGTGCCTATGAAGTATATCTGCCAGGGTTTATGCAGAACCAGACAGAGGTGGCAACATGTGGCTTGGTGTAAAGGCTGTACTTCTGCATCAATGGTCTCGAGTAATAAGTCAGAAAACATGAGAAGCTGGGGTTATTCTCCTTAAAGCAATGAAGGTTGAGAGTTGATTTGATAGAGATGTACGGGTCTGTCACTAGTCAGGTTAAGCAGATGGGGGTGGGGGACGTGTGAAGGGGGTTTCAAGGTCACGTGTAGAAGGAGATAGACGGAAAAACATTTCATGCAGAATACTTACAATTTTGAACTCATCAGCTGTCAGCGTGGTAAGAAACCATTTTCAAAAAGGAACTGGATAGGCAGAAAGGAAAATAATTGCCTGGAGTTTGGGAAAGGACTACGGGCTGCTCTTCTGGGTACTGGTGGTGGGTAAATGGTCGTCCTCTACTCTGTGATTTGAATGAAAAGATGAGAACTATAAGATCAACATTTATTTACCAATTTCTGTATTCAGTAATGCTACACATTACTGTTCTTCATGGGCCTTAATTCAGAAAAAAGGGAACCCAATGAAAAATGTAATATTTAATCTTTGTTATTGACAGCAAAACCCCAACTTTGTTGGAAGTAGAAGTCTGCTGCGCCAAACCATCATGGCTGATGTATCATCCCTCTCAATCCCATTTATTTATTTACTCATATCTGTGTTTGTTTGCTTGTTTATTTATTGATATACAGCGTGGAGTAGGCCTTTCCTGCCCTTCGAACCGCGCCACCCAGCAATCTCCCAATTTAATCCCAGTCTAATCACAGGTCAATTTACAATGACCAGTTAATCTACTAATCGATACAACTTTGGACTGTGGGAGAAAACCAGAGCACCCGGAGGAAACCCACGCGGTCATGGGGGGGAACGTACAAACTCCTTACAGGCAGCATCGGGAATTAAACCCAGGTTGATGTTACTGTAAAACTTTTCCTAGCCACTATGCTACCGTGCTGCTGCATTCTCCTACCTTCTCCCCGTAACCTTCAACGCCCTTACTAATCAAGAACTTATCAACCTCTGCTTTAAACAGACCCAGTGACTTGGCCTCCACGGCCATCTGTGGCAGTGAATTCCAAAGATTCACCATCCTCTGGCTAAAGAAATTCCTCCTCATTTTGCTTGTTTTAAGAATCTTATGTCGAGGTGTGAAGCACTGCAAAGTCATTAAATTCGGGTTTCATTTCATTTCCAGTGATGGTCGAATTTCCTTTAGTATGGCAGTGGTGGTTGGCATTGGGTGAGTCTGAGTAGATTTTCTTCAAAAATGTTATAAACATGCTGTAGATTCTTTATTCAATTCACCTCTGAATAGTTAAATCAGACTCTACTGGACAATGAGCACTAGATTTCTTTTTGCAGCTTAACAGAGATACAATGCTGAAATGATGTTATCATAGTTAGTCATAGAGTCAGGCCCTTTGGCCTAAATTGTCTATGCTGACCATGTCATACAGCAATCTACTCTCATCTGCTCATGTTTGGATCACAGCTCTTTAAACCTCTCCAATCCATGCACTTGATGGTTTTTAAATGTTCAATGGTTCAGTTTAATATCAGAGGATGTATACAGTATACAACTTGAAATTCTTATTCTTCACAGACTTCCACCAAACAGTACTCTAGTAATTTTATATATTGCGCTATACTGCTGCAAAAAAAAAAATAATTTCATGGCATATGTGAGTGGTGATAAACCTATGGGTCTCTATTGTGGACTGAGAGTGGGAAGGGAGCAGGGAGAGGAGAATCATGGTTGGGAAAGGGGAAGGGAGTGGGAAGCACCAGCGAGACATTCTGAAATGATTAATAAACCAATTGTTTGGCATCAAATGACCTTGCCTGTTGTCTCAGGGCTGGGTGTGTCTGCACCTACAGCAAATCCCCACCCCTGGCACTCCTCTGCTTCCACCTGTCCCACACCCCTCCCATGGCGCTCCACACTCACTATTCCCAACATCCTTTGCTTCTTCCAGAGTTACAAACTCGCTCTCTGCTCCACATTGGCAAGTACAGCACCGTGCAAAAGCCTCAGCTGTGTCTGTGTGCCTGAGACTTTTGCACTGTACTGTATCTGGCAGCTCATCCCAAATACATACACACTGCCCTTTGCACTGAGAAGCTGCCCCTGATGTCCCTTTTAAATTTCTGATGCCTGATCTTCAACCTATTCCATCTTATAAAGTATTGTAAGACTATCTGTACAGTTCATAGACCATGGTGATAGTTATGAGTTTTAACGACTGTGATTCTTCTTTTAGGTGTCGGTTTGTTGCTGATGATTGCTGATGGACAGTTGGTTGCACATTTCGTTTGCCGGAATAACCCCAGTAACTCTTCAGTCAATGTTTGAGAGAGAATGGAGGAAACATGGCTGCAGACATCAAGGAACTAAAGAGAGCTCTACGACTGTGTGGACTGATACCGTATCTGTATTCACTTTAGTAAAAAAAAAAGTCGCGCTTCTTCAGCGATATCATATGCTTGAAATGCAGACCCTACATTTTATCAGTGAGACGGGATATTTTGTAGCAAGAAAATTATGAAAATCGGGGAACTGAAACAAGAGATTAATTTTACAATTTCATTCCCCTGGTTTGTTCCGATGTTTAATTGTTCCCACTTTCCCTCTTGAAAAGTGATGAGTTTGGAGATAATTTTAATTTGGCCCAAACTTATGTGCAGTTGGAACGGCTTGAAAAAGTTTGCTTTTAACATGCTCTTGATAAGGATTGCTGGAACAGAATTATCTCCGGTATAAATTGAGACCTTGTAAAATGTGCTCCAGTCAGGCCTGCTTTTGTTCAGTTTGACTGTGCCATGTTGATGTGAAAACAAACTTGTGAAACTTTTAAACAGCGAGCACGAAAAGAATTAGTTTATTCAGATTTTCTTTTTATGTGTAGTGTATTCATAGTCGTAAAGTAGAATTTAAAATACTCCCCAGAAGTGTTTACAGTATTCATGTAAAATATTAAACTTTATTTCTATTTTGATGCAGAGTTTATAAACATTTATTTTAATAATTATAATAAACATATACATATGTACATAATTTTTTCTATTTTGTATTATTTTATTTAGCGATACTGTATAGTACGGATTGGGCCCTTCCGGCCCAACAAGTTACACCACCCAGCAACTCACCTATTCAACAGTAGCCTAATCACAGGACACTTTACAATAACCGATGGACCAGTACGTCTTTGGGATGTGGGAGGAAACCGGAGCACCTGGAGGAAACCCACGTGGTCCCGGAGAGAATGTACAAACTCCTTGCAGAAGGCGCTGGAATTGAACTCCCAACTCTGGAACACCCTGAACTGTGATAGCATTGTGCTAACTGCTACACCACCATGGTGCCTGCCCTTCAACCCCTGTAACTTCAAATTTTAAAATAAATAAAATACTACCCATTGTCGGTTTCTATATGGTGAAATTTAATCTACAAAGTTCGCAAATAAGGTTGAAAGAGTACAGAAAAAAATTTACAAAGATGTTGCCAGAACTGAAAGACCTGAGTTATAAGGAAAGATTGAACAGGTGAGGACTTCATTCCTTAGAACATAGAAGACTGAGAGGAGATTTGATAGAGGTTTACAAAATTATGAGGGGTATAGATAGGATAAATGTAAGCAGGCTTTTTCCACAGAGGTTGGATGGGACTACAACTAGAGGTCATGGTTTAAGGGTGAAAGGTGAAAAGTTTAAGGGGAACATAAGCGGAAACGTCTTCACTCAGAGGGTTGTGAGTGTGTGGAATGAGCTGCCTGTGCAGGTGGTGCATGTGAGCTCGATTTCAACATTTAAGAGAAGTTTGGATAGGTACATGGGTGGTAGGGGTATGCAGGGCTATGGTCCCAGTGTAGGTTGATGGGAGTAGGGAGTTCAAACAGTTTGACATGGATTAGATGGGCCAAAGGGCCTTTTCTGTGCCACTAAGACCCCTTCAATTTAAAGATTTTATTGAAATAGGCATGGATGAAATGCTTGCCTCCCATGGGTCTGCAAAATTCCCATTTACAGCATCTGGCTTACTCATTTGTCTGGAGTTTGAGATATCGTCTCAAATATAAGCAGGGTGTACAGACGGAACTGGGGAGTAGGCTAAGTATTCGGCGGAGCTGTGGTCCAGGTCAAGAACGCCAATGGTCAGGAACATGGGTAGATTACAGCTGGAGCTAAGGTCCAAAGTGCACCAACTGCGACTCCAGCCTTCAACTCCAGGCCGGGTCTTTATGTGCTGCTACTGTGACTCCCGTCTCCCTTTCCCCCACCGCCACTCTGCAACCCCCGTCACCCTCAGATCCCACCGTCAGCTCCTGGGCCCTCGGAGGCTCCATCTTCCTCTCACCCCAACCCTCCCCTCTCCACTGACACCCCTAGCCTCCCCCTCCCCACTCTGATCCCAGCTCTCATCCGTGCCGGGTCTTTACCATCCCCTCTGACCTTCAACTGTCTGAGGTAGAATGCTCTATCCTCAGTAAGGGCCTCACCTTTGTCCCCCTTCGCCCACACATCAGCGAGTTGCGCGTTCGCCATGATGCGGAACTCTTCTTCCGCCATCTCCGTCTCCAAGCCTACTTCTTCAGCAAGGACCCTTCCACCCTCACTGATGACCCCTTCTCCCATCTTCAACCCACCTCCTCTTCATGGACACCCCGCACTGGTCTTCAGACTGCTCTGGATCTCTTTATTGCTAACTGCTGACGGGACATCAACTGTCTCGACTTCACCGCACCTTGTTCCCATTCGAACCTTACTCCTTCCGAACGCTCTGCTCTCCACTCCCTCCAAACTAATCCTAACCTTACTATCAAACTCACTGATAAGGGGGGTGCTGTTGTAGTCTGGCGTACTGACCTCTACCCCGCAGAGGCACAGCGATAACTTGCGGATACCTCCTCTTATTTACCCCTCAATCGTGACTCCACTAAGGAGCACCAGGCCATTGTCTCCCACACCATCACCGACTTTATCCGCTCAGGAGATCTCCCATCCACTGCTACCAACCTTATAGTTCCCACACCTCGCACTTCCCATTTTTACCTCCTACCCAAGATCCACAGACCTGCCTGTCCTCGCAGACCTATTGTCTCAGCTTGCTCCTGCCCCACTGAACTTGTTTCTGCATACCTCGACACGGTTTTATCCCCCCTTGTTCAATCCCTTCCTACCTATGTTTGTGACGCTTCTCATGCTCTGATACTTTTCGATGATTTTAAGTTCCCTGGCCCCCACCGCTTTATTTTCACCATGGATGTCCAGTCCCTATATACTTCTATTCCCCATCAGGAAGGTCTCAAAGCTCTCCATTTCTTTTTGGATTCCAGACCTCAGCAGTTCCCCTCTACCACCACTCTGCTCCGTCTAGCAGAATTAGTCCTTACTCTTAATAATTTCTCCTTTGGCTCCTGGCACTTCCTCCAGACTGTACCTCTTCCTACAGATGCTGCCTGGCCTGCTGCGTTCACCAGCAACTTTGATGTGTGTTGCTTGAATTTCCAGCATCTGCAGAATTCCTCGTGTTTGCGTCTCTAGGAAGAGGTGCAGTTGACATTTCAGGCCAAGACCCTAACAGAAGTATTTCTTTTAAAAACAGCGAGTTTGAAAATTTATGTTTTCTGCTGAGATCGCATCTGGAATATCATGCACGTGTCTGGTCTTCCTAACTGAGCAAAGATATGCTTGTGTATTGCAGCTGAGTTCAACGGGTTGTTTATTAGTGGAGCTTTGAAACGGGCACAAGGGAATGATGTTTCTCATGTTGGACTATATACACACAGTGGCCTCTTTATTAGGTACACCTACTCATTGATGCAAATATCCTCAGCAGTCAATCAAGTGGCAGCAACTCAATACATAATTATTACACATTATTATTGCAAATTATTGCACATTGGTAAATTATTGTGCATGTTATTATTCTGTACTTTATTATTAGTTAAGTCTGCACACTGCTAAATGTGTCTTTAAATGTTGCTGCTGTAATGAAAGAATTTCCTACTAGGGATCAATGAAGTACTTATTATTATTATTACAATGAAAGCTCAACATCAGGCTCTTGAATAAAAGAGGATAACTACACTCACTTGCCCCATCATTGAAATGTTCCCACAACCAATGACCTCACCTTAAGGACTCTTTATCTCATGCTCTTGTTATTTATTGCTATTTATTTATATCTGTATTTGCAGAGTTTGTTGTCTTCTGCACTCTAGTTGACCTTTCATTGATCCTGTTATAGTTACCATTCTATAGATTTGCTGAGTATGCCCAATGGAAAGTGAATCTCATGGTTGTATATGGTGATATGCATGTAGTTTGATAATAAAATTTACTTTGAACTTTGAAGGGAATCAAGGGATGCAAGACTTGTGAATAGATTAGAAAGAGATCAACAAATTCTGAATTACAGAGAAGGCCCACAGGGCTGAATGGCCTAACTCTTGCTTCTATTTATGTACATAATAAACCCAAAATTTATACAGAGCTTGAGTTGAGACTGTGTTGCTGCCTGCCACTCAGAGGCATCGGAGTTGGTACGTGAAAGATTGTCATGGTTATTTCACTCGCGATTTTGGTTATTTCACTCGCAATCGCAAGACTCTTTTGCAGAGTGATAGTGTAAGTTGCCGCAGGCCTGTTACACTTGTATGGTGGTGCGATAGTAGAAGCCACGTAACCCCGATTGTAGCGGGGACGAGTCCTCAAGCCGCGGGCTTGCCTGCAGCTGCAGGCCAGGTGAGGGACGCTGGAGGCGGTGCAACGTGGCATCCGCGCTCAGCAGGGGGCTGGCGCCTCCCGTTGGTGCTGCCCTCTCCTGTTCGAGTGGTGGAACAACAGTCTGGACTGCACGTGTCTGCACACTGCCAGGAGATTTTACCATTGATTGCAGGACAGGTCACTGAGGGTCTTGGACTACATATATGTTCTTATTCCACGTGAAGAGGCTTCTCTACTCGCTTTTTTGAATGCACTATGTTGTTCGTTCTGCACCGTGTCCCCCGAGGGACGCTGCCTCATTCGCCCTATCTATTATGGCTGAATGATAATTAAACTTGATTTGATTTGTATCTCACTCTGCTGACAGGATAAAGCAAACAGGGAGAAAGAAAGTGACACAACTTACATGACACAAAGTAAGGCTTTCATTGTACAGATCCAGTCAATTTCTCATTCTTACAGATATGGTAAAAAGTTTATATTTCAGACTGGATGGAATAAAGCTGAAAATAAACTATCCTTCCTGTTCTTTCTGAAACTATCTGATTTCTAAATCTATCTAGATTATTTACAAATTAACAAAATGACATCACATGATTAGAATCTCTTTGCTTGATATAAATGATGTGGTAGCAGCTTTGAGGGCCACTTGATAGTCCTGAAATCGAACCTTAGTGCAGACTGGCACCTTCAGCTTCCCTGCTTGAATGAAGCTGCACAAATGGGAGATCATTTCCCGCAGCAAACCTGGCAAAATGGGAGATCATTTCCTGCAGCAAACCTGGCAAAATGGGAGATCATTTCCTGCAGCAAATCTGGCAAAGTGGGAGATCATTTCCTGGAGCAAACCACAGACATCCCACCCTGCAAAAACTCATTTCAGGGAGGTAGCACCACCATTTCAGGGAGGTAGCTCCCCCGCCCCCTGCAACACCATATTCCCCCCTCCCGCCCGTTGACCTCCAAGTGTGTATGTAATACTTTGTTTAGTGATTTTGTCTAATCTGTAAACCAGGTTGTGTATACTAGTGCACAGAGTCTTTTCATCTTCAGCAGTTTTCTGATGACTCTGCCATAGTTGGATGCATCAGCAAGGGAGATGAGGCTGAGTACAGGGCTACGGTAGGAAACTTTGTCACATGGTGTGAGCAGAATGATCTGCAGCTTAATGTGAAAAAGACTAAGGAGCTGGTGGTAGACCTGAGGAGGGCTAATGGACCGGTGACCCCTGTTTCCATCCAAGGGGTCAGGGCGGACATGGTGGAGGATTACAAATACCTGGGGATACGAATTGACAATAAACTGGACTGGTCAAAGAACACTGAGGCTGTCTACAAGAAGGGTCAGAGCCATCTCTATTTCCTGAGGAGACTGAGGTCCTTTAACATCTGCCGGATGATGCTGAGGATGTTCTACGAGTCTGTGGTGGCCAGTGCTATCATGTTTGCTGTTGTGTGCTGGAGCAACAGGCTGAGGGTAGCAGACACCAACAGAATCAACAAACTCATTCGTAAGGCCAGTGATGTTGTGGGGATGGAACTGGACTCTCTGACTGTGGTGTCTGAAAAGAAGATGCTGCCCAAGTTGCATGCTATCTTGGACAACGTCTCCCATCCACTACATAATGTACTGGTTGGGCACAGGAGTACATTCAGCCAGAGACTCATTCCACTGAGATGCAACACAGAGCGTCATAGGATGTCATTCCTGCCTGTGGCCATCAAATTTTAGAACTCCTCCCTTGGAGGGTCAGACACCCTGAGCCAATAGGCTGGTCCTGGACTTATTTCCTGGCATAATTTACATATTACTATTTAACTATTTATTATTTATGGTGCAACTGTAACGAAAACCAATTTCTCCCAGGATCAATAAAGTATGACTATGACTATGACTATATGCAGCAAATGTGACATTAAAATATGTGTTATATTATATTTTATTATCATGTTTATTCTATCACAACTTTAAGCAAGTCTGCAGGGAGGTTGGCCTCATCACGTAGGACATCAATAGCGTTGTTCCTTAGCAGCTAACCAGCTAGTTTAAATAACGTTAGCTATGCTGTAATGACACCTGTTAAACTCACCTCAACATGTCTTTTACATTTTAACCCACCATGGGCAGTAGAAAGGTCACTGTTGCAAAAGGTGCAGCGAGCAACACTGTCATTATTTTTGAGGTCGACTGTAAAGCCCGCCCACAGAGAAAACTGATAGGTCTACTTAGCAGCGGTCCCCAACATTTTTTGCACCGCAGACCGGTTCAATATTGACAATATTCTTGCGGACCGGCCGACCCGGGGGCGGGGAGCAGGGGGCGGTGTTAATCACGACCGGAATATAGGTGATAAGTCAATAGCATCATAACATTTTAAGTAACGTTTGGATATTAAACACACAGCGCATATTTTCCCCGTGTAAACATATAAATTCATTGCAACACACCAATATCGCTGAATCAGTGTGAGCCCTGGGCTTGTTTTCCTGCAACAAGACGGTCCCATCGAGGCGTGATGGGAGACAGCGATACTCGAAGGGGGTTCCTTATGTCCAGTCTATTCCGCAATTTAGTTTTCGTTGCATTCATTGCAGAAAACTCCGCTTCGCAGCGATATGATGTTGGAAATGGACGCAACGTTTTCAGTGCTTTCGTGTCTATCTCAGGATAGTAAGCCTTGCCTTTGATCCAGAATGCCGGCAGAGATGTTATGTCAAACATACTTTTCAGCCCGCCGTCACTTACAAGCTCCAGGAGTTGATCTTTTTCCCGCGCTGACATGGATGAGGCGTGCGTAATGACCTCGCGTGCGTTCGAGCTCAACAGTGCGTGACAGGGAGTGAGAAAAGGTGCAGCTGACTCATATCGTTTCATATCGCCAAATCATATTGTTTCCTCACGGCCCGGTGGTTGGAGACCACTCTCAGCACGAAGAGAGACCAAACAGGATGCTCGCTCTCCCTCTCAAAAAAATAAATCTATTTCCGGGATATTGTATATAATTCCCGGGCGTCAGGGAGCCACTATCGATATGCGGGAGACTCCCGGATCTTCCGGGAGAGGTGGGATGTCTGAAACCTGCCTCAATGACCGGAGAGTGAAGCTGGCTGGAGACAAGGCCCTTGTGGTTTGGCTTTTGGGAGGGTCACCCATGCCAAAGTGGGACCCATAGTAATGTGGAGCATAGTAATGGACACTGGATACCCCCCTAATTTTCTTATATTATGTTCATATTATTTTTAGTGCTTTGGTTTTGTTATTTGGTTCATTGACAATTTGATTAATGTTCAGTGGGTTGGTTGATGGTTACAAGGGGCAAAGCTTATCCAGGCAGTTGGGGCAGCTGAGGAGTCCCGGGGATGTGATGGAGTGGACGGAGACGGCCCGGCAGCGTGCGTGGAAAGCCGATGCGCTGTGTTCCGGTGTTTCCAGAAAGGAAAATAAAGACGCTATTTTAAACTTCGGCACGCCTGGAAATCCCTTTTGTGTGCAACAAATATTTGGTGCCGGAACCCGGGACAATTAACGTCGCTCAGTGTGGCCACAATGAGGACACGGATCGCGTTTGATGGAGAGCGGGAGCGCGCTTCTTTGGGGGCGCGGCTGCTTCACACATAATGGATCGGGGGGAGTTGGCAGAGACCTTGTCTCAGAGCCTATGGCTTTTGCAACTGGATCAGCTCAAAGAGGTGTGTGTGGAAGCTAAGATCCCGTGTGAACATGTTACCACAAGGCGAACGTTAATTAGACTAATTACTGAATCTAAGGACAATGTAATTAATAATGAAGAGGAGGATATTCCACTTTGTCTTCTTTTGCACATGATTTGTCTGTCAGTCTTTGCTGTCTGTAGTTTTCATCAATTCCATTGTATTCATTTTCCTGTAGATATCTGAAAGAAAATGAATCTGAAGTAGTAACCTTTTGCATCAGAGGTCCCAACACACTAGGGCACTGCTACACCACGATCAGGAATGCCTGTTGTTGTTAAGTTGGATCATTTGACTGTACTCCTGCTACCTGCATACAGACAGAGACTAAGGAACAAGGCTCCAGATATCCAGATAACCGAGGGGTGGTGTTGGGAGGCAGAGGAACGGTTACAGGATTGCCTTGAGTCAGCAGGCTGAGCCATGTTCAAGAACTCATCGAAGGACCTGAAGGACGACACCGGGGTCACTACAGACTTCAATAAAACAGCTGTGGAGGCGTGTGTCCCCACAAAATCATTCAAGGTTTTCCCAAATCAGAGGCTCTGGGTAAGCACTGAGATCTGGAACCAGCTGAGCACCAGATCAGATCCATTCAGGTCTGGAGATCAGGAATACTACAAGAGCTGCAGGTATGATCTGCGGAAAGCCGTCTCTTGGGCAATGTGGAGATTCTGGAATAGAATGGAATAAAAGAGTGATGCTCAAGAGCTGTGTCAGGGTTTGAATGCCAGAACCTCCTGCAAAGGTAAATCTCGTGACAAAGGGGACAGCACAGCTTCGGTTCCAGACGAGCTCAATGCCTTCTATGCTCACTTTGGACAGGCAGAAGAGGAAGGAACCATCGCGCACCCCCGTGTCTCCCGATGGTCATTTGGTCTCAGTATCTGAAGATGACGTGCAGGCTGCCTTCAAGAGAGTGAATCCAAGGAAAGCATCTGGTCTGGATGGAGTACCTGGCCGAGTACTGAAGACCTGTGCTGACCAGCTGGCTCGTGTATTCACGGATATCTTCAACCTCTCGATCTAGCAGTGTGTGGAACCCACCTACTTCAAGGAAGCTTCAATCATATCGGTGTCCAACAGGAGCGTGGCAACCTGTCTGAATGACTATTGCCCAGTGGCTCTTACATCCACAGCAATGAAGTGTTTTGAGAGGCTGGTGTTGAAGCATATCAGCTCTTGTCTGAATGGTGACTTGGATCCTCTCCATTTCACCAACTGAAGCAACAGCAGATGCTGTCTCGTTGTCTCTTCACACAACTCTTGAACATCTGGACAGCAAAGGTGCAAACATCTGGATGCCCTTTATTGATTACAGATCAGCACTTAACAATGTCATCCCCTCAAAACTGATCAGTAAACTCCCAGTCCTGGGCCTCAATACCCCCTTGTGCAATTGGATCCTGGATTTCCTCAGTTGCAAAACCCAGTCAGTTTGGATTGACAAGAAACATCTCCTCCACAGCACAGGAGTCCCACCCAGAGTGTGCTTTGCTCCCCGCATCCTCCCCCCCCCACACTCACTTTACTCCGACAGTATGAATGTGTGGCCAAGTACACTTCCGACACCATTTACAAGTTTACTGATGGCACAACTGTTGTGGGCTGTATCAAAGAGGGTGATTAATCGGCATACAGGAGGGACTCTGAAAACTTCGCTGAGTTGTGTAATATCAACAACCTCTCACTCAATGTGGATGAGACCAAGGGACTGATTGTGACTTTAGGAGGGGAAACCCAGAGGTCCATGAGCCAGTAATCAAAGGACGATTAGAGGCGGAAAGGGTCGGTAACTTTGAATTTCTGTGTGTCACTCTCTGAGGACCTGTCCTGAGCCCATCATATAAATATTATTGTGAAGAAGTCCCGACTGCACCTCTGCTTCCTCAGGGCACTCAGAGATTCAGCCGGTCATCGAAAACTTTGCCAAACTTCTATAAATGTGTGGCAGAATGTGTGCTGACTGGCTGCATTACGGCATGGTATAGGAACACCAATGCCTTTGAGTGGGAAATCCTACAAAAGGTAGCGGATTCGGCCCGGTATATCACGGGTAAAATCCTCACAACCACTGAGCACATCTACATGAAACATTGCCGGAGGAAAGCAGCGTCCATCAGCAAAGATCCTCACCACCCAGGCAATGCTCTTTTCTCACTGCTGCCATCAGGTAGAAGGTACAAGTACCTCAGGACTCGCCCCACCAGCTTCAAGAACAGTTACTACCCCTCAATCATCAGTGTCCTGAACAAAAGGGGATAGATACACTCATGTCAGGACTGTTATATCGTTATTTCATGCTTGTTATTTATTGCTATTCATTTTTCTGCATTTACACAATTTGTTTACAGTTTATAGTTCCTCATATTTACAGTTCACGGTTACTGTTCTATAGATTTGCTAAGCATGCCCGCTGAACAAGAATCTCTGGCTATCTGTGGTGACACGTATGTACTGTGAGAATAAATTTTAATTTGATCTTTGAACTATATGGTGCCTTATGCGAAGTGTGATAACAACTTACTTTGGATTAATATTTTGGCTTTGACAATATTTTTCCGTGACGTTTTTTTCCAGTGATCTAGTTCCAACATCCTTCATCCCAAATTATAAAAGATTATCCACACAAAAATATACAAAATACAAACATGACATATTTATAAGATCGAAGAGCTAAATTATAATATGAATGTTACTGTGTATAACACACTCAATTCCAGGGAATGGGGGAGTGGGTCACGTCCCAGGAAATCTCCCACTCTCCCCATTCTGTTCACAATGGTGAAAAGTTTTTCAGCCGCTCTGCTGATTGACAGCTCCCTCTGCCCCGCCTCCCCGGCTGTCGGGTTACTGTCACGTGACTCCATGCGATTGTTGACCCGTGGCGCGCTGACGTCACAAAGCCCTACAGTCACCGTCGACGTTTCCATGGAAACGGTCCAGGGCGGGAAGTCCGAGATGGCGGAGCCGGTCTCTGCTTGTTGGGGTTTCGGCTCCGCTGTGGGATCCGCCTCTCCTCTTCCTGCCCGCGGAACAGTGAGTGTCTGTCAGCGCCTCACTGCACCGGCTCTCTGCCTCAGGTACAATATTTAAAACATATTTGCACAGTCACATGGATGGGAAAGGTTGAGAGGGATTCGGGCCTAATGCAGGCAGATGGGCCGAGTTCAGGTCGACAACTTGGTCGGCGGGGATGAGTTGTACCGAAGGGACTGTTTCATTTCTGTATAAACCAGTGACTCTATTTTGGGAGTTAATTCCGGATGCCAGTTATTCTCTGTGTGAAATATTTACCCCTCAGATCCCCTTTAAATCTGTCTTTAAACAGTTTTGTCCAACTCTAATGAGAGGCAGTTCTTTGGCTGACAAGGCAAGTAGAACACACAACCCTGTCTACCTGTGATGCCACATACAGGGAACTGTGTAACAATATTAGAGGCACATGCACAGGGGCTTCAGTGAGCAAGGCCCAGAGGGATATGAAACTAATGCAGGAAAGTGGGATTAGTACAGCTGTGCATGATGGGGAACATAAATGTGATGGGCCGCAGGGTCTGTTTCTATCCTGTACAACCCTGACCACAGCAGTCCTCCACTGCAGTGGGGTTTGTCACCTTCATTCTCAGCTCTGAGCTTGTTCCACTGAACCCCTTACCCTCTGAGAAAATATTTGCACCCTCCCACTGTGACCAAGGTGTCAGACATATCTCCTAATATCACCCAGAATACTTCACCAAATTCCCAGACAAAAGTATTGTTACTGGTGCACAGGGAATGGCAGCATTTTGGTCACCTTTTGAGGGGGTTGGTTCAGTATGTGGCCATTAGTACCTTTGTCCAACAAAAATCCATCGTACTGGGTTCTGAATGTTTTAGCTGAGTCCACCCTGAAGTTCTGTGTTTCAGATTCCCCCTGCACTTTCACAGTCAGTGGTTTCTGCGTGTCTATACCGACCATTGAGAATCTGTCCCCACTAACTCAGCACTTGGTCTGTCTCCTACCCTGCCTTCGTGATTCAAATGCTCATCCAGATGGTCCTTAAATACCAGCCTGCACCACCCCCTCAGGCAGTGTGTTCCAGATTGCAGTCTCCCTCTGGGGAGAGAGGAAATATAGAAAACCTACAGCACAATACAGGCCCTTCAGCCCACAAAGTTGTGCCAAACATGTAGCTACCTTTGAAATTACTACGGTTACCCATAGCCCTCTATTTTTCTAAGCTCCATGTACCTATCCAAAAGTCTCTCAAAAGACCCTATCGTATCGGCCTCTACCACCATTGCTGGCAGCCCATTCCACGCACTCACCATTCTCTGTGTAAAAAAAACTTACCCTGACATCTCCTCTGTACCTACTCCCAAGCACCTTGAACCTGTGCCCTCTTGTGGCAGCCATTTCAGCCCTGGGAAAAAGCCTCTGACTATCTACACAGTTAATGCCTCGCATCATCTTATACACCTCTATCAGATCACCTGTCATCCCCCGTCGCTCCAAGGAGAAAAGGCCGAGTTCACTCAACCTATTCTCATAAGGCATGCTCCCCAATCCAGGTATCATCCTTATAAATCTCCTCTGCACCCTTTATGTGGTTTCCACATCCTTCCTGTAGCGAGGCGACCAGAACCGAGCGCAGTACTCCAAGTGGCATCTGACCAAGGTCCTATATAGCTGCAACATTACCTGTTGGCTCCTCAGTTCAATTCCAGGATTGATGAAGGCCAATGCACCGTATGCCACCTGAACCACAGAGTCAACCTGCGTAGCTGCTTTGAGTGTCCTATGGACTCTGACCCCAAGATCCCTCTGGTCCTCCACAATGCCAAGGGTCTTACCATTAATACTATATACTCTCATCATATTTGACCTACCAAAGTGAACCACTTCACACTTATCTGGGTTGAACTCCATCTGCCACTTCTCAGCCCAGTTTTGCATCCTATCAATGTCCCGCTGTAACCTCTGACAGCACTCCACACTATTCACAACACCCCCAACCTTTGTGTCATCAGCAAACTTACTAACCCATCCCTTCACTTCCTCATCCAGGTCATTTATAAAAATCACGAAAAGTAAGGGTCCCAGAACAGATCCCTGAGGCACACCACTGCTCACCGACCTCCATGCAGAATATGACCCGTCTACAACCACTCTTTGCCTTCTGTGGGCAAGCCAGTTCTGGATCCGCAAAACATTGTCCCCTTGGATCCCATGCCTCCTAACTTTCCCAATAAGCCTTGCATGAGGTACCTTATCAAATGCCTTGCTGAAATCCATTTGCACTACATCTACTGCTCTCCCTTCATGAATATGTTTAGTCACATCCTCAAAAAATTCAATCAGGCTCGTAAGGCACGACCTGCCCTTGACAAAGCCATGCTGACTATTCCTAATCATATTATACCTCTCCAAATGCTCATAAATCCTGCCTCTCAGGATCTTCTCCATCAGCTTACCAACCACTGAAGTAAGACTCACTGGTTAATAATTTCCTGGGCTATCTCTACTCCCTTTCTTGAATGAGGGAACAACATCCGCAATCCTCCGGAACCTCTCCTGTCCCCATTGATGATGCAAAGTTCATCGCCAGAGGCTCAGCAATCTCCTCCCTCGCCTCCCGCAGTATCCTAGGTACATCTCATCCTGTCCCGGCGACTTATCCAACCTGATGCTTTCCAAAAGCTCCAGCACATCCACTTTCTTAATATCTACATGCTCAAGCTTTTCAGTCTGCTGCAAGTCATCACTAAAATCATCAAGATCCTTTTCTGTAGTGAATATTGAAGTAAAGTATTCATTAAGTACCTCTGCTATTTCCTCTGGTTCCATACACACTTTCCCACTGTCACACTTGATAGGTTTTATCCTTTCAAGTCGTATCCTCTTGCTCTTCACATACTCGTAGAATGCCTTGGGGCTTTCCTTAATCCTGCCCGCCAAGGCCTTCTCATGGCCCCTTCTGGCTCTCCTAATTTCCTTCTTAAGCTCCTTCTTGTTAGCCTGACAATCTTCTAGATCTCTGACATTACCTCACCCTCTGAACCTTTTGTAAGCTTTTCTTTTCTTCTTGTCTAGATTTACTGCAGCCTTGATTGGAACATACCTATGCAGAACTCCACACTGTTACGTACCCCATAACTGGGTTGCTAAACCAGCAGAAATGGAACGCTTGTTGGAGTCTGTGATTACTAGGAACTATTAAATTTTTATTAAGGAAATAAGTAATACAGTACACTAATTGCAAGGATATAAATGTAACAGGTTCGCAATGATAATACCCACATATACACAGAAATAGGGTAATAGGAATCAACCAAGCTCTATCGTAGTCTAGGGGTAAAATGATCAGTCTTAAGCAGAGTTCAGTTCAGTTTAGTGCAGTTCGAAGTAATCACTGTTGTTGTACCGTTGGAGGGAGGGAGGGAGAGAGATATATAGAGATGCAGTTGGTTTCGGGCAGATCTTTTGATATCTTCTGATCCCGCTGTGGTCACTGACTGTGGCCACTCTGTTCCGGATACGATCGTTCTTCCGCAGTGAACCCGGCACTCAGGCAAGGGCGGACACACACCCTGAGAGCATCTGATCAATTCCCGCGAACCGGTCCTCCAAACTCCACCAACTTGTGGGGGCACACTGCCCTTTCCAGGGTCTCGTGGCGTGTCTCGTGCCTCTTTTTATCCCCCTGCTGGGGTATCACCTGTCCATCAAACTTCAAACTATTCAGGTTCAAAGCAAATGGTCTGTCAATATGTTTCTCCATTGTCTTCCATTATCTCTCTCATTAGCATCATCCGTCCGGTAGCTCTGCTTGGCGACACACATGACAACAGAAATATTCCCTGAACATTTGCCACATTTCTCCCGTACCTTTCCTTGAGAACATCAGTTCCCAATTTAAGCTTCCAAGTTCCTGCCTGATAGCCTCATAATTCCCCTTACTCCAATTAATCGCTTTTCTAACTTGTCTGTTCCTAGCTCTCTCCAATGCTATTGCAAAGAAGATAGAATTATGATCACTATCTCTAAAATGCTGTCCCACTGAGAGGACTGACACCTGACCAGGTTCATTTCCCAATACCAAATCAAGTACAGTCTCTCCTCTTGTAGGCTTATCTACATATTGTGTCAAGAAACCTTCCTGAACACACCTAACAAACTCCACCCTATCTAAACGCCAATCGATATTTGTGAAATTAAAATCTCCCACCACTACGACTCTTATTCTTATCTGTTTCCCTATCTGCTCCTCGATATCCCTGTTACTGTTGGGTGGACTATGAAAAACACACAGTAGAGTAATTGACCCCTTACTGTTCCTAACCTCCACCCACAGAGACTCCGTAGACAATCCCCCCCATGACGTCCACCTTTTCTGCAGCCATGACACTATCTCTGATCAACAGTGCCACGCCCCCACCCCTTTGGCCTCCCTCCCTGTCCTTTCTGAAATATCTAAAACCTGGCACTTGAAGTAACCATTCCTGTCCCTGAGCCATCCAAGTCTCTGTAATGGCCACCACACCATAGCTCCAAGTAGTGATACATGCTCTAAGCTCATCTGCTTTGTTCACAATACTCCCTGCGTTAAAATAGACACATCTCAAACCATTGGTCTGAGCACGTACCTTCTCTATCACTTGCCTGTCCTCCCTCACACACCGTCTCCAAGCTTTCTCTATTTGTGAGCCAACCGCCTCTTCCCCAGTCTCTTCAGTTTGGTTCCCACCTCCCAACAGTTCTAGTTTAAACTCTCCCCAATAGCAAACCTCCCCACCAAGATATTGCTCCCCGTGGGATTCAAGTGCAACTCGTCCTTTTTGTACAGGTCACATCTGCCCCAAAAGAGGTCCCAGTGATCCAGAAATCTGAATCCCTGCCCCCTGCTTTAATCCCTCAGCCACGCATTTATCCTCCACCTCAATTCTATTCCTATACTCACTTTCCCGTGGCACAGGCAGTAATCCCGAGATTACTACCTTTGCTCTCCTGCTTCTCAACTTCCTTCCTAACTCCCTGTAGTCCTTTTTCAGGACCTCCTCCCTTTTCCTACCTATGTCAATGGTAGCAATATGTACCACGACCTCTGGCTGTTCTCCAATCCACTGCAGGATATTTTGGACGTGATCTGAAACATCCCGGACCCTGGCATCTGGGAGGTAAACTACCATCCGTGTTTCTTTCCTGCATCCACAGAGTCGCCTAACTAAAGAGTCCCCTATCAGTACGGCCTTTCTCTTCCTTTCTCTGCCCTTCTGAGCCACAGGGCCGGACTCTGTGCCAGAGGCTTGGCTGCTGTTGCTTCCCCCAGGTAGGCTGTTCCTCCCCCCCAACCCCCCCCCCCCAACAGTACTCAAACAGGAGTACTTATTGTACAGGGGGACAGCCACAGGGGTACTCTCTGGTACCTGACTCTTCCCCTTCCCTCTCCTGACTGTTAACCACTTGTCTGTCTCCTGTGGTCCCGGTTCGACCACCTGCCTATGACTCCCTTCAATCACCTCCTCGCTCTCCCTGACCAGACGAAGGTCAACGAGCTGCAACTCCCGTTCCCTAACGCAATCCCTTGGGAGCCGCAGCTCGACACACCAGGTGCGGATATTCCCGTCCAGGAGGCTGGGAGACTCCAGAACTTCCCACATCTGACACCGAGTACAGAACACCGGCCTCACACACATGCTTCCTTTGTCACATCTTTCTACCGATTTGTTACCATTCTTTACCAGCAGAGCCACGCCATCCCCATTGCCCACCTTCCTGTCCCTCTGACACGTGTAACCTTGGGCACTTAGCTCCCAACTACAAACATGCTTCAGCCGTGATTCAGTGATGGTCACAACATTAAACATGACAATCCATAACAGGGCAATAAGATTATCCACCTTATTTAGTAGACTCTGGGTATTGAGATATAACAGTTTGAGTACTGTATTTGCTACCATAATTGTTTCTGCATCCCTCATGCACTGATACTCACCCTGCTGGCTGCATTTATGTCCTATCATCTGCCTGCCCTTCCTGACTGCATGCTATCTTTGCTTTTTTACCGTCTGTCCTATCTTGCATCCTTTCACGCCTGTTCCCACGCCCCTGCAAAATTAGTTTAAACCCTCCCCGACCGCTCTAACAAACCAGCAGTATGCCCACAAGAAAACTAATCTCAGGGTTGCATATGGTGACAGAAATGTATTTTGATAATACATTTACTTTCAGCTTTGAACTTTGTAGTAGAGAGCTGGGTGTTGTACTGGTCTGTGTCCTCACTGGCCGGTGCTGTGCTCTGGCAGCTCAGTGTGCTTGGTATACAGTGTCAGTGTTTCGACAGAAGTGTGTCCTTATTACACAATTGATCTTGTCCATCCTGGAGCTTGGAAGATTCACTGGCGACCAGAATGATTTTTTCAGACTATTATTGAGCAGAGAATCATTCTGTGATCGTCGAGACTATTTGACCCGTCAAGTTAATACTAACTCCTGCTACAACATTTCCACGGTCCCATTCCCCACTCTGTCCCCACAGCACTGCAGGTCATTTCTCCTGAAGGACCTGTCTAATTCCTCTTTGAACACTGGTTGTTCCTGCCACCACTCCGCTGAGTCCCATATTTCCCAAGGTGAAGTCAAGAATGTCCCCCTCCCTGGTGGATGACATATTGTTTCAGGAAACCTTAATGCTCCATCCAAGCCTCAGGGTGTAAGAGAATCCCAGTTACTCTGAGGAGATATTCACTCACCAAATCTACTCTGTTGATTTTTACATCATCCCATAACCTGCTAACATATCTGTTTCTGTCTCTTACTGGCTATTGGGAGGCCTGCAGTATAACCCTATCATAGTGATTGCACTTTTCCTATTCCTGATTTCTATCCAGATTGTCTTACTGGATTAGCCTCTGGGATGACCTTGACCTTGTGACATTCTGCATGATCAGTGTGTGGACTGGGCCAATGGCACCAACACGGGTGATGCTATCCGACTCAATAAACTGATTGGAAAGGCTGGCTCTTATAGGAGTCAAACTGGACACACTGGAGGCCGTGGTAGCAGAAAGGACCCTACGGAAAATCCTGGCAATTCTGGACAATGTTTCTCACCCTCTGCATGCCACCTTGGCTGAACAGAGGAGCACCTTCAGTAACAGACTAAGACAACTCTGCTGCTCCAAGGAGCGCTGTATGAAGTCATTCTTACACTGAGCCGTCAGGATCAATAATGAGTCAACCTATAGCCGGGGAAGTGATGACCCCCCCCCCCCCCACGTTAGACTGTTGGAGGTAACTTACTTTTTATTCTTTCTCTTGCTTCTCTTCTGATATTTGTAGATGTGTGCACTTGTAATGCTGCTGAGACACTAATTTATCCATTTGGAGTTGCTTTCTGTGTTAATCCACATCCATCACTGCCAGTTACTGACCTCTTACTCTTCCCATCACCTGTCCTGAAGGAGAGCCCAATGATCCATGTAACTAAAACCCTCCATCCTGCACCAGCTCGTGAGCCACACATATAACGGTACCACCTTTGTATTTCTTCCCTCGCTAGCAGGTGGCACTGGGATTTCCACCCCCCCCCCCCGACCACAGAGTTTCCACTTAACTTTTTCCCCAACTCCCTAAGCTCTCCTTGCAGGACTTTTCTCTTTTGTTCGTGCCAATATGGACCACTACCTCTGGCTGCTCACCCTGCCCTTTCAGAATGGCCTGTACTTGTTCATTTCCATCCTCGACCCTGGTACCAGGGAGGTAATGCACCACTGTGCAGTCTCTCTCCTTACCACAGATACACCTGTCTGTGACCCCGGCTAAAGACTCCCCCTGTCACTGAGGCTCACTGAGAACACAGAACAGTACAGCACAGGAACAGACCCTTCTTCCCATGATGTCTGTGCTGAACATGATGTCAAATGAAACAAACCTCTTCTGCCTGCTTATAATTCATGTGCTTCAATTCTCTGAATATTCATGGGCTTGTCTAAAACCCTGTTAAATGTCATTATCATATCTGCTTCCACCACTCCCCATGGCAGCCCATACCCGGCCCTCACCACTCTCTGTACGGAATTAGAAATCTTACCTGTCCTAACGTCCACCTTTAAATTCTCACCCTGGCATTTTAAAGCTGCGCCTTCTCATATTTGATATTTCTACCCTGGCAAAATGATCCTGTCTGTTTACCTTGTCTACATCTCTCATAGTTTTATAATCTTCTGTCAGGTCTCCCCTCAGTCTCCTTCACTCCAGGGAAAACAGTCTCAGTCAGTCTGATCTTTCCTTGTAACTCAAGCCCCCAGTCCAGTTAACATTCCTGTGAATCGTTTCTGCACCTTTCCAGCTTAATCACATCCTTCCTCTCATGTGACCAGAACTGCACAGGGTACTCCTGGTGTGGTGTCATTATTGATTTGTACAACTGTAATGTGATGTCCCAACTCCTCTCAGAGCCTTTGCTGATGAAGACAAGCATGTCGTGCTCCTTCTTCACCACCTTGTCTACCTGTCTTGGCACTTGCAGGGAATTGCTTACCTGTGCCCCAGGTTTCTCTTTCATCAACACTCCTCAGGACCCTCCATTCACTGGGTACGTCCTGACCTGCTTTAACTTCCCAAAATCCATCATTGTGCACTTGTCTGTCACAGTAACAACACTTCTCTGTTTCTCTGCACCAACACCCCGTCAGTAAATGTCAATGAACCATTCACCTCTGAACCTTGGTCATATATGGTTTTATGAACCACTCACTGCTCCCGTCTCTGTTTTGTTGTGTAGTTCAGCACCTCGACCCCTCTCTATTTCCCTCATTTACAATTTATCTCCACATAAATCATAGTCTGACTTTTGATTCCTCCTACCATTCTACATGTCATCACACTTCACCACATTAAACTCCATTTACCAAGTATTCTACTCACCAGCTTCCCCATGTCCCATTGAAGAGATGAAATGTCCAATCACAACATGTCCCCCACCACATTCCCTGTCATTGCCACCGTGGATTCCTCACTCTCTGCCCCTCCTCCGGGTCATTAATATCAATAATAAATCATTGACAATCCAGAACTGGTCACTGGGACACTCCACTAGTAATATCATCCCAGTCTGAAACAGACCTGTTATTCTGTCTCAGTATGATGACCAGTCTTCAGTCAGTATTAACACACTTCCTTCCCAGTACTGAGCTCTGGTCTTGTGCACCAGCCTTACATGTGGCACCTTGGCAAATGGCTCCTGAAAATCCAAGAACACCACTTCTCCAACTTCCCCTGTAAAGTCTCAAATCTCTGGTATGTTAGTCAAACATGACTTAACATTCAACAACCCAGGTTACAGGGTCCAAGACCAGGTTCCAGATGGACAGGGTGGTGAAGAGGCTTTTGGAACACTGGCCTTCAGTCAGGGCACCGAATATAGAAACTGGGATGAGATGTTGCAGTTGTACAACACGTTGGTTTGGCCACATTTTGCAAATAGTGTTTAGTTTTTGTGACCCTGCTGTATGACAGACACCATTAAGCTGGAAAGAGTACAGGGGAGATTTACGGGGATGTTACTGGATCTCAAAGGATTTGTGGAAAGGTGTTTCGGATAATTTTCCCTGTAATGTTGGAGAATGAGTGCTGATATTGCAGAGGTGTATAAAATCATGAGAGACCTGGAAGCTGGAAATGGAAAGAGCTGCTAGGGGGAGTGGTTGAGTCAGGTACATTAAAAAGGCACTTGGACAGGTAGATGGAAAGGAAAGGTTTTGAAGTATCTGGGCCAAATGCAGAGAAATGGGACAAGGAGGAGGATAACCTTCTTCATAATGTGGTGGTGAGGGGGTTACAGACCACGAGCTCAGATGGGAACTTTGGTCATCGTGGAATCTGTGTGAACCTGACTGTAGACATTAAACTTTTCCAAATGATTTGTTATTTCTTGATAGATTATCAACTCCAGTACCTGAAGTGAAGTTAACAGGACTACAGTTACCTGCTTTTTATCTTCCACCCTTCTTCAGCAATGGTTTTCAACTCCACTGGGACCTTTCTGTAACAGTGAGTTTTGACAGACTTCAATGTCTCTACTTTCTCTACAGACTTCCTGTGAAACCCTCCAGTGCAGGTCGTTGGGACCTGGTAAAGTTTGCTTTTAGTCCCATTAGTTTCTCCCTTGTGATGCCAATTGTTACACATTATGGCACAATGTTGAAATATCACCGTTAGATATCTGTGGGATGTTTGCTGTGACCCACTGTGAGCACTAATGCAAATTACTGAGTTAACTTCTCTGCGTGTTCCTTGTTACTTTTAGCTTTTCACTGATTCCTAGAAAATCTCTGATTCTCTTGTGCACCACCAGCGCCTCTTTGTATGTTCTTTGATTTAATATTTCCTTGAATGCCTTTGACCACACCTCAGGATCTTGAGGCCACTCCTACCAATGTTGTCTTTCCCTCCCCCTTTCACCATCATTGTCCCTACATATAAAGTTCCTATGAAAATTTACAGCATTGAATCTCAGTGGATTGAATTTGGCTTTTTTTGAAACCAATCAATGGAAGAAGAATCTTTTGTGTCAAAGGGAAAACAAATCTCTACAAAATGCTCTCAACTAATTACAAATCAAAAACACAAAATAATTGTCTGTTTAAGTATTCACCCCCTTTAATATGACACACCAAATCATCTCTGGTGCAGCCAATTAGTTTTTGAAGTTACATGATCAGTTAAATGGAGATGACCGTGTGCAGTGAAGGTGTTTCAATTGATTGTAGTAATAGTACCCCTGTAAGTAGAAGGTTGAACTGCTGGTGAGTCAGTATCCTGGGAGAAACTACACCGTGAAGACAAATCAACACTCCGAGCTGCTCTGCAAACAGGTAATTGAAAAACACAAGCCAGGAGATGGAGTCAAGAAAATTTCCAAGTCACTGAATGCCCTTGGAGTACAGTTAAGTCACTCATCCAGAAGTGGGAAGAATATGGCACAGCTGTAAATCTACCAAGAGCAGACTATCCTCAAAAACTGAATGGCCATGCAAGAAGGGGCCAGTGGGGGAGGCCACCAAGAGACCAATGATAACTCTAGAGGAGTTACAAGCTTCAGTGGTGGGAGAGATTGTGCATACATCAACTGTTGCCCGGGTGTTTCACCAGTCGCAGCTTTACGGGAGAGTGGCAGAGAAAAAGCCACTGTTGAAAAATGCTCTGATGAAATCTTCCCTGGAGTTTCCCAGAATTGTTGGGGACTCTGAAGTTAGTTGGAAGAAGATTCTATGGTCTGATGAAAACAAAATTGAACCTTTTGACCATCACAAACACTAAGTTTGGAGTAAGCCAAACACCGCACAACATCAAAAACACACCATCCCTACCGTGAAGTATGGTGGAGGCTGCATCATCCTGTGGGTGTGCTTCACTGCAGCAGGCCCTGAAAGGCACATAAAGGTAGAGGGTGAAATGAACGCAGCAAAATACAGGGAAATCCTGGAGGAAAACCAAATTCAGTCTTCAAGAGAACTGCGACTTAGGAGAAAATTAATTTTCCAGCATGACAATGACCACAAGCATAAAACCAAAGCTGCAAAGGAATGCCTTAAAACAACAAAGTTAATGTCCTGGAGTGGCTTTGTGAGAGTTCAGACCTCAATCCAATTGAGAATTTGTGGCTGGACTTGAAAAGAAGTGTTCGCTCACTAACCCATGCATTCTGACAGAGCTTCTGTAGTTTTGTAAAGAAGAATGTGGAAAAATTGCAGTGTTCAGATGTGCAAAGCTGATAGACACCTATCGACACAGACTCAACTGTAAATACTGCCAAAGGTGCATCAACTAATTACGGATTTGAAGGAGGTAAATACTAAGGCAATGAATTATTTTGTTTCATATTTACAATTAATTTAGATCTGTTTTCACTTTGACACCATAGTCTTTTCTGTTGATCAGTGTCAAAAAAGCCAAATTAAATCCATTGCAAAACAATAAAACCTAATAACTTACATTTTGCCAATTCCGTGTGGAACATTGAATATAGTGGAATGTCGAAGTCCCAGTCTCTGTAACCATGTCCCTGCAATTACTGTTAGATCAAACATATTCATCAGTACACAATATGGAACAGATGGCAACCTGCCCTTCGTCTCACAATATCTGCGCCAATCATAATAATGATCAGACTTTATTAAGTACTGTGGAGGTCTCACTGGAGTATTGTGAGCAGTTTTGGGCTCTTCATCTTAGGAAGGATGAGCTGAAACTCGATGGGTTTCAAAGGAGGTTCTCCAGATTGATTCCAGGATGAAACATCTTGTCGTATGAAGAGTGTTTGATGGCTCTGGGCCTGTATTCACTGGAATTTTTGAACAATGAGGGGTGGCCCAATTGAAACCTATCGAATGGTGAAAGGCAGTGATAAAGTGGATGTGCAGAAGATGGGAGTGTCTAATATCAAGACACAGCCTCGGAATAGAGGAGCATCCTTGTAGAATGTGGAGATGAGGAATTTCTTTAGCCAGAGAGTGGTTCATCTGTGGAATTCATTGCCACAGGGAGCTGTTAAGCCAGGACTTTATGTATATTTAAGGCAGAGGTTGATAGATTCTTGATTGGTCAGAGTATGAAGAGATACAGGGGAAAGGCAGGAGACTGGGGCTGAAAGGAAAAATGGATCAGCCACAATGAAATGTCGGAGCAGACGACGGGCCAAATGGTTGAATTCTGCTCCTATATCTTAGCCTGTGTCACTTCCTGAGAAACCTCAATCAAATTTATCAAGCGTGATCTGCCCACACAAAACCATGTTGAATGTCCCTAAGCAGACCATGCCTTTCCAAATGTGCATAAATCCTGTGCCTCAATATCCTCCCCAGTAGCTTCTCTACCACTGAAATGAGGCTGCCTTGCCTATAGGTTCCTGGATTCTTGTTATTTCCCTTCTTGATCAAAGCTGCAATATTTCTGACACTCTAGACCTGTGGGACCTCACATGTTGTGATCGAGGACACATAGATCCTTGTCAAATCACCGGCAATCTGCTCACTTGTTTCTTTCACTGTTGTAGGATATTTGCCTTCAGGCCCTGGAGTCTTAGCCATCTTATTGCTTTTCAGACGTCCCAGCACAACCTGCTCCTTAATCTCAAAATGTCTCTGCACATTCGCATGCCTCATTCTGTTTTCATTGCCATTCAATTCCTTCACTTCAGTAAATACTGACACAACGTACTCATTTAGTACCTCAGCCACTTGATCTGACTTCAACCACATCATTCCTCCTTTAACCTTGAGTCGACATTTCTATTCTCTGGTTATCCTCGTCTTATTAATACAAATCACAAGGCCTTGGGATCATCTTTGGTCCTACATTACAAGGACAGTTTGTGGCCCCTTTTGGCCTTTCCTATCACCTGCTTTAGCATTTCCCTGCTACCTTTATATTCCAAAGGTACCCAGTCTGACTTTAGCTTCACAAACCTTCCATAACCTTTTGACTAAATTTAGGATCTCTCTGCTTGTCTAAAGATCCCTTACTTACCATCCTTCTCCTCACTCCTCACCGAACATGCTGATCCTGAACTCAGAGTTGCTGGTCTTTAAACAACTCCCACACATCAGATGTGGACTTGTCTGACAGTGGCTGCTCCCAATCAATGTCCTTTGGCTCCTATCTTCCTCCGTCCTGACTTGTCCTCCTGCAAATTAGTACCTTCATACAAGATCTACTTTTATTTTTACTTGTAACTAAGAAAAAAGAAACTTGTGATCACTGTTCCCAAAATGTTCACTGACCCTCAACTGTCACCTGGCCTGGCTCATTCCCATCTGTTCTCACCTCTGGTTGGGCCCTGTACATAATGTTTCAAACACCTCTCAGATTCACTGAAGAAATCTGGCGCATTTAAGAATTAAGCAAGTTCCAGTTAATCTAGAGAAGATAATGTCCTCCCACTGGTTGTTGCGGGGCCAATACAAACACCCCAACAGTGTAACTGCAGATTGCCTCTGTAAATGAACCTTGCAGTTTGCTGTGACATTCCCAGTGAGGTAACCTCTGCATTTTTAACCCCCCACTCACATGTAAAACAATGAAACCCAGGAATGTTGAGCTGCCAGCCCTGTCCGTCCGATAACATAGTACTCCTAGTGTTGAAATAAACTCATTTCAGCCCATCAGTCCCACCATGTTTATTAGCCTGACATTGGCTCTCGTTCTTTTCAGACTGTGTGTGAGGGAGTTTTGTTTTTCGCTGGAGCGCTTTGTGTCGGATGAATCGTTGGAAATTGGCGGGTGTGGTAAAGTGAAGGCGGAGCTGGACGATGAGAGGCCGCTCTCGGCTCTGTCCGTCACTCTGACTCTGTCTCCTCCCCTCCCCGCCTCTGTCTCTCTGCGCGTTTCTCGGGCAGGTCGGGGCGCTGTGTATAAAAGGAGACAGCAGCAGGCAGTTTGTCAGTGAGCAGCGACCTGAGTGAAGCAGCATCATGTCTGGCAGAGGGAAAGGAGGCAAAGGACTGGGCAAAGGCGGAGCCAAGCGGCACCGTAAAGTGCTCCGTGATAACATCCAGGGCATCACCAAACCGGCCATCCGCCGTCTGGCTCGCCGTGGCGGCGTCAAGCGGATCTCGGGTCTGATCTACGAGGAGACCCGCGGGGTGCTGAAGGTTTTCCTGGAGAATGTGATCCGGGATGCGGTCACCTACACTGAACACGCCAAGCGCAAGACGGTCACTGCCATGGATGTGGTGTACGCTCTGAAACGCCAGGGCCGCACTCTCTATGGCTTCGGCGGCTGAAAAACTCCCACTTCCTCCCGAGCACAAAACAAAGGCTCTTCTAAGAGCCACCCACCGCCTCACAGACGGAGCTGTATCCGCAACCTTTTAATTATTTTTATCGATACATTCAGCTGAGTTACATTTGAAACAGATTAATCGGTTCGGTTTGCAATATTCCTGCGAATCTGCCTTTCCAGTCGGTGATTACTTCAGAACCTCTGAGCGCGTTAAGATCGATCTTCATCCTTTTATCCGTCTCGGACAGGAATCAGTTCACTCGGTTGGAGAAGCGACTCCGTAATTGTGCATTTAAATCTTAACTCAGGGGATTAGATATTAAATGAAACTGAAATTGTATAATGCGTGATAAAACTAACGGTAGATAATTTTAAAAAAAAAGTCTTCCAGAACCGTTGCTGGGTGCTCTGAAATTGGCGGGCAATTTGAAATTGATCAAGCGCCAATCACACTGTATTCTGATCCGATGAAGTCCGACCGCCAGTAAATTCCTAGAACTCCTTCTGTACGTGGTGTTAGAGGGCGTTTTTTTCTCTCTCTCTGGAGCTCTGTGTTTCGGACAAACCGTTGGAAATTGCCGGGTGTATTAAAGTGAAGACGGAGCTGGACGATGAGAGGCCGCTCTCGGCACTGTCCGTCACTCTGACTCTGTCTCCTCCCCTCCTCGCCTCTGTCTCTCTGCGCGTTTCTCGGTCAGGAGTGGTGGCAGAGGATTGGAGGATGGGTCATGTTATCCAGTAACTTAGAATCGAAGGAAAACCAAACACAAGACCATTGTGCAGATGCTGATGGAGGGTCTCGGCCTGAAACGTTGGCTGTTTCCAGTTTCTCATAGATGCTGCCTGGCCTGCTGAGTTCCTCCAGCACTGCGCGTGTATCGCTGCGAGGAAAAGCCTGGGAGCTGAGTCAGGGCTGATAACGTCACTGCCCGGCTCAGCAAATTTATCGATGTCACTAAAGTTGGTGTTATCGTGGAGTGTGAAACAATGTAACTAACATTACAACAGGACGGTGATCAATGAGGTCACTGATTTGAGGAATGACAGATAAATGTGAGATGTGCCATTGTCATTGACGAACCAGGGCAGAACTGCCGTGGGGAATGGTCTGTCCCTGGGTGTGCTGTAAAACAGAGATATCGGGGTGCAGATATCGAATTCCTTCAGAGTTTAAACACAGGTAAGCAGGACGGTGAAGAAGCTGTTCGCCACACTCGCATTCATCGGTCAGAGTATCGGGCACTGGACTGTGACGTCACGTTACAGCTCTACCAGCCTCGGGGAAACTACTCTCGGAGCACGGAGTACAGTTATAGTTGCCCTGGGATCAGAGGGTGACATTAAACTGGAGAGGGTGCAAAAGGGATTTAACAGGAGGCTGCATAGGCCAGGACCTTTCTCACCAGAGTGTATGTGACATTAGAGAGGTGAGAAAATAATGGCAGTCATAGATACGGTCAACAGTGAATCTGTTATCTCCAGGTTTATGGAGTTGGAAGCGGGAGATTACAGATATAAAGTGAGAGAGGAAACATTTAAATAGGACCCTGAGGAGCAGGTTTTGTACACAGAATGTGCTGTTTACATGGAACAAACTACCCCAAGTGGTGGTGTAGGTGGGCACAGTTGCAATATCTCTTGGACTGTGGAGAGGGAAGTTTCACAGGGACATGGGCCAAATGCAGGCAACTGACAATAATTTTGTTTGGCCACTTGGTCAGCATGGATGTGTTGGGCTGAAGGACCTGTTTCTGTGCTGCATAACTCAGTGACTATGTCTGCTGCTGTGGCAGAGCGGGAGGGACGGTAACAGTAGTGAGAAGGTTTGGGGGATGTATACAGGAGAGTGAATGGTTGAGGATGTGGCAGGTGGAACAGAATGTGGGGAAATGTGCGATCACCCAGTCTCAGGAACAAACTATCAGAGTCATTTCCACATGAGGATGTTCAGAGGGACCTGGACATTCTTGTAAACAAATCACTTGAGTTTACATGCAGATACAAGTAATGAGAGTGCCTGTACTGTGCTGTACTATTCTATGTTCTATTTATATGGGAGGCAGGGTTTGAGGGTCGGCACAACATTGTGGGCCGAAGGGCCTGTACTGTGCTGTACTGTTCTATGTTCTATGTTCAAACAGTATTTTGTCCTGTGATCCACGGGGATTGTACAAGAGAGTACAGAGGTCTCACTGGGATTATATAGGGGCCCTGGTGAGAGCACACCTTGAGTATCGTGTCCAGGTTTGGTCACACTTCCTCAGGAAAGATATCCCTGCAATAGAGGGAGTGCAGTGACTGTTCCCCACACTGACTGGGCTGGTTCCAGGGATGGAAGGTTGGTTATGCGAGAGGAGAGTGAGTGGGCTGGGTCTGCATTCCCTGCTGTTCATGAGAAAACGAGGAAATCTATTAGATTCTTTCAGGATATGACAGGCAATAGGCAAGGAGGATCTTTCCCCTGAATGAGAACTCCATAACTGAGGAAAATACCCTCAGAATGAGGCGTAAATCACAAACACGAGAGAATCTGCTGATGCTGGAAATCAAACGCAACACACACAAAATGCTGGAAGAACTCAGCAGGACAGGCAGCCTCTATGAAAAAGAGTTAACAGTCGACACTTCGGGCCGAGACACTTCATCAGATCTCAGGGTGAAGATTCTCAGCCCGAAGCATCGACTCGTTACTCTTTCCCATAGATGCTGCCTGGCCTGCTGACTTTCCCCAGCATTTTGTGTCTGTTGCTCAGAATGAGGTGACAAGCATTCAGGATGGAAATGAGATGTTTTGTTAATCAGAGAACAAAGAACTTTTGTATTCCTTATATAAGTAATGTGGAGCCTCAGTTGCTGGGTTGAGTCAAAGCTGAGATCAACAGTCTCTGGGAGAGATTTAGTCACTAAGTGAGTCCATAAGACCATAAGATACAGGAGCAGAATTCGGCCATTTTGCCTGTCGAGCCTTCTCTGGCATTTCATCATCACTGATCAATTTTTCCTCTGAGAGGCAGTCTCCTGCCTTCCATTGTATCCCTTCATGCCCTGACCAATCAAGAATCTATCAATCTCTGCCTATACCCAGTGATTTGGCCTCCACAGCTGCCTGTAGCAAAAAAAATCACAGATTCACCACTCTGTGGCTGAAGAAATTCCTCCTCATTTCCATTCTAAAAGGATGACCCTCTATTTTGAAGCTGTGTGGTCCAGTTTTAGACACACCCATCACAGGAAAAATCCTCTCCACATCCACTCAATCAAGCCCTTTCACTATTTGATAGGTTTCAATTTGGTAACCCTTCTTTCTTCGAAGTTCCAGTGAATAGAGGCCCAGAGCCGTGAAACTCTCTTCATTAGGCAAGCCATTTAATCCTGAGTAAAATTCTCCATTTGTGATGTCATGTCAGCACAAAAAAATCTGGATTTCAGAGATGTTTGCATTTTGGAATTATGGACCAATCTGCACAGCCCTAATCACTAATTTGTACTGCAGTGAACACTGTTAATTTAACCCATGCAATCCCAGGCATACAGATGCAAAATAAAGACAATTCTAAATTGAAAGTAGGAAAGTTGAACCTTACTTGGAGGTAAAGCCTGATTACTAGGCCTCAGAACATTCTACTCCCCAAATGGTCAAAATAAAGCCAAGTAACAAGGTCTAAAATACCCACAACATGCAGAATTACATGCCTCTCGTTACCTTGATCCATGGGATAAACACAAGCGGGCCTGATTAACCCTGGCTGGGTTGTCTGGGCGAGGATGTCTCATGATTAAAGACCCAAAACACTCAATGACCCCAGGTTGCTTTACTGATGATGTGTCCCTTTGCAACACCCGGTTCATTAAGCCAAGTGGTGTCAGGCCACATTAATGAAGGGAATGGGCCAGATTGAAGTGACTCCACTACATTACCCTATCCACCATAGCCCCACCTATCTCACCATACTAAACTCCACAGCCTTATCTCTCCCAGCCCCACATATACATCCACCAGCCCGACCCTCAAACCTAATTCTGAGGTCCAAGGGGGCACACACCCCAACTAACCCTGGACACACCCCCACAAACCCGATGACCAGTGTAAGGGGGGGGGGGGAAGATGCACTAAAGGCAAGTGTTGGACTTGGTTGATGAAGGCATGGGCCAGATCAAAGTGGCAGCGTTGTGTGACACTGAATCTAGAGTGACGAGATGAAGAAGCACAAGAGGGATGATTCTCCCACTGCCGGCATAATCTGTTTGTTATTTTGATTTTGTTCTGATAGTCTTCTGTCTGTTTGAATATTTTGGTATAATTCATATTTAATATCAGTGTTCCTTGTCAGTGTTGTGTCTCTGATGCAATGTGTCTGTGATGCTGCTACAAATACTTTGTTCCTTTCACCTGTGCATAAATAAACTCGATTTAAACTTTACACTGAAATGTCCAAATCTCTCCTTCACTCTCCTGCAGCCCTATGTCATGAACTAAATGCTCTAGTGTTTAATTTTACAATATTTCATCTGATTTTATTTTCATTCGGCTTTTGAAATTGCGTTTCCCTTTTCAATTTCAGCCCGCAGCCCGGCCTGTCTCTGCCCTTCAGTACTTCCTCCCGCATCAAACGACAGCGGTAAACCCCGCCCATTGGCGCCGTTCCGATTGGTGATTCATTTCTCCAAACAGCCAATAGAAATGCACAGTATTCCCATCCTCATTAACATACCGCTTTGGGCGCTGCCTATTTAATCCGCGCTCCGAACAGCTTCTGCTTATTATTGTGTTTGAAACCGACGAGGAAATGCCGGATCCAGCGAAACCCGCTCCCAAGAAGGGCGCCAAGAAAGCTTTGTCCAAGCCAGCGAGCAAGACTGGCAAGAAGCGCAAGAGGTCGAGGAAGGAGACTTACGCCATCTACATCTACAAAGTGATGAAGCAGGTTCACCCCGACACCGGCATCTCCTCCAAGGCCATGAGCATCATGAATTCATTTGTCAACGATATTTTCGAGCGCATCGCGGGCGAGGCTTCCCGCCTGGCCCATTGCAACAAGCGGTCCACCATCAGCTCCCGGGAGATCCAGACCGCCGTGCGCCTGCTGCTGCCCGGGGAGCTGGCCAAGCACGCCGTGTCCGAAGGGACAAAGGCGGTGACCAAGTACACCAGCTCCAAGTGAAGACAAGTTCACTGACAAAACAAACCGGAAAATCAAAGGCTCTTTTAAGAGCCACTCACGGTTTCATTAAAAGAGTTACACGATGTTGAGACATGGAATTGAGGTAAATTTGGAATTGCTCATTCAGAATCTTATTCCCGTTAATCAGAATTTGCTGTCCGCTGCTCAGTATAATCCCAATTTCTCTGTTAATTCCTGCCAACTGCCCAGGCACGGAATCATTACACACCCCTTTCCCCGTCGCTTCCTCTCGGTCATCAGATTTCTCTGACATGGACGCTAATGTTTCTGGTTTAATTACCGTGGGTTCATTAAGCTTTGTCCCATTTTGGATACTTCTCTTAACCCCATTCCGACGCGAGAGCTGAATACTGTCACGGGTCGTTCAGAGCATTTGTTAAAGCTCCACTTTCTGCCGGGCGACCCGTTGCTAAACTGACTTGAGTTTACACAATGACCGACCGCGAACAGCAGCTGAGAATCGGTTTTATTCCAATCGTTTATCAATTGAAAGATATCGGTGAACTAATGTCCCAGACACCATCGCAATATTAACTACACTTTGTTTAAGTGTGTCGGACTCCAGTAACGGGGGTAAAGAGCCGACAAACAAGCCTGTTGCGGTTTAATTTCAGCAACAAAGGCTTTTTTGGCGGTGTATTGCAAATTTCAGTTTATTTCGGCGGTTAGACGGTATTTTCCGCGCTTCTACAGTTGCTGTCTCTTGATTGGTGAATAAGGCAGCTCTGTGATTGGAATATTTGCTCTTTCCAATCAGAATGGGCACTGGTTCACCAATCAGAAACGCCCCACTACATTCCGCACCCCCCCCCGCCCCGCCTGCATCAGAAGGGCGATTTCCAGAAGCCTGATTTCTAATGGTCAAAACTTCAAGTTTATTTCTGATTTATCAAATCTATGTGATGTTATATGTATTCAGGAAACCTGATTGCTATCGCATTTAAGTTCTTCCTTCCAGTGTTATATTGTAATTAAGCGTGATAGATTAGTTGGTAGAGGAGGTGGTGTTGCAAGTTTTTTAATGAGAGGGAGAGGGCATAAAGTTGTGGATGTAAATGAAATGTATGAGGCATTTGAAGACACATTTGATTCCACAGGTAGGGGCAATAAAGTGGTATATTATTATAACGTCGACTGTACCTCTTCCTAGAGATGCTGCCTGGCCTGCTGCGTTCACCAGCAACTTTTATGCGTGTTGCTTGAAATTCCAGCATCTGCAGATTTCCTCGTGTTTGTGTATTATTATAACCATTGTGGAAAGCTTCCGATTGATTTGTTGGAGAGCATACGTAGCTCTAGCTCACTATGGGTTGTATGATGTGGGGATTTTAACACATAGTTAGTTCACTGTGGGGTTGTTCTCAGATTGGTGATATTTTGTTTATAGAAGAGTTTCAGATATTTCATATCCTGTTAGTCTTTATGGTGGGAGAGGTACGAGATTTAATGTTCATAATAGTTCTGAAAATGCTGCAAATTTAACTTCAGTTTTGAATATTGGAGTGAGTAGTGGGATGTCATGGGAGATGAGGCATTGGGGAGTGATCATTTTCCTATGTTTATAAGCTTGAGTTTGGATTTATATAGGGGGCATGAGGCCACTTTTAGGAGATGGAGCTCTGGTAAAGCAAATTGGGAGAAGTTTGAATGTTTTATGTGCTGAGCGTCTGTCTGGGCTGAATGGTGAGGATGATGTGGATTTCTGCAAAGAAACGTTGTCACATTATTCATCAAATAGTGGTGGAAGAGATTCAATTTAAAAAGTGCATTAGTGGGAGAAAAGCTGTACCGTGGTGGACGGAGGAGTGTGCAGAGGCAGTTACTGAGAGAAACGTGGCATTTCCGAAAGTTAAGTATCACTCTCCGCGTGATCATATTAAGTGTAACAGGTCACAGGCCGTGCTGAGGAAAGTAATGAAGCTTGTAAAAAAGATTTACTGGAGGTCACATTGTGAAAGTATTGGAAGGACTATTAAACTTGAAGATGTTTGGGGAATGACTAAGAAAATGGGGGTGTGGGATTCATAGGGTTCCGAATATTGATTAAAGAAGGTAATACAATTGTTCCTGAAGGAGAGACGGTTGAGTCCTGGCTCGGTCATTTGCTGCAATTCATAATCAAAATAGGTGGAGAGACTAAACAATGTAGCGATAAGGTTTTACAAGAATACCTTAATGTGTTGGAAACCAGCTGTAGCAATGATAGTATTAGTGATGTAGAGTTTCTTTGTGTGAATTTAAGAAAGCTATTTATAGTACAGGTCAGACGGCTCCAGGAAAGGATGATACATGTTATTGCATGTTTAAACATATGGTCAACAACTCTCTTGAGATAATATGACATTTTTAAAATCATAATTGAAGTTCAGGCCATCTTCCCTCCTCATGGAAAATGGCAATTGTAGTGTCTATTCTAAAACCTGGGAAACCCCTGATGGATCCTCCTAGTTATAGACCAATATCACTGACGTCCCATTTGTGTAAACTTACGGAATGGATGGTGATAGTGTGGTTGAATTATATTTTGGAAAAGGGAGGTGATGTGCTGTTGTTAACAGACTGGATTAATTTGAGGGGCAAGTGCTGGTTCCACGCCACATGTTTCAAAAGCAGTCAATGATTTTATGCAGAAAACTCCGCAGCTACTTGAACACAGCAAGCTTCCACAAACAATATACTCAATGGAGACGTCAATCCATGGCCTCGTATACTGTCGCAATGAGGCCACACTCAGGTAGGAGGAACAACACTTTGTATTCTGTCTGGGCAGCCTCCAATCTGATGGCATGAACATCGACTTCTTGATCTTCCAGTCATGCCTCCCCTCGCTCATCATTCCCCATCCCCCTTTCCCTCTCATTGCCTGCCCATCGCCTCCCTCTGGTGTTCCTCCCCCCTTTTCTTTCATCCACGGCCTTCTGTTCTCTCCTGTCAGACTCCCCCTTCTCCAGCCCTGTATCTCTTTCACCAAACAACTTCCCAGCTCTTTACTTCATCCCTCCCTCTCCCAGTTCCACCTGTCACTTTGTGTTTCTCTCTCCCTTCCCCACCTTTAAAATTTACTCCTCATTGTTTTTTCTCCAGTCCTGCTGAAGAATCTCGGCCCAAAACGTCAGCTGTACTTTTATCCACAGATGCTGCCTGGCCTGCAGAGTTTCTCCAGCATGTTGTGTGTGTTCCTTCGATTTCCAGCATCTGCAGATTTTCTCCTGTTTATTACTCAATGTCAACAAGCATTTTATATGACAACTGTCACAGTCCCACTCATTTAGAAATGCAGATATGAAACTCGAGGTTCAGCAGATGCTGGGAATAAACTCTGAAGTGACACACACAAAGTACTGCGGGAACTCAGCAGGTCAGGCAGCAGCTAAACAGAGGAATAAACAGTCTAGGTAGGATGAAGTGTCTTGGCCCATAATATCAACTATTTATTTGTCTGCACAGATGCTGCTGGGGGGCACTGAGTCCCTCCAGTATTTTGCAAACATAAACCTCTTTTTTTTCAGTCAATCAGTTTCCAAATGTTGCTGAACTTTCATTTGCAGCCTCATCCTCCTGGTCTGATTCCCTCCTTCTACTCTACGTAAACTCAAGCCTCCATCACATCTGGAGCTCCAAAGCCCTCATTTGTGCTGACCCCTCTTCTTTCTGCTCCACCATTCTGCTGTCGTACTTTAGAGGAGAGTGTTGTATTGCAACAGCCCAGCAATGTGAGGCACAGCCCTTCGAAATCAGTGAAAATGACACAAAACAATGAACAGAGCGGGACAGGAAGATTTTAACAACACAAGACTTCAGCCTTGGTCCAGAGCTGTGAGGGATGAGGAATATTTGGGAGAAAACCACAGTAAATTAATCCTCTGCAGTTTACAGAAAGTCGTGGAGTGAATTCAAGGTAAACCTCTTCATCCCCAGACCGGTGACCAGTTACATCCTGAACATTATAGGGTGAGTTAGTGGTGAACGGCAGGGATGAGTTTGAAAGCTCTGGTGTGCAATAGGAACACAAGCAGGTACCAGCTGGACTGGGTGGCCTCTCGACTGTTCATTGTCAGTGTGACAGGGAGGAAGCACCTGAGACACAGGATTTGAAATGGAATTGATCTATTTGTCTATGACAGATCCACAATATTAAACATCAGTGTATTTTAAGATGGTGGGATGAACCCCCTCAATGCTCAGTAACCAGGGTTCAGTCCTGGGTCTGATGACCAGCCACAATATCTGTGGAATCTGACATTAACAGTCCCATATACAGCTTATTATAACTTCCTCCCTGATGTGAAGTTGCTGGTGTTTCAGCAGGTGGGATGACTTGAGTAAATTTCTTTGCTGACTCAGGACAGAAGTGTGTCCTCTATGAATTGTAAACTCACTGGAGCCTCACACGGTGGGTGAACTGAATGAATCTCCTCCCACACTCGGAACAGGTGTGAAGCTATACTGAGAGACAGAGACAACAGAGCCAAGTCTAGCTGCTCACCAGTGTGAACTGGCTGGTGTTTTAATAGCTCATGTGACTGAATGAATCCCGTCTGCCATGGAGCAGGTGAATGGCCTCTCCCCGTGTGAACTTGCTGGTGTATCTGCAGGTGCAGTGGCCTGGTGAATCCCTTCCAAAATGAGAGGCGGTGAACGCCAACTCACTGGTATCAACTCTATGGCCATTTATCAGGTCAGTCCATGGACAAGTCCACGTATTGGGACTCTGGTGTGCTGTCTTCTCAACCATCTCCCCCTTCATATTCAGTGACTGGTAGCATTCAAATGCTGGGGAACCGACAGACACAGCAGAAGTGACACGCTGTTGCATTTGAGATTCTCAGACAGAAATTCTTTGCCTTTTCTGCCTGTAAAATGTTTGCAAAGAAGATCAACAGGTGAAAGAGAATATATCTCAGCTGAGGTTATTTTGGTTTTCATGTTGATGTCTGATGTCACACTGTTACAGTGAGGCTGAACACTGTGCGGAGGAACAACACTTCTAACTGGGCATAGTTCAGGCATAAGGACACAACATCAAATTCTCTGTTTTCATCTCTGCCCATCAAGCTGTGACTTGGCTCAGTGTGTCTCTCTCCATTACTTATAGCTTCACATTCTGGGTATCTCCCACAGACCTACTGAGCACACAATACAAACAGAGCTGCTTTGTGAGAGTTTCTGCTGATCGTGACCCTGCTGGCATTTGACTGTAGTAAACTCAGAGTCAGCAATGCCATTAACCCTCAAGAGAATGTGATCAGGTTTTCTTGGTGCAGATTGACACTGCGGTATTCTTGCAGTGTGAAGACTTTTACAAATAAAATGGCATGAGGCATTTTCTGTTTCAGGAAAACCATAACAACTCGTTTATTGTCCTCCAAATACAGAAACATAAAGCACAGTTTAAAAAAAACACTTCACATACTTACATCATAACAGCAGTCCAGCTTCTAAAAGAGAAACACAACAGAATGTCAGTGGTCATTAATTACACACATTTCCAGCCATGACATTACCCTACGGTGACCCCACCCCCCACTGAATCCTCTTACTGCTCCCCCTCTGTGATCTTTAGAGCAGTTTACTTCCTTTCAGTGACACTTGCAAGATAATACAGAGAAACACATCAAGTTCTCTCGTGTATTAGTGCTCCTAAGGGTGCTGCCATTTACTGTGGAGTTTCTTACGACATTTTACCTGTAAAACTCCTCACACTTGTCCAGATTAAAATCCATTTCCCCCACTTCTCCATCCATGATTCCAATTGATCTATATCCACTTCTGTCCATTTGACAACCTTCCTCGCCACCCACAACTATACCAACATTCGTGTCATCAGCGATCTGATCCGCCCATGTGTGTTTTAATCTGATCAAACAAAGGTCCCATCACTGATCACTGTGGACACACTGGTTACATATCTACAGTCAAAATCATTCTCAATCCTATCAGTTCAAATTTTGCTACACGATACACACCATTCAAACCCTCCCACACCGAGACTCGAGGAAAGTTACACATTTATCACAAGACCAGAGTTGGGTTGAATGGTCTGGGCTTGTTACTCTGGATGCTCTGCTCCAAAGTCCATTCAGATTAGTACAAGGTAACCAGATACATCATCACTGAGACACTGATGTACAGCATTGTGTCACAAACAGGAGAAAATCTACAGTTGCTGGAAATCCAAGCCACACACACAAATGCTGAACAAACTCAGCGGGTCAGGCAGCATCTATAGAAAAAAAAACACAGCCACTGTTTTGGGACAAAACCCTTCGGCAGTACTTAGGAGAAAATCTGAGGAGTAGATTTAAAAGGTGGGGAAGGGGAGAGAGAAAATAAGGTGCGGGTGAAACCTGTAGGGGGCTGGGAAGTTGATTAGTGAAAGAGACAGGAGGCCATGGAAGAAAGAAAAGGAGGGAGGAGCACCAGAGGGAGATGGTGGGTGGGCAAGATGATGGGAAATGGTGAAAAGGGGGGTGTGGGAGGCATTACCAGAAATGCGATAGTTCGATGTTCATGCCGTCAGGTTGGAAGCCACCCATAAGGTGTTGTTCCTCCAACAAATGTGTGGCCACATCGCATTGTGTGATATTGTTTAAAAAGCTAAAAAGAATTCAAGTGTGAGGATGAATCTGAAAGAAGTTTCTACATTTACATTGCATGAGAGACTGGGAGACACAGTGCCAAGTACCAACTCCCACACTGTACCGGAAACTGACAGGTACAGAATGAACGTCACACTGTAGCAGAGGCTGACAGGTAGAAAATGAACCCCACACTCTCATACTGTACCAGAAACTGACGGGTACAGAATGAACCCCACACTCTCACACTGTACCAGAGACTGACGCGTACAGAATGAACCCTGTACGTAATGTACAGACATTACGTACTTTAACAAACCCGAACAACGCTCCTCCCCAACTCAAGACAGCACCACTTTGATCAATTTATACTGCAGTGGACTGTCTTGAGACTCGTTCAAATTCTCTGCAACACACATCAAAGTTGCTGGTGAACGCAGCAGGCCAGGCAGCATCTCTAGGAAAGAGGTACAGTCGACATTTTGGGCCGAGAACCTTCGGCAGGACTAACTGCTAATTCTCTTCTCTTTTTACAATTCTGTACAGCAGTTTAGTTCTTGTGAGCACTGTATCGTGGATACTATGTGTTTATGATGCTGCTGCAGTAAATTTATCTTTCACCTGGTCCATTTGACCTTCGGTCTCCTGCTGTCCTGTTTCATTACATAAACGTTTCATATTATAGAAACATAGAAAATAGGTGCAGGAGAAGGCCATTCGGCCCTTTGAGCCTGCACCGCCATTTATTATGATCATGGCTGATCATCCAACTCAGAACACCGCCCCGGCCTTCCCTCCATACCCCCTGACCCCCGTAGCCACAAGGGCTATATCTAACTCCCTCTTAAATATAGCCAATGAACTGGCCTCAACGGTTTCCTGTGGCAGAGAATTCCACAGATTCACCACTCTCTGTGTGAAGAAGTTCTTCCTAATCTCGGTCCTAAAAGGCTTCCCCTCTATCCTCAAACTGTGACCCCTTGTTCTGGACTTCCCCAACATCGGGAACAATCTTCCTGCATCTAGCCTGTCCAATCCCTTTAGGATCTTATACGTTTCAATCAGATCCCCCCTCAATCTTCTAAATTCCAACGAGTACAAGCCCAGTTCATCCATTCTTTCTTCATATGAAAGTCCTGCCATCCCAGGAATCAATCTGGTGAACCTTCTCTGTACTCCCTCTATGGTAAGGATGTCTTTCCTCAGATTAGGGGACCAAAACTGCACACAATACTCCAGGTGTGGTCTCACCAAGGCCTTGTACAACTGCAGTAGTACCTCCCTGCTCCTGTACTCAAATCCTCTCGCTATAAATGCCAGCATACCATTCGCCTTTTTCAACGTCTGCTGTACCTGCATGCCCACTTTCAATGACTGGTGTATAATGACACCCAGGTCACGTTGCACCTCCCCTTTTCCTAATCGGCCACCATTCAGATAATAATCTGTTTTCCTATTTTTGCCACCAAAGTGGATAACTTCACATTTATCCACATTAAATTGCATCTGCCATGAATTTGCCCACTCACCCAACCTATCCAAGTCACCCTGCATCCTCTTAGCGTCCTCCTCACAGCTAACACTGCCACCTAGCTTCGTGTCATCCGCAAACTTGGAGATGCTGCATTTAATTCCCTCATCGAAGTCATTAATATATATTGTAAACAACTGGGGTCCCAGCACTGAGCCTTGCGGTACCCCACTAGTCACCGCCTGCCATTCTGAAAAGGTCCCGTTTAATCCCACTCTTTGCTTCCTGTCTGCTAACCAACTCTCCACTCACACCAATACCTTACCCCCAATACCGTGTGCTTTAAGTTTGCACACTAATCTCCTGTGTGGGACCTTGTCAAAAGCCTTCTGAAAATCCAAATATACCACATCCACTGGTTCTCCCCTATCCACTCTACCAGTTACATCCTCAAAAAATTCTATGAGATTCGTCAGACATGATTTTCTTTTCACAAATCCATGCTGACTTTGTCCGATCATTTCACCGCTTTCCAAATGTGCTGTTATCACATCCTTGATAACTGACTCCAGCAGTTTCCCCACCACCGACGTTAGGCTATTAACTGTGTGTTTTCCTCATTCCATCTGCTTTTCTAGCAGATACGACGGGCCGAATGACCGAATACTGTCGCTGTAATTGGTCCATTTTGTATTTTAGATTTCCTTCCTGCGGAATTAACCGGCAGCAGCAATTCACCACATCGGCGACAGTTCCCAGTCCACGGCGTTACCCAAAACGAACACTGGGTAGCGCAGAACGAGTTCTGATTGGTTGAACGAATTCCTTTAGCTATCCAATCAAATTATCTTACTGCATGAACGTTACTTCAAATAGCCATTGAGAAACATAGGCATCCCATCCCTCATTAGCATACACCTCTGGGCGCTGCCTATTTAATTCGTGCTCCGAGCCCGTTTTGCTTATTTGTGGTTCTGAAGCGGTCAGCTGAAATGCCTGAGACAGCGAAACCCGCTCCGAAGAAGGGCGCCAAGAAAACTCTGCCCAAACCAGCGGGTAAGGCAGGGAAGAAGCGCAAGAGGCTGAGGAAGGAGAGTTACTCCATCTACATCTACAAAGTGATGAAGCAGGTTCACCCCGATACTGGCATCTCCTCCAAGGCCATGAGCATCATGAATTCATTCGTCAACGACATCTTCGAGCGCATCGGGGGCGAGGCTTCCCGCCTGGCCCATTACAACAAGCGGTCAACCATCACCTCACGGGAGATCCAGACCGCCGTGCGCCTGCTGCTGCCCGGGGAGCTGGCCAAGCACGCCGTTTCCGAAGGAACAAAGGCGGTGACCAAGTACACCAGCTCCAAGTAAAGCTCCCCAGTGAGATGATCGGAGACACAACGGCTCTTTTAAGAGCCACTCACGATTTCACTGAGAGAGTTGTACTAGCATTTAGGCAATACATGGCGCACGTTTTATGTGTGGTGACTTTTACAGGAGCTAAAGAGCGGTTGGAATATCCGCTTCATCTTCCCTCAATAATCCTGGTGTTTAACATTCCTCCCACTCCCGTTGCTGTTTTAGCTGTGGGTTCAGGAGTTTATTAGTTGGAGTTAGGTAACTTCTCTGAATCTCATTTTAATTCGAGGCCGGAACGACTTCACGGTTCTTTCATACATCAGTTTTTTTAAAAAAAATTGCAGACTAGCCGCTGGTCACAGTTTGTCCATAACCTGCTAACGTTTACACAATGACTGGCACCGGGCAGAAGCTGAGTGTCAGATTTACTCGGTTCCTTTACGAGTTGAAAGAAATTTGAGTGCCCAGACACTCCATTATCAACTACACTTACATTAAATGTGCCCGGTTTCAGTAACAGGGGGAAATACGAAGACCCAGTCCTCAAACAGATCAGCAATGATTTAATTTCAGATTAAATTTGAACAATGAGTTTTTTTGGCGGGCTTTTTCCAATTTTCAGAGTACTTTGGGGAGGAGATGGTTACACTGCGCGCTTCTACCTTTACGGGCTCTTGATTGGTGATTAAGGCAGTTCGTCGATTGGGCCATTTCTTTTCACCAATGAAAACAAGCAGCATTAAACCAATCACAAGCATTAGTTTGCATTCTCAAAGAAGGTATAAAAATGCGAGTTGGGGCGGGGTGAACATTCCCTCACTGTCGTTGGAGCAGTTACTGTGACTTTGAAAATGTCTGGACGTGGAAAAAGCGGCGCCGGCAAAGTTCGGTCCAAGGCCAAATCTCGCTCATCTCGGGCTGGACTGCAGTTCCCGGTCGGCCGAGTTCATCGACTCCTAAGAAAGGGCAACTATGCTGAGCGGGTGGGTGCCGGAGCCCCTGTTTATCTGGCTGCTGTGCTCGAGTATCTGACAGCTGAAATCCTCGAATTGGCCGGCAATGCAGCCCGGGACAATAAGAAGACCCGCATCATCCCCCGACACCTGCAGCTGGCCGTCCGCAACGACGAGGAGCTGAACAAGCTGCTAGGAGGGGTGACTATCGCTCAGGGCGGTGTGTTACCCAATATCCAGGCTGTGCTGTTGCCCAAGAAAACCGGCGGTGCCAGTAAGTGAGGCGACGTAAACTGAACCTATTTACCCAAAGGCTCTTTTCAGAGCCACTCACAGTGTCTGTGGAAGGGCTGAACAGCGGGTGATTACCGTTCGGAGTAACTCGGCTGTGTATCTGACACGGCCCCGATCGGAGGCATCCCTGGTAACGTTTTCTCTCCTTCCGTCGTGTTTCTTCCGCGAATTAAATCGGTATAAGTCTGCAGAGTACGCGGTCCGCTTCGCCCTGACTCATTTCCCGTCTCTGCTGGCTGAATGGAGCTCTCTCCCCTTCCGGGGCGGGGAAATTAACTTTCAGAGTCAGCCCCCGGAGGGTGAATTTAATCTCCGATCATTGAACGATTCCGGTCTTCATGACCTGAAACCGCGTTGTCTGGGTTTCACATTGCGGGTTGACCCTGAGACCGTTCCGCTGATCGCTTCATGAGCAATTCCCACCGCCTCACAGAACAATATTGATTTGCAGCTTTACATTTATCTACAAAAGTACATTTACCATATGGAACTGACAGTATTTACTGAAAATCTCGTCCGCCTGGGTCTCTGAAATATAAATGAACATTTGCAAAGTCGGGGTCAGTTTGGTCAGATCTCCCGAGACACGGCTCCCTCTGTGAGGCGGTGGGTCGCTCTGATACAGACTTTTGTTTGTGCCAGGAAGAAAAGGGAGGGGGTGGGTGGATCGACAAGGAGGTTCAGTGCTGTCCTGTCTCTAATAGGAACTTCTAAATACTGATTGATAAAACTGGACACACAGAATAAATTCTGCGCCACCAACCCTTTTGCAGTGCGGCGGTCCCAGTATACATGATGCGGCAATCCCCAGGGATGTCTTCTCTAAGTACCACTGAGATGTTCTCTCTGGTCAAACACATCTCTCCCCTCCACTCCATCGTACCTGTAGCATTTGTATTGTGAAACTGATCTGCCGGTCCTGCCCCTCCGACAATCATTTTTCTGTTGGGGATATAATATCCCAGTCTCCTGCACGGATCCATGCCCAGGGGCCATCTTCTGTTCAGAACAAAGGACAGTACAGGAGTGGCCCTTTGGCCCTTCTCTACATATTCTTGTGACTGTCTAAATTTCCTTAAATACTCCTGTGCTCTCTGCCTCTGCCACCACCCCTGACAGTGCATTCCATGTCTCCATCAATCTGTTGTCTTCACTTTCTTCCTCTGACCTTAAATACATGCCTTCTGTGAAAAATATTACTGGCTGTCTACACCAACTATGACCACAAAATTCCACAGGTTTCTATCAAATCTCTCCTGAGCCGACGCCACTCCAGAAGAAAAAAGTTTCAGCATGTCGAGCCTCTCCTCAGCACACACCTCCTCCAGACATCCTGCTCCAAACCCTCCACCTGCCTCCTATAATGAGGTGATCAGAACTGAACACGATACTCTCAGTGTGGCCTCACCAGCATTTTATAAACCTGTAACATCATGTCCTGGGGCTTGAACTCAGTGCCTTGCCTGATGAAGGTAAACATGCCATACACCGACTTCACCTCCCTGTCAACCTGTGCTCCCAGTTTTAGGGAACTGATGTCTCTGAACCTCAACATCCTTCTCTTTGTCAATACTGTTAATGTTCCTGCCATTAACTGTGTACACACCCTTGATGTTGGATCTCCCAAAGTGCAGCCCTAGGTATCCTTTTCACCACAACGAATGTATGGAATGCAATGGGATTATCTTCAATCCTACTTGCCGGAGATTTTTCATCAGTGTTTCCAGCTCTCCAAACATTCTTGAGTTCCCCTGTTTTTTAAATATAGTCCTCAAACACCCTGTTTGATTACAGATTCCTAAGCCTTACTTATGCTTCTTCCTCCTCCTTGATTAAATTAACTTCCTGTCACATCATCCAAGGTTCCTGAACCTTGCCATCCTTGACCCTCCCTCTTACTGGAAAAAACTGGCCCTGAAACACTGCACTGGTCTTTCAACAAACTCCAGGTCAGATGTGGATTTGCCTCAAAATCCATCGTTACATATTGCTGTGCCTGGCATCTAACTCAGCTTCAATCTCTCCATTCAGTGACTGGTGTTCTGTTTCACATCCCCCTGTCAATCTCGTTTCAACCCTCATAGGGAGCAGCAATGAACCTCATGATCCTGACCGCCCTCCAGTAAAACTGCAAACCATCCCTCTTGTAAATGTCACCACAACACCAGAAGAGGTTCCAATGTTCTGTAATCCTGAAACCCTGTCCCTGTATCAGCTCCTTAGCCACACATTCATCAGCTCTCACTTTCTGTTTGTATCCCTACCACCACAGGGCACTAGGAGTAAACTGGAGATTACAACATTTCAGGTTCTGCTCCATAACTTCTTCCCTAACTCTCTGTGGGACATCATCCCTTTTCTACCTGTCCATTGGTACCGATGTGAATCACTATCTCTGGCTGAATGAACACCATCCCCCTGTTCTGTATCTGCTCCGAGATGTCCCTGACTCTCAGAGTATTTACAACTTTTAAAACCAACAAAAAGCAACAAAAAAAGTCATAAAGAGAGGAAAAAGTTAGAATACGAAGGTAAGCTAGCCACTGGTATTAAAGAGTATACCAAAAGTTTCTTCAGATATACAAAGTGTAAAAGAGAGGCAAAAGTAGATATTAGTTCATTGGAAGATGTTACTGGAGAGGTAGTAATGGGGTACAGGAAAATGGCAGACAATCTGAATAAGTATTGTGCATCAGTCTTCACTGGGGACGATATTAGCAGTCTGCTGGAAATTCAAGAGAATCAGCGGGAAGAAATGAGTGATTTGCCTTTACTAGGGAGATGGTCCTTGGGAATCTGAAAGGTCTGAAGGTAGAGAATTCACTTGGACCAGATTATCTACACCAGTGCTATGAAAGATGTGGCTGAAGAGATTGTGGCAGTTTTAGTAATAATCTTTCCATAATCCCTGGATTCTGGTGTGGTTCCAGAGAACAGGAAAATTGCAAAGGTCATCCACTCTTAAAGAAGAGGGAGAAGCAGAAGAAAGCAAATCATAGACCAGCTAGTCCGATCTCAGTGGTTGGGAAGATGATGGAGTCAATTGTCAAGGATGTATTTTTGGGTACTTGGCAACACATGAAAAAATAGGCCAAAGTCAGCATGGTTTCCTTTAATCAGTCCTTACCAAAGACTTGTGTATCTGCAACACTTCTTCCCAACTCTTGTACTCAGTGACATGAATGATGAAGGCCGGCAGATCAAACCCCATCTTCACCACCGTACCTAGCTGAGACGTCACTTTCAGTGAATTACACATTCACATGGACATTATTTATATAAATTACAAACAACAAAGGTCCTGTCACCCAGTGGCACACCACTAGACAGACAGCTCCAGTCTGAGGGACAACCCTCAACCATCAGCCTCTGCCTCCTGTCACCGAGGCAATTATGGAATCGATCAACTATCTCCCCAGATTCCAGTTTCTAGATCTAACCTTCCAGACTATAGTCAAAGGCCTGGCTAATGTCCATATAGACAACATCCACAACCCTAACCTCATCTACACCCTTGTGAAACCCCTCAAAGGGCTGCAAGAAATTACCAGACATAATTTTCCTTGCACAAAACTGTGCTGACTGTCTTGAATCAAACCAAATTTTGGTGGATCCTGTTCTTCAGAAACTCCTCCAACAAATTACAGACTGATGGGCCTGTAGTTTCCACTACCCTTTTTGAACAATGGCAGCGCATAAACCATCAGTCCTGAAGTCACAGGAGCAGGATTAGGCCTTTTGGCCCATTCAGTCTGTTCTGCCATTCCATCATATATCCCTCTCAACCCCATTCTCCTGCCTTCTACCCATAAACTTTGATACCCTTAATAATAATTAAAAATCTACTAACCTCTGCTTTAAAAAAAAAACACTGACTGCCTTTATGGCTGCCTGTGGAAATGAAATCCATTGATTCATCACCTTCTGACTAAAGAAATTACTCATCTCTATTCTAGAGGGGCATCTTTTATTGAGGGTGTGGTTTGGTTCTAGATTCCTCCATTATTGGAAACATCCTCTCACATCAACGCTATCTAGGCCGTTCAATATTCAATGTGTTTCTATAAGATTCTCCCTCATTCTTCTAGACTCCAGTGACTGCAGGCCCAGATCATCAAATGATTATTACATCCTAACTCTTTCAGTCCTGGGATCATTCTCGTGAATTTCCACTACAGCCTCTGCAATGCCAGCACATCCTTTCTTAGAAAAGTTACCCAAGCCTGCTCATGATACTCCAAACGAGGTCTGACCAAAGCCTCAGCATTAGATCCTTGTTTTACTTTCTAGTTCTCTTGAAATGCATGCAAGTATTACATTTGCCTTCCTCACTACCAACTCAATGTGTGCATTAACCTTTAGGGAATCGTGCACTAAGACCCTTCACACAACTGATTTCTGTTCTCTCCCTGTTTAGAAAGAGCCTAGGGTGTTATTCCTCCTACCAGAGTACATGACCACACACTTCATTACACTGTATTTCATCTGGCACTTCCTTGTCCATTCTCCAAATCTGTCCAAGTGCTACTGCAGACTCCCTGCTTCCTCAACACTGCCTGCCTCTTCATATCATCCACAGTCTTGGCCTCAAAACTATCAATTCCACATTAGTCACCCTGTCCAATCATGTGCAACCTCAACTGGTGCCTGAGATGAAGCAAAATAATCTCTCCCCTGGCCTCCACAGTGTATTCTCCAGCTTCCCACAAAGTACGAGAATGTACCTGATAAAGCCCTGGAGATTTAACAACCTTAAAGAATTTTTGCAATGGTGAAATAACTGTCAGAAATATTCATGGAAAGCCTCTCCTATTTCATTTGCCTCCACACACAGATGGCCATGTTCACCTCCAAGGGTGATTCTGTGTCTAACTTAACTTTTCCTATGAATATACCAAGAGAATCTCTTGGATTTTGCTCACTTTGCCTTCTGAATCATGATATCCTCCTTTTACCCTCCTAACTTTTATTAGAGATCCTATCTCTAATAATATTCTCGAATAATTTCCCGAACATTGATCCAAGACTCACCAATCTGTAATTTGTCTCCATTGCCTGAGGAACAACATGCCCTGGAATATCAACATTCCCTTCTCTGATCTCACTATCCTCCATGACCACATTGATGAATACTGATGAGAAGTACAGGTTTAGTCCTTCGCACACTTCAGATATAAATTCTCTCCTCTGTGCTTGTGTTGTCGTACCCTCTCCGCAGTGCCCCTTCTCACCAAAGTTATTTCTTCTTCCCGTTTCACACTTCTGATTCTCTCTCTAACTTCTCTCTTACTTGTTTCATGTTGCTAGAGGCTTTCTCCAATTTCAACTTCTGAAATATTCCTTATCCTTCATTTTCTTTCAGTCTGAATTCATAACATCTCTCACTATGCCCCTCTGCCAGACTTTACCATCCTTGTGTTTCCTCCTCATAGAAACAGTTCTGTCTGAATTCTGACCCGATTGCTTTTAAACATCATTTACATGTTCAATGTAGACAGTTGCAATTAACTGTACCCCAAATGACCATATTACCACCGGGTCCAGTCTTGTCCCTATTTACTGTTCCGAAAATGAAACTTCTATCAATGGCCAGGCTCATTTCCCAATACAATGTTTTCTATGACATTTATAGCGAGAGGATTCGAGTACAGGAGCAGGGAGGTACTACTGCAGTTGTACAAGGCCTTGGTGAGACCACACCTGGAGTATTGTGTGCAGTTTTGGTCCCCTAATCTGAGGAAAGACATCCTTGCTATAGAGGGAGTACAAAGAAGGTTCACCAGATTGATTCCTGGGATGGCAGGACTTTCATATGAAGAAAGACTGGATGAACTGGGCTTGTACTCGTTGGAATTTAGAAGATTGAGGGGGGATCTGATTGAAACGTATAAGATCCTAAAGGGATTGGACAGGCTAGATGCAGGAAGATTGTTCCCGATGTTGGGGAAGTCCAGAACGAGGGGTCACAGTCTGAGGATAAAGGGGAAGCCTTTTAGGACCGAGATGAGGAAAAACTTCTTCACACAGAGAGTGGTGAATCTGTGGAATACTCTGCCATAGGAAACAGTTGAGTCCAGTTCATTGGCTATATTTAAGAGGGAGTTAGATATGGCCCTTGTGGCTATGGGGGTCAGGGGGTATGGAGGGAAGGCTGGGGCGGGGTTCTGAGTTGGATGATCAGCCATGATCATAATAAATGGCGGTGCAGGCTCGAAGGGCCGAATGGCCTGCTCCTGCACCTATTTTCTATGTTTCTATGTTTCTATGGCTCCCTTCCCGGGTTAGACTATCCACTTAAATGTTCAGTAACATCCCAGTATTCTTCTAACATATTCGGTGATATCTAAGCCCCTGACTCTAAGGGAGTCCCAGTCAACATTGGGGAAATTAGTCACCCACTGCAACTACCCTGTTGCTTTTACATCTTTCATTACCTGCTACATTTCTGTTCCTTTATCTCCTGCTGGCATTTGGGAGGCCTGTGGTATAACCCCATCAGTGAATGCACCTCTCTTATCCTGAGCTCCATCCACATTGTCCCACTGGATGAACCCTCCAGTGTGTCCTCTCTTAGTCCCTCACCCACAATTCCATATAAAGTCTGATCTGCCATCAGCCTTCCTTGTATGTCAATCCCACTTCCCTGATTTTACAAAACATTTATCTTCCTTCTCTTTGAATCTTTTCAGTTATCCAGCCTCCCCATTCATCTCAGTTGGGGAATTCCAGTGTTTGTTATACAGTGTTTTTTTAATCATTTGTGGCCTTGTAGAACAGTGCAGGCATGTACTCTGGTTTCCTGTAGTCCACAGTTTTGAGTGCCACAGTCCCACACAGTCATCAGATTATGTAAAAGGAGAGGGAGTTTGATGAAGTGAACCTGGGCAGTTGGCACATTTTGCATGTCACAGCTCCCGAGGAAATGTTTGATTGCCCATAATTCGGAACGTGGCAAGATCCAATAAAAAGAAGTTAGACTTAACCAGAGCGGTCATTGTATGAGTGGGCCAGAATTGGAGTGGGGAGTTCAGGTTTCGTCCCTTCTGAGAGATGTAGGCCACAGGTAGATATATTTTGATTTAATCTTTATTTCTTTTGTATTACACATTTAGAGCAGAGGGGATGCCAGACAAGATACTTGTCTTGATGGAAGGAGACAGAGGGTGGTCATGGCAGCTTGTTATTCAGGTTGGAGGCCTCTGACCAGTGACAGTCACAGGGATCGGTGCTGGTGCTGTCAATTGTCATCTACATTAACAATTTTCTGACATTGTAGTGACAGTGAGTTTGCAGATGACAGCAATGTTGGTGGTAGTGTGGACTGTGAAGATTGTGTGAGAGTACAATAGGATGGAGATTAACTGGGGAAGTCGGCCAAAAAATGGCAGAAGGATATTGATGTGGACAAGTTTCAGGTGTTGCATTATGAGAAGTTCAACCAGGGAAGGATCTGCACAGTAAATTCTTGTCCCTTGGAGAGTATTACAGAAGAGGGCCATGAAATACAGAAACATCATTCACTGAAAGAGACAACACAGATAGTCAGGATGGTGAAGGTGGTGTTTGGCCTATTTGTCTTCATTGATCAGGGAACTAAGTAGAGAATTTGGGATGCCGTATGACAGCTGTAAAAGTCAAAGTGAGACCAGACTGTATTTTGCACAGTTCTGGTCATCCAGTTGCAGGAAAGATGTCATGAAGCTGGCAAGTGTGGAGGGAAGTTTGATGAGAATGTTACTGACACTGGAGGACTTTAATTATCAGCAGAAGCTGGACAGACTGGGACTCTCTTTCTCTCTCCTGAGAGAGTAAGGAGCTGTCTGGTGACCGTCCAGAGGTTTACAAAATCAGTAGGTGAGCACTCTTTTTGTAGGGTAGGGAAGCCTAAATTTACAGGGTAATGGTTTAAGATGAAGGGGAAACATTTAAAAGCTACCTTATGGGTGGGGGATGTTGCATCTTTGAATAAGGAGACCAACACTTCACTGATAAGAGGGGTTTTGATGAGGTCTTGTAAGTATAGGTTTTAAATAAAATGATGAATGATGATTTTGATGGGATTAATCTGCCGGCCTCCCAATCGGCTCAGATATTGTGCAGCAGACATATTAGTAAATCACACAGAGGGGTAATGGGAACAAGTTTACAGCAGTTGGGCATTTCAACTTTCCCAGATTACCTTGTATGAGAAGTTTCAGTCTCCAGGAGAAATTTGCAGAAACAGTATTTAAAAGGGAGGATGAGGCAACCATCACTAACAACAGAAGACAAAGGCAGCATAAAAGAACATGAGAGGGCAAAGAATATCACCAAAATTAATGGGAAGCTAAAGGAATGGGAAACTTAAAAAAAACAGAACAACTATAATAACAATATGCAGAAGTCAGATGAATTATGAAAGTAACTGGCCAATAATAGAAACAAGATACAAAAAAGATTTATTTTCAGATATATGAAGAGTAAAAGAGGCAAGAATGGACAAGGTTTTAGGTTTCCTATTCTCATCTTCAGACTCACACCCCTCCCTGATCCTCTTTTTACACGATTTAGTTTATTCTGTATTTCTTATTTTAATTGTTTTTTTTAAGAAATTGCTCTGTACTGCTGTAGCAAAACAACAAAGTTAATGACATATGTCCGTGATAATGAACATGATTTTGAATTTGATACTAATCACCTTCACTGATCAATGCCAGTGCACAAAAGTTTTATTAATGAGTTGGAGTAACTTCCCTCAACTTTACTTAGAAGGATGTCGCGGATTACAGGGTGCTCATGATCACTTAGGGAAGAGGGCCAAGTGTGGCAAATGCATTTCAATACAGATAAGTGTGAGGCGGTGCATATTGGAAAGTCAAACCAGTGTAGAACTTACACTATGAAAGATCGGTCATTGGGGACTGGAATGGGCCGGAGAGATTTAGGGGTAAAGTGAACACAGTTCATTGAAAGTTGTGTCACTTGCAGACAGGGTGGTGAAGAACGGGGTTTAACATGCTGGTCTTCATTAGTCAGGGGATAGAGTATATCAGTTGTGACATTATGTCACAGTTGTGTAAATGACTGGAGGACACACTTGCCGATTTGTATACAGCTCTTGTCACCATTATAGGAAACGTGGTTAAACTGGGGAAAGTGTGGAAAAGATTTCCAAGGTATATTTCCCGGACCCGAGGTTCTCAGTTACATAGTCAGTTTGGCCAGACAATGTCCTTTGTCCTTTATTCCTTGGAATCAGAATCAGATTTATCACCGTGTTATATGACGAGGAACCTGTCGTTTTGTTCTGACAGCAGTACAGGCCTCTGAAGGTGCAGATGTGAACATTGTGTCAGCATAACGACAAGAGATTCTGGGAATGGCGAACAACGCGGCCAAAATGCTGGAGGAACCCAGCAAGTCAGGCAGCATCTCCCACCAGAGTCCTGATGAAGGGACTCGGCCCGAAATGTCCACTGTTTATTCTCAGCATTGATGCTGCCTGACTTGCTGATTCAGAGAGAGTGTTTTAAAGCGGCGGGCGGATTAGACGAGTATCACTGTGTTTGTGGGTCCGAACACATCGCCGGATTTCCCAGCGCCTCCTGTACAAAATGAAAAGATTTCTCTGTTATGGGATCGCCTCACTCCCCAGCTCAGTACCGAAGCGGGAATTAACCGCAAAGTTTTAGTTAGTTTCAAAATTTCAGCCGAAAAGCAGAGAACAGGTCAACAAAATGGAGAGAGATCGCGGGCAGTGCAGTAATCAAACGGGTTAAAATAGAAAGTGCTGCCTTTAATCCCGATTAAACTCTCTTTCCGGCGAACTTTGCGGCCTCAGTGACGGACAAGGACCAGTCTGAGTCTCTGGAGTGTCCGATTTTAATTGGAATCGGAGAGTTTTTGAGGAGAGAGAAACACAGAAAAATGAAGTCTCCGGGAGCTGACAGCAGGATGTCTCCGCCCCGTCCGCTCGCTGTCTTTAAATTGCTCTGGGCCGCCGCCTTTCGCTTCAGTTCTCATTCAGTCTGATTGTGAGAAGCATTTTCCAGAGTCGCCGACATGACCGAGACAGCACCCGCCGAAACGGCTCCTCCAGCCGCACCCGCCGCCGCAAAGAAGACTCCCAAGAAGAAGGCGGCCGGCCGGAGCAAACCAGCCGGTCCCAAACTGGGCGAACAAATCGATAAGATTGTGGCGGATTGTCGCGATAGGAAGGGGATGTCCGCTGTGGCCATCATGAAGGCTCTGACCGGCAGCGGTGTCGATGTGGGGAAACGTCGCGCCCAGATCAGGATGTGCATCAAGAAGAGAGTGGAAAGCGGCTCCTTGGTTCAGATCAAGGGCGCGGGTCTTTCGGGATCCTTTAAATCCGGTCAAGGAAAAAGTGCTGTGAAAGCGGTGAAGAAAGCGAACAAGCCATCGGTAAAGAAATCTGCCATCAAGAAATCTCCCAGCAAGAAGTCTGGCGCCAAGAACCCAGCGGCTAAGAAAGCGGTAGCTAAGAAACCAGCGGCTAAAAAAGCGGCAGCTAAGAAACCAGCGGCTAAAAAAGCGGCAGCTAAGAAACCAGCGGCTAAAAAAACGGCAGCTAAGAAACCAGCGGCTAAAAAAACGGCAGCTAAGAAACCAGCGGCGTCGAAGCCAAAGAGCCCCAAGAAACTCGCAGCCCCGAAGAAGAAGGCGGCCAAGAAGACAGCAGTCAAAAAGTGAATTGAGATATACCGTTTGTAAGTGTTTGAACCCAACGGCTCTTCTCAGAGCCACCCACATCTCAGAAAAGAGCTGATCGTGAATATTGTGATTCCCGCTGTGGGTCCGACTGAGTTTTGCGGGGGAACTTACCGCATAAAACCCGATTTTCCCGGTACCTCTCTGACATTCAGAGCGGCCCTGACGTCCCAGATTTGAAGTGAAACACTGCGTTTCACTCGGGTTGTGTGTGTGTGAGAGAGAGTGAGACCGGTGGGGTGGTCTGCAGGCCCAGTTCGTTCTCCCGCTCCAGGACAGCGTGACTGAGATTCCGCGCCTCGCATCGCAAAGCCCGATTCAGCTGAGTTGATTGGGAACTGCTGAAACCTATGTGAGAGGGGGAGGGGGCGTCTTGAGAGAGGGATCTGTCTCTGGGGATGGCCTGCAGGGGGAAGATATATGATAACCTACCCGGCGACTTTGCCGACTGACCTTCAATCAGGTACCAGCTACAAAAGTTTATTTACACAACATTTACAAGAATAAAATCAAAAATATATAATTACCGCTCTCGGAAATCTCCCACTGTACCCATCGCGACCGCATGCTCCCACTCCAAGGACAGCCGGGCATGTCGAAAGCAAACAAAACGGTAACAGCCGCAGCAGCTGTACATGCCAGGTTTGTGGGAGAAGTGAAGGGCCAGATGAGACCCTGACAGGGAGGGAGCGCGTTCATCTCCTGTCTCTCGCTGAATTAACCTGTCGGCACAGAACAGCTGATGATTGCGGTCAGTTAATGCAAAACCGAACAACCCCATCAGGAAGGCAGATCGTCACTACAATAATCAGCAAGCGACAGCCCTTTCCTTTGCTGTGGTAGTGGCTCTTAAAAGAGCCTTTTCTTGTGCTTGTTGTGGAGGCTGGGTTCAGGCGCGCTCCCCGCGGATGCGGCGGGCCAACTGGATGTCCTTGGGCATGATGGTGACTCGCTTGGCGTGGATGGCGCACAGGTTAGTGTCCTCAAACAGCCCGACCAGGTAAGCCTCGCTAGCCTCCTGCAGGGCCATGACGGCCGAGCTCTGGAAGCGCAGATCGGTTTTGAAGTCCTGAGCGATCTCCCGCACCAGGCGCTGGAAGGGAAGTTTGCGGATGAGCAGCTCGGTGGATTTCTGGTAGCGCCGGATCTCCCGCAGAGCCACGGTGCCGGGCCGGTAGCGATGAGGCTTCTTCACTCCGCCGGTGGCTGGAGCGCTCTTCCGCGCCGCTTTGGTCGCCAACTGTTTGCGAGGAGCTTTCCCTCCGGTCGATTTACGCGCTGTCTGCTTGGTACGGGCCATTCTCCTTCAGAACCGACAACACAGGCTGAAATACAGGCACAAGATAGACGAAACGTGCTTCAGGACAGGATTTTATACTTTTGGAAAGGGTCTGCCCATCACCTCTGATTGGCTGAACCAGGTGTCTATTAAGGTTCCTTACTGCGATTGGTTGATTCCTTTCCTGTAGGCTGGCGGCGAATAAAAATTTACGACAAATAAAAATTTGCCGAGCGGTCGGACTTCATTGATGCAGAGTGATTGGCGCCGGATTAATTTAAAATCGCCTGGCAATTGAAGACCACCCAGCAGCGGTGCTTGATTACATTTTATTTACAATTAATTGTATGACGAATTATACAAATTCAGTTTCGTTTAATAAATTTAATATCTAATTTCCTCAGTTAAGATTTAAATTCACAACTGCAGAATCGTTCTCTAAACGAGTGAACTGATTTCTGTTCGAAACTGATAGAGGATTAAAATCGATCCTAATGCAGGTTTTGCGGTAATCACTGACTGGAAAGGCAGAATTGCAGTATGTTTCAAGCGGAATCGATCAATCTGTTTCAAATGCAACCCAACTGAATGTATCGATAAAAAATAATTAAAAGTCTGCGGATACGGCTCCGTTTGTGAGGCGGTGGGTGGCTCTTAGAAGAGCCTTTGTTTTGTGCTCGGGAGGAAGTGGGAGTTTTTCAGCCGCCGAAGCCATAGAGAGTGCGGCCCTGGCGTTTCAGAGCGTACACCACATCCATGGCAGTCACCGTCTTGCGCTTGGCGTGTTCAGTGTAGGTGACCGCATCCCGGATCACATTCTCCAGGAAAACCTTCAGCACCCCGCGGGTCTCCTCGTAGATCAGACCCGAGATCCGCTTGACGCCGCCACGGCGAGCCAGACGGCGAATGGCCGGTTTGGTGATGCCCTGGATGTTATCACGGAGCACTTTACGGTGCCGCTTGGCTCCGCCTTTGCCCAGTCCTTTGCCTCCTTTCCCTCTGCCAGACATGATGCTGCTTCACTCAAGGTCGCTGCTCACTGACAAACTGCCTGCTGCTGTCTCCTTTTATACACAGCGCCCCGACCTGCCCGAGAAACGCGCAGAGAGACAGAGGCGGGGAGGGGAGGAGACAGAGTCAGAGTGACGGACAGAGCCGAGAGCGGCCTCTCATCGTCCAGCTCCGCCTTCACTTTACCACAACCGCCAATTTCCAACGATTCATCCGACACGAAGCGCTCCAGCGAAAAACAAAACTCCCTCACACACCACGTACATACTATGGGTTTTCTGGGAATTTGCCGATTCTCCTGCTTTAAATTAAAGGAAGTGCTTTTCCATTCTACAAATCCCCGAGGACCTCGGTCTGTCCCTCCCGGCCCCATGACCAGTGTCAGCGCCCTCACACACAGCAGTTGGTGGGAGAGGGTGCAGTCACTTCCAGTGATGAGGGGGTTGATTCATTAGAACAATTGTTCCTCTGGGTCGTCAGGGAAATGAAAGACTGGTCACATACAAGAACAGGATACATAACCAGATATATAGACCGCGCTTCTGGCGCCTTCTAAAGCCCAGGTAAAGGGGTGGCTGAGGAGCTGGTGCGAGGTGGGTGGTTCTTCAGGTACAAGGATCTTTGGGTCTCAAGGGAAACGAGAGGCGGGTCCAAGGAGGAGGGGAGCCAATATGTTTCCGGGGAGCCTTCTTCGTGCTGCATGGAAGGGTTTAAACGAGCAGGGATGTTAAGTCCTACACACTGGTTTTAGAGAACTAGGTTAAAAAAACAGCAGGACTTCCAGGATTGTAATCGCGGAATTGTGACCAAAACCATGCGCTAGTGTGGTGAGAAATCGATGTTTCGCGCAGTTTAATATGTTGCTGAGGAACTGATGCAGGAGGGAGGTTTTCAGATTCATGGATTCATGGGTGGTCCAGGCAGCTGGGAGACCGGGACAAACAAGACCATTTGCATTTGAACCGGACGGGAACCAATATCTTCACCAGGAGGTTTGATGGTGTCACTTGGCAGAGTTTGAACTGGAGTAGCAAGTGGGAGAATGTATGTCTGACAAGACAGTCTGAAAAGAACGAGAGCCAATGTCAGGCTAATAAACATGGTGGGATTGCTGGGCTGAAATGAGTTTATTTCAACATTAGGAGTTTTATGTCATCGGACGGACAGGGCTGGCAGCTCAACATTCCTGGGTTTGATTGTTTTACATGTGAGTGGGGGTGGGAGGGGGGGTTAAAAGATGCAGAGGTTACCCCACTGGGAATGTCACTGCAAACTGGAAGGTTCATTTACAGAGGCAATCTGCAGTTACACTGTTGGGATGTTTGCACTGGCCCCACAATAACCAGTGGGGGGACTTTATCTTCCCTAGAATTGACTGGAATTTGCTCAATACTAAGAAGCGCAAGATTTCTTCAGTGAATCTGAGGAAAGTTTGAAACATTATGTCGAGCCCAACCAGAGTTGAGAACATGTGGGAATTAGTTTTGGGAAATGAACCAGACCAGGAGACAGCCAAGACTCAATGAAAATTTTGGGATCTTATATTTTTCTGAGTTATGAGTAAGAATAAAATTAGATCTTGTAAGAAGGTACTAAATTGCAGGAGGGCAAGTTAGGACGTAGTAAGACAGAAGCCAAGGGGCATTGATTGGGAGCAGCCACATGTGGGAGTTGTTTAAAGACAACCAGGTCAGAGTTAAATATTGAGGTACAGGATTTATGCACATTTGCAAAGGCATGGCCTGCTTAGGGACAATCAGCATGGTTTTGTGTGGGCAGATCATGCTTGACAAAGTTGCTCGAGGTTTGTGAGGTGATGACAGAGACTAAGGTATAGGAGTAGAATTAGACCATTTGGCCCATCGAGTCTGCTCTGACATTTCATTGTGGCTGATCCATTTTTCCTCTCAGCCCCAATCTCCTGCCTTCTCCATGTGTCCCTTCATGCTCTGACCAATCAAGAATCTATCGATCTCTACCTTAAATATACCTTGGCCTCCACAGCTGCTGCCTGTGACAACGAATTCCACAGATTCACCACTCTCTCTAAAGAAATTCCTCCTCATCTCCATTCTAAAAGGATGCTCCTCTATTCTGCGGCTGTGTCCTCTGGTCTTACACTCCCATCCTCTCCACATCAACTTTATCACAGTGATAGGTTTCAATTAGTCATCCCTCATTGTTCTCAATTCCAGTGAATAAAAGGCCCAGAGCCATGAAATGTTCTTCATATGACAAGCTGTTTGATCCTGGAATCATTTCAGAGAATCTCGTTTGAAACCCATCCAGTTTCAGCTCACCCTTCCATACAGGGCCCAAAACTGCTCCCAATACTCCAAGTGAGACTTTGCCAGTACTTCATAAAGTCTCAACATTACAGTCTTGTTTTTATATTCCAGTCCTCTTGAAATGAATGCTAACATCACAGTTGCCTTTCTCAGCAGAGACCCAACCTGCAAATTAGCCTTTAGAGAATCCTGCACAATGACTCCCAAATCCCTTTGTACCTCAATTTTTTGTATCTTCTCTCCATTTAGAAAATAATCAACCCTACTATTTCTTCAACCAAAGTGCATGACCATACACTTCCCAATTCTGTATTCCATCTGCCACTTCTTTGCCCATTCTCTTCATCTGTCTGTCCTTCCCTATTTCCTCAAAAATACCTGCACCTCCACCTGTCTCTTCATATCATCTGCAAATTTTGCAATAAATTCATGAATTCCATCATCCAAATCATTGACATATAATGTGAAAAGAATGAGACCCAACATCTTGGTGCTTGATGAGGGCAAGGCTGTGGACATGATCCACATAAACCTCAGTACGGCATTTGAAAAAGAGCAGTGGGATTCAATATAAATTGCAATTTCAATTCAGAAATGGCTTTCTCATAGAAGGCTAAGTTGGGCTGGAAGTCTGTGAGCAGTGGTGATCCACAAGGATTGATGCTGGGAATTATGTTGTTTCTGATACATATCGATGTTTGGATGAAAATGTTGATGGGCGGTTTACAAGTCTACAGGTGACAGCAAGATAGGTGGAATTGTGGACAGTGTAGATATTGATCAATGCACACAGTGGGATACAGATCACAAACAGATATGCAGAGTAGCTGCAGAAGGAATTTAATCTGGGAGGGAATGTGGCGTTGCAGTTTGGGAGGTCAAATGAAAGAAGAAAGTATAATGTTAATAACTGACCCCTTCACAGCATTGGTGTAAAGAGTGATCTTGGGATCCAGGCACATAGTTCACTGAATGTGGCTACACAACAGGATAAGGTGTGCAGAATGCTGGTTTCCACTGGTCAGGGTGTTAAGCATAAGAGTAAGGGTGTCATGTAATATAACGTACAGGGAATGGACCCTGTGCAGGTAGGTGTATTCACCTCCTTCAAGTCAGTATTTAGTCGATGGACCGTTGGCAGCAATTACAACCATGAGTCTATGTGGATAGGTCACTATCAGCTTTGCACATCTGGACACTGCAATTTTTCCCATTCTTCCTTACAAAACTGCTCAAGGTCTGTCAGAATGCACAGAGTTTATGAGTGAACAGCCCTTTTCAAGTCCAGCCACAGACTGAGGTCTGGACTCTGACTTGGCCACACCAGGACATGAACTGTGTTGTCTTAAGGCATTCCTGTGCAGCTTTGGTTTTAAGCTCGCAGTCATTGTCTTGCTGGAAAACAAATCTTTTCTGAAGTCTCAGTTCTCTTGCAGATTGCATTAGGTACAGCTCATCCTTAGGGAATGTGTGGTTTGTGGAAGGATGATGATCTGAGGAGCTGGGTGACAGGCAGAAAAGGCAAAGCGATGAAGAGAAAGGAATCCAATAGGAGAGAACTTTGGACCATGGGATGACACGAAGGAGGTGGAGAACCAGACAGAGTTGATGGGCAGGTCATGAGGGGGTGTGAAGAGAGGTGAAGGGGTTAAATGGTATCAGAATGGGGGAAAAGAAGTGGGGGTGAGGGAAACAGAGTGCAGTGATATCCGGAATTGGTAGAAATCAATGTTCATTCTATCAAGATTGGAGGCTGCACAGTCAGAAAATGAGGTGTTGTTCGGCTAACCTGTATTTGGCTTCGTCGTAGCAGTAGAGGAGGCCACATGCAAACATGTTGGTGATGGCTCTCTGCTGGTCAGGGTCGACCATGGATATTGCGCCCTAGCTGTGGAAGTCGATATGCAAGTCGGGGAAGTACGATACGTAAAGCAAGTCAGGGACGTACGAAACGTAAAGCAAGTCAGGGACGTATGAAACGTAAAGCAAGTCGGGGACGTACGAAACGTAAAGCAAGTCAGGGACGTGCGAAACGTAAAGCAAGTCAGGGACGTACGAAACGTAAAGCAAGTCAGGGAAGTACGATACGTGAAGCAAGTCGGGGACGTACGATACGTAAAGCAAGCAGTCGCCCATGCAGGAGCTGATGAATCCAGAGCAACAGCGGAGACCGATGGAGTCAAGCACCAGCGGTGTCGCAGGATTGCCAGTCTGCACTGAACATCAGACCATCAGACCGACAAGGAGTTAGTGTTCACAGTGGGGACACAGAAAACATCCCACAGATATCTGATGGTGACATTTCAATATTGTGCCATAATGTGTAACAACCGCTGTCTCCAGGGAGAAACTAATGGGACTAAAAGCAAACATTACCAGGTCCCAACGACCTGCAATAAAGTCTGGAGAGAAAGGAGAGACATTGAAGTCTGTCAAAACTCACTGTTACAGAAAGGTCCCAGTTAGTTGAAAACCATTGTTGAAGAAGGGCGGAAGGCAACTGTAGTCCTGTTAACTTCACTTCAGGTACTGGAGTCGATAATCTATCAAGAAATAGCAAATCATTTCGAAAAGTTTAATGTCATTGAACTAAGTCAACAGGGTTTACAGTCAGATTCACACAGCACAGAAACAAGACCTTCAGCTCAAATTGTCCACTATGACCAAAGTTTCCATCTGAGTTCGTGGTCTGTAACCCCCTCACCACCACCAACTGGAAAAGTTGCCCTTCAGGTTCCTATTAAATCTCATCTTAAACCAATGCCCTCCAGTTCTTGATTCCCCAACACTGGCAAAATAATTGTTATCTTTGACCCAACTCAGGCCCCTTATTATTTTTTACACCTCTGCAATATCATTACTCATTCTCCAACATTCCAGGGAAAATTGACCAAAACGCTTTCCACAAATCAGTCCTTCAAGATCCAGCAACATCCTCGTAAATCTCCTCTGCTCTCTTCCCAGCTTAATGGTGTCTGTCAGACAGCAGGGTCACTGAAACTAAACACTATTTGCGAAATGCGGCCAAACCAACGTGTTGGACAACTGCAACATTTCATCCCAGCTTCTATATTCGGTGCCCTGACTGAAGGCCAGTGTTCCAAAAGCCTCTTCACCACCCTGTCCATCTGGAACCTGGTCTTGGACCCTGTAACCTGGGTTGTTGAATGTTCAGTCATGTTTGACAAACATACCAGAGATTTGAGACTTTACAGAGGAAGTTGGAGAAGTGGTGTTATTGGATTTTTGGGAGCCATTTGCCAAGGTGCCACATGTCAGGCTGGTGCACAAGACCAGAGCTCAGTACTGGGAAGGAAGTGTGTTAATACTGACTGAAGACTGGTTACCATACTGAGACAGAATAACAGGTCTGTTTCAGACTGGGATGATATTACTAGTGGAGTTTCCCAGTGACCAGTTCTGGATCGACAATGATTTATTATTGATATTAATGACCTAGAGGAGGGAGTTCAATGACAGGGAATGTGGTGGGAGACATGTTGTGATTGGACATTTCATCTCTCCAACAGGATAAGAAGAAGCTGGTGAGTAGAATACTTGGTAAATGGAGTTTAATGTGGTGAAGTATGATGGCGTGTAGAGTGGTAGGAGGAATCAAAAGTCAGACTGTGATTTATGTGGAGATAAATTGTAAACGAGAGAAATAGAGAGGGGTCAAGGTGCTGAACTACACAACAAAATAGAGATGGATGCAGTGAGTGGTTCATAAAACCATATATGACCAAGGTTCAGAGCTGAATGGTTCATTGACATTCACTGCTGGGTTGTTGGTGCGGAGAAACAGAGAAATGTTGTTACTGTGACAGACAAGTGCACAATGATGGATTTTGGGAAGTTAAAGCAGGTCAGGACATATCCAGTGAATGGAGGGTCCTGAGGAGTGTTGATGAAAGAGAAACCTGGGGCACAGGTGCGTAATTCCCTGAAAGTGCCAACACAGGTAGAAAAGGTGGTGAAGAAGGAACACGACATGCTTGTCTTCATTGGCAAAGGCTCTGAGAGGAGTTGGGTCATCACATTACAGTTGTACATATCAATAATGACACCACACCAGGAGTACCCTGTGCAGTTCTGGTCACATGAGAGGAAGGATGTGATTAAGCTGGAAAGGTGCACAAACGATTCACAGGAATGTTATCTGGACTGGGGGCTTGAGTTACAAGGAAAGATCAGACCGACTGGGACTGTCTTCCCTGGAGTGAAGGAGACTGAGAGGAGACCTGACAGAAGTTTATAAAACTATGAGAGGTGTAGACAAGGTAAACAGGCAGAATCATTTTGCCAGGGTAGAAATATCAAATATGAGAAGGTGCAGCTTTAAAATGCCAGGGTGAGAATTTAAAGGTGGACGTTAGGGCAGGTAAGATTTCTGTTTCTGTACAGAGAGTGGTGAGGGCCGGGTATGGGCTGCCATGGGGAGTGGTGGAAGCAGATACGATAATGACATTTAACAGGGTTTTAGACAAGTCCATGAATATTCAGAGAATTTAAGCACATGAATTATAAGCAGGCAGAAGAGATTAAGTTTCATTTGGCATCGTGTTCAGCACAGACATCATGGGAAGAAGGGTCTGTTCCTGTGCTGTACTGTTCTGTGTTCTCGGTGAGCCTCAGTGACAGGGGAGTCTTTAGCCAGGGTCACAGTCAGGTGTAGCTGTGGTAAGGAGAGAGACTGCACGATGGTGCATTACCTCCCTGGTACCAGGGACAGGGATGGAACTGAACAAGTACAGGCCATTCTGAAAGGGCAGGGTGAGCAGCCAGAGGTCGTGGTCCATATTGGCTCTAACAAAAGAGACAAAGTCCTGCAAAGAGAACTTAGGGAGTTGGGGAAAAGTTAAGTAGAAACTCTGGTGGGGGGTGGGGATAATCCCAGTACCACTCGCTAGCGAGGGAAGGAAAAAAAAAGGTATCACAGTTCCGGCCCAAAACGGTGACTTTTCGTTTCCACGGATGCTGCCCGACCTGCTGAGTTCCTCCAGCGTGGTGTGCATGTTGCTTTGACCCCAGCATCCGCAGAGTATTTTGTGTTTACAGAGATCCAGCTGAGAGAAGGGCAAGACTGGAAGTGAAACATTCCAGGATTCAGATGATTCAGACAGTCCAGAGGGAGGTGAATGAGGTTGGGGATCTGTACGGCTGATCAGGCAGAATGTCACAAGGTCGAGGTCACTCTGGAGGCTCCTCCAGTCAGACAATGTGGGTGAAGTTCAGGAATAAGAAAGGAGCAATCCCCGTGCTAGGATTATACTGGAAGCCTCACAACGGCCAGTAAGAGAGGAACAGATATGTCGGCAGGTTATGGACTGATGTAAAAACTACAGAGTAGATGTGGTGAGTGAATAATCTCCCCAGAGTAACTGGGACTCCCTTGCACCCTCAGGCTTGGATGGAGCATTATCTGTGTTCAGGAAGATTTCCTGAAACAATATGTGGTCTACCAGGGAGGGGGACATTCTTGACTTCACCTTGGGAAATATGGGACTCAGCAGAGTGGTGGCAGGAACAACCAGTGTTCAAAGAGGAATTAGACAGGTCCTTCAGGGGAAATGACCTGCAGAGTTGTGGGTGCAGTGGGGAATGGGATTGTGGAAATGTTGTAGCAGGAGTTGGTATAAATTTGATGGGTCAAATAGTCTCGACGATCACAGAATGATTCTCTGCCCAATAATAGTCTGAAAAAAATCACTCTGGTCGCCAGTGAATCTACCAAACTCCAGGATGGACAAGATCAATTGTGTAATAAGGACACACTTCTGTTGAAACACTGACACTATATATCAAGCACACTGAGCTGCCAGAGCACAGCACCGGCCAGTGAGGACACAGACCAGTACAACACCCAGCTCTCTACTACAAAGTTCAAAGCTGAAAATAAATGTATTATCAAAATACATTTCTGTCACCATATACAACCCTGAGATTAGTTTTCTTGTGGGCATACTGCTGGTTTGTTAGAGCGGTTGGGGAGGGTTTAAACTAATTTGGCAGGAGCATGGGAACTGGTGTGAAAGGATGCAGGATAGGACAGATGGTAAAGAAAGCAAAGATCGCATGCAGTCACACTGTCAGGAAGGGCAGGCAGATGATAGGACATAACTGCAGCCAGCAGGGTGAGTATCAGTGCATGAGGGATGCAGAATCAATAAGGGTAGCAAATGCAGAACTCAAACTGTTATATCTCAATACACGGAGTGTAAGAAATAAGGTGGATAATCTTATTGCCCTATTACGGATTGTCATGTTTAATGTTGTGACCATCACTGAATCACGGCTGAAGAATGTTTGTATTTGGGAGCTAAATGCCCCAGGTTACACGTATCAGAGGGATAGGAAGGTAGGCAATGGGGATGGCGTGGCTCTGCTGGTAAAGAATGGTAACGAATCAGTAGAAAGATGTGACACAGGATCGGAAGATGTTGAATCCTTGTGAGCTGAGTTTAAAAACTGCAAGTGTAAAAAGGACGTTGATGGTAGTTGTATACAGGCCTCCCAACAGTTGCTGGTATGTGGACCACAGATTACAACAGGAAATAGAAAAGGCAGGTCAAAAGGGCAATGTTGTGGGAGATTTCATCGGAGTCATGGGAGATTTTAACATGCAGGTCGATTGGGAAAAATCAGGTTGGAAATAGATCTCGAGAGTGAGTTTGGTGAATGCCGAACAGATGGCTTTTTGGAGCAGTTTGTCATTGAGCTACTAGGGGAACAGCTATACTGGATTGTGTGTTATTGAATAAACTGGAGGTGATTAGGGAGCTTAAGGTAAAAGAACCCTTAGGAGGCAGTGATCTCAGTATCATTGAGTTCAACCTGAAACTGGATAGGGAGAATGTACAGTCTGACACAGCAGTGTTTCAGTGGAGTAAAGGCAGTTACAGTGGTATGAGAGAAGAGTTGGCTAAAATAAATTGGAAGGAGATGCTGGCAGGGATGGCAGCAGAGAAGCAACAGTTTCTGGGGAGAATGAGGGAGGTGCAGGATGAATGTATTCCAAAAACAAATAAATACTCAAATGGCAAAATAGTACAACCGTGGCTGACAAGGAAATCAAAGCTAATGTAAAACCAAAAGGGAGGTGTGATGAGAATACACATAAAATTAAGATGTTTGCTGGCCTGGGTTAGCATCAGTGGCATCAGCAGTTGGTCTGCCACCTGTCCTCAGGGGGAAGGAGAGATAAGGAACAATGAAGCAGCATGTGGAGATGGTAATGAAGGAGCCATCAGTCTGGGTATTGCCAAGATCGGCTCCCCCTTTGAACCCTGAACTGTTTAAAGTGATGGACAGGCGATGTGAAGATGTGTAATGAGGGGGGGGGGGAGAGAGAGAGAGAGAGACACACACACACACACTCCCCCTTTGAACCCTGAACTGTTTGAAGTGATGGACAGGCGATACCCCAGCAGGGGGATAAAAAGGGACAGGTTCGCTAAGGCAGGACACACGACACCCGAGGTAACGAGACCCTGGAAGCGGTGCGCCTCTCACAAGTCGGTGAGAAGCTCTTGGATGGCTGATCGGGGGATCAGCCTTAAACGCACAGGGTGGAAAGGTACGATCAGCGGGAACCCGGTGGGTGTCCACCCTCGCTTGGGTGCCGGGTTCACTGCAGAGGATCGACCGCATCTGGAGGAGGGTCACAGACGGTGACCTCAGGTGACATCACCAAGGACCTGCCTGGAAGCTGTTTGTGAGCCATATCGCCGGTCTAGTGAGTGGAAGCCGTGTCTGAATGATCAGTCGTTCCCATTCTCTCTCTCTCGCTCCCCCCACGTTGTCTATCGCCATGGCAACGATTACTGCGAACTGAACTAAATTGGACTGAACTTTTGTGTCACTTTGAAATTTGGTCATTTACCCCTAGACAACGATAGAGCTTGATTGATGCTGTTATCTTAATTCTGTGCACATGTGTGTTTATCATTGCTGAACTGCTGCATTTATTATCCTTTCAATTACTGTGTTGCTTGTTTCTTTAATAAAACTTTCTTAGTTCCAGTAATCCAGACTCCAACTGAGTGATCCATTTCTGCTGGTTTGGCAACCCAGTTACGGGGTACGTAACAGAGGGCATATAACAAAGCAAGGCAGCAGAGAGGGAAATATAGACCAGTTAGACTGACCTCAGTGGTTGGGAAGATATCGGAGTCAATTATTGAAGAGTATTGGAAACACAGGACAAGAAAGGACAAAGTCAGCACGGTTTCCTTAAGGGAAAGTCTTGCCTGATGAACCTGTTGGAATACCTTGAGGAGATTACACGCAGGATGGATAAAGGGGATGCACTGATGTCATATACTTGGACTTTCAAAAGGCTTTCTTTGACAAGGTGCCACAAATGATCGTGGCAATAAAAGGATTAATGCATGAGGGTGACCACTAGAAGTGGGAATGGTGCTGGAGATGGACAGACCTGGAGTTTCCAGGATGCTGAGACCAGAGATTCAGTGGGTTGGTCAAACCTGAGGTCAGGCTGTAAATAGTTTGGTGACTACCACGACTGGAAAGGGGAAGAGACAGACAGTGCAATGTCTCCCTGTGGCTGTGACCCTCAGCAACAAGTACACTCCTTTGGATACCCCTGGAAGAGTGACAAACCAGAGAGCAGCAGCCTGTCATGTCAGTGATACTGACACCCCGGTCCGATGCTCCGCGGGAGGAAAGGTCAATCACAGCAGTGATGACAACAGACTCACAGTATAGGGGATGTGCAGGAGATTCTGTGACAGCAAGAGAAATGCCACAGCGGGGTGTCGCCTCCTGGGTACTGGGGTCAGGCACGTCTCAGATGTGCAGGGTTTCCTAATGATAAACTTGCCAGTTGATTTGGTGGTACGGAAATCAAATGCAACGTCAGCATTCATTTCAAGACTACAACACAAAAGCAAGAATGTAATGCTCAGAGTTTATAAGGCATTGGTCCGATCACACTTGGAGTATTGTGAACTGTTTTGGGCCCCTTATCTAAAAAGGTACGTGCTCGCATTGGAGAGGGTCCAGAGGAGGTACACAAGAATGATCCAAGCAATAAAAGGGTTAATGCACGAGGATTGTTTGCTGCCCTGGGCCTGTACTCGCTACACTTTACAAGAACGAGGGAATCTCATTGAAACCTATCAAAAATAGAAAGACCTACAATGGAGTGGGGAGGATGTTTCCGATAGTGGGGCAGCCTGGGATCACAGGGCACAGCCTCAGAATACTAGGACATCCTGTTAGAACAAAGATCAGGAATAATTTCCATACCAAGGGGTAGTGCATCTGCACAGCCTGTGTCAGGATGTTGTTCATTGACTATAGCTCAGTGTTTAATACCATCAATCCCACAGTCCTGATTAATAAGCTGCAGAACCTGGTCTCTCTGCAACTCGATCCTCGACTTCCTAAACGGGAGACCACAATCTGTGCGGATTAATGGAGATGGGCTAACCCCTATTGACATCAGTGGATCTGGGGTTGAGACGGTAAACAGCTTTAAGTTCCTCAGCATCAGCATACCCGAGGATCTCACGCAGTCTGCACACACCAGCTGAGTGGTGAAAAAGGCACAACAGCGTCGCTTTCACCTCAGACGGGTGAGGAAGTTTGCTATGAGCCCCCAAATCCTAAGAACTTTCTACAGGGGCAAAATTGAGAACATCCTGAATGGCTGCATCACTGTCTGGTATGGAAACTGCATCTCCGTTAATCGCAGGACTCTACAGAGAGTGGTGCAGACAGCCCAGCGCCATCTGTAGTTGTGAACTTCCCATGACTGAGGACACTTACAACAGAAGGTGTGAGAAAAGGGCCTGAAGGATCACTGGGGACCTGAGTCACCCCAACCACAATCTATTCCAGCTGCAACCATCCGGGAAACAGGACCGCAGCATAAAAGCCAGGACACACAGGCTCCGGGACAGCTTCTTCCACCAGGCCATCAGACTGATTAACTCACACTGATTTGAGTGTATTTCTATGTTACACTGGCTGTTCTATTTATTATAAATTAATATAAATTACTATGATTGTAAATTGCACATTTAGACAGAGATGTAACAAAAATTTTTACTCCTCATGTACATGAAGGATACAAGAAATAAAGTCAATTCAAATTGATATCTCCTCCTCGCTGACAATCAACACTGACACTGGTGCACCTCAGGGATTGTGCTTAGCCGACTGCTCCACTCCCCCTCTACCCATGACTGTGTGACTAAGCGTAGCTCAAAAGCCGTCCATAAATATGCTGGATACAACCGTTGCTGGTACAATCTCAGATGGAGAGGAGAGGACTTACAGGAGCAAGATTTACCAGCTAGTTGAGTGGTGTTGCAGCAACAACCTTGTGCTTAATGTCTGTGCGACAAAAGAGCTGATTGAAGGAAAGGTACGATGAGGGAACACAAACCAATCCTCAGAGAGGGATGAGAAGTGGAGAGAGTGAACAATTTCAAGTTCCTGGATATCAATATCTCCGAGGATCTAACCTGGTCCCAACATATCGATGCAGCTACAGTATAAATAAGGCATGACAGCGGATATGTTTCATAAGGAGTTTGGAGAAAGTTGATTTCTCAATTTAAAACAGACAAAACTGCTCTAGATGTATTCTATATATGTTATTTCTGTTTTTGCACTGTTTTCAATCTACAAAATAAACATATCCATACACACACATACTGTAATTTATTTATTCTTTCTATATTATCATGTACAGCATTGAACTGCTGCTGCTACATTAACAAATTTCATGACACATGTCGGTGGTAATAAACCTGATTCTGGTTCGGACTCTGAATTCATCCCCACAGACGGCTGTGGCCAATTCATTGGGTATATTTAATGTGGATGTTCTTGATTGTGGGTGGGATGGGAGGGATAAGGATCGGTGATGGTCTCCCGAATGACCTGCCAGAGGAGGTGGTGGAGGCAGAAACGCACAAGTCTCTGTTCATGAACACTTCTCAGGAACCTGTCATTCACTGTGTACATCCTGTCCTGGTTAAACTTCCCAGTGCTGGATCCATTGCTGTTTTCCATCTGTATTAACGATCTGGATGAGAATGTGGTAAACTGGATCAGCAAGTTTGCAGATAACACCAAGATTAGGGGTGCAGTGGACAGCAAGAAAGGCTAGAAAATATTGAGATGGGACGTTGTCCAGCTGTTAAAATGGCAGATGGAATTTAATGCAGATATTATGATGTGTGTGTAACAAAAGTTTAACGAGAGAAATATGTGGTTTAAAGAGGATGAGGAAAAGCAAGCAGGCTGCGAGTGGAACGGCTCAGGATTTCCAGAGCGAAGGCATTTTACTACTCGGAGTAAAGAGAGGCAAGACTGCACAGGTACATGACGTCAGCCAGTAGAGCGGGAAAAGGTTAAAAAGAAGACCGCCATATCCAGCGGGCAGCAGAATGAGAGGGCTTTGGCTCAACTGGTTTAGGTGGTAATGCGGCGAGGTAGGTTTACCTGTGTTAATTGCGGAAAGGAAGTATGTGTGTGACACTGGTGTTCTGTGCTCGGTGCCAGATGTGGTAAGTTCTGGAGTCTCCCAGCCTCCTGGACGGGAATATCCGCACCCGTGTGTTGAGCTGTGGCTCCTAAGGGATCGCGTCAGGGAACGGGAGTTGCAGCTCGTTGACCTTCGTCTAGTCAGGGAGAGCAAGGAGGTGATACAAGGATGATCACACCGGGACCACAGGAGACAGACAAGTGGTTAACAGTCAGGAGAGGGAAGGGGAAGAGTCAGGTACCAGAGAGTAGCTCTGTGGCTGTCCCCCTGAACAATAAGTACTCCTGTTTGAGAACTGTTGGTGGGGCGGGGTGGGACAGTCTTCCTGGGGGAAGCAACAGCAGCCGAGCCACTGGCACAGAGCCCGGCCCTGTGGCTCAGAAGGGTAGGGAAAGAAAGAGAAAGGCCTTAGTGATAGGGGACTCTTTAGTTAGGCACTCTGTGAATGCAGGAAAGAAACACGGATGGTAGTTTGCCTCCCAGATGCCAGGGTCCAGGAAGTTTCAGATCGCGTCCAAAATATCATGCAGTGGAATGGAGAACAGCCAGAGGTTGTGGTACATATTGGTACCACTAACATAGGTAGGAAAAGGGTGGAGGTCCTGAACACAGTCTACAGGGAGTTAGGGAGGAAGTTGAGAAGCAGGAGAGCAAAGTTAGTAATCTCGGGATTACTCCCTGTGCCACGCGACAGTGAGTATAGGAATAGAATGAGCTGGCGGATAAATGCGTGGCTGAGGGATTGAAGCAGGGGGCAGGGATTCAGATTTCTGGATCATTGGGACCTCTTTTGGGGCAGGTGTGACCTGTACAACAAGGACGAGTTGCACTTGAATCCCACGGGGACCAATATCTTGTGGGGAGGTTTGCTACTGAGGAGAGTTTAAACTAGAACTGTTGGGGGGTGGGGACCGAATTGAAGAGACTGGGGAAGAGGCGGTTGGCTCACAAATAGAGAAAGCTTGGAGACAGTGTGTGAGGGAGGACAGGCAAGTGATAGAGAAGGTACATGCTCAGACCAACAGTTTGAGATGTGTCTATTTTAACGCAGGGAGTATTGTGAACAAAGCAGATGAGCTTAGAGCATGTATCACTACTTGGAGCCATGATGTGGTGGCCATTACAGAGACTTGGATGGCTCAGGGACAGGAATGGTTACTTCAAGTGCCGGGTTTTAGATGTTTCAAGAAGGATAAAGAGGGAGGCCAAAGTGGTGGGGCGTGGCACTGTTGATCAGAGATAGTGTCATGCCTGCAGAAAAGGAGGACGTCATGGGAGGATTGTCTACAGAGTCTCTGTGGGTGGAGGTTAGGAACAGGAAGGGGTCAATTACTCTACTGGGTGGTTTTCATAGGCCACCCAATAGTAACAGGGATATCGAGGAACAGATAGGGAAACAGATCCTGGAAATGAGTAATAACAACAGAGTTGTCGCAGTGGGAGATTTTAATTTCCCAAATGTCAATTGGCATCTCCCCCGAGCAAGGGGTTTAGATAGGGTGGAGTTTGTTTGGTGTGTTCAGAAAGGTTTCTTGACACAATGCGTAGATAAGCCTACAAGAGGAGAGACTGTACTTGATTTGGTATTGGGAAATGAACCTGGTCAGGTGTCAGTTCTCTCAGCAGGGCAGCATTTTAGAGATAGTGATCATAATTCTATTTCCTTTACAATAGCATTGGGAGAGATAGGAACAGACAAGTTAGAAAAGTGTTTAATTGGAGTAAGGGGAATTATGAGGCTATCAGATAGAAACTTGGAAGCTTAAATTGGGAACAGATGTTCTCAGGGAAAGGTACGGAAGAAATGTGGCAAACATTCAGGGGATATTCGTGTGAAGTTCTGCATAGGTACATTCCAATGAGACAGGGAAGTTATGGTAGGGTACAGGAACCGTGGTGTACAAAGGCTGTAGTAAATCTAGTCAAGAAGAAAAGAAAAGCTTACAAAAGGTTAAGAGAGCTAGGTACTGTTAGAGATCTAGAAGATTGTCAGGCTAACAGGAAGGAGCTTAAGAAGGGGCCATGAGAAGGCCTTGGCGGGCAGGATTAAGGAAAACCCCAAGGCACTCTACAAGTATGTGAAGAGCAAGAGGATACGACGTGAAAGAATAGGACCTATCAAATGTGACAGTGGGAAAGTGTGTACGGAACCGAAGGAAATAGCAGAGGTACTTAATGAATACATTACTTCAATATTCACTACAAAAAAGGATCTTGATGATTGGTGTGATGACTTGCAGTGGACTGAAAAGCTTGAGCATGTAGATATTAAGAAAGAGGATGTGCTGGAGCTTTTGGAAAGCATCAGGTTGGATAAGAGGCCGGGACCAGATGATATGTACCCCAGGATACTGCGGGAGGCAACGGAGGAGATTGCTGAGCCTCTGGCGATGATCTTTGCATCATCAATGGGGACAAGAGAGGTTCCGGAGGACTGAGGATGTTGTTCCCTCATTCAAGAAAGGGAGTAGAGATAGCCCAGGAAATTATTGACCAGGGAGTCTTACTTCAGTGGTTGGTAAGCTGATGAAGAAGATCGTGAGAGGCAGGATTTATGAACATTTGGAGAGGTATAATATGATTAGGAATAGTCAGCATAGCTTTGTCAAGGGCAGGTTGTGCCTTACGAGCCTGATTGAATTTTTTGAGGATGTGACTGAACACATTGATGAAGGGAGAGCAGTAGATGTAGTGCATATGGATTTCAGCAAGGTATTTGATAAGGTACCCCATGCAAGGCTTATTGAGAAAGTAAGGAGGCATGGGATCCAAGGGGACAATGTTTTGCGGATCCAGAACTGGCTTGCACACAGAAGGCAAAGAGTGGTTGCAGACGGGTCATATTCTGCATGGAGGTCGGTGATCAGTGGTGTGCCTCAGGGATCTGTTCTGGGACCCTTACTTTTTGTGATTTTTATAAATGAACTGGATGAGGAAGTGGAGGGGTGGGTTAGTAAGTTTGCTGATGACACAAAGGTTGGGGGTGCTGTGGATAGTGTGGAGGGCTGTCAGAGGTTACAGTGGGACATTGATAGGATGCAAAACTGGGCTGAGAAGTGGCAGGTGGAGTTCAACCCAGATAAGTGTGAAGTGGTTCATTTTGGTAGGTCAAATATGATGACAGCATATAGTATTAATGGTAAGACCAAGGCAGTGTAGAGGACCTGAGGGATCTTGGGGTCAGAGTCCATAGGATATTCAAAGAGGCTGCGCAGGTTGACTATGTGGTAAAGAAGGCATACGCTTCATTGGCCTTCATCAATTGTGGAATTGAAATTAGGGGCTGAGAGGTAATGTTGCAGCTCGATAGGACCTTGGTCAGATCCACTTGGAGGACTGTGCTCAGTTCTGGTCGCCTCACTACAGAAGGATGTGGAAACCACAGAAAGGTGCAGAGGAGAATTACAAGGATGTTACCTGGATTGGGGAGCATGCCTTATGAGAATAGGTAGAATGAACTCGGCCTTTTCTCCTTGGAGCGATAGAGGATGAGAGGTGACCTGATAGAGGTGTATAAGATGATGAGAGCATTGACTGTGTGGATAGTCAGAGGCTTTTTCCCAGGGCTGAAATGGCTGCCACAAGAGGGCATAGGTTTAACGTGCTTGGGTGTAGGTACAGAGGAGATGTCAGGGTAAGTTGTTTTTTTTTCTTTATTTTAAACGCAGAGAGTGGTGAGTGCATGGAATGGGCTGCAAGCAATGGTGGTGGAGGCTGATACGATAGGGTCTTTTAAGAGACGTTTGGATAGATACATGGAGCTTAGAAAGACAGAGGGCTATGGGTAACCCTAGTAATTTCAAAGGTAGCTACATGTTTGGCACAACTTTGTGGGCCGAAGGGCCTGCATTGTGCTGTAGGTTTTCTATGTTTCCCATTTCCCCAGAGGGAGGTTACAATCTGGAACACAGTCTGAACGGGTGGTGCAGGCTGGTATTTAAAGACCATCTGGATGAGCATTTGAATCACCAAGGCAGGGTAGGAGACAGACCAAGTTCTGAGTTAGTGGAGACAGATTCTCGATGGTCAGTATGGACATGCAGAAACCACTGACTGTGAAAGTGCAATGGGAACCTGAAACACAGAACTTCAGGATGGTCATACCTAAAACATTCAGTACCCAGTATGATGGGATTGTTGTTGTACATAGGTATTAATGGTCAAATACTGAACCAACCCCCTCAAAAGGCTACCAAAATGCTGCCATTCCCTATGCACCAGTAACAATAGTTTTCTATGGGAATTTGGTGAAGTACTATAGGTGATATTAGGAGAGATGGCTGACAGCTTGGTCACAGTGGGAGGGTGCAAATGTTTTCTCAGAGGATAAGGGGTTCAGTGGAACAAGCTCACAGTTGAGAATGAAGGTGACAAACCCCACTGCAGTGGAGGACTGCTCTGGTCAGGGTTGTACAGGATAGAAACAGACCCTCTGGCCCATCACATTTATGTTCCCCATCATACACCGCTATACTAATCCCACTTTCCTGCATTAGTTTCATATCCCTCTGGGTCTTGCTCACTGAAGCCCCTGTGCATTTGCCTCTAATATTGTTACACAGTTCTCTGTATGTGGCATCACAGGCAGACAGGGTTGTGTGTTCTACTTGCCTTGACAATCAAAGAACTGTCTCTCATTAGAGTAGGACAAAACTGTTTAAAGAGAGATTTAAAGGGGATCTGAGGGGTAAATATTTCACACAGAGAATAGCTGGTATCTAAATCAGTACCAGAAGAGGTGTGGGGGAGGGGGGCAGAAACTCCTCAGGAACCTGTGTACATCCTGCTATGATTTAACCTCCCAAAATAGAGTCACTGATTTATACAGAACTGAAACAGTCCCTTTGGTACAACTCATCCCCGCCGACCAAGTTGTCGACCTAAACTCGTCCCGTCTGCCTGCATTAGGCCCGAATCCCTCTCAACCTTTCCCATCCATGTGACTGTGCAAATATGTTTTAAATATTGTACCTGAGGCAGAGAGCCGGTGCAGTGAGGCGCTGACAGACACTCACTGTTCCGCGGGCAGGAAAGGGAGAGGCCGAAACCCCAACAAGTCGAGACCGACTCCACCATCCCGGACTTACCGCCCACCCCGGACCGTTCCCCAGGAAACGACGTCGCTGAAGGTGGGGCTTTGTGACGTCAGCGCGTCACGGGGCAACAATCACAACGTGTCACGTGACAATGACACGGCAGCCGGGGAGGCGGGGCAGAGGGAGCTGTCAATCAGCAGAGCGGCTGAAAAACTTGCGACATTGTAAACAGAATGGGGAGAGCGGGAGATTTCCAGGGACGTGACCCACTCCCCCATTCCCTGGAATTGAGTGTGTTATACACAGTAATATTCATATTGTAATTTAGCTCTTCGATCTTATAAATATGTCATGTTTGTATTTTCTATATTTTTGTGTGGATAATCTTTTTATAATTTTGGATAAAATATGTTGGAACTAGATCATGAAAAAAGAGCGTCACGGAAAAATATTGTCAAAGCCAAAATATTATCCAAAGTAAGTTGTTATCACACTGCGCATATGTCACCATATTGTTCAAAGTTCAAATTAAAATTTATTCTCACAGTCCATACATGTCATCCCAGACAACCCTGAGAATCTTGTTCTGCGGGCAATCTTAACAAATCTATAGAACAGTAACTGTGAACTGTAAATATGAGGAACTATAAACAAATTGTGTAAATGCAGAGAAATAAATAGCAATAAATTACAAGCATGAAATAACGATATAACAGTGGTGACATGAGTGTTTTGTTCAAGACACTGATGGTTGAGGGGTAGTAACTGTTCTTGAACCTGGTGGGGCGAGTCCTGAGGTACCTGTACCTTCTACCTGATGGTAACAGTGAGAAAAGATCATTGCCTAGGTGGTGAGGATCTTTGCTGATGGACGCTGCTTTCCTATGGTAATGTTTCATGTAGATGTGCTCAGTGGTTGTGAGGGTTTTACCTGTGATATACTGGGCCGAATCCACTACACTTTGTGGGATTTTCCACTCAAAGGCATTGGTGTTCCTATACCAGGCCGTAATGCAGCCAGTCAGCACACCTTCCACCACACATTTATATAAGTTTGCCAAGGTTTTCAATGACATGCTGAACCTCCGCAGAGTCCTGAGGAAGTAGAGTGCTGTTGTGCTTTCTTCACAATTATATTTATGCGATGGGTCCAGGACAGGTCCTCTGAGTGAGTGACACACAGGAATTTAAAGTTACTGACCCTCTCCACCTCTGATCATCCTTTGATTACTAGCTCATGGACCTTTGGTTTCTCCCTCCTAAAGTGTACAATCTGTCCCTTGGTCTTACTGACATTGAGTGAGGGGTCGTTGTTATTACACCACTCAGCAAAGTTTTCAATCTCCCTCCCATTTGCTGATTCATCACCACCTTTGATTGTCGTGTAATCAGCAAACTTGTATATGGTGTTGGAGCTGTACTCAGTTACACAGTCATAGGTGTAAAGTGAGTAGAGCTGGGGGCTAAGCACACTTCATTGTGGTGCTCCTGTGCTGATAGAGATTGTGGAGAAGCTGTTTTTGCTAATCTGAACTGACTTGGATCTGCAACTGAGGAAATCCAGGATCCAATTGCACAAGGGGGTATTGAGGCCCAGGTCTGGGAGTTTACTGATCAGTTTTGAGGGGATGACAGTGTTATGTGCTGATCTGTAATCAATAAAGGGCATCCAGATGTTTGCATCTTTGCTGTCCAGATGTTCCATAGTTGTGTGAAGAGACAACGAGACAGCATCTGCTGTTGCTTCGGTAGGTGAATTGGAGAGGATCCAAGTCACCATTCAGACAAGAGCTGATATGCTTCAACACCAGCCTCTCAAAACACTTCATCACTGTGGATGTAAGTGCCACTGGGCAATAGTCATTTAAACAGGTTACCACGCTCCTGTTGGGCACCGATATGATTGAAACTTCCTTGAAGTAGGTGGGTTCCACACACTGCCAGATCGAGAGGTTGAAGGTATCCGTGAATACACCAGCCAGCTGGTCAGCACAGGTCTTCAGTACTCGGCCAGGTACTCCATCCAGACCGGATGCTTTCCTTGGATTCACTCCCTTGAAGGCAGCCTGCATGTCATCTTCAGATACTGAGACCAAATGACCATCGGGAGACACGGGCGTGCACGATGGTTCCTCCCTCTTCTGGTGGACAAAGTGAGCATAGAAGGCATTGAACTCGTCTGGAACCGAAGCTCTGCTGTCTCCTTTGTCACATGATTTACCTTTGTAGGAGGTTTTGACATATAAACCCTGCCGTGGCTGTCAAGCATCCCTCTTTTATTCCAGTCTAGTCCGGAATCTCCACGTTGCCTGAGAGATCGTTTCTGGAGATCAAACCTGCACCTCTTGTAGCATTCCTGATCTCCAGACTTCAATGCCTCTGACCTGGAACTCAGCAGGTTCCGGATCTCATTGCTCATCCAGGCCTACTGATTTTTGGAAAAGCCTGAATGATTTTGTGGGGACACACGACTCCACAGCTGTTTTAGTAAAGTCTATAGTGACCCCGGTGTCGTCCTTCAGGTCCTGAGATGAGTTCTTGAACATGGCTCAGCCTGCTGACTCAAGGCAATCCTGTAACCGTTCCTCTGCCTCCCAACACCACCCCTCGGTTATCTGGATATCTGGAGCCTTGTTCCTTAGGCTCTGTCTGTGTGCAGGTAGGAGGAGTACAGCCAAATGATCCTACTTAATGAAATGTGGTCTTGGGAGCAAACGATAGACATTCCTTATCGTAGTGTAGCAGTGGTCCCCTGTGTTGGGACATCTGGCACAACAGGTTACTACTTTCAGATTAATTTTCTTTCAGGTATTTACAGGAAAATGAAGACAGTGGAATTTATGAAAACTATAAACAGCAAAGACTGACAGACAACCAATGTGCAAAAGAAGACAGATCATGCAAATACTAAAACATAAATATTACTGTGCAATTCAGTTGTGGAGTACTTGAAAGTGGGTCTGCAGGATATGGAATCAGTTCAGTGAAGATACCTACACCATTTCAAGAGCATGACTGGTGTAGGGTAATAACTCTTCCTGAACCTGGTGGTGTGGGACCTAAGGCTCCTGTACGTCCTTCCCGATGGCAGCAGTGGAAGAGAGCATGAGGTGGCTGAAGGATGTTGTTGATGATGGATGCAGCTTTCTTGTAGAAGTGCTGCTTGTAAATGTACTGAATGATGGGGAGGGCTTTGCCTGTGATGTACTGGGATGCATCCACCAGTTAGAAACATGGAAAACCTACAGCACAATACAGGCCCTTCAGCCCACGATGCCGTGCCAAACCTGTACCTATTTTAGAAATTACCTGGCATTACCCAGAGCCCTTTGTTTTTCTAAGCTCCAAGTACCTATCTAGGAGTCTGTGAAAATACTCTATTGTATCCGCCTCCACTACCTTTGCCGGTAGCCTATTCCACGCACTCACCATGCTCTGTGTAAAAAAAATTACACCTGACATCTCCACAAATTTCTTGTAGACAGTTTCTTTTCCATTCCTGATCATTGTGTTTCCATATCAGGCCATGATGAAACCAGTCAGGTTACTCTCCACTCTGCATCTATATACGTCAAAGTTTGAGATGTCACGCTGATTACACACAGGCAGAGTCTCTGCCCTGCCTGCTTTATAGTGACACTTACTGCTAGTCCCAGGACAGACCCTCTGAAATGATAATGCTCAGAAATTTAATGTTACTGACTCTCTCCACCTCCAGTCCCCTGATGATGACTGATCCGTGGACGTCCGGTTTCCTGCCCCTGTGGTCAGTGATCTGCTGATATTGAGTGAGAGGTTGTCGTTGTGGCACCATTCAACCAGATCACACATCTCCCTCCTGAGGGCAAATTTGTCACCACCTTTGATTCATCCAACAACAGTGGTGTCATCTGCAAACTTAAATATGTCACTGGGGTTGTACTTAGCCACACAATCACAGGTATAAAGTGAGTAGAGTCATGGGCCAAGCACAACCTTGTGGTGCACCAGTGCTGACAGTGATTGCGGAGGAGATGTTGTTGACTTTGAATGCAAAGTCTTCACCGTGCAGAGAAATAGAAATTACAACTGAGGAAGAAGATTACATTAAAATCAGCAAAATATAAGAATGAAAATTAGTTACTTTTCTCACAGAAATGTGAAAACAGGGGGCCCACTTGTCCATGCTGACATTTGTCAGTCTGCAAGGAGTATTGTGAGCAATGCTGGGCCCTTCATCCAAGGAATGATGTGTTTGCATCGGAGAGGGTCCGGAGCAGGTTGACAAGAATGACCCCAGGAATGAAAAGGTTAACACATTAGGAGCATTTGATGGCTCTGGGCCTGTACTTGCTGGAGTTCATAAGAATGAGAAGAGAGTGACATTATAACTACTTGAGTGAACGTGGAGAGGATGTTTCCTGTAGTGGGTTAGTCCAGCACCAGATGGCACACACTCAGAATAGAAGGATGTCTCTTCAGGAAAGAGATACGAAGACATTTCTTTAGCCAGAGGGTCAGGTACAAGTTCACATCCTCTGTCCCGCACAATATCCCAGCTGTCAGACCTGTGTCCAATCACGTCACCTGTATCTACCCCTTTGTAGACTCCTCATCGCTCTTCACAACTCAGTTCCCATCAGTGTTTGTGATCAGCAAGTTCAGAAATCACAGTCAGCTCTCATTTTCCCCAATCCCCTGTGATGGAGCGGCCAAACGTGTCCTGGACATCTCGGTTCAGTGCGTCACTGGGTCCCTTTATCCACAGTTGGTGTTACAGCTTCAACCACTCAAATGTGTTTGTTAAACACGGAGTCACTTTCACCAGACTCTGCTGACTTTGCCTGATGGTTTTGTAAGTTGGCAAAAAATTCCTGCTTTGCTACAGCTCCAAATGTTTTCCTGGTACAAGTGGAGAACACTCAGGTCTGGAGTTTCCTGTTTTCTGCTTTTGCTTCAGACTACAGAATCTGCAGTTTTTATTGTAATGTTTTACTTCTCTTCTATTTACTTATTTTTCTCCTATTTGGAGCAAAGGAGTTACTCAAAGTGGTCTTCCCTCCAGACACAGACTGGTTTTGAACCCTGTCATTGTTTCCGTCTCCTATCGTGTCTGGATTTTAGTCTCTGATACTCCAGCACTTGGGTCCTGACCATCCTCACCCAGGTCTGCCGTCACTGATGAAGTTTATTGATACGGTTCATATAGGCCTCAGTCAGGCCATTTGGCAAATTGGATCCAGAATTGGTTTTGCAATAGGAGACAGAGTGATGGCAGAGAGTAGTTTTGTGATCAGATGCTGGTGACAAGTGTTGTTCCACATGGATCTGTTCTGGGACCCTTGCTGTTTGTGACACAACTGAGTGATTTGGGAGTGGATGTCGGAACCGTGAGCAGTAAGTTCACACTGACTCTGAGATGATGGAGTTATTGCTGGTGTGGATGGTCATCTTTGGCTGAAGTGTGACATCGATGTGTTGATGAAATGAGCCGAGACCAAAACAAATAGATCAGTTGGTGTGAGAATTGGGATTTCCCATCAAACAATCCCAAAACTCCCATAGGGGAGATCAGAGGGATAATGTGTGTCAACACTACAACAGTCTCATGAAGAGAAAGCGACAACCCTTTCCTCTTCCAGGTTTGTGGCTTTTAAAAGAGTCTTTTGTTGTGTTTGCTGCCGAGGCCAGGCTGAGGCTCGCTTCCGGCGGATGCGATGAGCCAACTGAATGTCTTTGAGCACAAGGGTGACTCGCTTGGTGTGGATGCTGCAAAGAGCCCGACCAGGTAAGCCTCGTTAATCTCCTACAGGCCTTTGATGGCCGAGCTCTGGAAGCATAGATCGGTTTTGAAGTCCTGCCTGATCTTCTGCACCAGATGCTGGAAGGGAAGTTTGCGGATGAGCAGCTCGGTCGATTTCTAGTAGCATTGGTTCCCTGTCAGAGTCACGGTGATGGGCCGATAGCTCCCCAAGAATACCCACACAGACACCCAGGGATATTCAGTGCTCCTTTACACTTATCAATTATTTACAGAGTCACAGTGATGGGCCAGTAGTGCCCCAAGAATACGTACACAGACACCCAAGAATATTCGGTGCTCCTTTACATTTATCAATTATTTTACTGATATGGTGCTTCCATGTCAGCTTATAATCCAGCCACATGCCATAAAATCTTACCACTGACACTTATTCAAGAGTTTGACCATATAATTTCAAATCAATTGCTATTGAGGAAGATATGGATGAATAAAGAGGTCTATTGATCATCTTTGTGAAACACAAAATGTATTTTAGCTACTGAAAGCTTTAAACCCTGTCTATATTCCCACTGTTTGACCTTATTAATCACTAATCACATTCTATATACAATTGAATTAAATTTTATACCTCTGATCCATAAATCTGCATCATCTGCAAAAGGTCATTTCCCCACCCCAGTACCTATCTCAGAAAAAATATCACTAATCATAATATTAAACAATAAAGGGCTACAAATACTGTCTTATGGGGTCCCATTCTCCACCACATAGAAGCCCAAATATACCTTACGCATCCTTAACTGCCTGAAGCATACAAATAAAAAACTCAGAAAAAAATAATGTAGCCTTCTTCTCACTCCACATTTCTATAATTTAATCCTTTCATAACATACGATATGTTTTTTCAGTACAAAAATACTGCAATTACAACTTCTTTATTTACCTGTGCTTTCCCAATATCATCTTCCAAACATAAAACTGAATCCAATGTCATTCTACAGTTCCAAAATCCACGCTGATAAAATGCTCCATCACCTCTCTTTTCCAAAATATAATTCAACAACTCTATTACCATACGTTCTGTAAGTTTACCGAAATGAGATGGGATATTAATGATATTGGTCTATAATTAGAAGGATCCTGTGGGGATTTCCAGGTTTCAGAACAGGTACTACCATTTTCTATAAGGAGGAAATATGGTCTAAACTCCAAATATGATTCCAAATTGTTAATATTATCTCAAGAGTTGTAAGCTATATGTTTAAACATACAATCCTACAGCCATCTGACTTGCACTGTTAATAGCATTCTTACATTCACACAAATAAACTCTACGTAACTAATACTATCATTGTTACAGCTGGCTTCCAACACATCAGTGTATTCACTTAAAACCTCATCTTGACATCATTTAGGCTCTTTACTTAAATTACCTTGATTGTGACTTGCAGCAAATGACAAAGCCAGTAACTCAACCTTCTCTATTTCAGTAGAGGGGGTACATTCAGATTGGAGGATCGTGACTAGTGGTGTCCCACAAGGATCTGTTCTGGGACCTCTACTTTTCCTGATTTTTATTGACGACCTGGATGTGGGGGTAGAAGGGTGGGTTGGCAAGTTTGCAGATGACACAAATGTTGGTGGTGTAGTAGATAGTGTAGAGGATTGTCAAAGATTGCAGAGAGACATTGGTAGGATGCAGAAGTGGGCTGAGAAGTGGCAGATGGAGTTCAACCCGGAGAAGTCTGAGGTGGTACACTTTGGAAGGACAAACTCCAAGGCAGAGTACAAAGTAAATGCTAGGATGCTTGGTAGCATGGAGGAGCAGAGGGATCTGGGGGTACATGTCCACAGATTCCCTGAAAGTTGCCTCACAGGTGGATAGGGTAGTTAAGAAAGCATATGGGGTGTTAGCTTTCATAAGTCGAGGGATAGAGTTTAAGAGTCACGATGTAATGATGCAGCTCTATATAACACTGCTTAGGCCACACTTGGAGTACTGTGTCCAGTTCTGGTTGCCTCACTATAGGAAGGATGCGGAAGCATTGGAAAGGGTACAGAGGAGATTTACCAGGATGCTGCCTGGTTTAGAGAGTATGCATTATGATCAGAGATTAAGGGAGCTAGGGCTTTACTCTTTGGAGAGAAGGAGGATGACAGGAGACATGATGGAGGTGTACAAGATAATAAGAGGAATAGATTGAGTGGATAGCCAGCACCACTTCCCCAGGGCACCACTGCTCAATGTAAGAGGACATGGCGTTAAGGTGAGGGGTGGGAAGTTCAAGGGGGATATTAGAGGAAGGTATTTTACTCAGAGTGGTTGGTGCGTGGAATGCACTGCCTGAGTCAGTGGTGGAGGCAGATACACTAGTGAGGTTTAAGGGACTACTAGACAGGTATATGGAGGAATTTAAGGTGGGGGCTTATATGGGAGGCAGGGTTTGAAGGTCGGCACAACATTGTGGGCCGAAGGGCCTGTACTGTGCTGTACTGTTCTATGTTCTAATAATCACCTTCTTTAATCAATACTGGAATGTTATTAACCCGATGAACCCCACACCCCGATTTTCTGAATCATTCCCCAAACACCTCCAAGTTTAGTATCCTGTCCAATACTATCACAAGATGACCTCCAGTAAACCTCTTTCACAACCTTCACCACTTTCCTCACCATAGCTTGTACCCTTTCATACTTAATAAAGTCACTCGGAGAATGATAATTCTCAGCTCTCCCAAATACCTTATTTCTCTCCCTAATTCCCTCTGCACACTCCCCCATCCACCAAGGTGCAGTCTTCCTCCTATTAATGTCATTTTTAACAGGCAACACTTCCACCGCAGTTTGATGAATAATGTGACATCACCATTCATTGCAGAAACCCCTATCAGCCTCAACATTCTCCCAGTTTGCTTCATCAAAATTCCACTTCCTAAAAACAGTCTCCTGCCCCCTATATAACTCCAAACCCATGCTTATAAATATAGGAAAATAATCACTCCCCATTGTCTCCTCACCCATAACATCTCATTTAGTCACTCCAGCCAGAATGTTTGAAACTGGAGTTAAATTGATAGCAGTTTTCAGATGATTAGAAACATTACATTTCATACCCCTCCCATCATTAAAGCACACAAGATTGGAAATACCTAAACATTCTTCTACAATCAAACAGTTCCATGAATGACCCCACAGTGAACTGTGCACAAAATTCCCCAACCATACAACCCTTAGTGATCTAGAGTGACATATGCTTTCCAACAAATCAATCAAAAGCACTCCACAAGAGTTTTACCACTTTAGTACCCCTACCTGTTGAATCAAATGCTTCTGCTACAAACACCTCATACACTTCATTCACATCCACAACTCTGTGTCCTGCCCCTTCCCATGTTAAACATGCAACACCACCCCCTCTATCACCTAACCTATCATGCCATACTGCAATATAATTTCCTCTAAAGGAAATGCAGTAACAGCCCGGTTTCACATTAGGCCGATTTGATGAATCAGAAATAAACTTCCTAATGTCTTGACCATCGAATTTCTCTCATTCCACTGCAATATTCTTAATCCCATTCTGTACCTGCACAAAGAGACTGAAATACAGATACCCCACCCATCAGAGCTTCTTTTACAGTTTCCCACATAACACCAGTTATACCTTGATACCTTTCAGCAGCTTTCACAATAATTTTAATTTTCTCAGTATGTCTAGATGACTGAACAGTACAATTCACCACACCTTTTATAAACATCACAAACTTCATTTCATTGACTAGTAAAGTATCTTTATTAATGGACCTGTGAAGTGACACATAGCCGCTGACTTCATATTCTGTCTGACTGGTTATACTTGATCAACATTTGGTTTAACTGTGTTGCAAGGCCTCTGTTTAAGACACACCTAACTGTACTTTAACCTGTTCAACCAGCTGCTTTCTTAAGTACTGTACTTCACATCTTTGTAACATGGTGTGAGCTGAATTATCTGCAGCTTAATGTGAAAAAGACAAAGGAGCTGGTGGTAGACCTGAGGAGAGCTAAGGTACCGGTGACCCCTGTTTCCATCCAGGGGGTCAGTGTGGACATGGTGGAGGATTACAAATACCTAGGGATACGAATTGACAATAAACAGGACTGGTCAAAGAACACTGAGGCTGTCTACAAGAAGGGACAGAGCCATCTCTATTTCCTGAGAAGACTGAGGTCATTTAACATCTGCCAGACGATGCTGAGGATGTTCTACAAGTCTGTGGTGGCCAGTGCTATCATGTTTGCTGTTGTGTACTGGGGCAGCAGGCTGAGTGTAGCAGACACCAACAGAATCAACAAACTCATTTGTAACACCAGTGATGTTGTGGGGATGGAACTGGACTCTCTCACGGTGGTGTCTGAAAGGAGGATGCTGTCCAAGTTGCATGCCATCTTGGACAATGTCTCCCATCCACTACATAATGTACTGGGTGGGCACAGGAGTACATTCAGCCAGAGACTCATTCCACCGAGATGCAACACAGAGCGTCATAGGATGTCATTCCTGCCTGTGGCCATCAAACTTTACAACTCCTCCCATGGAGGGTCAGACACCCTGAGCCAATAGGCTGGTCCTGGACTTATTTCATAACTTACTGGCATAATTTACATATTACTATTAAACTATTTATGGTTCTATAACTATTTATTATTTATGGTGCAACAGTAATGAAAACCAATTTCCCTCGGGATCAATAAAGTATGACTATGACTATGACTAGACTGCACTATGTTCTCCTCTACAATTACACCAGTCAAACTTTACACCTTCACAATCTTCATATTAAGTTTCCCACAACACTAACTACACCTTAGTTTTCCAGGAGATACTGCCACAAGATGCCCAAATCTCTGACATTGTGACATCTAAGCAGAGGTGGAATATGTGCTCGTGCATTATAACTAACATACCCCATACTAACTTTACTTGAAAGCTTCACCTCATCAAAATATATCAATGCAGTTAAACTGTCCATGTTTTCTCCATTTCAAACTACTTGCAATCTCTGCAACACACACAAAAAATGCTGGTGAACGCAGCAGGCCAGGCAGCATCTATAGGAAGGGGTACAGTCGACGTTTCGGCCCGAGTCCTGACGAAGGGTCTCGGTCCGAAACGTCGACTGTAACTCTTTCTATAGATGCTACCTGACCTGCTGCGTTCACCAGCACTTTTGTGTGTGTGTTGCTTGAATTTGCAGTATCTGCAGATATCCTCGTGTTTGCACTTGTATTCTATTTACATTCTTAATCTCTTTATCGAAATCTCCACCAGAACACCTGTCCTAACACCCCGATACCTGTATTTTCATTAGGCAACACAGATACCATCCTTTTTTAACCAAATAAAGTCTTCAAATGTAATGCCTTCTCACAGTTTCTTATCTTAACGATTAGCACATCACCTCCCCTTAAGGTTTGAGCACAATCTATATTCCCTAAAATAGTTATCAAATTTAGTTAATTTCAAATGAGAAAACGTGCAGATGCTGGAAATCCAAGCTACACAAATGAAATGCCGGAGGAACTGAGGACTGATGAATGGTCTCGGTCTGAAATGTCGATTGAACTCTTTTCTATAGATGCTGTTGAATTCCTCCAGCATTTTGTGTATTGCTGCAGTTAATTTAATGGGATTGGTAAAATAAATCTGTTTCGGGTAAAATTTAAACAGTACCTCGAAGTCTTCTTTCCTTTTTTCAGTATCCTCTCAAATCTCTTGAAATGATTGCAATATTGTTTTCCTTTTTCCATTTTGCAGATCTAGATCCAACTTCATTCCAACCTCTTACCGCACTCACCCGGACCCTTTATTTCCGGTTCCTTTTCCAGACACTCTTCGCCCCCCCACCCCCAACCCGAACTTACTTTATTTCCCATCATCCCCGCACATTCACAGCCAGCGCCACCAACGCCACTGAGCCAATCAGCAACTCGCACCGTTTTCAGGTATTTTGCTGTCAATCAGGTCTAGGGGCGGAGCACCGAAACGAATGGTCACGTGTTGTAATGACGTCACAAACTCAATCGTACCTTCCCCGCCCCCAAGTTCATTTTCTGAGCGTCTGTTCAGCGGGTCCAGAGTTGCGGGAGGGGCAGGGTGGCTTTAAACCCGGCGTTACACATTCCATGGCATCGTTCTCTCCAAAGTGTTTCAGCTGTTCCTTTGCCTGTCTTCTCCACACAGTCGACCAGACAAACTGAGAGAGTGCGGGAGTTCATATCTCACGGCAGCAATCTCTGTATAATGTTTCGGAGTGACGGATTCGGTCATTGAGTGTAACGTCAAACGGCCTTGAGATACAGACGTCGTGAGGGAAAAGTGAAAACAAAATGATGAATGTCCCTTGTTCTCGGGAAACTCTCCAGTTTTGGGCTATTTGCACACTAGATTGTCCCATATTATAATCCCGTCTTCATTTGAAGCAGGAAAACGGTCTCCTCGTTGGCGAAATGAACCTTGGTCTCCCGCGTGACAGGCGGGGATACTAACCGCTGAACCAGCGAGGAATAAACAAGAGTATGGAACCTGTCACACGGATGTCAGTGTGTAGGAGAACTCATAGAGTCACTCTGATGTTCGTTTGCTGAGTGTAGAGCTGGTGCATTTTACCCATCCGCTCCTCACTTTGTGACTGGACGGGTCTCAGGATTCATTAGCGATTCAGTCACTTACCGTGTTCAAGGACTGGGCAAAAGAGGGGATCCCATTAACGTCTAACTGCGTGTTGTTTGAACGGATACTTATAATCAGGATTTGTTTCCCTTTTACTGATACGTGAAGCAGGAAACCATTTGTAGCCCTTCGAATCTCTCGGGTCGATTCTCCCTTCAGTCGGATCCCAGGTGCTGTGTTTCTCCGGTCTGTCGGAACGTCGCGACATCCACTGGTCGGAATAGGAACTGCAACAGAGTGAGGAACGATCCTTCAGAAAACAGCTCAGACACAGAATCGAGTTACAGAATCTGATAGCACCAGAGACCATTCAGTAACCGAATCTGGTTTGCATCATGGGGCGATGGTGGTATAGTGGTGAGCATAGCTGCTTCCCAAGCAGTTGACACGGTTTCCATTCCCGGCCATTGCAGGTTGTACACTTTCAGGCTAAAAAAAAATCCCTCGCCAAGCACCATGAACGCAGAACTCTAATTCCTGAGCAATTTGTTCTGACTGAAATTCACTCTAATGGATCTGATGAATTCCTCATGTACGATGGTGGTGGTCCCTCATGTAGGATGATCGAGGACCCCAAACTGAATGAGAAAAACAGCATTAGACCAGGGAAGTCGGTTAGTTCCACGGACTCCGCTGTAGGAAACACACACTTTCTGGTCAAATCGAACATACATTTTCCTGACCAAAGACATGACCTGCCCCAGATATTCTCTCGTTCCCTCTTTCATCCGGCAGAAAGTACAAAAGCTTGAAAGCACGCGTCACAGTCTCAGGGATAGTTTCAGTCCCACTGTTGTGTCTATTGAATGGTTTCCCATAAGGTAGCATGGACGTTTGACCTCACAATCCACCTCGGTACGAAGCTGCACCTTATTATTTATCTGCGCCGTCCTTTCTCTGTCGCTGTTACACTTTATTCTGCATTTTGTTATTGTTTCACCTTGTTCTCTCCCAATACAGTGTGTAATCATTTGATCTCTCTGAACAGTGAGAATGAGAAGCTTTTAACTGTATTTCGGTACAGTATGTGACTGAAACACGTAGAACAGATTCAATTCCCCCTGAGCCCGTTGCAGCATCAGTAGGGAGCGCCGGCCTCCGGACAGCGCAGAGTTTCCCAGCTGGTAATGAAACACAGCAGGAAAACAAGAGCTGAGATCACAGAGGGGGAGCAGTGAGAGAGGGTTTCACTAACTCCCGTCGAAGGGAAGATTCAAACTCCTTCAGAGTACGCAGCCCTATTGACATCAATGGATCTGGGGTTGAGAGGTTGAAAGGTTCTCGGCATACACATCAGCGAGGATCTCACGAGTCTGTGAATACCGGCTGCGTGGTGAAAAAGGCACAGCAGCGCCTCTTTCACCCCAGACGGTTGAAGAAATTTGGTCTGGGTCCCCAAATCCTAAGGACTTTCTACAGGCACAGAATTGAGAGCACCCTAACTGGCTGTATCACTGCCTGGTATGGGAACTGTACTTCCCTCAATCACAGGACTCTGCAGAGAGTGGTGCGGACAGCCCAGCGCATCTGTAGATGTGAACCTCCCACTATTCAGGACATTTACAGAGACAGGTTTGTAAAAATGGTCCAAAGGATTGTTGAGGATCCGAGTGACCCGAATCTCAAACTGTTTCTGCTGCTACCATCCGGGAAACAGTACCGCAGCATAAAAGCCAGGACCAACAGGCTCCGGGACAGCTTCTTCCACCAGGCCAGCAGACTGATTAATTCAAGCTGATACAATCGTATTTCTGTCATATTGACTGTAATAAATATAGTACTATCTATTACATATTTACTATAAATTGCACATTGCACATTTAAACGGAGACGTAACGTAAATATTTTTACTCCTCATGTATGTGAAGGACGTAATTACTAAAGTCAATTCAATCCAATCCAATTCCATGGAAGAGATTTTGTCGTGCACTAGTCGAATCACAAACGAGAAAATGTGCAGCAGATGCTGGAAATCCAAGCAACACACACGAAAGGCTGGAGGAACTCAGCAGGCTAGGCTGCTTCATGATCTTGAAGAAGGGTTTCGGCCTGAAACACCGACTGTGTACTTTATTCCATAGATGCTGCTGAACATTTTCTCGGTTACAAGAGAGAGAGAAAAAGCTACCGGAATACTAGCGTCCCTGGGTGGGCTCGAACCACCAACCTTTCGGTTAACAGCCGAACGCGCTCACCGATCGCGCCACAGAGACAAGAATTAAACAAGTACGAATAAATGAAGAATTTCAATTGAAATGCGGTTTCCTCTCTAGATGTATGACGTGACACATTGGTGTTTCAAAACATGAAGATGAATATCTGCTGCCGCCAACAGAGAATATAGCAGAGGATGATTTCGATCCATCGACCTCTGGGTTATGGGCCCAGCACGCTTCCGCTGCGCCACTCTGCTACAGGGATTATTAAGAATTGTAGAACTGTGAATGTTGCGCGATGTTTTGTGTGAATGTGTGTATGTGTTTATGCCTGTGTCTGTAAATGTCTGGGTCTGGTTCTCTGTCTGTGTATGCCTGTGTCTGTACATGTCATGGTCTGGGTCTGTGCCAGTATATGTCTGGGTCCATTCCGTCTCTTTCTCGTATACAAACTCAAACGTACTTCATTTCTTTTGTTCATTCCTGTTTTTCCTCTTTCTCTTTTTCTCCACCTTTCTTTCTTGTTTCCCCACTTTCTGGCCCACCCGGTTATTATCTCAGTGCCTTTTGTGTTCTATCCCGTCTTGCACCTCGTTCCCGATATTTCACCCGCAAAATGTGTTTTACTTCACTTAATTGTCTAGACGGACAATTCATCACACTGGTAAGCTCATTTTTAATAAATAGGACGTTTTCAGCCGAGGTGCCATTAACTTCCTAATCCTGTCCTGATGATTGAATGAATGTCGGAGTTGCTTCAGTGTTGAACCCGCAGTTCACCTTGTGAGCGGAACTCGCGACGTTGATGTACTGCAAGCACTCACCTCAAACGCAGCAACTCCTCCACCGGGATTACCTGTTGGTGTCATGTTCAGACCATCACGGCCGGACCAGTGAGTGACAGATGGGGAGATGTGGAGTATCGCTGATGCTTCGCACCTCCCTGCCACGCGGGGCGGGTTTTCCATTTCACCACCACAGCTTTGTAACTGAAACAGTAAGGGTCGGGTTTTAACTCTCCACGTGGGACGGTGTGAAGACAGGCAGGCAATTGCTTATCCCCTGGCCTGCTGAGTTACTCCGGCATTTTGTGTGTGTTGCTCGGAATTTCAACATCTGGGATTTCCCACCGATTTTTTTTAATTCACAGTCACCAACCTGGAGATGCCGGGGGTTGAATTCCTTGCCTGTCCATCGCCTCCCTCTGGTGCTCCTCCTCCGTTTCCTTTCTTCCATGGCCTTCTGTCCTCTCCTATCAGACTCCCTCTTTTCCAGTCCTGTATCTCTTTCGCAAAACAACTTCCCAACTGTTTGCTCTGCCCAGCCCCTCCCGGTTTCAGCACTCACTTGGCTTCATCCTTTCCTTTCCCCACATTTTAATTCTACCACTCATCTTTTTATTGCTCCAGTCCTGCTGAAGGATCTCGGCCTGAAACGTCGACTGTTCTCTTTTCCATAGATGCTGCCTGTTCCTCCAGCATTTTGTGTGTGTTGATCCGTGTCTTCTATCTCACTTGGCAAACCGGTGAATCTGCTTCCTCATAACGTCTCCCCAAATCTTTGATTAGATTAGATTATGAGGACACTCCGTCCTCGTTTATTGTCATTTAGTAATGCCTGCATTCAGAAATGATACAATGTTCCTCCAGTATGATATCACAGAAATACAAGACAGACCAAGACCAAAACTGACAAAAAGACGCATAATTATAACATACATGTATATTTACAACAGTGCAAAGCAATACCGTAATTTGATACAGAGCAGGCCATGGGCACGGTAAAAAAAAAAAGTCTCAGAGTCCCGATAGCCCCATCATGTCACGCAGATGGTAGAAGGATGAAAACCTCTACCTGCCATGAACCTCCAGTGCCGCAAGCTTGCCGATGCAGCATCCTGGAAGCATTCGATCACAGCTGATTCTGAGTCCGTCCAAAAACTTCGACCCTCCGACACCGAGCACCGGGCACCATCTCTGCCGAGAGCTTCGACCCTGGCCCCAGCCGCCAAGCAACAGGCAACGCTGAGGATTCGGGGCCTTCCCCTCTGGAGATTCTGGATCGCACAGTCGAGCGGCAGCGAAACAGACATGTCAGAAGTTTCACCAGATGTTCCTCTGTGTTTCTCACGTCCGCCTCCATCAAATCAGGATTGTGCACGGCACCCTGCTTGACAGATTACAGATATTCATTCCGGAGTGGCCACTGCGTGCTGCGTCGTGCAGCCATCTTCTCTGCTTTTTAAGTAGATATTCTGAGAAATGTTCTTATGTTGTAAAAATAAAATTCGGATTGATTAATTCAATAAAAGCTATTAACACATACCAAAACCAGCCACAGAAAATGTAATTAAAGTATCTTTTTTGATTTACGAAACTGACCCTTTCCCTCCCAGAGGCAGACTCTTGATATGAGTTGTTTCTCTGGTCTGGGAATGAGTTCCCAAATATTAAATTGAAATTATATCTGCTGGTGAATCTCACACCCACACAAACAACACACACAGAGACAAACACACACACACACACACACACACACACACACACACACACACACGCACGCACATTTACGCTGGAAAACTGAAAGTCTAAATGTGACAAAACAGAGGGATATAAAATAAAAACAGGTCTGGAAATACCTCAGAGGACCTGTCTAAATATTCGTTGCATGCGGACATCAATAAATACGCGACGGTCATAACCTCCTGGCAGCGTGTTATGCCTTTGAAGAGACGGTGCTGCGGAAGACAACAACGTAAGAAGCAGTGGAACTTTTTTTAGGTAGTTGAGCTGTCACTGAAGCAACGTTATAGGAGTGAGTTGACAAACTCAGCTCACGAAATTAAATGAAAGAAGTGAGAAGGGAATCTATGTCAAAAGCCAAGTGAGAGCGCAGTGCGGATGGTGAGGGACGAGGGAGCAGCAGCGAGGGAAGGATGAAGGGGGAAATATAACTTCCTCAGTGTTATCATTTCAGATTCTCTCTCCTGGGCCCGGCACACACCTCCTGTTACAAAGAAGGCACGGCAGCGCTCTGCATGTCATCTAAACATTTGACAGACTTCAACAGATGTGTGGTGGAGATTATATTGACTGGTGGCAAGAGGACCTGGCATGGAACCGCCAGTGCCCTTGTATGGAAAAGCCCAGAAAGCGTAATGGATAGAGTCCAGTCCAGCACAGTTATGCCCCTCCCCACCGCTGAGCGCATCTACACGGAATAGAGGGCCGCGGCCATGCAGGTCATACTCTCTTCACACAGCTCCATCAGGAAGGAGGTAACACATCAACAGGTCCATCACCCCGCAACCATCAGACTCCTGAAGAAGAATGGATAGCTTCATTCACCCAACACTGAACTGTACCCACAACCCATAGACTCACTTTCAAGTCTGTTCATGTTCTCGACATTTATTGATTATTTATTTATTATTAATATTTCGTTTGTCCTTTATTGTATTTGCATAGTTTATAGTCTTTTGCACATTGCTCGTTTGCTGTCTTTCTTGAGTGCGGTCTTTCATTGATTCTATTGTGTTTTATTGTATTTGCAGTGGATGCTCATGTGGTTACGAGTATATACTTCGGTAATAAATTTCGTTTAATCTTTCAACTTTGTACCTTAGGGAGATGAATCCATTTGGTGAGATGCGGATGCTGTTTCACACTGTTGGGCAGGAGGTGAAAAGATTGGCGCAGACCCACAGCTTTATTCTCTGGGACAGGATTGTGGCAGAGGACTGCACCGAACGGAATGCATTATCTACGGAAATAGAAGTCAGGAATCTGTGGCATTCATTGCTGAGGAAGCCAAGTAATTTGTATATTAAAAACGGACGGCTCTGGTGGTAAAGTTACTGGGTCTATTTAAAGCGGACGTAGGTAAGTTCTTAAATATTAAGAGTGTCACACATTATGGAAAGACGGCAGGAGAATAGGGTTGGGAGGGATAATAAATCAGCCACGATCGAATGGAGGAGCAGACTCCATGGGCCCAGTCACATAACACTGCTCCTGTGTCTGATGCTGTTATTGACTGATAGCATTGATTCTGAGATACTGTATTCATGCGGATCATTGTGTCCAATAGTTCAAAGAAGATTTAAAATTTATCAACTGCAGTAATGAAACTGAATTAACATTACTTCGAGGTAAACTGTGCACTAAACCTCTGCACTATACTAGAAACTGACAGTTACAGATTGAACCCCCACGCTCTCAGTTTGTGCCAGAGACTGATGGATACAGAATGAAGCCCACACTCTCACACTGTACCAGAGACTGACAGGTACAGAATGAATCCCACACACTCACACTGTACCAGAGACTGACAGGTACAGAATGAACCCCACACTCTGACACTGTACCAGACAGTAAGAGGTACAGAGTGAAGCCCACACTCTCACATTGTACCAGAGACTGACAGGTACAGAATGAACCCCACACTCCCACACTGTACCAGAGACCAACGGGTTCAAAATGAACTCCACACTCTCACAATGTACCAGAGACTGACTGATACAGAATGAATCCCACACTCTCACACTGTACCAGAGAATGACAGGTACAGAATGAACCCCACACTCTCACACTGTACCAGAGACTGACAGGTACAGAATGAACCCCACACTCTCACACTGTACCAGAGACTGACAGGTACAGAATGAACCCCCAGTCTCATTTGCACCAGAGACTGACAGGTACAGAATGAACCCCCAGTCTCACCTACACCACAGATTGACAGGTACGAAATGAAACCCACACTCTCACACTGTACAGAGACTAATGTGTACAAATGTTTTTGACCTGCCTGTTTTGTGAAACATACTCAAATTTACTGATAAACCCTGCACCATGCCTACTTGTTACCTCTTGAATAAATCCACGCATCACGTGATCGTGACTCGTCTCTGCCTTTCTAAAATGAGATTACACTGTACCTGTGTCCTCTCAAACTGAATGCGAACATTGTATTTACCTCCTTACTCCCAACTCAAGCTGCAAGTCAGCATTTGGGGAATCCTGCACAAGGACACCTAACTTCATTTGTACCTAATGGCTGAATTTTATCCTTATTGAAAAATCAGTTGACAAGAAAATAATTTATTTGTAAAATAATGCTTAATAATGGACTCCAACATCATGTTAAACACTGAAATCAGGCCATATGGTTGTTGCCCCCTTCCATTCTTCGAAAAGTGGAGAGAGAGTTTCAATTTTCCACTTTCCGGAAACATTTCTGAATCTAGTGATTCTTGAAAAGATGCACCATCTGTTCAGCTACCTCTTTCATATCTCTGCAATGAAGTCCATCCGGCACAGATGAATCCGCTTCCCAAGCGCGTCAGCCTGTTCAGTTATGGGAGGCGACGGGACGACACAAAGTGACTGGGGCGCCGAGGCGAGGAATAGGTGGATACGCGGGACAAAATTGTTCAAAAGACTGGGGAATGTATCGCCCCATGATTAAGTCGGTTGTGTGATACAGATACAGATACGGTGTCTCTGGCCATGGAGAACAACGACTTGCTCCTTCTTTCTGCAGAAAGTGACATCAATAGCCAGCGGTGGAATGAGAATGATGTGCTTACATATTTTGAAAGTTTTGAGGATTTCGCCCTCTTCGATAGACTGGGACACGAGTGTGCACCTTGATAGACCAGGGACGAGGGACGCATGATGCTTTAATCATGCAAAGAATGCAAACAACACTTAAAGGGAAAATTAGGAGAGGAAAGGAAAGTATAAGTTTGCTTTGACAGACAACTGGAAGGAGAATCCCAAGGGATTCTACAGATATATTAAGAGCAAAAGGATAGCGAGGAAACAACATTGGCCGTCACGATGGTCAGCGTGGTCATCTGTAAATGGAACCAAAGGAGATTAGGGAGAACTTAAAAGAATATTGTTTTACTTTAATTTTCTCAGGAAACGGACGCACGATCTATATAACTAAGGTAAAACATTAGTGAGGTTATGGGCAATACTCTGATTGCAAAAGAGGGGGCAAATTGGGGTGTAAATACTTCATGACCTCGTAAGGTATCCCTTTGTCCCTGTTGAAGGTTAGTGCAGAAATAGCAGGGGCGATTCTCATTTCGGTCTGGCACATAAATACCTCTGCAAACCAGGGATTGTTTGCTGGACTGTTCCGTTCCCTTCCTGCCTGAAACCGTCGCCTGCATCCTCGTCAATATCCCCATCAAGTTCAACCGCTGGAGTGAGAGTGGAGCATTGCCACGCCAAGAGAAGGAACTATCTATCGTTGAGTTCGGAACTGTCTCTTTGTGTCCCCGTGTTTAGTGTCCGTGTTCTGTGTCCGTGCTCCCTTTCTACTGCCGTACCTAGATACAATATGTAACAAAGGCTTCTCTTTCATCCTATTCATAGACATCATATCATTACACAGTTCCTTGAGAGAGAACAAGATAAATAAATAATAAAATGCAGAATAAAGTACAACAGCGACAGAGAAAGCACAGTGCGGGTAAACAATAAGGTGAAGTGTCATAACAGGTAGATTGTGAGGTCAAGCGTCCATCTTTTTTCACAAGGAAACCATTCAATAGACAGAACAGCGAGATTGAAACTATCCTTCAGAATGTGGTACGTGTTTCCTTTTTCGTGATCATTCTGCTGGATTCTAATTGGTTTCATTCCACAAAAATTATCATGGTGTTTAAGAAGAGAACTGAACAAGGATTAAGTATGATCGCACTGGATGGTGCAGCAGACTCGGGGCCGAATGACTGTGGCCATCAGACATTATCTGTGTCGCACTGCTCAATTGTGATATGCAGGAAGGTTTGGACCTGAACACTTCTGCATTTTAAGTGGGGATGTAGCTCAGTGGAAGAGCGCATGCTTTGCATGTATGATGTCCCGGGTTCAATCCCCGGCATCTCCACGCTGGTGAGCATTGAATTTTGAACATTGCAAAACTCAAACCCAATCGTCAGGTTTGCAGTCAGCACAATGATGCGTTGAGTCTCAACGTGGACAAGAGTAAAGAGATGATTCATTAGGCCAGGGGACCGCTCATTACTGCAAATAAACGGCTCCTCAAGAGAGAGAGAGAGTGGACCACCAAACCTGCGCTCTGAACGCCACAAAGAACAGCAAGAAAGCGCACCGGTGTGTCCACTTCCTGGCTTCAGTGAGACTTCCCCAACCCTTCTTTAATCTGTTTTTATTTCACAGGAGCATCATTGAGCGAGCTCTAACCACTTGCTAAACCGTCTGGTACGAGAATCGCAAGACATCCGACGGCAGGACTCTACAGAGGGGAGAGAGGACTGCTGACAGCAGCTCACTTTCACATTCAGACCCAGTGATTTGCGGACTATTGAAAACTGACGGAATTCTGATCTTCATTCGATCATATGGACGGATTGGGAGGTGAACGAGACTCAGGACTGGACAAAATAAATCCCGGAGTGTGGGTGTATTCTCCACTGCACCTCAGACTGCGATCGCTGCTCGTTATGTCGGAGTCTGACCGAAATAGCATACACAAATGGAGGAGGAACTCAGCGGGCCAGGCGGCATCTCGCACGAAACATCGACTGTTTACTGCTCCCCAGAGATGCTGTCTGACCTGGTGATTTGCTCCGGCATTCAGTGTTTGGGATTTCCAGCACCTGTGTTTATAGCCTAAATAACAGCCCGCTGACAGAGAGAAGGAAGGCAAGGAGACACAGAGGGAGATAACCAGCGTGTCTGACTGCAGGGCCGTAGGAATAGGGCCAGAATGATAATGAAAATCAGATCCGTTGCTGAAATGTCGGGTCGAGATATCCGGCTGGGTCGGAGCACAGAGACCGGATAATAACCGGATGGGGCAGGAAGTGATGAACAGGGAAAGGAGGACGGGGAGGAAGGTAAAAGCGTGAGAGAGACACGAGGGAAATTAGACAGGGAAAATAATCCAACAAACAAAACAATAGATAATCGGGGTAAAGCGTCAAAATTAACAAATAGAAAGACAGGAGAAGAACAGAGATATTTACCTATCAGCAGAATAGCGCAGCGGGAATGTGCTGTGCCCGTTATGCAGAGGCCGACACATCGAAGCCATCGTCTGCTATTCTTCAACAGAATTTTTTTTTTACCGCAAATCGCCGTCACGTCACCTGTGTACACAACACACATTTAACTTAAAAAGAAAAACTTGTACTTCTAACTGAAATTTCCGTCCACTCACTTCATCACTTTCTGAGATTTGTTGAGAACTTCGCGGGTAAAACGACAATTGCTCTTGTGCTCTGCGTTTGTCCAACACATCTTTTTCTCCACTGCATGAAGCTGTGTCTGGTATTGAACAGATTGAACAGAAAATACTGGAAACACTCATCACCTCAAGAAACATTTGTGAGTGATGAAACGGGATTACGCTTTCTGATCTTGACACTTAATTAGAAATGATGAGAGAAGAAGATAGTTTTCTGTGTCAAAGAAGGTGAGAAGTTGTGTGGGAAGTGAAACGGGGGACATCTCTGATAGGGCGACACCAATACAGGATGACGGTAAGACAAATAGGAAACAGAAAAACTGGTCTAAAATGGCAGAAGAACGACGGGCAGAGATGTCATTTCATAGAGAAGGAAGTGATGTGGCTGAGTGATTCCAGACCGATGCGTTTATGTGATAAGTGCTGAAAAACAGGTACAACTCACGGCGATCGCCGGGAATCGAACCCGGGTGAGCTGCTTGAAAGGCAGCTGTGCTCATCCCTATACCACTGTCGCTCCATGTTGCGGGAGTTTCGAGTAGTGAAGCGGCTCCCATGCGCCATGTGATTCCACCAGATCCCGAGCCGCTCTCTGTCGGATCAATCCTCACTCTGCAGCAGGTTTTATTCCTGCAAATGGCGCCGGCCTCACGCATCAGCAAATGGGAAAGAAAATTCTGATTGTTCATGTTCTTTAGAAAAGCCGATGAATATGTAAGTATGAGTTGAGTTTAGGAATAAATAAAATAACCACCAACAACCACATTGCTGGGATTATACTGTAATTCTCTCCATAGCTGGTAAAATTCTGAGGAGCAGATCTGCTGGCAAATCACACAGAAATGTCATTTTGTAGATAGGGTTACAGCAATCAGAAATTTCAACTTCTCCAAAATTAACCAGATCATTTTTTAGGCAAGATAAGAAATGGAATTTTTGAAGTGCATCTGGAAGAGTATTTTTGTTCCTGTCCATCGATAGTCCTATCGAACTAGGTTAGGAAATTCACTCTGTAATCAAAACTCGCACTTCATTGTCTCTGCATAAACAACAACGTAACTGTGTCGACACCGGGCCAACAACTTAGAACAGGAATTCTGCTGTTCCCGCTATACCAATACTCACTCAGCCTAATTTTCTCATCTATATCACCAAACTAGGGCATCTCAGTTGGCCAAGTGATCCATCCTTTCTTCTCTCAGTCACCGACTTGGGAGTTCTTCCTTGCGATGGTGGGTTTCTAGAAAGAGTTATTGCTGCTAGCACATTCGAAGTTTCCACTTTTATATTCATATTTTCCAGTTCAGTTATCCCATTCCAGTGTCATTGACTGTAGGCCATCTGATTGGTTTGAATTCTCCTGTTTGTTGACTGTGCTCCAGGTCAGCATCCATTTATTGCCCTCTTCTCAGCAAGCGTCAATCGGTAATTTATGGCTCTTTGTTCCCTTCAGGAACCAATTTATGTCATGGTCCGGTCCGTGAAGTCTGCATTCCGGTTCACAGTCCAGTCCGTGGACTCAGGACTCCCGGTCTTCGAACTGTCCCTTGTTTTGATTGAGTTAATCATAGGCACCTGTTTCCCATCTTGTGGCTTGGAATCTAAGTAGCCTTGGGGTTGAGTGCGGGCTGCTGGTCTGTCTTGTCATGATCCCCTGGGAGCAACCTGCCTGTGGAAGGCTAGAGCGGCCACTTCCCATCTTTAGGCCGCGTTGGAGAACCATCGCTTCATAGAGCCTTGCTGTCGGTAGTCGGAGCTGTCTTTGCGGTATGGATTCGGCTGTTTCCAGGGCCAGCTGAGTGGCTGCCAGACACTCCGAGCTATGTACGGATCCGGTTGTTTCTGTCGTCAGCTGAGGTTGCTGGCCGAACTGCGACTCGGAGCAACTCCGATGCAGAGGTGGAACTTTTTGTAGTTCTTTGGTGTTTATCTCTTCTTGTCCTTGCCTCCGTGGGGGTAAGTCAGGCCGTTTCTTCCGTTGCCTGCGGGGAGATCTGTCTTGTCTTGTCCACGCCTCCGTGGGGTAAGTCAGGCAGTTCTGCCGTTGCCCTGCATGGGGTCTTGTCTTGTCTTTGCCTCTGTTGGGTAAGTCCGGCCGTTCTGCCGTTACCCGACAGATGGACCTGTCCCACCTTGGTGTGCAGATAAAGTTGAGTTCTGGCTTGTCTAAGGATAAGTCCCGGCTCTCTGTCTATGTACTGTCCTGTCTCATGTTTGTGTCGTGTTAAAGATGAGTCCCGGTTTTTCGAAGTATAAATCCCGGCTCTATGTTTATGTGCAGTTCGCAGTCTGGCTCCGAGTTTCAGCCTTCGAGTTATCAGCCTCTGCAGGCCTCAAGAACCAAGAGCCAAGAGCCAAGACCCCAGCCTGCAGGCCTCAAGAGCCAAGTCCAACACCCCAGCCTCAAGCCCCAAGACTCTAGACCCCAGCCACGTCCTGTCCTGTAGTTATGTCCTGTCCTTGCCTGGTTCTAGGGCCCGAGCCCTAGTCCAGACTCAGGTTCTGGCTCTTTGTCCAGTCTCTGGCTCGGAGCCCAAGGCTAGGCTCCTAGTGCTTAGTTCCTTGTCCGGGTTCCCTGTCTTGTCCATGTCCTAACCCAAGTCTGTGTTCTCGTTCGTGCTCGTTTGCATCCTGTCACGTCCCTGCCCTAGTCAAGTCCTGTTCCTTGTACTTCAGTGTCTGTGTCTTCCTGTTGGGTCCACCATCTACGCCCCCCCCCCCCCCCGCCATTGTGACAGTTTCAATCACTCCAGGCAGGGATTGACCCCAACATTCACACATTTGCATGTTATATTATATCAAAAACACTTCACAATAACTTCTAATTTGGAAAAGATTTCTTACCCGGCAATTTACCTGAAGCAACGTTGTGTTTACTTTAAAATACCAAAATTTTCACCTCATAAAATGGAAGATGTAAAACGGTTCCACAAAATTACATGTTCACTTCCAAGTACATGGCTGGTACAAAGACACTTGTTCTGTCTGCTTCCACTGTCCTTGAGCCATTTGAGTTCTATGTTATGTTACACATTTGAAATCTTCCGTGGCCAACATCTCCTCCTTTTCCATCCACGGAAAATTCTGGGGATCACATTACTCTTTATGTCTCAGTGAATATAGCACAAAAGGAACAGCAGAATTCATGACTATATCAAAAAATACCGATAAGGATTTAAAAATAATGTCATAACAAAAGCGTGAAGAAACATGATAACGTAACTAACTTCATACCATATATCAAGGAATTTAACAGGAATTAATAATTTTAAAATTCAACATAGCTATAAGAAATTAAACGAAATCAACAAAAAGAAATTTTAGAATGGCATGTGCTTTTCAAACACAGAAGTTATTAAAATTGGCCTAAAAAAAAACAACACCGGGGGAAATACCTTGTGTAACCATCAGAACAAAGAGCAAAGCAATAATAACATGGGAAGTAAAACATATCCATTTAAACCTCAGTTCCAAACTTTATTCCAAAAGGGATGGATTCTGCAAAACGTCATTAGCTAAACCCACATAATATTTAATAGTCTTGGATAACAGAGCCCATAGTTTAATAACATTTTTAAAACATTAAAAACCAAAAAAAAACTTTGCAACTTAGGGTTCCCTTCTTGTCAGATATGCTTGAAGTATCAATGCGATGAGTATTATTCACCACACCAAGCAAATACCAACATACATTAGCCTCATTTCCTTTACACACTTCGTCCTACATGCAACCTTCAGTGGAGCCTTCGACCATTCTGAGGCCACTCATTAGCAGAATTCCAACACCAATCGCTTCTGAACAGCAGCGTGTTTTAATTACTACTGTGTGTTTAATCCATTGATGTATTATCTACCTTGGCTTGTTCACAACAGCTGTCCAGACTGCAGTCAAGTTAGAGGCAACTTAAAAACAACGTAGTCCAAAAAATTACACAACACCCAGTGCTGAATTGTTTATTCCCCAGTAGACTCAACCAAACAGATATCTCGGAGGCATTCCATGCATTCATCAACTTGATTTTCCATCTATATGCTTTTTGAAATACTCCCTCTGACGTAATCTGACCTTTCTTACATGTTTTTTTCTGTCTCCCGCTGTTGTAGACCAGATCCGTGGCTACAATCCGAAAGCCTATAAAATACTCCCATCAGGGTCTTCTTAGCCGAGGAATTTCTTAATCCCCGCAGAAGGATTCTACATCTTCCGATCCTGCTCTGACTGAGACTCCATCCAATTCAGTGCACTGATTTCCTGGTGAAAGGTCATGGAGCTGAACGTGAATTCGGTTTGTCTTTTCTCAGACGCTAACAGATCTGCTGAATATTTCCAGCAATCCCCGCTTTTAGTTCAGGATCAACCTTGTTTATCTGACTCCGGGATTTGAATCCAGCTGTGAAGAACTTGTAGTCGTGGCCGAGTGGTTAAGGCGATGGACTAGAAATCCATTGGGGTTTCCCCGCGCAGGTTCGAATCCTGCCGACTACGTGTTTATATCGGTTTTGACGCCTTGATTCCTCTCACGGATGCAGATTGTAAAAAGCCAGTCGAAACACCGATCTGTGTTCGCCGCCTCCAAAACCAGAAGTGCACCTGAAGTTCCGCTTTTATTCAGGTGGGCTCTACGACGCAATCCATCAGCGCGTTCGGCACTGTATCCGAAATGCTGGTGGTTCCAGCCTATTCAGGGACGCTGTTGATCCAGTGGCTTTCGCTGTACGCTCCGTGTGTTCCTAATACAGTCATTAAAAACCCACATATAGAAAACAGAACACTACCACGACCTGTCTTGCTTACATTGATGTTGACATAAACTTAATATATTGTACATGGACGATCAAACCAACAGAAACTCTTACAGGGCACCAGTGTATTTCATGTTTAAATTGATGTTATCGCCACTTGAACCAGAAGGATCAATTCACTGAACTTCACTCACACCAACACTGACTGTTTCCACAACTCACTTTCAAACTGGACATTTCGTGCTAGAGACATTTTTGCTTTGTTGTTGTTGTTATTACTTTCTCAGCTCACGCTAGCCTGAAGTACGGAGGTGCTGAAGCACACTCATTCTTCAATAACTCCGGACTTCGGGCCATTCTACTGGTGTATAGTATAGTGGTTTTCAGCAGATTTACAGAAATATTGCTTTGCTGGCCTAACTGTTTAATGCTATTGTGTAGTGACTTTGAGATGATAGTTGTTGATATTACCATTGGGACAATATATACCCTGTTCATGCTCGATCGTCTTTCAGTTTCTTCTTTCAATTCAGTATAGTTCTGGTGCTTTTCACTTGTTAATTGTTGTAGGTTATGTGTGCTTGCAATGGCTATATCGATTATGTACGTTGTAATTGCCTTTTAATCCAGTAATATTATGTATGCAGACGGTTATTATAGATTGTCCTGTAATGGATCAGTCATAAAATAATTGTACGACTCTGACCCTAATCTAGAACAGGGTTGTACTTATAGTAAGGTTTATGAGTTTGCATTTTAAAGCAGTGATGTTTGTCAATTGACTGTCCCTGTGTAAGCAATCAGATTGAGTTAAACTGCTGCTCCATCCTGTAATGTGTTGGATTGTTTCTGGTGTCTCTTGTCATTTTCTGCAATTATCGACTTTAATTTGTTGGGCTTTTATTATGGATTTGTAACATTTTTGTGTTAAACACCTGGCCCTGTAATGCCACAACGAACCCCTCTGTTTCTGGGAAGATGTCTCCAACTCTGACCCAAGCGTTCCACGTCTCCTTCACACCCTGTCTGCTCAGATTATGGGGATGTTTTCCATGGAGGGTTGCTGCTCCATTAGTTAACTTTATTTGATTATTATTTTGCGTTTTTGTACTTTCAGTCTGTTATGTTTTCTGCATTGATTGTCCGTCTTGTGTGCACTCTTTCATTGATTATATTTTGTTTCTTTCACTTACTGTGAATCCTCTCGAGAATATGCATCTAATAGTAGCATATTTGTGCTTTGATACTGAATTTACTTTGAACTCTGAAGTGTTCTGCGCTGCTACACAGGACCCGGACCCTCGGTTCCCTCCAGTGGCCGGTCGCTGGTACTGCCTCACGGATCTCACTGCGACTCTCCGGGTCGTTTTGTGAATCCAGGAGCAGGGACGTTTCGCTTCTTGTTCACATCAACGTGCAAGTTAAATAAAGCGGCGACTTGCTGCTCCTCTGCGAAGTTCACGGGTCGGTCACATTTGTAGAAAGGGAAACAGATAATGTTTCAGGCGGAGCCCCATTCGTCACCACTAGGAAAGAGAGAAAATAAGGTATTTTTCAGTTTCAGACAAAGTGGGCGAACGTGATCAGGCAGAAGAAAAGCCGCGGATCTGGTGAGACCAAGTGAGTGACTGACTGTTATCATCGGGACTTTTGTTTCTATGTTATATGTACAACAGAACTGTGGGGAATGCCCAGGACAGCAGTCTATGGCAATGAAAGGAGTGGGGGGGTGGGGGGGAAGGAATCAAAAACCAGGTGGGCGGCGATCAATGATGGGTATCTTTTGGCACAAGAATCAGAGTAACGCACACAAAACACTGGGGCATCTCAGCAGGTCAGTCAGCATCTATGGAGAGGAATAAAAAACCATGTTCCTTCATCAGTACTGGAAAGGAAGGTGGAAGAAGCCAGAATAAGAGAGTCGGGGAAGAGAAGGGGTTCACGCTACAAAGTGATAGGTGAAGCCAGATGAGGAAGGAGGGTAGATAACTTGGGGAAAGGAGATTGAAAACTGGGAGGTGACAGGTGAGGAAGGAGGGTAGATATGGGAAAAGGGGAGTATTGAAAACTGGGAGGTGACAGGTGAGGAAGGAGGGTAGATATGTTGGGGAAAGGGGAGATTGAAAACTGGGAGGTGACAGGTGAGGAAGGAGGGTAGATATGTTGGGGAAAGGGGAGATTGAAAACTGGGAGGTGATAAGTGAAGCAATTTGATGAAAGAATGTAGATATGTAGGGGAAAGGGGAGATTGAAAACTGGGAGGTGATAGGTGGAGCCAGTTGAGAACAAGAGGTAGATATATTGGGGACAGTGCAGTATTGAAAACTGGGGGCCATAGGAGAAGCCAGGTTAAGATGGAAGTTAGATATGCTGGGTAAAGAGGAATATTTGAGAGGCTGGGCGGTGATTGGTGGAAAAGGAAAAGGGTTGAAAGGCAGAAATCAGTTTGGAGGGGCGGGTTGACTAGAGAGAGGCGGTAAACATGTGGGGAAACGTGAAGACTCAAGAGGGAATCCGGAACAGAAAATTAAAGCAAAAGGAGGAGAATGGAGAGATTAGCGGGTTAGAGTAATCGACGTTCATTCCATCAGATTGAGGGCTACCCAGACGGAATATGAAGTGTTGCTCCTCCATCCCGAGCGTGGCTTCATCGTGGCAGTAGAGGAATCCACGACCAACATGTCAGAATGGGAATGCGCAGCAGAATTAAAATGGTTGACCATTGGGAAATCCTACTCGTTGCGGATGGAGCAAAGTTGTTCCACAAAATGTTTCCCCAATCTATCTTGCGTCTTGCAGTTGTAGATGAGGCCGTATTGGAGCATCCGATACAGTATATGACCCAGAGAAGCTCACAACTGAAGTGTTTCCTCACCTGGAAGGACTGTTTGGGACTCTGAATGTTGTGAGGGAGGAGGTGAACGGCCAGGCGCAGCACTTCCTCCGTTTGGATAAATGCCAGAAGGGAAATCAGTGGGAGTGTGTAGTCGTGGCCGAATTGTTTGGCGATGCACCCTGAAACCATTGGGATTTCCTCGAGCAGTTTCGAGTCCTGACTACGGTGTACTTCCAACATTTTCTGTTTGACTCTCTGATGCAAACCAGTCATGAAGACTGTGAAAAACCGGGTCCCGCCCAGCAGCGATTGTCGGTCACGTTCTACAACGCAGAATTGAACCATTTATTCCTACTTTCCACAAAACTTGTCTCTGCGGCGCATCGGTGAGCGCGTCCGGCTGTTAACCGACAGGCTGGCGGCCAATGATCCGGCAGATTTGTTTCTGTTGTGTTTCATTGTCAGCTGGGAAACGCTGCGCTGAAGGGAGGCCGGGGCTCCCTACTGCGGCCGCGATGGGAATTTAAACTGTTATATTTTAGACGCATGTACCGAGATACAGTGAAAACCTTCTCGTTCATACTGTCCATGGAGATAAAATCATTGCACAGTGCGTTAAGATCGCACAAGGTAAAGCAACAACAGAGTGCAGAATAAAGTGTAACAGCGACAGGGAAAGCACAGTGCAGGTAAATAATAAGGTGCTGCATCATAACGAGGTGACTTGTGAGGACAAACGTACACCTTATCGTACTAAGAAACGATTCAGTAGATAAAACAATGGGATTGAAACTATCCATGAGCCTGTGATACGTTCTTTCAGGCTCTTCTGCTTTCTGCCCGTTGGAAAGAGGATACAGACAGTCGTTTTTCAGGTAGGTAGGAAGTTTAAAAATACAAGAGTAAACTTCAGACGATGGCAATCGGATAGGGGACAAAACTAGCGGAGGAACTTACGCTTTTTGCGTCTGTCATTTTATGTTGATACCAGCAGTATGTTAGAAATTCCGGATGTCACCTGGACCAGATGAACTACACCGCGGGTTTATGAAAGAAGTGGGTGACGATATCACGGAAGCGTTAGTAGTGATTATTCAGGAATGACTGGATTCTGGAATGGTTCAGACGACAGGAAAATTGCAAAAATAATTTTAAGTTTACAAAAGACAAGATATTACGGACCGGTTGGCATGGATTTTATGTTGGGAAAATGCTGTAGTCCATTCGTAAGGATGTGCTTTCAGGCGTCTGATAAAATAGTCCGGTCAACATGGTTTTCTTAGAGAAATCTGGCCACACAGATCTGTTGGAATTCTTTGGAGAAATAGCAGTCGAGATAGAGAAAGGAGAGTCAGTGGGTGTTGTTAACTGGGATTTTCAAAAGGCCTTTGTCAAGTGATGCAAAAAGGTTGCTAAACAAAACTAGAGCTCATGGTATTGCAGGAAAGATACGAGAATCGAAAATATATTGGCGACTGTTGGGAGGTAAAGTCTGGGAATAAATATGGCATTTTCAGTCGTTTGTCGGTAACTCGGTGTCTTCTGGAGGGGTCTCTGCCTTGTACCTTATCTGTCAATGATCTGGATGACGAAATTGATGGCTTTGTATGTGATAGAAAATTAGATGGAGGGGCTGGTAATATTGATGAGGCAGGAAGTCTGCAGAAGGTCTTGGAGAATGGGCAACTAAGTGGAAGCTGGGATACAGAGTACGATAATGTATGGTCAGGCACATTGACAGAAAGACTATTTCCCAAATGGGGAGCAAATTCAGAAATCAGACGTGCAAATGTGCTGGAGAGTTCTCGTGCAGGATTCCCTAAAGGATAAGTTGCGGGTTGAGTTGGTGGTAAGAAAGACAAATACAATTTTAGCATTCATTCCGCCAGGACTAGCACCTAAAAGCAAGGTTATAATGAAGATGAATTGTAAGACATTGATCAGATTCATTTGGAGCATCGTAGACAATTGTGGGCCCATTTCTGATAAAGGATGCGCTGGCATTGGAGTGGGCCCAGGGGAGTCTCACGAGAATGATCCCGGAATGAAACGGTGAAGATACAAGGAGCATTTGACGGCTCTGAGCCTCTACTCATTGGAATTCAGATAAATGAGGGAGCATCTCATGGAAACCTATCAAATATTGAGCGGCCTGGATAGAGTGGATGTGGAGAGGATGTTAGTTCAGATTCTCTGACCCTCAGCGTTGATGTTGAGCCCAATCGACCCGGGACATAGTGATAGGATCCCATGAAAATGTCCTTCTGCCTCGCTATCTGTGTGGTAGCAGTTGTCATGGCCGAGTGATTAGGCGATACACCAGAAATTCATTGAGGTTTCACTGCACAAGTTCCACTGCGGGAGAGGCGGGTCCTCTCAGAGTAATCCGTGTCCACGTAATTCCAAATTTCTTCATTCCTTCTACCAAAGTATTATTTGCTTCGCCGTCTCGTGCTGAAACTATGGAATAAGGAAATTAAAACCCTTTATTGCATTGCGCTTCAAGGGTCTTGTTATGAATTCAGGGTGTTCATTGGAAATTCTATCGGTTGAGTCACTCTTGACATTCGAGAGATCTGCCGCCAACATGGACTGAACTGCTTTCCTGTTGAGCCGCACATCCTCACAATTCCAAATCTCAGGGTTCACTGAGTGTGTGAAGAAATTAGATTGTTCTGGAGAGTATCGGCGATCAATGCCTAAGGTGTCCTGAATGGACAAATCTAGTGTCCCTTTGCCGCACCCACTCAGTCATTTAAGGTATCCTTCCTCAGGTAGGGTCCCCTGACTGCCGGCAAGCGAGCGGAGTTGTCTGGATGTCCCGTTCTCAGAGGGAGATAGAGGCAGATTCTATTAATGAGTAATGACTCAACTATTCAAAACATATTTATTTTCAGATTTGCCTTCATCCAGGCAGCCACAAACCAAGAAACTCGAATAACCCAATTAAAAAAACACTAAAAACCACTGCGCAGAGAAAGAGAAAGAAAAAAAAACGTTATGCAAACAAGAGAAGCAAGCTAACAGCATCTCGAAACAGACTGGGTAACGGATCTGCTCCCGGAGCATCCGGAGTAGGCCGAAATCCTCGAACCCCAGTTTTCACATCAGCAGGACAGAAAAGCACAGCAGCCGGATCTGCTGCGATCCCTTTGATTCTGTTATTTATTCAATTAGCTATACGGCACGAGATGTTAAAGACACTTCTGGATACAATAAATTAACCCACCTAGGTGTGAGTCATCACATCGTAAAGTTCAAAATACCCAATAACAGTGTCCTCCGATAATCTCGGCTGCAACTCAGCTGGTGTCCATTGTTAGAACCATTGATGTCTATCCCAATGAACAACCCAGAGGCAAAGAGAGAGCGCGCGGAAGAGACACAGTGGAAGAGTAACTGAATGTGTAACAGCAGGGCCACTGAAACCGGACTCATTAAATAACGTACAACACATTCACGGCTGACATGTCGTGAACGAGGCCTCCGGAAGGGTCGGAGCGCAGAGGCAATAACAGGACGGGGCAGGAGGTAGCAAGCACTGAATGACAGACAGAGTCACGGGCAGAGAGACACGCGAGGAAATAAACCACCAAACAGCAGCTCGCGAGGGGAACGATGTGACGTCAGCAAAGAATCGACAAATAAAAATGAAGGAAAAGAATGGGAAGCGTCCACAACGGAGCGGCTCAGCACCACGTTCAGCCAACAGCAGAGTGGCGCAGCGGGAGCGCGCTGGGCCCATGGTCGTCCAGTCGGTAGAAACCAGCTCCGACTTATCAAGTTTACCGCGGATTCGAGAATTGAAAACTTTGGCATTCTGTAAACTAACTGGAGTGTTGAATGCATGGGATGTTCGCAAGGATTTTGCCAGAGATGGAGAGTTCCGGTATAAACCGAGGCTGGATAGACTGCGGGCGTTTCCATGGAGCGCTGGAGATGACGGAGGTCTTTGTAGGTCATATCAAATTAACGGGGGCCGTTCAGAATAGTAGGAAACTGTCCTGACGTGTGTAAACCGAGACAGCATGAGAGGAAGAACTTCATGCAGATGGCGGCTGGAAACTGGAACCGATGCCGGAGTGGCTAGTGGAGGCAGGTATTCCAACAATATAAGAGAATTGCCTGGATGAGCACCTGAATCATCAAGGCACGGAAGGCAATAGCTGATAAGTGAGATTCTTTTCTGGTGGGATTGGTACTTGACTCTCAACATCGACGTGACGGGCCGAAAGGCCTGTTTCAGGGTTGAATGATTCTGTGATTCTAGATTACATTTGTTAATCGTATTAAAGGGTTTAATTTAATCGTGTATTGGAGAGAAGGATCGCTTAGGATATAAATAGAGTGGTGAGTGGACTGAGAACACTCAGTGTGAACACATCACCCGACATGTTTTGGTGTGTCCTAGTTTGTTGTGAGAATCTGGTTTATAGTGACAGCAGGAAGCTGCATTGGTCGGTCCATCGGGAAAATGTGAAAGACAGGAAATCCACCCTTGATCCACTTGATAGCCCAGTGTGAATAATAATTTTACACTCTCTTCGATTTAAATAATTTGGGGAATTCGTACCCGAGTTGGCAGGTTCGGCCCATTCGGACTGTAGAAGTCCGCACGGATCGGGTTCTATGAGACGTTTACATCTGATAGTTTCGATGAAAGAATATTAAAAGTCGATTAACTACGATCATCGGAAATGGAACCTGCGTCAATTGCCTGGAAGACAGATATGTTCACCATTATATCACCATCGTTCCATCATTCTGCAGGAGACTCGAGTCCTGCACCGTCTCCAGTGGTCTATGACTGTGACTCGCACTGCTTTCTGAATCAGGTCACTCCGATGCAGTTCCTGTTATGTCAAGTTGTGGTCGCCATCCTCCCACAGACCGGAGGTAAGTGAGTAAAATCACTTCCAAACTCGAAGAGCTGCACATCGTTTGCTGCTTGTCGCATTACAAAACCGGAATAATATATATTCCGATACCACGACCAATTCCTCGTTAGTATAGTGGTTAGTATCCCCGCCTGTCACGCGGGAGACCGGGGTTCAATTCCCCGACGGGGAGATACAAATTTTACTGCATTCTTCAAGCTGAATACTGTCTTAAAAAGACAAATAAAAGAGGAAAAAGTATTCGGTGTTGAAGCGATCAGTCCATTGGACATTGGGGAGGTGAAATACCTCGGACTCTTGTGAGCTGAACCGCCTCTTCAGGTCAGTGAAAGCCGAATCAGCTTCGGAACTCCAACAAAAAGTTTGGTAGGCGAGGTAAGTCGGTAAGGAGCGCCGCCACTCGACTGTAATCCCTGATAAAACGGCGATAACAGTTTGCAAACCACCAAAACGGCTGAAGTTGATTGCGAGACGTGGGTCTGGGCCATTCTTCCAACGCCCGGATCTTATCAGGAGCTGCCCTCACCTGTCCGCTCTCGATGATATCGCCAAGGAGATGACCAAAGGGACGTCGAACTTACATTTCTTGGCCTCCACAACTAACCTGCTCTCCCACAGTCTCTGGAGGACTAGTCGGACGAGGTGAACGTGTTTCTGGGGGCTGCTAGAAAATATTAAGATGTCATCTAGGTAGACGAACACGAAGCGTTTAATGAAGTCCCGCAGCACATCACTGATTAGGGCTTGAAAAACGGCGGGGTATTTGTGTGGCTCAGACGTGTATTAAAGGCCGTCTTCTACTCGGCTCCCTCCCTCATCCTGACTAGATGGTAGGCGCTACGATGGTCCAACTTTGAGAAGATGGTGGCTCCCTGAAATGGTTCAAATGTCGAGTTAATCAGGGATAGTGGGTACTTATTTTTAACTGTTATATTGTTCAGGCCTCGGTAATCAATACAGGCACGAACTGACCCATCCTCCTTCTATAGAAAGAAGAAACCGGCGCCTACCGGCGAGGATAAAGGTCGTATAATGCCCGCCGAGAGGGACGCACTAATGCACTGTCCGGTCGGGATAAGTTATAAAGACGACTGCTAGTTAACGAGGCCCCGGCCAGCAGGAAGATAGCGCAATCATACGGGCGGTGCGGGGGCAGGGAAAGAGCCCGTTGTTTGCTGAATACCTGTCCCAGGTTATGCTATTCTGCGGGGACTCCGGACAAGTCCAGTGGTTCCAATACAGGCGGGGTGTGTTGTAATTAGAGGAACTGGGAATGATTGAAAATCAGACGAGGGGATTAAGGCCCATTTAAGGAGGTAATAGCAAGATGGGGAATAGCCAGACGGGCCTATGGCAATGGGTTAAACTTCAACTGCCACTTTTCAGCCCTATTTTGCATCCTAGCGATGTCCCGATTTAAACTCTGTCAGCCCTCCACACTATCCAAATGTCCCCAACATTTGTGTTATCAGCAAATTTAGTAACGTACCCCTCCAATTTCTCATCCAAGTCAGTTATAAAAATCACGATCAGAAGGGGTCCCTGAAAAGAACTCTGAGGCAGATCGCTGGTCACTGATATCCAATCTGAATATGATCCGTCTACAATAATTTTTTGCTATCTATGGGCAAGCGAATTCTGGGTCAACAAAGCAATGTCTCCTTGCTTTCTTAGTAAGCCTTGCATGGACTACCTTATCAAATCCCTTGCTGAAATCCATACAATCGCCAAGGTCCTTTTGCAGAGTGAATAGCACTTGTGCTGTCTCCTCTGGTTCCGCACACACTTTTCCATTGTCACGGTTCATTGATCCTATTTTCTCACATCTTATCCTCTCGCCCTTCACAGACCTGTCGATTGCCTTAGGGTCTTCCTTAAACTGCTCGCCAAGGCCTTTTCATGGCCCCTTCTGGCTCTCCTAATTTAATTTTCAAGCTCCTTCCTGCTAGCCTTATCATTTTATATATCTCTATCAATACCTAGTTTTTTAAACATTTCGTAAGCCTTTCTTCTTGACTATATTTTCATCATGTGTCCACCATGGTTCCTGTACCGTAGCATCTCTTCTCTGCCTCATTGACACCTATCTATGCAGAAAGCCACGCAAATATCCCCTGAACATTTGCAACATTTCTGCCATGCATTTCCCCGAGAACTCTGTTCCTTCCAAGTCTCTGCCTGATAGCTTCATATTTCCCTCGAACTCCAGTTAAATGCTTTTGTTACTTGTCTGTTCCTATTCCTCTCCAATGCTATGGTAAAGGAGATAAAATTGTGATCGCTGCCTCAAAAATGCTCTCCCACAGTCACGGTCCGGATCGGCGTCCCTTTAAAATTACTTTGTTTATGATACGATCCGGACCGTTGACTCCCTGTTTCCCTTTGGTTCCCTGTTTTCCCGTGTCCCTCGGGCTTGGTGATTGGAGGCAATTTGCTCTCGGTTGAACCGGCAGTTTATAGTTTCCGGCTTTCAGCCGTTCGGCGCGACAGCGTTTGCAAAGTCAGCGAAAGTACTGCGAGCCCATGTCATCTGGACGGAGAAAGCCTAGTCTCTTCCCGGAGCAAGTGCCAGCAAGCCGCCTTCCCTTGTCAGTACGGGTCAGTCAAAGTTAACCCGCTGTGGTGAGTCATGAGCTCGCCGCGGCTTGAAGCGTACTTGAGCCCAGTTATAGGTCTGTCCATTATTCTGTGGTCTCCGTATCCATGTCGTACGTCTAAAAGCGATCCCGGCCTTGTACCAAGGAATACTGGGTCACTGTGTCAAGAAGATTCCCGACTCCGTCATGTGTCTACGGAGGATTCCCGGCTCAGTGTTTTATGTCCTGTGTCTGAGTCTGTGCCGTGAATAAAACAGAATTCCTGTCTCCGGAGGCTCCAAGTCTCAAGTCCTGGCCCTGCCGGCTCCAAGTGCCGAGTGCTGAGCCCGGTGGCTCCAAGTGCCGAGTGCTGAGCCCGGCGGCTCCAAGTGCCGAGTGCTGAGCCCGGCGGCTCCAAGTCCCGAGACCTGGCCCCGGTGGCTCCAAGTACTAGGTCCTGGCCCTGGCGGTCCGTGATTCCGACTCCTAGCCCATACCCTTATTCCCAGCCTTGTCTCAGGCCTGAGTCCTTGTCCAGTGCACTATTCCTGCTTCTGCTTTGCACCGAGCAATAAAATTAATATAAGTTAACCTCACATGATGTGTTTGAGTCTTGCATTTTGTTCCACCCTTGCTCCCAGCACAGCCCACTGAGATACCTGACACCTGACCAGGTTCATTTACCAACAGTAGATCAAGTGCAGCCACTCCTCTTGTAGGCTTATCTAAATATTGTGACAGGTAACCTTCCTGAACACATTTAAACTCTACCCCATCTTAACACCTAGCACCAGGGATATGCCAGTCAATATTGGGCAAATTAAAATCTCCCACCACGTCAACAATTATTTGTTACACCTTTCCAGAATTTGTCTCCCTATCTGCTCCTCGATGTCTCTGTTACTATTGGATGATCTATATATTTAAAAAAAAACACTCAGTAGAGTTATTAACCCCTTCCTGTTCCTATTGTCCACCCACGGAGACTCAGTAGACAAGCCCTCCATCACTTCCTCCTTTTCTGAGCCGTGATGCTGTCTCTGATCAGCAGTGACTCGATCCGACCACTTTTGCCTCCCTGCCTGTCCTTTCTGAAACATCTGAAGCCTGGCAGTCTGAGAACGTAAGACAATAAGACCATAAGATATAAAATCGTAAGCTATTCGGTACATCGAGTCTGCTCTGCCATTCAATCATTGGCTGATCCAATTCTTCCGGTCATCCCCACTCCCCTGCTTTCACCCTACACCCTTTGATGCCCTGGCTAATCAAGAACTTATCTATATCTGCCTTGAATACACCCACTGACTTGTCATCCACAGCCGCTGTGGCAACAAATTCCACAGACGTACCACCCTCGGACTAAAGGTATCTCAGTTCTTAAAGGACGTCCTTCAATCCCGAAGTCGTGCCCTCTTGCCCTATAATCGACTATTATGGGAAATAACCTTGCCATATCTAATGTCTTCAGGCCTGTTAATTCGAAATGTTTCTATAAGATCTCACGCCCCCCCCCCCCCGCACTCTCCTGAACGCAGCGGAATACAGCTCAAGCGTTTCCAGACGTTGCTCATACGGTAACCCTTTCATTCCTGGAATGATTTTCGAGAAGCTTCTCTGAACCCTTTCCAATGTCAATATATTATTTCTCAAATAAGGAGCACAAAACTGCTAATAATACCCCAATTCTGGTCTCACGAGTGCCTTATAGATCCTCACCATCACATCCCTGCTCTTGTATTCCGTACCTCTGGAAATGAATGCCAACATTGCATTCGCGTTCTTCACAACCGATTTAACCTGGAGGTTAACCTTTAGGTCATTTAGCACAAGGACTCCCAAGTCCCTTTGCATCTCTGCATTTTGAATTCTCTACCCATCTAAATAATGGTCTGCCCGTTTATTTCTTCCACCAAGGTGCATGACCATACACTTTCCAACATTTTCCTTCATTTGCCACGATTTTGCCCATTCCCCTAAACTATCCAAGTCTCTCTGCAGGCTCTCTGTTTCCTCAAGAGTACCCGTTCCTCCACCTCTTTTTTGTATCATCGGCAAATTTAGCCACAAATCCATTAATTCCGTAGGATAAATCATTGATATACATCGTAAAAAGCAGTGGTCCCAACACCGACCCCGGTGGAACTGCAATGGTAACCGACAGCGAACCAGAATAGGATCCCTTTATTCTCACTCCCTGTTTTCCGCCGTCCAGCTAATGCTACGCCCAAGCAAGTAACTTCCCTATAGTTCCATGGGCTCTTAGCTTGCTAAGCGCTTCATGTGCGGCACCTTATCAAAGGACTTTCGGAAACCCAAGTACACCACGTCTACTACATCCCCGTTGTCTACCCTGCTTATAATTTCTTCAAAGGATTGTAGTACGTTTGTCAGTCAGGATGTCCCTTTCAGGAAACCATACTGGTTTTATCCTACCTTGTGATGTCGCTCCAGGTACTCCGTAAACTCTTTCTTAACAATAGATTCCAACAGCTTCCCAAGCACTGATATCAGGATAACAGGTCTGTAGATTCCTTCCTGATGACTCCCTGCCTTCTTAAATAGCGGAGTAACATTTGCAATTGTCCAGTCATCTCGGACAATGCCAGAATCTAGCAATTCTTGTATGATCATCGTCAATGCCTCTACAATCTCTCCAACTACTTCCTTCAGAACCCAAGGGTGCATTTGATCAGGTCCAGGAGATTCATCCACCCTGAGACCATTAAATCTCCTGAGCACCTTTCTCAGTCGTAATTTTCACAGCAAAACTTCACTTCACTGACACTCTTGAATGTCCGGTACACTTCCACTGTGAGGACTTATGCAAAATAAGCATTCGGTTTCACTGCCATCTCTGCATCTGTCATTACAGTATCTCGAGCGTCATTTTATATTGGTCCTATATCTACCCTCGACTCTCTTTTGCCCTTTATATACCTAAAAATTGATTTTAGTATCTTCCTTTTTATTCGTCACCAGCTTCCTCGCGTTATTCCTTTTCCTTCCGAATGACCTTCTTAGTTTCCCTTTGCAAGTTTTCAAAAGCTCCCCAATCCTGTACCTTCACGTCAGCTCTGGCTTCCTTGTATGCTCTCCTTGCTTTTACTTTGGCTTTGATTTCACTTGTCAGCCACGGTAGTGTCCGTCTTCCAACTGAAAATTCCTTCATATTTTGAGTATATCACTTCAAGCAGCTGCCCCTGAGCCATACAAGTCTCTGCAATGGCCACAACATGATAGCTCCAAGTACTAATCCACGATCTAACCTCACTAGCTTTGTTCATGATACCCCTTGCATAAAAATAGACATATCTCGAAACATCGGTCTCAGCGCATCCCTTCTCTATCACCTACCTATCCTCTCTCTCACACAGTTTACAAGCTTTCTGTTCCAATGTGCGCGGCGATTGGAAAGCGGACTTAAAAGCAGGACACGGACACGTAAGTAGCATTACCGGAAGCGTGTTTTTTTTTTATTAATAGTTGCCAGGACAAAAAGGAAGCGTGGATTAGATGCTTACATGGACGTGAACGTAGGATGACAAACAGGCGGAACCTGGACACGGAGCCGGGGCTCGGAAATTGGACACGGAGCTCGGACTCCGAACCTGGACAGGGAGCTGCGACAAGAAACTTGAATACGGAGCCATGACTAGAAACTTGGACACGGAACCGGGACTTGGACTCGGATTTGGACACGGAACCTGGACTTGGACTTGGACTGGAACACAAAGACTGGACCTGGACTTGCACTGGATCCCAGAGCCTGGACTTGCAATTGGACTGGAACAATGAGCCTGGACTTGGACGTGGACTGGAGCACAGAGCCTGGACTTGGACTTACCTGGAACTCAGAGCATGGACTTGGACTTGGACTTGGACAACGAAGATATAGAATACCCATCCCGGAGTAGCCGCAAACGGCCGGATCTTCTCAGCTGTATACGAGAAGCCGAAACTAAACAACAACAGACAGTTCTAGTCTGGGCACAGAGTAGGTTATGAAGCGGTAAACGGCCGGCAATCACTCAGCTGGGCACGAAGAGACAGAATTCCCCACTCGGAGCAATGGCAAACGGCTGGACCCACCCGGCTGGAAACGATTCGGTAAAACCAAACGATGACAGTCCATTTGTATCTTGGCTCGTCAGCAAATCTCGGAGGAACATGAAAACAACAGTATTCGCATCTTGACTTTTCATTTCCTATTCCTTACATTGTCATTGGTACCAGACCATGATGTATCCAGTCAGGATATTCTCCACTATACACCCACAGAAGTTTGTCTAAGTTTTACACAGCATAGTAAATCTGCTGAAACTGGGGAGTATGGGCTGTAAATGCCGGTAAATCGTTCCAGGATGCCAGGAAATTCTGCTCCTCAAAACTTCCACACTCAATGAATTCCAGTCAATATTGGGGAAATTATAGTCACACACTACTCTGTTGCTATTACATCTTTCCTGTAGCCTGCCTACATTTCTGTTCCACTTTCTCTTGCTGGCATTTTAAAAACAGTTGGAAATGGAAACACACAGCATCTCAAGATGCCACTTTATCAATTCTCCGGTCCATCCTGAAAGATGCCCACTGGGAGGGAGGGGGTAGATAGAGTCCATGAAAATGCAGTTCATTATTAGGGTTGTGCAGGTCTCTGTCCTTGAATTGCTGGGATAGTACTAGAGTTTAACGGTGGAGTGCCGGGTGTGTACATGTCTCTGCGCTCACTGCACAGTGCTGAGCGTTTTAATGTTCTGTGTCGTGGAAGTGAATGTCTGGATATTGTGAGGTACTTTGTCCCTGTAGTCCACTACTGACTGTTCTTGGACAGTCTCTTATGAAGGGCATGTTTATACCAGAGATTCAGCCTGGCCTTCCTCACCATGCTGAGTTGCAGCAGTCTGTGTTCCTGCAGGACATTTTTGGTTTCTACTTGTCCGCCTCCCTGCTGTGCATTGCTGGAGCTAAAGTGGGCAGTGTCCATGCAGTCCAGAGCTGGTTTGTGCAGGTCAGTGTTCTTGCAGTTTTGCAGGTGGCTGGTGTACACAACGGGATGAGTGTGGTCTGCGTTCGGCTGTGAATTTACAATGCAATCTGGGGTTTTCCATGTCTTTATCTGTAGAGCCAATGGGCTGGTGCTTGAAATCTGTGGCACCAAAAAAACAGTGCTGGGGTTGTGGTGATGTCTGTTCCCCTATTCTGCCCTGCTCTGGATCAATACTAATATATTTTCATAAATTTCTGTCCTTGTGTTAGAGTCGTGTACTGCTTCGTACTCTCACTGACCAGTGTTGTGCTCTGGCATCTCAGTGGGCATGGAATGCACTGCCAGTGTTTTTACAGAGTGCCTCATTATTACAGAAAGAAATACCTTGTACACCCAGGTAAATTAGATGGTTCATGGAGGCCAGACCGAATGTTCCGGATCATTAGTGGACACAGGATCATCGGGGGATGCCCTAGAACATTCAACCCATCAATTCTATACTATAGAGCATCAAGTCTATAGTACAACATTCCACTGTCCCATTCCCAGTTCTGTTCCCACAGCTCAGCGGGTTATTTCCCCGGAAGGACCTGTCCAGTTCCACTATGAACAATTTAATTGGCTATTCCCATCACCCCTGCAGGCAGTGTGCCCCAGATGAGAACCACAGTCAGTGTAAAAATAAGAATTTCATTACATGATCCTTTGATCCTTTGCCCATTCTTCTCAAGTCATTGAGCAATTTACAGTGAACAGAACAGCACAGGAACAGTCCCGTCAGCTCACTGTGTGTGTGTTGACCATGATGTGAGTTCGATCTGTGTGTTTGCCCTCATGTGGTCAGTGTCCCCCAGTGGACTAATTCCCCCAAAGTATATGCCCACCTTAATACACTTTGAGAGACCCAACAACACCTCTTGCTTAGGATCAACACGCCCGAGAATGTCACCATACCCGCTTCCTGATCTCGCTTTCCTCCAGGTCCTTCTCCTGAGTGAACATCGATGAATGCAGAGTGTTCATTTTGTAGCTCGCAGTACAGAAATCAAAATAATACGGATCATCCATTTAACAAGCCGATCTCAGTTTTGGAGGGCACCACAGATCCGACAGTGTCACACAGCCTGTTCCCTCTCTCTGTCTCTCTCTCTCTCCCTCTCTCTCTCTCTCTCTCTGTCTCTCTCTCTCTCTCTCTCTCTCTCTCTCTCTCTCTCTCTCTCTCCCTCTCCCCCCTCTCTCTCTCTGTCTCTCTCTCATTCTCTCTCTGTTCCCTTCTCTCTCTCGCTTTTTCCAACTCTCTATCGCTCTCTCTCTCTCTCACTCTCTCTCTCTGTCTCTCTCTCTCTCTCTGTCTGTCTCTCTCTCTGTCTGTTTGTCTCTCTTTCTCTCTCTCTGTGTCTGTCTGTCTGTCTGTCTCTCTCTCTCTCTCTGTATCTCACGCTAGTCGTTTTCTCGTTCACTTTTAGTCGTCCTGCATTTATTGTTCTTCCAATTCCGAGTACTATTTTTATTATTTTACCGGTCTTCCATTCTGTTGCACAAGAACACATTTCTGTCCAATTACCTTTTGACCATGTCAAATTTAAGATGTGTATAAAAGACTACTGCATCTGAAACTCCAACACAAAATGCTGCAGGAACTCAGCAGAATTCTAGTGTGTTCCCTTGGATTTCCAGCATCTGCAGATTTTCTCGTGTTTCTACATCAGTAACGTGGTCAATTGATCGTTTCCATCCCGACATTTTTCTCTATTGTATCCTTAATGACCAGGATGAAGCTGAATGACTGAAGGACAGATCAAAATGGGAAACTACAGAAAAAAAGAAGGCAGGATTAGGACAGCGTCGCTGGTCTTCGTTGAATACTGAATAAATAGACAACAAAATGAAATCTCTAAATGTAGCTGCTCCGTGACAAGATTCAGTCCTTGTAGTTAAAGCTACCGGCCTATTTCCACCAGAGACACTACTGAGGTAATGCCACAGAATTTTCATGTATACAGTATATGTACATCAGAGACAATGGTGTTGAATCAAATTGCTCGTTGTAGTACCTGTAACTGAGAAAGTTAGTGAGGAGTATAACCGTATCTCTGGAGACTGAGCTTCTGTATAAATCAGGGTTGATGTGAAGCATCAGCCCGGTATCTGCCGGAGCTGTGAATTCAGGAGCAACACGAATCACAGATTCTCATGAAATGGTGTATCCAGTCATCTGGCGGATACGAGACATTTACTATCCTTTTATTTCAGCCTTTGGAATTCCCGGTAAGTCGCAGTCTCAGCTGCTGTTGGTGGAAAATAATATTTACTTCCAATGTTGTAATTGTTCCTATCACTGCCACATACCAGTTCTAGTATTCCGTATTTCAGGGTTGGAATGGAAACACCGGGGATATGGATTCTGGGATCAGGATCTGAAATAAACGGCTACCGGAATTGAGGGATTCTGCCAACATCTGTGGTACTGAGTGGGTCAGGCAGCGTTCTACGAACAGTTTGGGATCAATAATGGGATGTTCTTGTTTCTGTATTTTTGGTCTTGTAGCAGCTGAACTGCATTTGCAAATATTGTGTTGAAACACACCGCGCACAATCTTGTCCGTATTTGTATACGAGAGATTGCCTGAGTTAGGTGCGGTGCTCAATCAATCGACTGGCTGTAACGCGTTAGCAAATGTCCGGAGTCCCATGATGTTTCACGGACCTGTTGTGGATTTTTAATAACTGTGCGCAATATCACTGAATATAAAGCAGTTGATGGACAACACAATAAACACGAAACCCCAAGCAGCTTGTACAGAACGAGAAAGCAGTTAACACACGTGTCTGGGGTCTATCCGAGGACAGTTCTGTGGAGAACTGTTTTAACTGTTTTTCCACATATTCTGTTTTACCCGAATTAGCATTTCCAGCATTTCCTGTTTTTGTTCCGTCCTTCGGCAGTTCTGTCGCTGAGAGTGATCGCCATGACTGTCTAATGGAGGAATCCCGCCATCAGCGTCCGAACGAGACGCGGAAGGCACCGGTAGAAAATGTTCCATCCAGTATTGACTCTGAGGAGGTAGTTACTCAGTTTTAGCTTTCCGCTGACATTTCACATTTCGGTCACAGTAAGTAATCCGTATTCAAATTATTTTACTATGTAAACTCCTTCCTTGTCTCCGCCAGATCTTTACCCTCCCTCGACCCTCCCATGCTAAATCCAACAGTTAAGTGGCAATATCACAGGTTACCCTGAACCTGCTGCACTGGCTTCTAATCAGTATTTTCTCAACTTGTAGCCTCTCTCGTCCCTCCCACCACTAAATTCAAATATTAAGTGGAAAGATTACAGGATCGCTCGAACTGCAGAATTGGATTCTGTTTGGACTTTCTCAAACTGCTTTTCCCTGTCTCTCTTCCAGCGAACTTGGTGGCGATTGTGATCCTGTCCCGAGGAAAGTGCGGTCTCTCCAAATGTATCACTCTCTACCTTGTGGGAATGGCAGCGGCCGATCTCCTGGTCGTTATTTCGAATCCGCTGCTGAAGTGGACTGCTGAGATTTATTTTCCCCGATCATTCCTGCGAATCACTCCTGTGTGCAGACTCGGTGAATGGTTGATGTTTGCGAGCACTGCGACCTCAGTCTGGCTGACTGTCGCTTTCACCGTCGATCGATTTGTGGCTATTTGCTATGAGAAGCTGAAAACAAAATATTGCACCGAGAGAACGGCGGCTGTGGTTATCGGGGCAGTGAGTGTGCTGGCGTGTTTGGAGACTGTCCCCTGGGGCTTTGTGTACGGGGCTGGAAAAATAATTGATGGTGTTTCCTGGTATTGTGTTTTAACACCGAGCTTCACAAACTCTCCCGCATTTGAGATTTTTCACCGCATATTCTACCCTTGCATCCCTTTCATTCTGATGTTGCTGTTCAATATTCTGACTGTCAGGCGGATTCTAGCGGCCAATCGAGCCCGCAGGGGGCTCCGGGGACAAAAGAGTGGAGAGAATGACAAGGACCGGGAGATGGGGAACCGACGCAAATCCATCGTTTTGCTGTTCAGCATCACCGGTAGTTTCATATTGTTGTGGGGAACAATGGTGGTATTCTCTATCTATAGACGGGTTACAAACAGTTATGTTCGTTCTGTCACGGATCCTCGTTACGTCACAGACCAAACATCGATAATGCTGCAGATTCTCAGTTCCTGCACCAACACGTGTATTTACGCCCTGACTCAGAGCAAATTCCGAGAGGAACTAAAGAATGCGGTGAAATACCCACTGAATCTGATTTTGAAACTCATGAAACGTTAGAAATAAATGCTGTAAAGTATTACAATTTAGCTGCCTTCATACGTCCTATTCTAGCTCCCCACTTGTGGGTAAATGGTAACAATGTGATGAACAGAGTTACAAAACAAACACGAGAAAATCTGCAGATGGTCGCAATTCAAGACAACAAACACAAAATCAGACCCTGATGACGTTTCTCACAGAAAATGCTGGAGGCGCTCAGCAGGTCTGGCAGCATCTATGGAAAAGAGTAAATTGTCGACGTTTCGGACCGCCACCCTTCATCAGAAACCTGACAACTGTTTACTCCTTTCTATTATGTGTGTGTTGCTTAGTTTGACAAGACAGCTGTTTAAAGCTGATCCCGATGGCATCGCTGGCTTCATATTCCCAGAGAAATCCCCTTTGCATCTCACGTCCCGCCATGTTAAAATGAAGCTCGAGACGAACCTGTTTCCCCTGCTTCCAGGTTCTGACAAAACTGCCTGATCTTGGATAATATTTTCGACTGTATCAACCACTCCTGCTTCCGTCACAACCCGTCTTTTCCTTCAACCTCTTTTCTCCTCCTTCTCTACCTGAAGGTTTCCCTTCTCATTGCCACCTTGAACTATCTCTATGTAACAGAGATTTTGTTTTACAATTGAAGACAAATTAACATTACTTTCACTCGTAGCTCTGTGAGGAATATAGTGATAGAGAAAGAGAGAGAGAGAGAGAATGGGGGAGAAAGATAGATGGAGAAAAGGGAGAGAGAGAGAGGTCAAAATATAGAGATAGTGGGAGCGAGTGAGACATCGTGAAGGAGTGAGCGTGAGAAGCAGACATCGCGTTCGGAGAGAGGAGTGGGAGAGATAGAGAGAGAGAGAGAGAGAGACAGACAGACAGACAGAGAGAGACAGAGAGAGACAGAGAGAGACAGAGACAGAGCGAGACAGAGCGAGACAGAGCGAGACAGAGAGACAGAGAGAGAATGAGATATCGTGAAGGAGTGAGCGTGAGAAGGAGACAGCGTCACGTTTGACGGTGGGAGAGAGAGAAAGTGACTGAGACTTCGCGAGAAAGGGGGCGCGAGGAAGAGCGCGCAAGATGGAGAGCCTGAGGGAGAGGGCGCGAGAGTGAGCAGGAGGGTGAGAGCGTGCGCGAGGGTGGGCGTGAGGGAAAGCGAGAGAAGCAGACATCGCGGTAGGAGAGAGGGGTGGGAGGGAGAGAGAGATAGTGAGAGTGAATGAGACTGTGAAGGAGTGAGCTCGAGAAGGAGACACCTCCAGGGCTGAGGTCGCGAAGGATAGTGAGCGAATGAGACATCAGGAACACCCATCATTGGGGTTTCCGGTATAAGGAGGATGGATTACACTGAAATTATATTCTCACAGGGAATCTTGCTGAAGCCACCCTGATGATTTTTATCAAGTGACATCTGGAGGATATGTTGGTGTCCAGAGCTACAGGTCAGTAGGTTGCATTGATGGAAGGTAGAGATGAGGTCAAAGCAAACCTAAAGGAAGTCAAGATGGGGTCACCATAATGAGCACAGTGGCACCGAACGGCAAAAGTGAGTTTATTTCAGTGTAGGGGGAAAACTGTTAAGGCAGACATAACCAGATCCTGCATTTATACATGGCACGGTGATTCATCCGTTGCAGATATCTGGTTGAGAGAGAGTCAGGACTGGTATCTAAACATTCCAGGATTTAGATGATTTAGAGAGTCCAGAGGGAGCTAAAAGAGGTTGAGGAGCCGCACTGCTGATTAGGCAGAATGTCACCAGCTCGAAGTCATCCCGTCACAATAGCCAGTAAGAGAGGGAAACGGACATGTCAGCAGGTTATTGACTGATGTCAAACAATAGAATACACTAGTTGGTTAATCTTCTCTCCAGAATGACTTGCACCTCCTTACCACCTGAGGCTTGGACGGGGGATTATTTGTCAGGTGTATCTATGATGGTTTACAGAAACAGCATGTAAATGGTCCACCAGGGAGGGGACATACTTGAGATGTTAGTGGGAAATGAGCCTAGCGAGATTAGTGGGGTTTCATTGAGATAGATTTACGGATTATAATTCTGGAGGTTTTCCCCTGGGTATTATGAAGGGTAAGTCTGAACCTGCAGGTGGACGAATCAGAATCAGGGTTATTATCAACGGCATGTGACGTGAAATTTGATAATTAGTAGTCGCAGTTTAATGCAAAACATAATATAGAATAAAAAAGGAATAATCAATCAATCAATAAACCTCAGTATACATATATTGAATATATGAGAAATTGTGCAAAAAACTTAAATACTATATATCAGAACAAGTCAGATGATGTCCAGGGGTCCGATGCCAATTTAGGAATCGGATGGCAGAGGGGAAGGAGCAATTAATGAATCACTGAGTGTGTGCCTTCAGGTTTCTGTATCTCCGACCTAATGGTAACAGTGAAAAACGGGCATGCCTTGGGTGCTGAAGGTCCTTAATAATAGATGCTGCCTTCCTGAGACACTGCTCCTTGGATATTTAGTAGGCTTCTACCCAAGATGGAACTGACTAAATGTACAACCCTCTGCAGCTTCGTTCGGTCCTGTACAATAGCCCCCCATACCAGACAGTGAAGCAGCCTGTCAGAATGCTCTCCACGGTACATCAATTGACAGTTTTTGAGTGTACTTGTGGACATAACACATCTCTTCAAACTCTAATAAAGTATAGTTGCTATCATGCCTTCTTTATAAAAGTATCGATATAGACATAGACATAGCATTGTACAGCACAGTACAGGCTTTTCGGCCCACAATGTTGTGCCGACCCTCAAACCCTGCCTCACATATAAGCCCCCACCTTAAATTCCTCCATACACCTGTCTAGTAGTCTATTAAACTTCACCGGTATCTGTGCCTCGACCACTGACTCAGGCAGTGCACTTCACGCATCAACTACTCTCCGAGTAAAAAAAATTCCTTCTTCTAAAATCCCCCTTGAATTTCCCACCCCTTACCTTAAAGCCACGTCCTCTTGTATTGGGCAGTGGTGCCCTGGGGAAGAGGTGCTGGCTATCCACTCTGTCTGTTCCTCTTATTATCTTGTACACCTCTATCATGTCTCCTGTCATCGTCGTTCTCCCAAAGAGTAAAGCCCTAGCTCCCCTAATCTCTGATCATAATGCATACACTCTAAACCAAGCGTCATCCTGGTAAATCTCTTCTGAACCATTTCCAATGCTTCCATATCCTTCCTATAGTGAGGCGACCAGAACTGGACACAGTACTCCAAGTGTGGCCTAACTAGAGTTTTATAGAGCTGCATCATTACATCACGACTTTTAAACTCTATCCCTCGACTTATGAAAGATAATACCTCATAAACGTTCTTAACTACCCTATCTACCCATGAGACAACTTTCAGTGATCTGTAGACATGTACCCTGAGATCCCTCTGCTCCTCCACACTACCAAGTATCTTGCCATTTACTTTGTACTCTGCCTTGGAGTTTGTCCTTCCAAAGTGTACCACCTCACACTTCTCCGGGTTGAACTCCATCTGCTACTTCTCAGCCCACTTCTGCATCCTATCAATGTCTCTATGCAATCTTTGAATATCCTGTACACTATCTGCAGCACCTTTGTGTCATCTGCAAACTTGCCAACCCTCCCTTCTAACCCCACATCCAGGTTGTTAATAAAAATCACGAAAAGTAGAGCTCCCAGAACAGATCCGTGTGGGACACCACTATTCACAATCCTCCAATCTGAATGTACTCTCTCCACCACAACCCTCTGCCTTCTGCAGACAAGCCAATTTTGAATCCACCTGGCCATACTTCCCTGGATCCCATGACTTCTGACTTCTCATTAAGCCTACCGTGTGGAACCTTGTCAAATGCCTTACTAAAATCCATATAGATCACATCCACTGCACTACCCTGATCTATATGCCTGGTCACCTCCTCAAAGAACACTATCAGGCTTGTTATACACGATCTGCCCTTCACAAAGCTATGCTGACTGTTCCTGATCAGACCATGATTCTCTAAATGCCCAGAGATCCTATCTCTAAGAATCGTTTCCAATAGCTTTCCCACCACAGACGTAAGGCTCACTGGTCTATAATTACTCGGACTATCCCTACTATCTTTTTTTGAACGAGATGTCAACATTCGCCTCTCTCCAATCCTCGGGTACCATTCCCGTGGACAACGAGGACATAAGGATCCTCGCCAGAGGCTCAGCAATCTCTTCCCTCGCCTCGTGGAGCAGCCTGGGGAATATTCCGTCAGGCCCCGGGAACTTCTCCGTGCTATTGTATTTTAATAACTCCGACACCCCCTCTCCCTTAATATCAACATATTCCAGAACGTCAACTTCACTCATATTGTCCTCACCATCATCAAGTTCCCTCTTATTGGTGAACACGGAGAAGAACTATTCATTGAGGACCTCGCTCATTTCAGGGAGCGTACTACCAACGGTTTGGAATCAATAATAGGATGATCGTGTTTCTGTATTTTTGGTCTTGTAGCAGCTGCACTGCATTTGCAAATATTCTGTTGAAACAGCCCGCGAACATTCTACCAATTCATTGTCCGTATTTGTATATGAACGATTGACTCAGTTAGGTGCCATGTTCAAACCATCGACTGCCAGTAACGCGTTAGCAAATGTTCGGAATTCCATGATATTTCACGAACCTGTTGTGGATTATTGATAAATGTGTGCAACATAATTGAATATAAAGCAGTTGACAGACAACACAATGAAATACTTGCTGAGCAGATTATCTCAAGCGAGGGTCTAGTGAGTTGGATGAACTGAGGGAAATACATATTAGTAGGAAAGTGGTGTTAAGTAAATTGAAGAGATTAAAGGCAGATAAATCCCTAGGGCCAGATGGTCTGCATCCCAGAGTGCTTAAGGAAGTAGCCCAAGAAATAGTGGATGCATCAATGATAATTTTTCAAAAATCCTTCGATTCTGGATTAGTTCCTGAGGATTGGAGGGGGACTAATGTACCCCGCTTTTTAAAAAAAAAAGAGAGAGAAACCAGGGAATGATAGACCGGCTAGCCTGACATCGGTGGTGGGGAAGATTCTAGAGTCAGTTATCAAAAATGTGATAACAGCACATTTGGAAAGCAGTGAAATGAGCCGACAAAGATAGCATGGATTTGTGAAAGGAAAATCATGCATAACGAATCTCATAGATTTTTTTGAAGATGTAAGTAGTAGAGTGGATAGGGGAGAACCAGTCGATGTGGTAAATTTAGATTTTCAAAAGTCTTTTGACAAGGTCCCACACAGAAGATTAGTGTGCAAACTTAAATCTCACGGTATTGGGGGTATGGTATTGATGTGGATAGAGAATTGGTTGGCAGAGAGGAAGCAAAGAGTGGGAATAAACGGGACTTTTCAGAATGGCAGGCAGTGACTAGTGGGGTACCACAAGGCTCAGTGCTGGGACCCCAGTTGTTTATAATATATATTAATGATTTAGACGAGGGAATTACATGCAGTATCCCCAAGTTTGCGGACGATTGGGAAAAGGGGAGGTGCAACGAGACCTGGGTGTCATTGTACACCAGTCGTTGGAAGTGGGCATGCAGGTACAGCAGCCGGTGAAAAAGGCGAGTGGTATGCTGTCATTCATAGTAAGAAGATTCGTGTACAGGAGGAGGAAAGTACTACTACAGTTGTACAAGGCCTTAGTGAGACCACACTTGGAGTATTGTGTGCTGTTTTGATCCCCTAATCTGAGGAAAAACATCCTTGCCATAGAGGGAGTACAGAGAAGGTTCACCCGATTGACTCCCGGGATGGCAGGATTTTCATATGAGGAAAGACTGGATCGACTAGGCTTATATTCGCTGGAATTTAGAAGATTGAGGGGGGATCTGATTGAAACGTATAAAATTCTAAAGGGATTGGACAGGCTACATGCAGAAAGATTGTTCCCGATGTTGGGGAAGTCCAGAACAAGGGGTCACAGTTTAAGGATATAGGGGAAGCCTTTTAGGACCGAGATGAAAAAAAAAAACTTCTTCACACAGAGAGTGCGAATCTGTGGAATTCTCTGCCACAGGAAACAGTTGAGGTCAGTTCATTGGCTATATTTAAGATGGAGTTAGATATGGCCCTTTTGGCTACAGGGATCAGGGGGTATGGAGGGAAGGCTGGTACAGGCTTTTGAGCTGGATAATCAGCCATGATCATACTGAATGGCGGTGCAGGCACGAAGGGCTGAATGGCCTACTCCTGCACCTATTTTCTTTGTTTCTATGTTTCTATGTCCTAGACCAGACCCTTTATCCTAGCCTCGTCTAGGGCCTGTGTCATGTCCAGCATCGTTTCTTCCCCACTTCCCTTGCTTGCTTGACACACCAAGTCCTCTTCTAAGAACTTCAGTGTTGATGTCTTGCATTTGGATCCGCTCCCATCGTCCCCGTTAAGACAGAGCTGGAGCTTTTGGAAAGCATATAGTTGGATAAGTCACCGACACCGTACGGGATGTACCCCAGGCTACTCTGAAAAGCGAGGGAGGAGTTTGCTGAGACTCTGATGAATATCCTTGAATCATAAGTCGAGACGGGAATTTTTCAGAGGATAGGATGGTTGCAGATGTCGTTCCCTTATTCAACAAAGGGAGTTGGGATAGCCCAGGAAATTATAGGCCAGCGAGTCTTACGTCAGAGGTTGGTAAGTTGGTGGAGAAGATCCTGAGAGTGTCACAAAGGCGGGGGCTTTGGGAGCAAGGGTGGACTCAAATGCAAGACACATCTTGGGAGGTTACTTAGATTTAGTTTATTGTTTGATACCAGGAGAGCAAGGCAGGAGCAGGAAAGAGCGAACTGGACAAGGACTCAGGACTACGACTAGGCTGGGACCAAGGGTCTGGGCTTGGACTCGGAATCGGCTCCCAGAACTAGAGGAGACATGAAGAGGCTAGGGAATGGACTCCGAGCCAGAGACTGGGCAAGGACCCAGTACCTGGATCCTGCCTCGGACTCCGACCCCAGAACCAGGCAAGGACATGACATGCGCTAGGGAGAGGAAGAACATGGGAGCACAGAGCCTCGGTCTCGGGGAGCAGGTACATGGAACCATGGACACATACACAGAACACAGAGTCGGGACCCCAGCTTGGGTACAGGGCATAGGGCCGGGACTCATGTCCCTCCGCGGGGCAACGGCAAGTCGGCCTGACTTACCCCGCGGAGGCGAGGACAAGACAAGTCAAGACCAACACGAATGAACACCAGACAGCACGTATCTAGCTCCGGCGATGGAACTAGACCGAAGTGCAGGCACGGGCTGCAGACGAGGGCTGGAGGCGAGAGGGGCAGAGTAGGTATTCAGACAAGGCGGTGGGACAGGAATCACAGACCGCCAGGACCAGGACTTGACTCAGAACTGGGAAGCTGCCAGGCACAGGACTTGACTTGCTGCTTGAATGCCGCCAGGGCAAGGATTTGGTGCTTGAATGCAGCCAGGACCAGGAGTTGACTTGGTGCTTGAATGCCGCCAGGGAAAGGACTTGACTTGTGGCTTGAATGCCGCGAGGGAAAGGACTTGACTTGGTGCTTGAATGTCTCCAGGAACAGGACTTGACTTGGTACTAGAATGCCGCCGGAGCCAAGACTTGACTTGGAGCCTCCGGGTAGAGGCGAGCTCTCGACTCGGCCCGGGAATAGTAGGCAGCGGTTCTTGATTCCCTCCGGCGGGTTAACTGACGGACCTACCTCGGTGAGGAAACTTTGCAGGCTCGCTTTGGCGAGGTAACTGGACAGGGTTGCTCCGGTGAGGAAAGGCGAATTACCGGCACTCGCTTCGGGCGGAGACAGGGCTTGCTCCGGCCAGATGTCACTGGCACGCTGTAACTTTGCAGACACTCCCGTGACGAATGGCTGAAAGCCGCAGACTATAAACTATCGGTTCAGCCAAGCGTTAATTGCCTCTAATCACCAAAGCCAAGGGACACGGAAAAACAGGGAATCAACGGTCCGGATCGTAACATAAACAAGATAAATTTAAAGGGACCCCGATCCGGACCATGACAGCGACGTACGATTTCTGAACATTTGGAGAGGCATAATATGATTAGGAATAGTCAGCATGGCTTTGTCAAAAGCATGTCTTGCCTTACGAGCCTGATTAATTATTTTGAGGATGTAACTGTGAATATTGTTGAAGTCGAGCCGTCGATGTAGTGTATATGGATTTTAACAAGGATTTTGATAAGGTACACCTTGCAAGGCTTATTGAGAGAATAAGGAGGCATGGGATCCATGGGATCCAAAGGATATTTGGTTTGTGGATCTAGAGCTGGCTTGCCCATAGAAGGCAAAGCGTAAATGTACACTGGTCATGTTCTGCATGGAGGACCGTGACCACTAGTGTGCCTTAGGGATCTGTTCTAGAACAACTACTCTTTGCGATTTTTATAAATGACCTGGATGAGGAAGTGGAGGGAGGGTTTAGTAGATTTGCTGATGACACAAATGTTGGGGGTGCAGTGGTTAGTGTGGCGGTCTGTATGGGATTACAACGGGACATTGATAGGATGCAAATCTGGGCTCAGAAATGGCTGATGGGATTCAACAAATTAAGTGTGAGGTGTTTATTTTTGGTAGATCAAATATGATGCCAGAATATAGCATTAATGGGAAGACTCTTGGCTGTGTGGAGGATCAGAGGGATCTTGGGGCCCGAGTCCATAGGTCACGCAAAGCTGTTACGCAGTTTGACTCTGAGGTTAAGAAGGCATACGATGCATTAGTCTTCATCAATCGTGGGAGTGAGTTTAACAGCCAAGAGCAGCTCTTTTGGACCCTGGTCAGACCCCACTTGTAGTACTGTGCTCAATTCTGGTCGCCTGAGTACAGGAAGGACGTGGAAACCATTGACAGGATGCAGAGGAGAATTACAAGGATGTTGCCGCGATTGGGGAGCATGTCTTATAAGAATATTTTTAGTGAACTCGGACTTTTCTCCTTGGAGGGACGGAGGATAACAGGTGACTTCATAGAAGTGTAGTAGATTAGGAGAGGCATTGATCGTATGGATAGTCAGTGTTTTTTTCTTTTTTTTCCCAGGGCTGAAAGATGGAAATCGGGAGGAGCTGAGGGCAATACAGAGGGACCTGAAAGCTAGGTTCAGGGAGGCTAAAGACAGGTACAGGAGGAAGCTTGAGTGGGAACTCCAGCAGTACAACATGACAGAGGTCTGGAGGGGGATGAGGACCATCACTGGGTTCCGGCAAACTAGCAACAGAGGAGCTGAAGGCAGTGTGGACAGGGCCAACGAACTTAACCTGTTCTTTAACAGATTTGACATTGTGGCCCCTGCCCATCCACCACATGGGTCATCTGTTGTCTGGCACCAACCAACGCATATTCCACTCTCCCCTCCTACCCCTCCTAACAGTCCCCCACTCTGCTCTCATGACTATACACCTTCCCCACATGAAATCACCACTGTGGGCTTCACAGCTGAACAGGTGAGAACTCAACTGAAACGTCCCAACCCATGCAAGGCTGCAGGACCGGATGGTGTCAGTACCAGGCTGCTCAAAGCCTGTGCCCCTCAGCTAAGTGGAGTACTTCACCATGTATTCAACCTGAGCCTGAGGAAGACGTCCTGCCTCGTACCTGTGCCGAAGACGCCGTGCCACAGCGGCCTCAATGACTACAGACCAGTGACATTGACCTCCCACATCATGAAGACCCTGGAGAGACTTGTTCTAGAGTTGCTCCAGCCTATGGTCAGGCCACACTTAGACCCCCTCCAGTTCACCTACCTTCCCCGACTAGGAGCTGAGGATGCCATCGTCTACCTGCTGAACTGTGTCTACGCCCACCTGGACAAGACAGCGAGCACTGTGAGACTCATGTTTTTTGACTTCTCCAGTGCGTTCAACACCATCCGCCCTGCTCTGCTGGAGGAGAAGCTGACAGCGATGCAGGTGGATGCTTTCCTGGTGTCATGGATTCTTGATTACCTGACTGGCAGTCCACAGTACATGTGCTTATAACAGTGTCTGTCCGACAGAGTGATCAGCAGACCTGGGGCTCCACAGAGGACCATCTTGTCTCTCTTTCTCTTCACCATTTACACCTTGGACTTCAACTACTGCACAGAGTCTTGTCATCTTCAGAAGTTTTCTGATGACTCTGCCATAGTTGGATGCATCAGCAAGGGATATGAGGCTGAGTACAGGGCTACGGTAGGAAACTTTGTCACATGGTGTGAGCAGAATTATCTGTAGTTTAATGTTAAAAAAGACTAAGGAGCTGGTGGTAGACCTGAGGAGAGCTAAGGTACCGGTGGCCCCTGTTTCCAAACAGGGGGTCAGGGTGGACTTGGTGGAGGATTACAAATAACTGGGGATACGAATTGACAATAAACTGGACTGCTCAAAGAACACTGAGGCCGTCTACAAGAGCGATCGGAGCCGTCTCTACTTCCTGAGGAGACTGAGGTCCTTTAACATCTGCCGGACGATGCTGAGGATGTTCTACGAGTCTGTGGTGGCCAGTGCTATCATGTTTGCTGTTGTGTGCTGGGGCAGCAGGCAGAGGGTAGCAGACACCAACAGAATCAACAAACTCATTCGTAAGGCCAGTGACGTTGTGGGGATGGAACTGGACTCTCTGACGGTGGTGTCTTAAAAGGGGATGCTGTCCAAGTTGCATGCCATCTTGGACAATGTCCCCCATCCACTACATAATGTACTGGTTGGGCACAGGAGTACATTCAGCCAGAGACTCATTCCACCGAGATACAACACAGAACGTCATAGGAAGTCATTCTTGCCTGTGGCCATCAAACTTTACAACTCCTCCCGTGGAGGGTCAGACACCCTGAGCCAATAGGCTGGTCCTGGACTTAGTTCCTGGCATAATTTACATATTACCATTTATGGTTTTATTACTATTTATTATTTATGGAGCAACTGTAACCCAAATCCAATATCCCCCGGGATCAATAAAGTATGACTATGACTATGACTAAATTGCTAGCACAAGAGGACATAGTTTTAATCTGTTTGAAAGTCGGTACAGAGGAGATGTCAGGTGTAAGTTGTTTTTTTTTTAAACGCAGAGAATAGTGAGTGCGTGGAATGGGCTGCCTGCAGCGGTGGTGGAGGCTGAAACGACAGGGACTTTTAAGAGACTCCTGGATGGCTACATGGATCTTAGAAAAATAGAGCGCTATGGGTAAGCCAAAGTAGTTCTGTTACGTCATCAGCAACAATTAATGTAGAATTGAGTCAGGCTTTATAAACAAACAATCATATTTATTAAACTCTGCTCAACAATAGCGAAAAGTATACAAACGACTAACCTAACCGTAAGTTAACTGCTACATGGCAACTCTGGAACAGTTCTTAAAATGGTAAATACGAACAGTCTTAAAGTGGTAAATTCAAACACAGTCTTAAAATTGCAAATTCTGAAATCCAATTGACTTACACAGTCAATAAGGAGAGACTTCTCTGGAAACGAATTTCTTCGAGGACGTGATGTTACTGTTGATTCTGTCCAAAGGATTCACGACGAAGGAAATAAAATGGCTTAAAGTAATTGACCTTTTCCTGGCGAATGAACACTGCACAAAACTTCCTGATCTTACAGGAGTTATCCCAGATGCAGGTCACTATTTCTGAACGAAGATTCAATAAGGTCGATCCTGTATTAAACCACCGAATGACAGCAACTTTACTCAATCATTGAGGTTTTCGTACTTTAGTAAGGTCTTCACTCTCCAATGCTAGACTTACAATAGAAAGTACAACTCCACCTTAAAATGAAACTGCGCTATGAGACAAATACGTAGCATAACGGAATAACTGACGAATTAAACAACGAATCAAACTGCGGAGCAACAGAGGTCTCCCTTTTATATACCTGTTGGGAACATGTCATCACGTGACCTCGCACTGGCAGGAAAATTACATCACCCCACCATCACCAGACTATTACATTGTGCTCACAAGATACTCAGTTACATCACGGTCATAGGACAATCACGAGATACACATGATGTACGTAACAGTTCTAAGGTAAGGATATCTTCAGCATAGCTTTGTGGGCCGAAAGGCCTGTACTGTGTTGTAGGTTTACTATGTTTCTAACATTATCAATGTTTTCGGTGAAATTCTTAACTCTGCACAAACTTACATAGTATAGACTGTAAATGATCGTAAATCCAACAAATTTCGCTCTAAAATAATCTGAGTCAATTTTGAAGAAATTGCAATGACACACTACTCAGTTGCTTTTACTATTTTCCATAACATGCCTACATTCTTGTCCCTCTTTCAGCCCATGGCATTTCCACAACTTTTGGAAATTGAAGCACAGATAATACAAAGTTCTCCTTTATCATCTCTGGGTTAATTCGTCAGAGATGCCAAGTGAGAGGGAAGGCATTGACAGTGTCTGTGAATAGCAGTCCAATTATGGGGGTACAGGTGTCTGTCTTTGAAGTGACTGTGTTGTACAAGTGTTTAATGTTGAATTACTGTGCTGGGTATGTGCAGGTCAATGTGCTCACTTCACAGTGCTCTGAGTATTATAGGCCTGTGTCCTGGTAATGAAGGTCTAGATATTGTAAAGTTCACTGTCCCTGTATTCAACTACTGCCTTTCTTGAGCAGTCACATATGCAGGACATGCAGGAGTTAGACTCTCCCCTTGTAGTACGGGCCAGATATTGTTACGTTTTGTCACTATACAGTACGCTGCCAGCAGTTTAAACATCATATTTAACTGCATGTGGTCTGTGTATCCCAAAGGACCAAATAACCCAAATTATTTGCCCATCTAAATGGTCTTAGAGTCCCAACAGTACCTTCTCATTAGTATCAACACGCCAGAGAATATCACCATGCCCCCTTTCTGATCACGCTGTCCTCCATGTCCTCCTCTATAGTGAAAGCTATTGAATGCAAAATATTCATTTTCTACCTCGCATGCTAACTCTTGCCTCCAGGCAGAAACTCAGTGTATTCATTTTCTGGTTACTGTTCGCGCTCCTGATTCTCAGTGTGACTTGTTTCGTGCTTCTGGTATAATCCTCTAAGACACTATCTATTTTCATCTTCACAACCTTACACATGACTGCTCTTGCATTTATAAAATAATACAATATTTCTCATCACATCAAGCTCTTGAACGACCCTGCCCTACTCTACCTTCCTCACAGGAACCGTGAACACCTGACTTCTGACGGCTAGACGGTAAGTGACGCTCGCATGTCCGACATCCCTTAAAACCAGCTCTATCCAGTAACATCAGCTCCCAGACTACTCTCTATGATTCCTGATCAATTCTTCTGTGATTTGTCTTCCACAAGCTTACATTCATGCACCTGCAGGTCCATTTTTATCCTTATCAATAACCATCTGAAAACTTTCTGCATTATCATCTTTAGTTATTTTCCCAATCATCTTGCTAGGCTCATTTCCCAATAATTTGCCAAATATGTCCCTCACTCTGGCGGACCATCAATGCACTATTTCTGGAAACCTTTCGGAATACACCACACAAATAATGTCCCATCCAGGCCTCTGATGGTAAGGAAGCCCCAGTCATTCTGAGAAGATTATTCACCCACGAGATCTATCCTATTGTTTTTATATTAGTCCATAACCTGCTAACAAATCTTTTCCTCTCAGTTGCTGGCTATTGGGAGGCCTACAGTATAACCCCATCACAGTGTTTGCACCTTTCTTATTCCTGAGTTCCACTCTGATTGTCTTACGGGATATTCCTCTGTGATGACCTCAAACTTGTGACATTCTGCCTGATCAGCATAACAGCCCTCCAACCTCTTTTAGCACCCTGTGACACTGTGCCATTGCTAAACCAGGCTCTAAGTACACCTGCTTTCACTGTTCTACACTCTGCAGTGAAATAAACTCACTACTGCCCTTCGGTGCCAGCTCTACCTTCCTCTCAATGCTACTTACTGACCTGTAGCTCTGATCACAACAACCCCTCCACATGCCCCATGATAAAAATCATCAGGGTGGCTCCAGCAAGATTCTCTGAGTGAATATTAGTTTCCCTTCACTGTAACCCATCCTCCTTACACCAGTCCCACTTATTCTGCAAAGGAGCCCAATGTTCCATATTCCTGATGCACCTTCACCCCCCACTCCACTCCCGCACCAGATTATTAGCCACTCATTTAGGTGTACCAAATTACAATATCTTACCTCGCAAGCATGTGGCAATGGAAGAAATCCTGAAATCACCACTCCAGCTTTCCTACTTCTTCACTCCCTAAATACTCTTTGCAGGACCTTTTTTCTCTGTTGTTAGCTCTAATAAGGACAACCATTTCTGGCTGATAACCCTGCCCTTTCAGAATACCTTGTCTCTGGCATGATCCAGGTAACGCACTTCCTGCATTCTCACTTATTTCCACAGATACTCCTATTTATTACCACACCCACCACACCCCGGCTAAAGTGAGTGTTGCACACATCAAAGTTGCTGGTGAATGCAGCAGTCCAGGCAGCATCTCTAGGAGGAGGTACAGTCGACGTTTCAGGCCGAGACCCATAGAAAACCATAGAAAAACTACAGCATAGAAACAGGCCTTTTGGCCCTTCTTTGCTGTGCCGAACCATTTTCTGCCTAGTCCCACTGACCTGCACATGGACCATATCCCTCCGTACACCTCCTATCCATGTATCTATCCAATTTATTCTTAAATGTTAAAAGAACCCGCTTTTAGCACCTCGTCTGGCAGCTCATTCCATACTCCCACCACTCTCTGTGTGAAGAAGCCCCCCCGCCCCGACAATGTTCCGTTTAAACTTTTCTCCCCTCACCCTTAACCCGTCTTCTCTGTTTTTTATCTCCCCTTACCTCAGTGGAAAGAGCCTGCTTGCATTCACTCTATCTATACCCATCATAATTTTATATACCTCTATCAAATCTCCCCTCATTCTTCGACGCTCCAGGGAATAAAGTCTTAACCTATTCAACCTTTCTCTGTAACTGAGTTTCTCAAGTCCCGGCAACACCCTTGTAACCTTCTCTGCACTCTTTCAAACTTATTTATATGCTTCCTGTAATTTGGTGACCAAAACTGAACACAATACTCCAGATTCGGCCTCACCAATGCCTTATACAACCTCGTCATAACATTCCAGCTCTTATACTCAATATCTTGATTAATAAAGGCTAATGTACCAAAAGCTCTCTTTACAACCCTATCTACCTGTGACGCCACTTTTAGGGAATTTTGTATCTGTATTCCCAGATCCCTCTGTTCTACTGCACTCCTCAGTGCCTTACCATTAACCCTGTATGTTCTACCTTGGTTTCTCCTTCCAACGTGCAATACCTCACACTTGTGTGTATTAAGCTCCATCTGCCATTTTTCAGCCCATTTTTTCCAGATGGTCCAAGTCCTTCTGCAGGCTCTGAAAACCTTCCTCACTGTCTACTACTCCTCCAATCTTTGTCTCATCAGCAAACTCGCTGATCCAATTTACCACATTATCATCCAGATCATTGATATAGATGACAAATAACAATGGACACAGCAATGATCCCTGTGGCACACCACTAGTCACAGGCCTCCACTCGGAGAAGCAATTCTCTACTACCACTCTTTGGCTTCTTCCATTGAGCCAATGTCTAATCCAATTTCCCACCTCTCCATGTATACATAGCGACGGAATTTTCCTAACTAACCTCCCATGCGGGACCTTGTCAAAAGCCTTCCTGATGTCCATGTAGACAATATACACTGCCTTCCCTTCATCCACTTTCCTGGTAACCTTCTCGAAAAACTCCAATAGATTGGTCAAACATGACCTACCACGCACAAAGCCACATTGACTCTCCCTAATAAGTCCCTGTCTATCCAAATACTTGTAGATTCTGTCTCTTAGTACTCCCTCCAATAACTTACCTGCTATCGACGTTAAGCTTACCGGCCTATAATTTCCCGGATTACTTTTCGATCCTTTTTTAAACAACGGAACAACATGAGCCACTCTCCAATCCTCCGGCACGTCACCTGTAGACAGCAACATTTAAATATTTCTGCCAGGGCCCCTGCAATTTCAACACTAGTCTCCTTCAAGGTCCGAGGGAACACTCTTTCAGGTCCCGGGGATTTATCCACTTTAATTTTCCTCAAGGCGGCCAGCACCTCCTCCTTTTCAATCTGTACAGTTTCCATGATCTCACTACTTGTTTCCCTTAATTCCATAGACTTTATGCCAGTTTCCTTAGTAAATAGAGACGCAAAAAACCTATTTAAGATCTCCCCCCTTTCCTTTGGTTCCGCACATAGCCGACCACTCTGATCGTCAAGAGGACCAATTTTATCCCTTGCAATCCTTTTGCTCTTAACATACCTGTAATAGCTCTTTGGATTATCCTTCACTTTGACTGCCAAGGCAACCTCATGTCTTCTTTTAGCCCTCCTGATTTCTTTCTTAAGTATTTTCTTGCACTTCTTATATTCCTCAAGCACCTTATTTACTCCCTGTTTCCTATGCATATCATACAACTCCCTCTTCTTCTTTATCAGAGTTGCAATATTCTTTGAGAACCAAGGTTCCTTATTTCTATTCACTTTTCCTTTAACCCTGAAAGGAACGTACAAACTCTGCTCTCTCAAAATTTCTCCTTTGAAGGCTTCCCACCTACCGATCACATCTTTGCCAGAGAACAACCTGTCCCAATCCACACTTTTCATATCCTTTCCCATTTCTTCAAATTTGGCCTTCTTCCAGTTCAGAACCTCAAATCATCAAGTTGAAACAAATGGTGTTACGATCACTGGAACCAAAGTGCTCCCCTACACAGACTTCCGTCACTTGTCCTAACTCGTTTCCTGACAGGAGATCCAATATTGCATCCCCTCTAGTTGGTCCGTCTATATATTGATTTAGAAAACTTTCCTGAACACATGTTACAAACTCTAAACCATCTAGACCCCTAACAGTATGGGAGTCCCAATCAATATATGGAAAATTAAAATCCCCTACCACCACAACTTTATGTTTCCTGCAGTTGCCGGCTATCTCTCTGCAGATTTGCTCTTCCAATTCTCTTTGACTATTGGGTGGTCTGTAATACAATCCCACTAATGTGGCAATACCTTTCCTGTTTCTCAGCTCCACCCATAAGGACTCAGTAGACAAGCTCTCTTACCTGTCCTGCCTGAGCACTGCTGTAATATTTTCCCTAGCAAGCAATGCTACTCCCCTACCTTTCATTCCCCTGCCTCGATCACATCTGAAACATTGGAACCCTGCAATATTAAGCTGCCAGTCCTGCCCCTCCTGTAGCCAGGTTTCACTAATTGCTATAACGACATAATTCCACGTGTCAATCCACGCCCTCAACTCATCCGCCTTCCCCGCAATACTCCTAGCATTGAAGTATATACAACTCAGAAGATTTTTACCACCACTCACAACCTTTCTATTAGCGGATTTGCTTGAACTTTTAACATCATTTATTTTCACCCCAGCCACACTGTCAGCTCTGGCACTCTGGTTCCCATCCCCCTGGAAATCTAGTTTAAAGACTCCCCAAAAGCACTAACAAACCTGCCTGAAAAGATATTGGTCCCCGTGTAGTTCAAGTGTAACCCGTCTCTCTTGTACAGGTCCTACCTGCCCCAGAAGAGGTCCCAATGATCCTGAAATCGGAAACCCTGCCCCCTACACCAGTTCCTCAGCCACTTGTTCATCCTCCAGAGTATCCTATTTTTACCCTCACTGGCACGTAGCATAGGTAGCAATCCTGAGATTACCACCCTCGAGGTCCTGCTTTTCAACTTCCTACCAAGCTCTCTATACTCACTCACCAGGACCTCCTCACTCTTCCTTGCTATGTCATTGGTACCGATGTGCACCACGACATCTGGCTGATCACCTTCCTACTTCAGAATGTCATGCAAGAGATCACAGCCATCCTTGACCCTGGCACCCCGGAAGCAACAAACCATACTGGATTCTCTGTCACTACCACAGAACCTCCTATCTGTACCTCTAACTATCGAGTCGCCTATCACTACCGCTCTCCTCTTTTCCCCCCTCCCTTCTGCACTGCAGAACCAGACTCAGTGCCAGAGATCTGGCTGCTGCAGCTTGTCCCACGTAAGACATCCCCCCAACAGTATCCAATGCGGTATACTTGCTGTTTAGGGGAATAGCCACAGGGGAACCCTGCTCTGCTTGCCCTGCCTCTTCCCTTACCTGAAAGTGTCCCAATTTCCTGTGCTCTGCTCCTTTGGCGTAACTACCTGCCTGTAGCTACTATCTATAATCTTCTCATTCTCCCGAATGATCCGCAGGTCATCCAGCTCCTGCTCCAGTTCCCTAACGCGGTTTGTTAGGAGCTGCAGCTGGATGCTCCTCCTGCAGGTGTCGTTGTCAGGGACACCGGAGGGCTCCCTGACTTCCCACATCCTGCAAGAGGAGCATTCCAACATCCTGCCTGGCATTCTCTCTACTCTAAACAATCTGAACAAACAATTTACCAGAACCTACCCTGGCCTCTGCCTGTTGAGGCAAAACCGTCTCACTCTGACTCAGTCCACTCCGACGATGTCGCTGTATGTGGTGGTCTGCTTTTAAACCTTGGCGCGCTACGTCACGCACCTGCGCAGTGCAGACCCTTCCCCCCGAGCAGTGTTTTTTTTAATGACTTTTCTACACCATTTCTTCACTCCCTTCTTCTCAGCTGCTTGCTTCGACTGGACTAACTGAAGGAAGAGCTATTAAGAGATTTGAAAGTGGGAGCGGGAGGGGGTGATCCAAAATGATAGGAGAAGACAGGAGGGGGAGGGATGGAGCCAAGAGCTGGACAGGTGATTGGCAAAAGGGATATGAGAGGATCATGGGACAGGAGGCCCAGCGAGAAAGAAAAGGGGGAAAGTGGGAACCCAGAGGATGCGCAAGGGGTATAGTCAGAGGGACAGAGGGAGACAAAGGACAGTGAGAGAAAGAATGTGCAAATATAAATAACAGATGGGGTACGAAGGTGAGGTGGGGCATGAACTGAGTTAGAGAAGTCAATGTTCATGCCATCAGGTTGGAGGCTACCCAGACGGAATATAAGGTGTTGTTCCTCCAACCTGAGTGTGGCTTCATCTTTACAGTAGAGGAGGCCGTGGATAGACATGTCAGAATTTGAATGGGATGTGGAATTAAAATGTGTGGCCACTGGGAGATCCTGCTTTCTCTGGTGGACAGGGCGTAGGTGTTCAGTACAAAGATCTCCCAGTCCGCGTCGGGTCTCGCCAATATATAGAAGGCCACATCGGGAGCACCGGACGCAGTACATCACCCCAGCCGACTCACAGGTGAGGTGTCGCCTCACTGGGAAGAGTGAAAGTGAGTGGAAGGTGAAGTGAGTGCTGCATCTCATTTATAGCATTCGAGCTCTGTATATTCACGTGTCCTCAAATAGACTCTTTGCAATGAATATTGTGTACGGGGTCTTTCTTTTGTTACATTTAAAATGGCGATTTTTGTTATGTTAATCTGTGGAATGCGGCTTTGTTGTGTTATAACGCTGCAGAGAGTTTGCGCTAGCAGTTTATTGTGGTTTCGAGGGTGATAAGAGGGTGCTATTAGCCAATGGGTGGTTATGTATCGTTTTGTTTTCGGATGCCATGCTGTATGATATGACTGTGGACTGTGTTTTGGCGGGGAGTCGGGAGGAGAGACGAGAAGGACGGCGGACGTGCGGAGAGGCTCCGGTCGATGACTTCGGGTGGTCCCGAGCCGTGGGTCGACGGAATTCGGGTGGTCGTCTGATGTCGAACTTGAGCTCCAACGGTAGCGCGCGAAGAACTTGGACTTTGAATAAGTGTTGGCGCCTTTTTTTTTCATTACTTTCCTCTCTGTATCAAATGTATATTAATGCCCTAGAATTAGTAATATCTATAAAGTGTATGTGTTAAAATTTACTGGGTGTGCTGGCTGATGATTGATGTTTGTGATTGATTCGGGCGACGATTGACCCTGAGGGGACTGCTGAAGCAGGTGCTGGGCGGGATTTCCCCTAGACATACACGAGCCAAAATAACGGAACGTTACAAGTGGGGGCTACCGTCAGGGATTTGGATTTTTTTTTCGGGAAAGTTGTATTTGTGGTTGCGGTAAGTGGTGTGAAGATGGAGCGAGATAAGATTGTAAATTGGTGTGAAATGGAGGAGGTACCGGTGAATCATGCGTGTGTGGTAAGCGGGGTCGATTATCGCATTCCGGCAGAGGTACTGGTGCGAGGGTTGAGTTTGATTAAAGGTATCGGGCAGGTAGAACTTGTAGCTGAGAAGGGGTGGGAAAGAACTGGAAGCTAGCTGGATGTTGGTGCGGGCGAGTGCCGACGTCATGACTTTAGAATTACCAGCGACAGTCCATGTCCAGGGGGAGGCGGGGCCGTGGGGTCTCCATACCCTCCCCGAGGACGCAAGTGAGGAGGTGCCGGAGGAGGAGGAGCTAGATGAGGCCCCCGGCCGGGTGCCCGTAGCAAGAGGTAGAGGTGTGGAGTGGGAAGGTTTGGCCAGGCCTCGCCCCCATGGGCTTGAGGAGACTGCCGAGTTAACGGCTGCCATTACCTCCCTGGCGAGAAGGGTTGAGGTGCACCGCCCGAAGCTGAGAATTTTCTCGGGAGCCAAGCCCACCCCGGAAGGGGAGGATGACTATGAGACCTGGGTTGAAGATACATCCCAATTGTTAGAGGTGTGGCCAGTTTCGGATGAGGAAAAGAGACAGCGATTGGTGGAAAGCTTAAGGGGCGGGGCAGCCCGGGTGGTCCGCCATCTGAGAGCGGCACGCCCCTTGGCTTCCCTATCGGAGTGTTTAGACGCTTTGGAGGAAGTGTTTGGACTGTCAGGGGATCCCTGGCGGCATTTAGCAGAGTTTCAACGGATGGGGCAGAGAAGAGGGGAAAAGCTCTCCGACTATGCTTTCAGGCTGGAAGGAAAGCTTACGGGGTTGCTGCGACGAGGTATAGTGAGGGAGGACGATGTGGCGGAGTTAAGGATGAGCCAGATATGTAGCGGTTCCCGGGAGGATGACAGGGTGGCTTGGAGTGTACGGCAGTCATTTAAGCAGAGCTCCCCTCCATCATTCGGACGGCTGATCCGAGAGGTACGGGCCGAGGAGTGTGCTTTGGGCCGACCAGGGGGCTCGGACCCTCAGGGACGGTCTTCAGCGGTTCAGGAGGTGGTAGCCGGGATGAGACCAGAGAAATCCAAGGGGTCCTCGGGGGCCCGTATCGGGAGGAGAGAGGCGGCGAGTAGTGGGTGCTATATCTGTGGGAGAGAGGGGCATTTCCGCCGGGAATGTGAGTGGCCGGGGGCGTGCTACCACTGTGGGGAAGCTGGCCACTTACGGAAGGATTGTGAGAGACGAGATGCGCCGAGGGGGGAGGGCCCCCAGGCCACCAAGAAGGGAGAGGTGTCGGGAAACTTAAGAGAGGCTCAGTGAGGGAACGGACTGGAGTCTCGGGAGGAACACGTTCCCAGAAAACCCCTATGGAACCCCGGAACGAACAAGCCCAAATTCCTGATGGGCTGGTGGGACCCCGTTCCAGCGTGTCCCTACGGATAGAGGGAATCTTTGCGAAAGCCATCCTTGACTCCGGGTCGCAGGTTACCTTACTGTACCGGTCGTTCTACAACAAATATCTGAAGCATTTGGCAGTAACTCCGTTTAACGCATTGGAGATTTGGGGCATAAGTGATGGTGATTACCCGTACGATGGATACTTGTCAGTGAGATTGGAATTTTCAGAGGGAGATGTGGGAGTATCGGAAGCCTTTGAGACGCTGGTGTTGGTTTGTCCGGACCCGGTGGAGACCGGTGGTGCTGCCCTGTGGGTGGGGACTAACTCCCCTCTGGTGCGACGGCTCTTGGGAGCCTGTAAGAAGAAGGGGGGGAGAACTTTTTGGAGACCCTCTCGGTACACCCCGTGTTCCGAGGAGTGTACGAAGGAGTGAGTGACCCCCAGGGGCTGGACCCGGAGTGCAAACGAGGGACGGTGTGGTGCACTCAGGCGAGGCCTAAAGTGATACAGCCAGGGGAGGCGGCATTAGTGATGGGAACCCCCAGATTCCCCGGATTGCCGCCGGGAGAGGCCCTGCTAGTAGACGCCCCCGACGACCTGGAAAGGGAGTCCTGGTTCCCGGCTGGGGCGCTGGTGAGACCTGAATTGCAGAGGACCTCAGCTGTACAGGCACGGCGGATGGGGGTGATGATACGGAACATAACGGAGAGGGAGATCACCTTTAAGCGCGGGATGCCCCTCGCGCACTTGTTCCCAGTGACGGTGATGTCCAGCGCCCCCGTGAAGCCCACTGGAAGAGAACTATTGGGAGACGGGGGGCGGCTGACCGAGGAGGCCTTTAATTTTGAAAACTCCCCTGTACCGCCGGCGTATAAGAGTAGGCTGGTGGAGAAGATGCTGAAGTTAGGGGATGTCTTTTCTCAGGGCGAGTTTGATGTAGGGTTTTCCAAGAGCACTCGGCACACCATTCGGGTAACAAATGACACCCCGTTTAGGGAGAGGTCGCGGCGGTTGGCCCCAGCAGATGTGGAGGATGTGCGGCAGCACTTGCGGCAGTTGAAAGATGCAGGGATTATTGCGGAGTCCCGAAGCCCATATGCGTCCCCCATAGTGGTGGCAAGGAAGAAAAATGGGAAGGTACGCATGTGCGTGGACTATAGGACCCTGAACCGCCGCACTGTTCCCGACCAATATACGGTCCCGAGGGTGGAAGATGCATTGGCCTGTCTGAGTGGTGCACAGTGGTTCAGTGTATTGGATTTGCGGAGTGGGTATTACCAGATTCCGATGAGCGAGACTGATAAGGAGAAGACAGCCTTTATCTGTCCCCTGGGGTTTTTCCAGTTCGAACGAATGCCCCAAGGTATCTCGGGGGCCCCAGCCACCTTTCAGCGGCTCATGGAGCGGACAGTGGGGGACATGAACCTGCTGGAGGTATTGGTGTACCTGGACGACCTGATAGTGTTTGGATCTACGTTGGAGGAACATGAGGAGCGGCTGCTGAAGGTGCTGAGTCGGCTGAAAGAGGAAGGGTTAAAACTTTCCCTGGATAAATGCCAGTTCTGTAAGACGTCGGTCAGCTATGTCGGGCACATAATCTCGCGAAATGGAGTGGCCACCGATCCGGGTAAGATAGCCGCAGTCACCACCTGGCCGAGACCTCAGAAGGTGAGCGCCTTACGCTCGTTTTTGGGGTTTTGCGGATATTACCGGCGATTCGTGAAAGGATATGCGAAAATGAGTCATCCATTGAACCAGCTGCTGTGTGGCTATCCACCTGTGGGGAGGCGGAGGAAGGGAGACCGAGGGTCGGAGGTAGGAGGATACTTGAACCCGGGGGAGCCTTTTGGAGTGAGGTGGAATGCTCAATGTGAGGAGGCGTTCCAATCTCTAAAAAGGGCGCTGACACAGGCCCCAGTGTTGGCTTTTGCTGATCCCCGGAAGCCGTATGTTCTACACACTGATGCCAGTCACGACGGTCTGGGGGCTGTTCTGTACCAGGAACAGGGAAACGGATTGAGGCCAGTGGCGTTTGTCAGTCGGAGCTTGTCGCCATCTGAGAGAAACTATCCCACTCACAAGCTGGAGTTCTTGGCATTGAAATGGGCGGTGGTAGACAAGTTGAGTGACTACCTATACGGGGCCCAGTTTGAAGTGAGAACTGATAACAACCCCCTCACTTATATCCTGACTTCGGCGAAGCTGGACGCTACTGGGCACCGGTGGTTAGCAGCCTTGTCTGCCTATGAGTTCAGCCTGAAGTACCGCCCGGGGAGTCGGAACATCGATGCAGATGCCCTGTCTCGTCGGGCACGGCCGAGGAGTGGAAGAGTGTCCCTGCCCAGGGAGTAAAGGCCATGTGTCAAGTTGGGAGCGACGGGGAATTAGGAGCACAGATGGGAACGGATCGGGCAGTAGATCAACTGGGGGCGGACGGTGACGCGCTGCCCACTGGTTACTGTAATGTGACTGCTCTGAGGAACCGGCAGCTGCCGGAGTTGAGTCACCAGGAAGTACAGGCGGCTCAGCGTGATGACCCAAGCCTTGGCACTATCTGGTACGCGGTTAGCCAGGGTGATATGGGGCAGGTGGAGAAGGCGAAACATGCCTCCGTTCCTCTACTACTGAAGGAGTGGCCCCGGTTGAAGCTGAAGAACCACGTCCTGTACCGAGTCACGTCGCCTCCGGACCACCCCCGGCGCTGGCAGCTGGTCATGCCCGAGAAGTATCGAAAGGCTGTGCTTCAGGCTCTACATGATGATTCCGGGCACTTAGGGGTAGAGAAGACCTATGGATTAGTCAAGGACCGGTTTTACTGGCCCCGGATGAGGGGGGAGGTGGAAGAATACTGTAAGACCTGTAGCCGTTGCGTCAGGAGGAAGACCTTGCCTGCGCAGGCGGCTCCGTTATCCCACTTGCAGAGTGCAGGACCCATGGACCTGGTGTGTATGGATTTCCTGTCTATTGAGCCGGACACCAGCAATACCGCGAATGTTTTGGTCCTCACGGATCACTACACTAGATATGCGCAGGCTTTTCCTACTAAGGATCAGAAAGCGACTACAGTGGCGAAGGTGTTATGGGAGAAGTACTTTGTTCATTATGGCCTTCCCCGGCGGATCCACAGTGATCAGGGACGGGACTTCGAGAGCAGGCTTATCCATGAATTGCTGGATATGCTTGGGGTTGAAAAGTCCAGAACCACCCCCTATCACCCGCAGGGTGATCCTCAGCCCGAGAGGTTTAACCGGACCCTGCTGGACATGCTCGGCACCTTGGAGATTGGACGGAAGAGTAAGTGGAGTCAGCACATCGCCCATTTGGTTCATTGTTACAATTGTACTCGCAATGATGCTACGGGGTACTCGCCCTACTATCTGATGTTCGGACGGGAAGCGAGGTTGCCCATTGATCTGTGTTTTGGGACTGAAGCGGGGGAAATACCTTCGAAGCCATGTCTGAAGTACGTGTCCGATATGAGGAGAGAGTTGAAAAGGGCGTACGAGTTGGCTGAGGCGGCAGCCACCAAGCAGAACCAGCGGAATAAAAGGAGGTATGATCAGAAGGTAAAGTTCGTCCAGCTATTGCCGGGAGACCGAGTCCTTATCCGGAATTTAAGACTACAGGGTAAGCACAAGTTGGCGGACCGTTGGGCAGCCACCCCATATGTGGTGGAGAGTCAGATGCCGAATCTCCCGGTTTACCGGGTGAGACCTGAGGGCGGGCAGGGGCCTGTCAAGGTACTCCATCGGAACCACCTGTTGCCTCTGGGTCGAGAGGTGAAGATGGACCCAGAGTCCGAATGGGAGTTTACTCCTAGTACGAGGACTCTGCGAGGGCGCGGGGCGCGGGAAGAGGCCGCTGCGAAGAAAACGGGGCCGGTCCCCACCTCGAGAAGGGATACGTCATCGGAAGATGATGATTCGGACGTGTGGTACCTGCTTCCGTTCGCTGATTCCCCGGTGCCAGGAGAAGAGACTCTTGGCCCTTCCATCACTGAGTCAGGGGGACCGAGGGAGGGTGTTGCAGAGCCGCCTGTATTACAGCCGGCATTGGGGGAGGAGAGGGTGGAGGCAGAACCCGAGCCAGAGGGCTCACCGGGGCAGAGGGATCCCGGTGAAGGGGAAGGTCCGACAGATAGGCTCGAGGGGTCACCTGGGGTGTCTGAACAGGGAGAGACAGCAGAGGAAGTCCTGAGGCCTCAGAGGAGTAGGCATCCCCCGGAAAGACTCACTTATATAGCGCCGGGAGAGCAGGGTGTGATCTCTACTGCCCTGCAAAGTTATGTCACTGCTTCATGCACCTGGGTTGGGTTTTGTGTTTTACAAGGAGTACTAGTGAATTCTGTTAACGTCATGAGGGCATGACTTTTTTAGGTGGGGGGAGAGTGTACGGGGTCTTTCTTTTGTTACATTTAAAATGGCGATTTTTGTTATGTTAATCTGTGGAATGCGGCTTTGTTGTGTTTTAACGCTGCAGAGAGTTTGCGCTAGCAGTTTATTGTGGTTTAGAGGGTGATAAGAGGGTGCTATTAGCCAATGGGTGGTTATGTATCGTTTTGTTTTCGGATGCCATGCTGTATGATATGACTGTGGACTGAGTTTTGGCGGGGAGTCGGGAGGAGAGACGAGAAGGACGGCGGACGTGCGGAGAGGCTCCGGTCGATCACTTCGGGTGGTCCCGAGCCGTGGGTCGACGGAATTCGGGTGGTCGTCTGACGTCGAACTTGAGCTCCAACGGTAGCGCGCGAAGAACTTGGACTTTGAATAAGTGTTGGCGCCTTTTTTTTTCATTACTTTCCTCTCTGTATCAAATGTATATTAATGCCCTAGAATTAGTAACATCTATAAAGTGTATGTGTTAAAATTTACTGGGTGTGCTGGCTGATGATTGATGTTTGTGATTGATTCGGGCGACGATTGACCCTGAGGGGACTGCTGAAGCAGGTGCTGGGCGGGATTTCCCCTAGACATACACGAGCCAAAATAACGGAACGTTACAATTGTTTTAAATTTCATTCACAGTTTGCATTTTTAATTCATTTATGGGTATTGACTTACGCATTCTCAAACAAAGGAGCCTGCACACGTGTTGAAACAAAGTTGCTGGTGAACGCAGCAGCCAAGGCAGTATCTCTAGGAAGAGGGAAATCGACTTTGTTGAAACTTGTAGGATTTTAATACAGAAAGAAAAACAAATTTCTACAGTCGTAACAGTACATAATTCAAAAAAAAATCTTCCTCTGAACAAGCCAATCTCAGTGATGGAGGGGAAACACAGATTCGACAATATCATGCAGCCTCTTTTCTCTATCTCTTTGTCGGTCTCTATCTCTATCTCTCTATATCTCTCTGTCTCACTCACAATATCCAAATGGTTCACTCTCTCTCTCTGTTACTCTGTCTTTCACTGTCGCTCCCACACGCCAACTTCCACGCGCCATCCTTCTCGCCATGTCCGAGACGCTGTCTCCTTCGCGCCTTCGAGCCTGGTGCTCACTCCTTCAGGATGTTTTATTCGCTCTTCTCCCCCTTCCCCTCCCCCTCCCCCTCCCCCTCCGTCTCCGTCTCCCCCTCCGTCTCCGTCTCTGTCTCTGTCTCTGTCTCCCCCCCCTCTCTCTCTCCCTCTCTCTCTCTCTCCCTCCCTCTCCCACACACCCACACACACACTCTGTCTCCACTCGCGATGTCTTCTGCCGCTCACCCTCGCTCGCTTCCTCTCCCTCTCGCCCTTTCCCTCGTGTGCTCTCCCTCGCGCTCTCTTTCTCGCGATGTCTCATTCTCTCTCTCTTTCGCGCCCGCAGCCATCGCACTCCACTGCTCGGGCTCACTTTCTCTATCTCTATATCTCTCATGGAGCTACAAGTGAACGTATCGGTACTTTTTCTTCAATTGTAAACAAGTTAAAATTCTTATCACCACTACTTTTGATACTAGTGATCGATCCATTGGCTGAGGCTATTCGGCGAGACCCCAGAATATCTGCTCCAGACATCGGACTAAAGTTACATGAGATTACATTGCATGCTGATGATGTTCTAATTTTCTTATCAAACCCTGCTGTTTCAGTGCACCACCTTATACAGTGCGTCAATTCATTTAGCGCCTTTTCAGGTTATAAAATCAACTGTACTAAACCAGAGCCTATGCCTCCGGGGAATCTGCAGCAGGTACCTGACACGCAGGGCTCTCCTTTTAGATGTTTGCGGACAAGTTTTGTTTTCTTAGGCATATTTATCACACCTACGTTTGATCAATTGTCCAAAGCTAGCTTTGCACAGACATTTGACAATATCCAACAGGATCTTGAGCGATAGAAGACTCTTCCTAAGTCTTGGCTTGGCCGAATATCCTTGCTCAAAATTAACATTCTCCCTCGTCTGCTCTGCCCAATACGAATGATTCCAGATATTTTTACCCAACAAATACTGAAACAAATATATGGCTTTTTTTCTTTATTTCATGTGGAACAAAGAAATACCCTGTATTAAAATGGCTAAGATGCAGCTTCCCAGTTGTCTAGGGGTTCTGGATTTTCCAGAATCAAAATACATCAATTAAGTTCTTTTTTATCTTATGTGGTTTCTTATGTACCACTAGGGTTCATTTATTTTTTCTGTGGACTGTCATTTTAAAACGCAGAGAGAATGAGACTGACGTTTGGATTTCTACTGACTACAAAGTTGCTTGGTTACTATGGTGAGAGAGGTGGCGTTGTTTGATGGACAATGAATGTCTGTACAGGTTCGCGGCTTGTTTTGAATAAGCAAAGTCAGATGATCCTTTCAGACATACACACCGAGACAGATGCTCAGAGTTGAGATGGTTTTGGTCAATGAAAGACAGGAGTGAGTCGGTCGCTGGTTTAAACTTCCAGGAGCCCAAAAGGGGTGAGTTGAGATCGACCCAGAGTATTGATAAACGGCTGTCACATAGTACTGCAACTGGAAGAAGTTTCCAGAGAAAGAGGAAGAGAGAGAACGGTTTGAAACAGAAGAAACTTATTGATTAGAGATCACTTGGACTCTCTCCAAGTAACCCGTAAGGGTGAGCTAGATTCCATTCGAATACGAAAGTGTCATTGTCACATAGTTAATCCACAGGAGTGGGTTCTCTCGTGAGCGGAAACGTTTGTGAATAACACGTGATTTTACCCTTTGACTGGCTGTGGTAGTTCACCGAGAAAGGTACCCTGTGGCAAATCACTGTTGGAGTTATTTCGCACGTCGTGGAACTGGATAAGTGACTATTACGTTGTGTGTTTGGGGTAACCGTGTGGAATCTACCAGTGTGTCTACCCTTGCCTGGGTGGTGATTCCCTTGAAGAGGGTTCCGTTTGTTATAAGCTTCTATTGGTGATAATCAGTACCTGGGTTAGGTTTGAGTATCCTGTGGCCACCACTTTAGGATGTCCCGTTGCTGAATTCGGGTGTGGTTCCACTGGTGTTGAAAGAATATTCGTTGAAGATCACTGTCGGTGATACTTCGTGTGTGGAGTGGAACAACATCGGAGATAAATCCTACTGCTATTCTTATTGTATTGCTGTCGTGGAATCTGTGGAATATCGACGTAATTGCCTTCTCACAACATTCGCCTTTCGATTCCAAATATCTGCCTCATAACAACAATAACAAGTCTGTGCATTTGAAATGAACTGAACTTTCTTATGTACCATCTAAGTCTAACTCTTGCCACCTGAGCCTGAATAAGTTTGGGAACTTTATCTATAGACCTATATATACATAACACTGCTGTCATTTGATCACCTGGTTAAGTTACGATGTTTAGTAGTTACTAATAAAGATGGTGGATTTTAATATCATAAACGGACTCCAGGTGTGTTCTGTTGCTGCTGATACTTTTTTAGTGCTGCGTGCATGTAACCGATACCTTCCCCAGGGTTGCGTACACATAACAGATTGACTCGGTTTGCAGGGACCCCTCTTCAAACATTGAAGATTCACAAGCAAAATGCCCTCTTATCAAATTGTTTTTTCTCAATAAGATGAAATTGGTCAAGGAGTATTGTCGCAATCGAATAAAAATGAATACAGTCTGGGACTGGAGGGCGATGCGACAAGTTGAAGGCAGCACATCGAAAATATCACACTTCACTTCAAAAACCGGCAGTCCAGATTTTCAGCCCTATATAATGGCTTCTGAATTTAAATTTTGGATTTCTAAGGGTATTTTCCATGTAGGAGATTTGTTTGATGAAGGAACGATGATGTCTTTTAGTCAAATAGTACAGAAATTTAACATACACAACAAAGATCTTTTTCCTATTATTTCCTTTGAGAGATTATATACAGAAGTAAACATAATTTTAACTGATTTCGATAGTTCTGACATAGAAAAGCGGGTGTTTTCTTCTCAGCGTGAAATCTCCATTAGTACTTTAAACAGCATCCTGAGGGAATGTTCTTGTGGAGAGGATGAGCAGCTGGGAAGGGTCTTTGAGGAAGAACTGGGAGTAGAAATTACAGCTGAAACATGGGAAGACATCTGTGATAATGCAAATAAAATTTTAGCTTGCAATTGAATTAAACCATTGCAACTCAGAATTCTGCATTGAGTCCATCTGACACAAGATCGTCACTCGAAATTTAAGACAGGGGCTTCTCCAGTGTGTTCTAAATGTAAAGTAAATACTAGAACTTTCTCCCACTGTCTTTGAACTTGTCCCAAACTGCAGGCATACTGCAGTGATATTTTGGGTGAAATAGAAAAGATTCTGAAGGTGCAGCTTGAACTGGACTCAGTGTCTTTTCTCTTAGCAGAAAAAAATTACACTTTTTTAAGATCCTTACTTTTTTGTGCGAGGAACAACTTTTTCCTTTGTTGGATATCCTATAAGGCCCCTGGACTTTTTATTTTTGGTAAATTAATCATTGACTTTTTCCTTTGGACTTTTTGACATGTATGGTACACTCAAAACAAATAGTTATTTTATAAAACATGGCAACATTTTCTGCAGTATGTAGGTGTAAACCTGTCTGCTATACTAGGAAGGGCTTTTGTGTCGGATGTTGTGGTGATGTCTATATTTTGATGGAAGTGGTCTGATTGATGATATCTGTGAGGGGAAGAAATGTAAGTGTAAATGTATCTGGAAATTGAAAGTTTTGTCATGCTGAGCAAAAAAAACAGTTAAAATTCTCTGACTGGAAGATTGTTCAAGGTGGCCTTGAGAAAGAGAACCTACAGGTAAAGAAGGAGGGGGAAAAGAGAGTGAACGAAAGGACGGGTTACGACGTGAGCTGATACAGATTAAAGTATACTCCAAGCTCAGGCAGAGTCCCCAGGTAGCAGGGGTAACAGGTTAGGCTCAAAGTTCAATTTAACATGGCGGGACGTGGAATGCAAAGGGGATTTCTCTGCGGTAGTGAGGACAGTGATGCCATCGGGATCAGCTGTAAACAGCTGTTTTGTAACTTGAAGGCAACACACACCAAATGAAAAAGAGTGAACTGTTGACAGGACTCTGATGAAGTTTCTCGGCCCAAAACGTCGACAATTTACTATTTTCCATACATACTGCCAGACCTTCTGAATTCCTCCAGTATTTGGTGTGAGGAAAAGAGTAAACAGCCGATATTTTGGGCCGAAACCCTTCATGTGGATCTGATTCTGAGGTGCTGTTTTGTATTTCGAAGATCCATAGATTTTCTCGTGTTTGTTTTGTAACTCGGTTGCCCACATCGTTTCCATTTACCCACCTGGGGGGATATAATAGGGAGTATGAAGGCATTTGTATTGACACACCTTACAGTATTTATTTCTAACGTTTAATGAGTTTGAAAATCCGATTCAGTGGGTATTTCAACGCATTCTTTAGTTCCTCTCGGAATTTGCTCTGAGTCAGGGTGTAAATACACGTGTTGGTGCAGGAACTGACAATCTGCAACGTTGCCGATGTGTGTAGTGTGATGTAACGTGGATCCGTGACAGAATCAACAAAACTCTTTGAAATCCGTTGAGCGATATAAAATGCCACCAGTGTTCCCCACAACAATAGGAAAGTGCCGGTTATGCTGAAGAGCAAAACGATGGATTTGCGTCGGTTCTCCATCTCCAGGTCCTTGTCATTCTCTCCACTCTTTTGTCCCCGGAGCCCCTGCGGGCTCGACTGGCCGCTAGAATCCAACTGACAGTCAGAATATTGAACAGTAAAATTAGAAAAAATGAGATACAAGGGGTTAAATCCGGTGAAACATCTCAAATGCCGACCATGAGGGAGAGGTTTTGTAGCTTGGTGTAAAAACACATTCCCATGGAACACCGTCAATTATGTCTTTAGACCCGTATACAAAGCCCCAGGAGACAGTCTCCAAACAGGCCAGCACACTCACTGTCCCGATAACCACAGCCGCCGTTCTCTCGGTGCAATATTTTGTTTTCAGCTTCTCACAGCAAATAGCCACAGATCGATGGACTGTGAAAGCGACAGTCAGCCAGACTGAGGTCGCAGTGCTCACAAAAAACAACCATAGATCGAATCTGCACACAGGAGTGATTCGCAGGAATGACTGAGGAAAATAAATCACAACAGTCCACTTCATCAGCGGATCGGAGATAACGACTAGGAAGTCGGCCGCTGCCATTCCCACCAGGTAGACAGTGACACATTTGGAGAGACCGTACTTTTCCCGGGACAGGATCACAATCGCCACCAATTTCGCTGGAAGAGAGACAGGGAATAGCAAGTTGAGAAAATACTGAGCAGAAGCCAATGCAGCAGTTTGAGGGGATCCTGTAATATTTCCACTTTTTTGTTACATTTAGCGGTGGGAGGGTTGCGAGAGGGCGCAGAGACAGTCAAAGACCTTACACATTAAAACAAAATCATTATGATCTGAATACGGATTCCTTACTGATGGCCGAAATGTGAAGTGGCAGTGGAAATCTAAAACTGGGTGACAACCTCCTGCGAGTCAGTACTGGATGGAACATTTTCTAGCGGCGCCTTCTGCTAATCGTCTGGATGAAATGAATAAATCCGGACGCTGATGGCGGGATTCTTCCATTAGACAATCATTAACTTCCATGACGATCCCTGTCAGCGACAGAACAGCCAAAAGATGGAACAAAAACAGGAAATGCTGGAAACGCTCATCCAGGCAAACAAGAATATATTGAAAAACAGTTAAAGTATCTCTCCTCAGAGAGACCCCTGACACGTGTGTTAACTGGTTTCTCTTTCCATACAAGCTGCTTGGGGCTTAATGTTTCCAGCATAACCCGAGTATGATTCCTATTCCAGCATTTGCCACCTCACGGACTTTACAGCAGAACATTTCCTGGTTCCAACAGATATAGCGCAATTTGAGACAACCTGTCAAACAGACATGACGCCAACCACTGTATCCATCACAGGGAAGTGCGGGAGAGGAATTCAACGTCGAGCAGCAAACTCGGTGCCGTAGTCAGATGTAGATATAATATAAAACATTTCACAGTATTGATAACGATGAAGCACCACATCTTCTTAATTGGCTCAGCAACCGCTTCTGTCTGCTTTGCATCCAATCATATTGCAGACATCCACTGGGGCTCCACAGGGGACTGTCTTGTCTCCATTTCTCTTCACCATTTACACCTCGCACTTCAACTACTGCACAGAGTCTTGTCATCTTCAGAAGTTTTCTAATGACTCTGCCATAGTTGGATGCATCAGCAAGGGAGATGAAGCTGAGTACAGGGCAACGGTAGGAAACTTTGTTACATGGTGTGAGCAGAATTATCTGCAGCTTAATGTGAAAAAGACTGAGGAGCTGGTGGTAGACTTGAGGAGAGCTAAGGTACCGGTGATCCCTGTTTCCATTCAGGGGGTCAGTATGGACATGGTGGAGGATTACAAATACCTGGGGATATGAATTGACAATAAACTGGACTGGTCAAAGAACACTGAGGCTGTCTCCAAGAAGGGTCAGAGCTGTCTCTATTTCCTGAGGAGACTGAAGTCCTTTAACATCTGCCGGACAATGCTGAGGATATTCTACGAGTGTGTGGTTGCCAGTGCGATCATGTTTGCTGTTGTGTGCTGGGGCAGCAGGCTGAGGGTAGCAGACACCAACAGAATCAACAAACTCATTCGTAAGGCCAGTGTGTTGTGGGGATAGAACTGGACTGTCTGACGGTGGTGTCTGAAAAGAGGATGCTGTCTAAGTTGCATGCCATCATGGACAATGTCTCCCATCCACTACATAATGTACTGGGTGGGCACAGGAGTACATTCAACCAGAGACTCATTCCACCGAGATGCAACACAGAGCGTCATAGGAAGTCATTCCTGCCTGTGGCCATCAAACTTTACAACTCCTCCCTTGGAGGGTCAGACACCCTGAGCCAATAGGCTGGTCCTAGACTTATTTCCTGGCATAATTTGCATATTACTATTTAACTATTTATGGTTTTATTACTATTTAATTATTTATGGTGCAATTGTAACGAAAACCAATTTCTCCCGGGATCAATAAAATATGACTATGTCTATGGCTATTATTAAAAAAAACAGAACAGTTCCGTCTTACAACACGGAACTCGTCACATTAGCTAAAGTGTCACTACCAGTCGATGCTTTATTGTTGTACCAAACTCTGAAAGCTGCTCACATAAAAATGCAGACAATCAATTGATGAATCACCCTTATAAACACAATATTTGCAAATGCAATGTGCCTCCTACAAGACCAAAAGCACAGAGACAGGAACATCCCATTCTTGATCACAAACCGCTGCCTGACCCACTCAGACCCACAGAAACTGGTCGATTCGCTGAATTCCTGCAGATGTTTGTTTTTAGATCCAAATCCCAGCATCTATAGTCCCGGTGTTTCCACTCCATTTTTGAAATGCCGAATACCGGGACTGGAATGTGACAGTTTAAACCAGCGGCAGAATCAATCACAACATTGGAATTCAACTTCAACATCCGCCCACGACAGCTGACACTGCGGCTTACCAGGAATTCCAAAGTCTGAAATAAAAGGAAAGTAAACGTCTTCTATCCGCCTGTTGACCGGATACACCATTTCAGTGCGAATCTGTGATTTTTGTTGTTCCTGTATTAACACCTCCGGCAGACAGCTGATGCATTCGAAGTGGCCTTGATTTATGCAGAGGATCTGTCTCCAGAGATACGAATATACACCTCACTATCTTGGTTAGTTATAGTTGCTTGAATAAACACTTCAATTCAATGCTATTGTCTCTAATGTAAATATTGGAGCGATTGGAAACAAATACATCAGCACTTTTTGGCATTACCTCAGCAGCGTCACTAGTGGAAATCAACCGATAGATTTAATTTCAAAACTGAGCTTCGTGACGGAGCAGCTACATTTGCAGATTTCATCTTTTTGTTGGCTAATTATTCATCTCTGAACGGAGACATGCCACACTGACCGATCCCTACCTCTGTCCCTGCAGTTTCTCATTTTGGACTGTCCTTCAGATTCTTCCTGGTGACACACACTCACTCACACACAGAGTCTCAGTCTGTCTCTGTCTCTCACTCACACACACACACACACACACACGGAACAATTGTACAATCAATTGATATCGATGTAACATAAAGATTTTTACTCCTTATGTATATGAAGGATGTAATTGATAAAGTCAATACAATTCAAAATATACAAACACAAATTCGGACAAATATACAATAGAGAAACCGAGATCAGGATGGAAACGGTCAATAAGCATGTTGCTGATGTACAAACAGGAGAAAATCTGCAGATGCTGGAAATCCAAGGCAACACAATGAACTCTGCTGATTCCTCCAGCATTTTGTGTGATGTAGCAGTCTTTAATGGGCATCTCAAATCTTGTCAAAGGACAAAAGAAATTGAGAAGAAATATTTCATTCTGCAAAGGAAGAGGCAAACCGACTACAGGAATAAATACAGTACTCAAAATAGGCAGTTGAATGGATGCAGGAGATAAAACTGCATAGATTGTATAAACACGGGAAAATCTGCAAATGCTTGAAATCCAATTTCCTCCAGCATTTTGTGTGTGATGTTGGTGATCTAATAGTCTTTAATGAGTATCTCAAATGTCAAAAGAAATTGAGAAATATTTCAGTCGGCAAAATAATGAGCAACACACATAATCATTGCTGGTGAACACAGCAGGCCAGGCAGCATCTATAGGAAGAGGTGCAGTGGATGTTTCACATCCCCGCTCTTGCACTCTCGACCTCTTGAAATGAATGCTATAATTCCATTTGTCTTCCTCATCACCAATTCAACCTGCAAGTTAACCCTTAGGGTGTTCTGCACAAGGATTCCCAAGTCCTTTTGCATCTCTGATTTTTGGATTTTCTCCCCATATGGAAAATAGTTTGCACATTTATTTCAACTACCAAATTACATGACCGTGCCTTTTCTAACATTATATTTCATTTGCCACGTTCGTGCCCAGTCTCCTAATCTGTCTAAGTCCTTCTGCATCCTTTTACGTCCTTCTGCATCCCACCTGTTTCCTCAACACTAACTGCCACTCCGCCAATCTTTGTATCATCTGCAAACTTGGCAACAAAGACATCTATTTCATCATCTAAATCATTATATACAGCATAAAAAGAATTGGTCCCAACACCGACACCTGCGGATCATCACTAGTTACTGGCAGTCAACCTGACAAGGATACTATACTCCCACTAGCTGCATGCCTGTTCTTATCAGATGATTTTACAACTCGTTCTTTATTAATGTTTCCCTTATCTTACCCAAAATACACGTTAAATTTACTGGTCCATAGTTACAAGGGTCAGCGCAGTCACCCTTCTTACATACCAGTAAAATGTTAGCCTATTTCAAGACCTTCAGGATTTTACCAATCTTAAGAGAATTTTGAATAATTCTGGTTAGGCCTTCGTATTTTCAATCCTAGACTAGTTTAAGTACCCTTGGATATATGTTGTCTGACACTGAGATTTATTAACTTTCAGGCTTTTCACTTTCTAAGATCTCTGAGTCACTTTAAGGAACTTTATTTTTCCCTAAATTTACAGGTGTATTGCTAAAATCTTTGCAGGTGAACACTTCAGCAAAATAAGAGTTGAGAGTATCTGCTATGTCCTTCTCTGCATAATTTAATACCCCACTGTTATTCCAAATACACTTAACTTCCCACTTGACGTTTCTTTTACAACTAAAGTATTGACAAAGTCTCTTGGGATCAATCTTATCATTATCAGGAATATCCTTCTCAACCTGTCTTTGGCAATCACAGTTTTCCACTTGACTATAGCTCTCATATTTACATATGCCTTATGATTAAACTTTATGACTATTTTTTCAGTATTCCATATATAGATGTCACCCATGTACACAAGGAACAGTGTCCTACATCCACTGCCTGCACCATCCAGCTCGCCTTTGGACTCTGAAAGGAAGCCGATGTGGTCACCTTCTATTTGCTCCATGTAACACTTGGCCTGTGGGCCTGATCTCCGTGATCTTCAATGTCAAGAGCGTAGCAGTTTTTAAGCGAGGTTCTCAGACAGTCAGCCTGAGTCCACTAACACTTTTTGGAAACTTTTGCCTGTACCAGAGTCTATGAATTCTTGAAGTTAAAAGCGAGACAAAGGAATCCTGGTGGTTCCCCTGTGGCAGGGAAAGTAAAAGTCAGGCAGTGTGGTAGTGACAGGAGACTCAGTACTTAGTGAGGACAGGCAGGAGATACTGTGGCAGCAAAATAAACACAAGGATGGTGTGTTGCCTCCCTGGTGCTGGAGTCCAGGGTGTAGGGGTGCAGCTGTCGGATATTGTCAAGAGGAAGGGTGAAAAGCCAGAGGTCCTGTTGCAAATTGGCGCCAATGTCATTGTCAAAAACTGAGAAGAGATCCTACATACTGAGTGTATAGAATTAGGAAAGAGGCCTCTTTCCTTCTGTCACCCATGTACACAAAGATCAGTATCTTGTGGCCAGAGAACACACCATTTATCTTGCCTTTAGTCTCTGGAAGGAAACCAGTGCGGTCTGCAATAAGGTATAATTGCAGTTCCACTCAGAGCTCCTCCCCACACCCAGGACAGCACGCTATGGCAATACTGCAATTTGTGAGTGTAATCACACTTACAGTAAAATATTCCCAACCGGCCACAATTTGACAACTGCACTGGTCCTGGGATCGCTGAGATTTGCTCCCGGAATCAGGCACTGGCTCTCGCTGCTCTTCATCCTAGACCGAACTTCGCATTCTGACCTTGAACTTGGGCTCTGTCTCTGCAGGAAATAGCTGTTATTGGTTTGGTCCTGACCATATCCACAGTAACTGCATTACCTCATATCGCCACTTTCCTCCTCATCCCAGGTGCACGAAGGACAGTACCTTATGGCCAGTGAACGGACCATCCAACTCGCCTTTAGTCTCTGGAAGAAAAAAACAATGCAGCCACCGACTATTCGCCAGTCAGCATGAGTCCACCAAACATTTTGGTAACGTTTGCCTGTACCTGATTCAATGACATAAAGACAGGCATAAAGATATGGAAGGCACTGGCGTGGAGGGCTGCGAACGACATGAAGGAAATCTGGAAGTCGAACCTGACCAGAGGGCTAAAAAAGAGGATTTTCATTGCAGTTATAGAGTCCACTCTCATGTACGGATGGGAGACGTGGGCACTCACCAAGACGATGCGAAAGTATCTAGATGGTTGCGATACACGAATGCTCCGGATGGCTCTTGACGTGAATTGGCAACAGCACATGATGAACTTCGAGCTCTATAACAACCTACCGATGCTCACCACTAAAATCGAGGCGAGAAGACTGCAACTAGCGGGGTACTGTCTACACCACCCCAAGCTATCTGCCAGCCTAGTCACCATATGGGAGCCCAAGCACGGGAGGATGAACCCTGGGCACCCTCCCAAGACTATGGCCAACACGCTCCGAGAAGACAGCGGCGTGGCTAGAGTAGGTGAACTGAACAGACTGATGAGGGAGAGGGAGAAGTGCCCGACGCCGGCCCCCTAGGCCTGAGTTGACGTAGTAGTAGTAGTAGTGATTCAATGATTTTATTTTTAAGTTATAAATGAGATTTTGAAACCCTGGTGGTTCCCTTGTGGCAGGGAAACGTAAACTCATGCAGTGTTTTAGTGATTGGGAACTTGATAGTTAGTGGTACAAACAGGAGATACTGTGCACACAATAGAGACTCCAGGATGCTGTGTTGTCTCCCGGGTGCTCGGGTCCAGATGTATCAGGGTGGCTGCAGGATATTCTCAAGGGGAAGAGTGAACAGCCAAAGCTCGTGGTGCATAATGGCACCAATGTCATTGCCAAAAAAGGGGATGAGGTTCTACAGACTGAGCATATAGAGACAGGAAATAGGGTGAAGAGAAGGTAGTAATTTCTAGATTACTCCTGGTGCCATGGGTGAGTGTAGCTAGGAATGGGCTTATAGCATATTTGAATGAGTGACTGAGGAGATGGTGCAGGGGGTAGGGTTCATGCTCGGATCATTGGAACCCTTCACTGGTCAAGGACTGATCTGTAGAACAGGGACGGGTTGCACCTGAACTGGAGGGGAACTAATATGCTGGCTGGGAGTTTTCAGAGGGTTTAAACTAGTTTTGCAGGGGGCTGGGAAATGGAACACCAGGTCACTAAGTGAAGGATTGGACCCGGAGGTAGATATCAGTGAAAGTATGGCCAGGCAAAATCATATTAACAGGTATTCTGAGACACATAGTTTCAATGGTGTGTATTTGAATGTCAGGAATGTTATGGATAAAGGTCAATAACATAAAACATGGATCAGTACATGGAACTACAATGTTGTGGCCATTACAGAGACTTTGTTGAGAGATGGGCAGGGCTGCATGATTAATCTACCAGGCTTTTGAGGTTTTTGAAAAGATAGAGAAGGAGGTAAAAGAGGAGTGAGTTGGACTACCAGTCGGGGACAATATTACAGCTGCACTCAAGGGAGAACTAGAGGAGGGTTCAAATGTTGAGTCCATTTGGGTAGAACGCAAGAACAGGAAGGGTGCAATCTAACTAATGGGATTGTACTACAACCTAGTGTTGGGTAATGAGTCTATTCAGGTGACTGCCCTCTCACTGGGTGAGCAGTTAGCTGACAGAGACCACAACTCCTTCACTTTCAAGATAGTTATAGATGAGGATGGGATAATTTTAATTGGAGAAGGCAAATTATTAGGGCATTATGCAGGGACTCAGAAGGGTTAATTGGAAATAACTTTTCTTCTGGAAAATCCATATCAGACATGGGGAGAGTGTTTAAAGATCAATTGCACAGAATACATCTCTTTGCAATTGATCTCTGTGGATCCGGATCTGGGCCCTACCCTCCAAATATCCGGACCTGCCTCTCGGTTTTTTTGCACTACCTTACTTTCCCTTTTCTACTTATGATTTATAATTTAAATTTTTAATATTTACTATCGATTTGTACTCCAGGGAGGACGAAGAGCAGAATCAAATATTGCTGTGATGATTGTATGCTCTAGTATCAATTGTTTGGTGATAATAAAGTATAAAAGTAAAGTACAGGAAAGGTATATTCCTCTTGGAGGGAGGGACAGGGATGGAAAGAGAAGGGAAATTTGGATGCCCACAGAAGTGATAAATTTAGTCAAGAAGGAAAAGGAAAAGTATGTCAAGTTTTGGAAGTTAGTTAGATCAAATGGAGTAGATGAAGGTTATACAGATTTCAGAAAAAGAACTAAAAAAGGAAATTTATGAAAGCCAAGAGGGGCCATGAAAAGTCATTGGCAAGTAGAATTAAGGTGAATCTTAAGGTAACTTGTGAGAGGGTAGGACACCTCAAGGATAAAAAGAGAATCATTTGCTTGGATGTGCAGAATATGAGTGAAATACATCATAAATACTTTGCTTCAGTATTTACCAAAGGGGAAAGATTTGGACTCAGAGACAGTGCTGCATGCATAAATATGTTAGGGTGTTTGGAGGGCAAGGAGGAAGATTCCTGTATCAGAGGCCAATGTTAAGCTGTCTTTAAAGAGAGTGAACTCTCGCAAAGTGGATGGTCCCGATGGAGTACCTTCTAGGACTCTGAAAACCTGTGCCAACCAACTGGTGGGAGTATTCAAGGGCATTTTCAACCTCTCACTGCTTCGGGCAAATGTTCCAACTTGTTTCAAGAAGACAACAATTATATGAGTGCCTAAGAAGAATAATGTGAGCTGCCTTAATGACTATGGTCTGGTAGCACTAACATCTACAGTGATGAAATGCTTTGAGAGGTTGGTCATGACATGACAGAACTCCTGGCTCAGCAAGATCCTGGATCCGTTGAAATTTGCCTATAGCCACAATAGTTCAAAGGCAGATGCAATCTTAATGGGTCGTCACATGGCTTTGGACCACCTGGACAACACAAACACCGTTGACAAGACGATTGTTCAGCATTTAATGCCATCATTCCCATAATCTTGATTGAGAAGTTGCAGAACCTGGGCCTCTGTCCCTCCCTCTGCAATTGAATCCACAACTCCCTAACCAGAAAGCCACAATCTGTGTGGATTGGTGATGACCTCTTCTCTTTGCTGACAATCAACACTGGTGCACCTCAGGGATGTGTGCTTAGCCCACTGCCCTACTCTCTCTCTACTCTTGACAGTGTGGCTAGCAATAGCTCAAATAACATCTATAAATTTGCTAATGATATAATCGTTGTTGGTAGAATCTCAGGTGATGATGAGAGGTCCTACAGGCGTGAGATATGCCAGCTAGTGGAGTGGTGCCACAGCAACAACCCGGCACTGAATGCCAATAAGACGAAAGAGCTGATTGTGGACTTACAGAAGGGTATGATGAGCAAACACATACCAATCCTCATAGAGGGTCAGAAATGGAGAGACTGAGCAGTTTCAAGTTCATGGAAGTCAAGATCTCTAAGAATCTAACCTGGTCGCAACATATTGATGCATTTACAAAGAAGGCCAGACAGCAGCTATACATAATTTTGAATTTAAAAAGATTTGGTATGTCAACAAATACACTCAAAAATGTCTATAGATGTACTGTGGAGAGTATTCTGACAGGCCGCACCACTGTTTGGTAAGGGGTGGGGTGTGGTGTGGTGGGGAAGGTGCTACTGCACAGGACGGAAAGAAGTTGCAGAGGGTGTAAGTTGAGTCAGCTCCGTCTTGGATACTTTCCTACAATGTACCCAGAAGGTCTTCAAGGAGCACTGTTTCAGAAAGGCAGCATCAAATAATAAGGACCTCCAGTGCCCAGGGCATGCCCTCTTCTAATAATTCCACCAGGTAGGAGGTACAGAAGCCTGAAAGCACACATTCAGCGTTTCAGGAACAGCTTCCCCTCTGCCACCCAATTCCTAAATGGACTTTGAACCCTTAGACACTACCTCACTTTTTAAATATATATTATTTCTGTGTTTTTGCATGATGTTAATCTAGTCAGTTTTCCTATACTGTTATTTATTTATTTATTATTTTATTTTGTTTTTTTTTCTTCTTCTATCTTATGTATTGAATTCAATGGCTGCTGCTACGTTAACAAACTGATTTTTATTCTGATAATAAGGGTAATGACACAATTGTATTGGAGACTTCAATATGCAAGGGGATTGGGAAAATCAGGTTGGTGTTGAATCACAGGAGAGGGGATTTGTTGAATGCCTATGAGATGGCTTTTAGAGCAGCTTGTGCTTGAGCCTGCTTGGTGAAAACCTATCTTTGGACTGCATGTCAAGTAATAGCCCCGATCTCATAAGGGAGCTTAATGTGAAGGAACCCCTTAGGAGGCAGTTATCATAATATGATTGAATTCATACGGCAATTTGAGAGGGTGAAGCATTACTCACATATATCGGTATCCCAATTGAATAAAGGGATTTACAGAAACATGAGGGAGGACCTTGTCCAGGTGAATTGGAGGTTGATACTGGCAGGGATTACAGCAGAGCAGAGGTGGCTGAGGTTTCTGGGAATATTGCACAAGGTGCAGGATAGCTATGTTGCACAGAAAAGGATGATCTCACATTGACAGGAGTACCTATAAAGTAGGATACACACGTTTTTTGGGTTATATACAGAGTAAAAGGGAGGTGACGATTGATATTAAACCGATGGCAAATGATGCTGGTGAGATAAAAATGGGGGACAAAAAGTAGAAGATGAACTTAATGAGGACTTCACATCTGTCTTCACTGTAGAAGATACTAGCTATGTTCCAGAGATCTGTGCATGTCAGGGAGCAAGAGTAAATGCCATTGTTAATAAAAGAAAACAAAAACTGCTGGGCAAACTCAGAGGTTTTAAAGTGGGTAAGTGACCAGGACCAGAGAGACTGCATCTCAGATTCCTGAGAGAGGTTGCTGATGAGATAACGGTCATGATCTTTCAAGCATCACTTGATTCTGGCATAGTCCCAGAGGACTGGGAGCTTGAAAATGTCACTCCATTCTTTAAGAAGGTAGAAAGGCAAAAAAAAAAAAAAAAGAGAGGCCAGTTAGCCTACCCTAGTGGTTGGAAAATTGTTGGAGTCTTAAGGATGAGGTTTCGAGGTACTTGGAAACTAATAATAAAATATATCACAGTCAGCATAATTTCTATGAAGGGAAATCTTCCTTGATAAATCGGTTAGAATTCTTTAAGGAAGTAACAAGCAGTGTGAAAATTGTGGATGTCACTTACTCGGATTTTCAGAAGGTGTTGATAAGGTGCCACACATTAGGCTGCATAACAAGATAAAATCCTAGAGCATTACAGGAAAGATACTCGCATGGACAGTGGAATGGCTGACAGGCAGGAGGCAGAAAGTGAGAATTAAAGAGGCCTGTTGTGGTTGGCTGCCACTGACTGGTGGTGTTCCTCAGGGGTCTGTATTGGGACTGCTACTTTTCACATTGTTTATCAATGATTTAGATAATCGAATTGAAGGGTTTGTGGCAAAGTTTGCAAATGATATGAAGGTAGGTGGAGGGGTAAGTAATACTGAGGAAGCAATGTATTTGCAGCAGGACTTAGAGAAGTTGGAAGAATAGGCAAAAAAGTGGCAGATGGAATATAGTGTTGGGAAAGTTATGATAATGAATTTTGGTAAAAAGAGCAATAGTGCAGACTATTATCTAAATGGGGAGAAGGTTCAAACATCAGAGGTGCAGAGGGACATAGATGTCCTCATGAAAGACATCAAAAAAGTTATTTCATAGGAAGAGTCTGTGGTAAAGAAAGTAAATGCAATGTTGGCATTTATTTCAAAGGGAACAGAATACAAAAGCAAAGAGATAATTCTGTGCCTTTATATGCCACTAGCCAGGCCTCACTTGGAGTATTGACAATGGTTTTGGGCCTCATATCTTAGAAAGGATGTGTTGTCCTTGGAGACAGTCCAGCGGAGGTTCACGAGGATGATTATCGGAATGAAGGGGTTCACATATGAGGAACGTTTGGCAACCTTCGGATGTACTCAACGGAATTGAGAAGAATACGGTTCATCTAATTGAAACTTACCGAATGTTGAAAAGAATAGATAGGGTGGATATGGAGAGGATACTTCCTATTGTAATGAGCTGTGAGCATTTGCTGCTAATGTAATGGTTTTTTGTAATGTTCACTGCTGGAGTAACGGTTTCTCTGTAGCAGCAATGTTTGGGTTATGGCTGGAGATAACAGGAGTATGGCTGCATGTTAGCCAATCAGGATTTTGTTAACCTGAGTTGTAATTCTGGAAAGGTGTGGAAAAGTTAGGGCAGACATGCTTGGAGACAGGATTACTATGTGAAACAGTGAGTTAGCCATTGCAAAGATATAGCTGAGAGAAGGGCAGGACTGATGCTTGGACATTCCAGGATTCAGATGATTCAAACAGTCCAGAGAGAGGTGAACGATGTTGAGGAGCTGCACTGCTGATCAGGCAGAATGTCACGAAGTTGAGGTCCTCCAAGATACTCATCCAGTAAGACAATGTAGGTAGCAGTCAGAAATACGGAAGGTGCAATCACTGTAATGGGATGATACTGTAGGCCTACCAATAGACGGTGAGAGAGATTAACAGATATGTCAGCAGGTTATGGTCTGATAAAATTTCAATAGAGTTGCTGTACTGGGGTGATTAATCTTCCCAGAATTACTAGGGCTCCCTTACTGCCTGAGGCTTGGATGGGGCTTTATTTGTTAGGTGTGTTCAGAAAGGTTTCCTGAAACAGCATCTAAGGGAGGTGGATATACTTCACTTAGTCTTGGTAATAAGCCTATAGAGATGATTGCAGTTTAATTGGGAAAGATTTAAGGATTATAAATCTGAAGGGTTTCAGATGGTTATTGATAAGGATAGACCTACAGGACGATGAATGTAAGTTTGTGGATGGCAAGTTACGTGAGAATTGGAAAGGAATCTTAGAGGATAGTCTGGAAGTCAATGTTCCCGTTGTCCATCTGGCATGTCAGAGTCACTCATAGTCCAGTCGGTCAGAATTTCGGATTTCCCTGTCCATGTTAGGAAGGTAGAGAAGGACAGGGACTTTCAGGAATTTAGGAAGATGAAAGATATTGTATTTGTTTAAAAAAATAGGAAGAGTCATATGTCAGATTTAGGAAGCTAAAATTGGACAAGACATTGGAAAAACACATAGGAAGCAAGAAACAAGTCAGACTGTGAATCAGAGAAATGGCATCTGACGTGAGGTGTACTCTGCAAAGTCAAATTTCAGAGGTTTTCTTCAGAATCCCTCTCCCTGTTGCATAGCTGCAATGACAGCTGTGGCAGAGACATTTTCTGCCTGAGAATCTGGGAGATCAGGGAGTTGGTTGGTGTCACCGATAACTTCATATGAGGGAATTTGCAGTAGCTGCAGTTCCTGACTGATGATGTGATGGAAATGGAGGTTGTGATTGACAATTCTAAGATAGGTGGAGGGACAGGTGGTATTGCAGAAGCAGTGAATCTGCAGGAGGACAGTCAGATTCGGAGAATGGACGAAGAAGTGCCAGATGCCAGGAACTGTGTGGTCATGCTTATGAGCAGTAATGGTGTAGGCTATCTTCTAAGCAGGTTAAAAATTCAAAAAAGCAGATGTGCAAAGAGACTTGGGAGTCCTCCTGCAGGATTCCTAAAGGTTACCTTGCAGATTGAGTTTGTGGTAAGGAAGACAAATCAAATATTATCAATCATTTCAAGAGGACAAGTATACAAAAGCAAAATTTAATGCTGAGGCATACAAGGCATGCAAGGTATACAAGGCATTGGTCAGACCACACTTGGAGCATTATGAGCAGTTGTGGGCCCGTTATCTCAAAAAAAGATATCCTGGCGTTAGAAAGGGTCTAAAGAAATTCACCGGATTGATTGGTGAAAATAAATGTTAATGCTTGAGGAGTGATTGGTGGCTCTAGGCCTGTACTCACTGGAGTTGATTAGAAATAGGGGGAATTTCATTGAGGACTGTTGAATATTGAAATACCAATATAGAGTGGATGTCGGGAAGATGTTTAATCTCTCCTTCTACAAGTTTTGAGTGCCCTCCTGCTTCAAATTATCCACATTGTCCCTGTACCAGAAAAGATCAAGGTAACATGCCTCGACTGGCGTCCTTTCACACTCACAGCAATAGCCAGCAAATGCTTTGAGAGGCTGGTCAAGGATTACATCTGCAGCTTGCTACCACCCAAACTGGGCCCCCTATAATTCATCTACTGACACAACCAATCAACATACGACGCAATAGCCACTGTTCTACACACCGTCCTTACACATCTGGAGAAGAAGATTGCTTGTACGAGAATGCAGTTCTTGGAGTACAGTTCAGCATTCAACATCATAATTCCACCCAGGCTCCACAAGAAGCTCAGAGACCTCGACCTTGACACTGTCTTGTGCAGCTGTATCCTGAACTTCCTGTCAGACCACCAACAGGTGGTAAGATTGGGTTCCCTCACCTCCACCCCTCTGACTCTCAATACAGGAGCCCCTCAGGGCTGTCTTCTGTGCCCCCTCCTTTACTCCCTGTACACCCTCGACTGCATCATCACCCACAGCTCTCATCTACTAATTGAATTTGCCAACGACTCTTCATTGAGTGGCCTTATCTCAGACAATAACGAGGCAGCCAACAGGGAAGAAGTCATCTCTCTGACACAGTGGTGTCAAGAAAAGAACCTCTCCCTTAAGGTCGCAAAAACAAAGGAGCTGGTTGTGGATTACAGGAGGAATGGAGATGGGCTAGGCCCTATTGACATCAGTGGATCTGGAGTTGAGAGGATAACTAGCTTTATGTTCCTCAGCATCCACATCATCATGGACCTCATGTGGTGGGTACACACCAGCTGTGTGGTGAAAAAGGCACAACAGCACCTGTTTCACCTCGGACAGTTTACAAAGTTTAGCTTGAGCCCCAAAACCCTAAAAACTTTCTACATGGGCACAATTGAGAGCATCCTGACTGGCATGGGAACTGTACCTCCCTTAAATGCAGGACTTTGCAGAGAGTGGTACAGACAGCCCAGCGCATCTGTAGTTGTGAACTTCCCATGATTCAGGACCTTTACAAAGACAGGTGTGTACAAAGGGCCTGTAGGATCATTGGGGACCCAAGTCACCCCAACCACAACCTATTCCAGCTGCTGCCATCCGGGAAGTGGTACTGCAACATAAAATCCAGGACCAACAGGTTCCGGGACTGCTTCTTCCACCGGGCCATCAGACTAATTAATTCAGACTGATTTAAGTGTAATCTACATTACATTGGCTGTTTGCTTTATTAGAAATTATTATCAATTACTATAATTGCACATTGCACATTTAGGTGGAGAGGTAACGTAAAGATTTTTACTCCATGTATGTAAAGGATGTAAGAAATAAAGTCAATTCAATTCAATTTATTCCTCTCGTGGAGGCGTCTATGACCAGAGTGCACAGTCTCAGAGAAGAGGGATATCCATCTAGAACAGAAATGAAGAGGAATTACTTCAGGTTGTGGGTAGTGAAAGTGGAATTCATTACCACAGACTGCAGTGGAGGCCAAGCCATTCAGTATAAAATAAAGGTTGATAGATTTTTGATTCGTCAGTGCATAAATGCGTTGTGTGGAAAAGGCTAGAGAATGGTGTTAAGAGGGATAAAAAAAAAAAACCTCGACCATTCTGGAATGGTGAAGCAGACTGGATTTGGTTGCATGGCCTAATTCTGTCACTACCCCTTGTGGTCCGATCACAGCCATAACAGAAACGTGGCTGAAGGAAGGGCAGAATGGGCAGCTCAATGTTCCAGGATACAAAGATGCAGGTAAGAGCGGAGAAGGAGTTCACAACTTGAATGCAGAGGACATAATAATGATCTGTAGGGAGGGCATCATTCTTACCTGAGTCGTCTGGTGAGGCCCTATCAATACCACTTAGATATAAGGATTTGGTATTATAGAAACCCTAACAGTCAGCAGGAATTGGAGTCACAGATATGTAGAGAGACTGCAGTTGTAAACATCATAAGGTAGTATTAGAAAGAGATTTTAACTTCCTCATATTGACTGGACCTTTCATAGTGTAAAAGGCATGGAGCTGAATTTGTGAAATGTGTTTAAGAAAGTTTCCTTCATCAAGACAGAGATGAACACTGCTTGAGAGGGCGCAACACTGGGACTGCTTCTGAGAAATGATGGAGGTCAGTGGCAGAATTGTCTGTCGGTGAGCAGTCTGGCTCCAATAACCAGAATTCTCATAGATTTTCAATGGTTGTTGTGAACAATGCAATCCATTAAAAAGTTAAGTTCCCAAACAGGACGAGAACATAGTGAGGAGCTAATAAGCGGGATCTTGCAGTGGTTGACAAGAAAGATGCATCTGGCAAGTAGAAAACCTATAAAAGTGTGATGTCAGGAGTTCAGGGCCTTCTTGTTCCTTTTAGGGTAAAGAACAAGGCTCACTGGTTGATGAGAAATACCGAGGCCATGGTTGAAAAACTGGAAACAGCCTGCTTACATTTACTCTTGAGCCCAATGAAATTAGCTTCAGTCACCTTCACTTGCCCCATCATTGAAATATTTGCACAACCAACGAATTTACTTTCAAGGCCAGCTCATCGCATATTCTCAATATTTATTGATTATCTAATTATTGTTTCTTTTTTTTTTTTTGCATTTGCACTGTTTGTTGTCCTCCGTACTCTGATTGAATGTCCTAGGTGGATGGAATTTCATTGATTCTGTTATAGTAATTATTTACAGATTTGTTGAATAGGCAAGAAAGTTAATCGGAGTTATATATAGGGACATATATGTACATTGAACTCTTGTCTAATACTTTCAACTCCTCCGTCCTTTTTAAAAGTTCCTTCACACTACCGTTCCTTATCTTCGTCACCAGGACAAATTTATCCCTAACATCTTGCAAACTGCAAGGTAACCTTCAGAAATCCTGCAGGAGGACTCCCAAGTCTCTTTGCACCACAGTTTTTGAATTTTTAACCTGCTTAGAAAAAGGCCCACGTCATTACTGCTTATATACATGACTATACAGTTCCCTGCATGACATTCTATCTGCCACTTCTTTGTCCATTCTCACAATCTGTCTGTCCTTCTGCAGATTCCCTGCTTCCTCAACACTACCTAAACCCCACCTATCTTCGAATTGTCTGCAAACCGGAATGAGAAGCCATTAATTCTGTCCTGCGACATGAAAGGAAGTGACCCAGCAGTCCCGAGCACCCGTCACACCTGAGTGCATCCACCTCACCTGTCAAGCCGCTTGCATCGAGGTAAATGCAGTTCAAACTCATTGTCTTTCCTCTCTTTTGTCTGTACTCCTGTCTATCCCGTTTACCGAATTAGCTCTCATTGGCGACAGTATTATCTCCTGCTCAGGGTCACAGTGACTGCAACTCACATTTACACTATTCTGCGCATCACTCACAAATCTACAGGATACTGGTTCCCCTCCAGTTCAGGAGCATATAACCATATAACTATTACAGCACGGAAACAGGCCATCTCGGCCCTTCTAGTCCGTGCCAAACCCCTACTCTCACCTAGACCCACCGACCTGCACTTGGTCTATAACCCTCCATTCCCTTCCTGTCCATATATCTATCCAACTTAACCTTAAACAACAACATCGAACCTGCCTCAACTACTTCTGCTGGAAGCTCGTTCCACACAGCTACCACTCTCTGAGTAAAGAAGTTCCCCCTCATGTTACCCCTAAACTTCTGTCCTCTAATTCTCAACTCAGAATCCATCTCTTCTGTACATGTCGCTCTACCACAGATGAAATAGCAATGATCCAAGAACTTCAATCTTGCTCCATGCCTCAGACCCTCAGTGACATATTCATCTGCATCATCATTCTATTTTTATCCTCACCAATATGTGGCACAGCGTGTAATCTCAAGATTACTGCTCTGAAAGTTGAGCTTTTTAAGTTCTGTCCTAATTCCCCCTATTCACTTTGTAGAAGTTCAATCCTCTTTTTACCATGTTTTTTTTTGGCATTTGATAAGGTTGCCCCATGCAAGGCTCCTTTAGACTGTATGGAGGCATGGAATACAAGGAGACTTTGCTTTGTGGATCAAGAATTGGCTTGCCCACAGAAATAAAGGGTGGTTGTAAATGCTTCATATTCTCCATGGTGGTCGGTGACCCATGATTTTCCACAGGAATCGATTCTGGGACCTATCCTCTTTGAAATTTTTATAAATGACCCGGATGAATTAGTAGAATGGTGGTAAGCTTACTGATGATACCAAGGTTGGGGTTACTGTGCTTTGTCTGGAGGGCTCTCAGTGATTAAATCGGACATTTATAGGATGCAGAACTGGGCTGAGAAGTGGTAGATGGATTTTAACTAAGAGAAATGTGAAGTGGTTAATTTGGTATGTCCAATTTGAGGACAGAATATAATTTAAATGGTAAGACTCTAGGCAGTGTAGAAGATCTGAGAGATCTTGGAGTCCGTTTCAATAGGACACTGAAAACTGCAGATTGACAGTGTTGTTAAGAAGGCGTATGTTCTGCTGGCATCATCAACCATGGGATTGAGTCCAAGAGTTATGAGGTCATGTTACAGCTATTTAAGACCTTGGTCCGACCCCACTTGGGTGTGTTGTGATCAGTGTGGAGAGCTGTCAGAGGTTACAATGGGACATTGATAGGATGCAAATCTGGGCTGAGAAGCGGCAGATGGAGTTCAACCCAGATAAGTGTGAGGTGCTTCATTTTGGTTGGTCAAATATGATGGCTGAATATGGTATTAATGGTAAGACTCTTGGCAGTGTAGAGGAACAGAGGGTTAGGGTTGCGAGACGGTGTGGTCTGAGTCCATAGGGCACTCAAAGCTGCTACTCAGGTTGACTCTGTGGTTAAGAAGGCAAATGGTGCATTGGCCTTCATCAATCCTGGGATTGAGTTTAAGAGTTGAGAGGTAATGGTGCAACTATATAGGACCTGGTCAGACCCAACATGGAGTACTGTGCTCAGTTCTGGTCACCTAACTATAGGAAGGGCGTGGAAACCATAGGAAGGGCGCAGAGGAGACTTACAAGGATGTTGTCTGAATTGGGGAACATGCCGTATGAGAATAAGTTGAGTGAATTCCGCCCTTTCTTCTTGGAGCGATGGAGGATGAGAGGTTACTTGATAGAAGTGTACAAGATAATGAGAGGCATTGATTGTATGGATAGTCAGGGGCTTTTTCCCAGGGCTGAAATGGTTAACACGAGAGAGTTTTAAAGTGCTTGGAAGTAGGTACAAAGGAGATGTCGGGGGTATGTTTTTTTTACGCTGAGAGTGGTGAATGAGTGGAGTGGTACAGGCGGAAACGATATGGTCTTTTAATAGACTCTGGATGGTTACATGGAGGTTAGGAGAATACAGGGCTATGGTTAAAGCCTAGGTAGTTGAAAGGTAGGGACATGTTCAGCACAGCTTTGTGGGCCGAAGGGCCTGTATTGTGCTGTATGTTTTCTATGTTTCTACCTACATTAATTTACTGGATGACCTCAACCTTGCGACATTCTGCCTAATGAGCAATGCAGCTCCCCAACCTCATTCACCTCCCTCTGGACTGTCTGAATCATCTGAATCCTGGAATATTTAGCTATCACCCCTGCCTTTCTCTCAGCCAGATCTTTGTAGTGGCTAATTTATTGTGTCACAGAGTAATATTCGCTACAATTACATCTGCCTTAACTGTACTATACCTTGCACTGAAATAAACACACCTCAGCCCCTTGGAGCCACTGTGCTCATTAACAATGCCCCATCTTGACTTCTTGATGGGGTTTCTCGACCTCGTCTCTACTTTTTGCTCAATGCTACTTACTGACCTGTACCTCTGGTTCCCACCCATCCCCCTCCTCCACACACATGCCAAATGAGAAAACTCTGCAATGCTGCAACAAAACTCCCTGGCAGAATATTAGCTCCCCTCAGTACAGGTGTAACCCATCCTCCTTACACCAGTCCCACCTATCCTGGAAAACAACGCAGTGATCTGTGTACCTGATGCCATCCCTCTCGCACCAGATTGTTAGCCATACATTTCATCTTACACCTTACAATCTCTTAGCTCAAAAGCATGTGGCCCCTGAATTAATCCTGAGATCACCACCCCAGAGTCCTACTTCTTAAATTTCTACCCAACTACCCAGATGGTATTTGCAGGACCTTCCCTCTGTTGTAAGTTCTAATAAGGAACACAACCTCTGGTTGCTCCCCCTGCCCTGGCATGATGCAGGTAACACTCATTTCAACAGATACTCTCGACTGTGTCCCCCACTCCCTCCCCGCTAAAGTATTTTGCTGCATGTGATTCCAATCCTGTACATTCATGTATTTATCTGATTGCCTCTTTGTAATGAAAATTGTTTTAACAGTCAGTCAGTGTTCTTTTTTATTTCAGCTCAGGGTATTTACATATGCGTTTGAAAACAAAGGAATTTTGAGAACATCTTTTGGTATCCTGCTTTATACAGGTATTCCTGTCATTTTGAGGACATCTTTCTCTGTGCAACAGATTGACGGTGGATATGCAATGGCAAGCATTTAAAGGTTGCATGGATGAACTACAACAATTGTTCATCCTAGTTTGGCAAAAGAATAAATCAAGGAAGGTAGTGCACCCGTGGCTGACAAGAGAAATTAGGGATAGTATCAATTCCAAAGAAGAAGCATACAAATTAGCCAGAGAAAGTGGCTCACCTGAGAACTGGGAGAAATTCAGAGTTCAGCAGAGGAGGACAAAGGGCTTAATTAGGAAGGGGAAAAAAAGATTATGAGAGAAAACTGGCAGGGAACATAAAAACGGACTGTAAAAGCTTTTATAGATATGTAAAAAGGAAAAAACTGGTAAAGACAAATGTAGGTCCCCTGCAGACAGAAACAGGTGAATTGATTATGGGGAGCAAGGACATGGCAGACCAATTGAATAATTACTTTAGTTCTGTCTTCACTAAGGAGGACAAAAATAATCTTCCAGAAATAGTAGGGGACAGAGGGTCCAGTGAGATGGAGGAACTGAGCGAAATACATGTTAGTAGGGAAGTGGTGTTAGGTAAATTGAAGGGATTGAAGGCAGATAAATCCCCAGGGCCAGATGGTCTGCATCCTAGAGTGCTTAAGGAAGTAGCCCAAGAAATAGTGGATGCATCAGTGATAATTTTTCAAAACTCGTTAGATTCCGGACTAGTTCCTGAGGATTGGAGGGTGGCTAATGTAACTCCACTTTTTAAAAAAGGAGGGAGAGAGAAACCAGGGAATTATAGACCGGTTAGCCTAACGTTGGTGGTGGGGAAACTGCTGGAGTCAGCTATCAAGGATATGATAACAGCACATTTGGAAAGCGGTGAAATGATCGGACAAAGTCAGCATGGATTTGTGAAAGGAAAATCATGTCTGACGAATCTCATAGAATTTTTTGAGGATGTAACTAGTAGAGTGGATAGGGGAGAACCAGTGGATGTGGTATATTTGGATTTTCAAAAGGCATTTGACAAGGTCCCACACAGGAGATTAGTGTGCAAACTTAAAGCACACGGTATTGCGGGTAAGGTATTGGTCTGGGTGGAGAATTGGTTAGCAGATAGGAAGCAAAGAGTGGGAATAAACGGGACCTTTTCAGAATGGCAGGCGGTGACTAGTGGGGTACTGCAAGGCTCAGTGCTGGGACCCCAGTTGTTTACAATATATATTAATGACTTGGATGAGGGAATTAAATGCAGCATCTCCAAGTTTGCGGATGACACGAAGCTGGGTGGCAGTGTTAGCTGTGAGGAGGATGCTAAGAGGATGCAGGGTGACTTGGATAGGTTGGGTGAGTGGGCAAATTCATAGCAGATGCAATTTAATGTGGATAAATGTGAAGTTGTCCACTTTGGTGGCAAAAATGGGAAAACAGATTATTATCTGAATGGTGGCCGATTAGGAAAAGGGGAGGTGCAACGAGACCTGGGTGTCATTATACACCAGTCATTGAAAGTGGGCATGCAGGTACAGCAGGCCGTGAAAAAGGCGAATGGTATGCTGGCATTTATAGCCAGAGGATTCGAGTACAGGAGCAGGGAGGTACTACTGCAGTTGTACAAGGCCTTGGTGAGACCACACCTGGAGTATTGTGTGCAGTTTTGGTCCCCTAATCTGAGGAAAGACATCCTTGCCATAGAGGGAGTACAAAGAAAGTTCACCAGATTGATTCCTGGGATGGCAGGACTTTCATATGAAGAAAGACTGGATGAACTGGGCTTGTACTCGTTGGAATTTAGAAGATTGAGGGGGGATCTGATTGAAACGTATAAGATCCTAAAGGGATTGGACAGGCTAGATGCAGGAAGATTGTTCCCGATGTTGGGGAAGTCCAGAACGAGGGGCCACAGTTTGAGGATAGAGGGGAAGCCTTTTAGGACCGAGATTAGGAAAAACTTCTTCACACAGAGAGTGGTGAATCTGTGGAATTCTCTGCCACAGGAAACAGTTGAGGCCAGTTCATTGGCTATATTTAAGAGGGAGTTAGATATGGCCCTTGTGGCTACGGGGGTCAGAGGGTATGCAGGGAAGGCTGAGGCGGGGTTCCGAGTTGGATGATCAGCCATGATCATAATAAATGGCGGTGCAGGCTCGAAGAGCCGAATGGCCTGCACCTATTTTCCATGTTTCTACGTTTCTATATCTATCCTGTACCTTGTGAAATAATCCCAGAAACTTCAGCCATCTCTTCACTGCTCTAATCACTGCCAATATCCTTCTCCAGCGTCCTCTGGGCAAGGTCCTCTCTCTGCCTCTGTAAATCTCTTTATTGCATATTTGTGAGTTATGCTTCACCCTCTCAAATTGCCACACAAATTCAATCATATTATGGTCACAGCCTCGTAAGGGTTCGGTTACTTTAAGTTCCCTTATGATATCAGGGCTGTTACGTATCATCCAATCTAAAGATAGATTTTCCCTGAGATTTTCAATCACAAACTGCTCTAAAAAGCCATCTCGTAGGTATTGAACAAATTCCCTTTCTTGTAATTCAACACCAACCTGATTTTCCCAGTCCCCTTCCATACTGAATTTACCCATTAAAATTGTGTCATTACCCTTCATTTCAGAATCAGAATCAGGTTTATTATCACCCGCATGTGACATGAAATTTGTTAACTTAGCAGCAGCAGTTCAATGCAATACATAAGAAAGAAGAAGAAAAAAACTGAATAATTAAGTAAATCAATTACAGTATATGAATATTGAATAGATTAAAATCATACAAAAAACAGAAATAATATATATTAAAAAAGTGAGGTGGTGTCCAAGTGTTCAATCTCCATTTAGGAATCAGATTGCAGACGGGAGGAGGCTATTCCTGAATCGCTGAATGTGTGCCTTTAGGCTTCTGTACCTCCAGCCTGATGGTAACAGTGAGAAAATGGCACGCACTGCATGCTGAGTTCCTTAATAATGGATGCTGCCTTTCTGAGACGCCGATCCTTGGAATATCCTGGGTAGTTTATGGCTCATACCCAAGATTGATCCGACTAAATTTACAACCCTCTGTGACTGGTTGGGAAGTTGATGGAAAAGATCTTGAGAGGCAAGATTTATGAACATTTGGAGAGGCATAATATGATTAGGAATAGTCAGCATGGCTTTGTCAAAAGCAGGTTGTGCCTTACGAGACTGATTGAATTTGTTGAGGATGTGATGAAACACATCGATGAGGGGAGAGCAGTAGCTGTAGTGTATATGGATTTCAGCAAGGTATTGGACAAGTTACCCCATGTAAGGCTTATTGAGAAGGTAAGTAGGATCCAAGGGGACATTGCTTGTGGAAAGCATAGACAAGTTGCAGAGGATATTTACAAGGATGTTTCCTGGATTTGGGATTACTCCTTATGAAAGCAGGTGAATCAACTTGGCCTTTTCTCCTTGGAGCGATGGAGGATGAGAGGTGACCTGCTAGAGGTGAATAAGATGTTGAGAGGCATTGATTGTGCGGATAGTCAGAGGCTTTTTCCCAGGGCCAAAGTGGCTGACCTGAGAGGGAACAGTTTTAATGTGCTTGGAAGTAGGTACAGAAGAGACGTCGGGGTAAGTATTTTTGCACAGAGAGTGGTGAGAGCGTTGAAAGGGCTGCCTGCAATGGTGGTGGAGGCAGTTACAATGGGGTATTTTAAGAGACTCCTGGATAGGTACATGGAGCTTAGATAATTTCTATAGTAAGGACATGTGAGGCACAGCTTTGTAGGCCGAAGGGTCTGTATTGTGCTGTAGGCTTTTTAACTTCTTTCTATCAGGTGCAGTAGTGCACCCATTCCCCCCGCCCCCACCACTTGCAAGACGGTGATGTAGCCTGTCAGAATGTTCTCCACGGTACATCTATAGAAGTATTTGAGTGTATTTGTTGACATACCAAATCTCTTCAATTTTTTAATAAAGCACAGCTGCTGTCTTGCCTGCTTTATAACTGCATCGACATGTTGGGACGAGGTTAGATCCTCAGAGATCTTGACATCCATGAACTTGAAACTGCTCACGCTCTTAACTTCTGATACCTCTGTGAGGATTGGTATGCGGTCCTTCATCTCTTTCTGAAGTAGCGTCCACAATCAGCTCTTTTATCCTACTGACATTGAGTGCTGCGTTGTGCAATGAAGCTACTTCACTAGTTGGCATTCCTTATACCTGTATGCCCTCTTGTTACCACCTGAGATTCTATCAAACATGGTTGTATCATCAACAAATTTATAGATGGTATTTGAGCTATGCCTCGTCACACAGTCATGGGTATAGAGAGAGTGGAGCAGTGGACAAAGCACACACTCTTGAGGTTCACCAGTGTCGATTATCGAGCATGAGGAGATGTTATCACCAATCCGCAGAGATTGTGGTCTTCCGGTTAGGGAAATGAGGATCCAATTGCAGAGGGAGGTACAGGGGCCAATGTTCTGCAACTTCTCAATCAGGATTATGGGAATGATGGTATTAACTGCTGAGCAATAGTCGATGAACAGCATCCTGACATCGGTGTTTGTGTTCTCCAGGTGGGCTAAAGCCGTGTGAAGAACCATTGAGATTGTATCTGCCGTTGAACTATTGTGGCGATAGTCAAATTGCAAAGTGTCCAGGTCATTGCTGAGGCAGAACTTCAGTCTAGTCATGATCAATTTCTCGAAGTATTTCATCACTGTATATGTTCGTGCTACCAGGCGATAGTCATTAAGGCAGATCACATTATTCTTCTTAGGCACTGGCATAGTTGTTGCCTTTTAGAAACAACTGGGAACTTCTGTCCATAGCAATGGGAGGTTGAAAATGTCCTTGAATACTGCCACCAGGTGGTTGGCACAGGTTTTTAGAACATTTCCAGGCTCTCCATCGGGACCCTCCACCTTCAGCGGGCTCACCCTCTTTAAAAACAGCTTAACATCGGACTCAGAGACAGAGATCACTGGGTCATCAGGTGCAGCAGGCAACTTCACAGCTGTAGTTATATTCTCCTTTTCAAAGCGGGCGAGTTCATCCGGTAGTGAAGCTATTAGCTTTCACTTTGTATGAAGTAGTGTCTGGCAAACACTGCCAGAGTTACCATACATCCAATGTCACCTCCAAACTCATTCAAAATTGTTTCTTCACCCTTGATATACCCCGCCGCAAACCATACCTGGTTTTCTGGTACAGGCCTCGATCGCCAGAGTTGTATGCCATAGATCTGGCCTTCAGCAGACGACGTACCTCCTGGTTCATCTACGGCTTTTCGTTTGGGAATATAAGTACATGACTTTACAATCTCAACCCCACATTTTGGCTACTATAAGGAGAACTATTTTCGATGACCAGTTTTTACCCTTGCAATTTCTTAAATCCGCCCACAAAGATTCAACATTCTCTGACCCTATGTCACCTCTATCTAAAGATGTAATTCCATCTTTTACTAGAGGAGTCACATCACTGCCTGTGCCACCCTTCCTATATTTTGATACAAAGTATATCATTTGATGTTACACTCTCAACTATGGCCTTCTTTCAGCCATGACTCAGTGATGCCCACAACACCAAACTGACCAGTCTCTCATTGTGCCATGAGTTCATTCACATTATACCAATTGCTACTCACATTTAAATACATCACCTTCAGTCCTGAATTATTTGCCCTTTTAAATGTTGTTTCTGTGGTACAATTTAACTCTTTGCTCTGTTTGGATTTGTACCCAATCATTACTTGTTCTTCTTTACATTCATGTTATACTCATCATCTACTTGTAAACCTGTTGGGTTACGCTCAGCTCTGTCATAATGGTTCCCAGTATATGGAACAAATCATAGAATAGTACAGCACATGAACAGACTGTTTGGCCCATAATATCATGTCAAACCATCTGAAAAGTAAATCAGTAAACCCCCAAAAACTAATCCTTCTGACCAAGACAAAGTCCATCTCACCCCATCCTCCTCATATTAATGTACCTATCTCAACATCCCGTAAAAGCCCCTGATGTATTTAACTCCACCACCATAATTGGCATCCGGCACTCTCTGAGTTAAAAAAAAAAGCATCTCCCTCACATCTCATCACCTCTCATCTTCAATGTATTAGACACTTTACCCTACGATAAAGACACTCCATGTCTAGTCGATCCGTCTCTGACATATAGTTATAAATCTCTATCTGATCTCCCCTCAGCCTCTGCTACTCCAAAGAAAACTACCAAGTTCGTCAGACCACTTATGTTAGCACATGCCCTGTAAACCAGACAGCATCCTAGTAAACTTCTGCTCCTTCTCCAATGCTCAATTCTCAAAATGGGTGAACTAGAACTATATTCGATAGTTCAAATGTGGCCTCAGTGGAGTCCTTTTACAGCTGAAACATCACTTCTTGAATTGAGCTCAGTCACTCAACTAATAAAAGCAAGCATTTGATAAGCATTCTTAACCACAGATTGACCCGTGTAGTCACTTTCCAGGAGCTGTGAACTTGGACGTCAATCCTCTCTGTTCAGCAACACTGTTAAGGGTCTTCTCCTTAGCATTTAACTATTTGCTTTTGGTCTACCAAGTTGCAGCCCCTCACATTTATCCATGTTCAGCTTGATCCGCCATTTCTCTGTCCTTAGCTGTGAATAATCTATATTACGCTGTATTCATTGCCAGTCTTCTTCATTATACACAACTGCACCACTATTGGTATAATTAACAAACTAACTAAAGCACCCATCTACATTTTGATTTCGGTCATTTTCATTTCATGGTAAAATTTTTTTAATTAATTATTATTGAAAATCAACAACAAATACATTAAAGTAATCAAGTGAACATGTCAATACGTACAATAAGAATTAAGTTATCAAATAAGTGATTAACAAAGCTAAACAATATATCAATAATAATAAGAAAAAAAATGTTAAAACTATTTTTTGGGTAAAGGAAAGGAGGAAAACAGAACCTCTACTAACTAAAACAAAAAAAAACTACTAAAAACAAACAAACAAACATTGGGAGCAGAACCCCAGAGCTGTACGCCATACAAGCTTCCATAAAAGAAAAACATCAATCCGCCAACCAGATCCATTTAAACAAGAATCTGAAGGGTCCATCAAAAGAACCCCACCTTTTCTCAAAGACAAATCGAGGATCAAAAGTCAGTTTCCAGGAGCTGTGACTTCTGATTTTCTCCAAACTAAGACATAACATCACCTGAGAGAACCATTGTATCAAAGTGGGGGCAGAGGCATCTTTCCATTTCAATAAAACAGCCCTTCTGGCCAATAATCTGACAAATGCAATTACATAGAAATACCATAAATATATTGAGGGATTATACCGAACAAAACTGTCAACTTATTAGGTTGTAGGTTAATTTTTGAAGCTTTAGAAATTGTAGAGAAAATACATTTCCAAAATTGTTTCAATACAGAACACGACCAAAGCATATGTGTCAATGTAGCGGTCTCAGGTTTACATCTATCCCACTGACTTTCAACATTAGGAAATATTTTAGACAGTCTCTCCTTTGTCAAATAGTAACAATGTACAATTTTAAATAGAATTAGAGAGTGACTGGCATAAATCGAAGAAGATTTAACAAACTTCATAATTCGCAACCAATCCTCTGTTATCAAGGTCATGTTAAGCTGTCTTTCCCAATCTTGCTTAATCTTAAGTAAAGGATAATTGTACTGTTGTAATAGTAAATTATAAGTTTTCCCAATAAAACCTTTCACTAAAGGTTTCATTTTTAAAATAATGTCTCACCGGTCAGAATCTTGTATATATGGAAAATTACTTAAAGATTTTTGTATGAAATGTCTGACCTGAAGATATTGCAAGAAATGTGAGTACGAGAGAGAATATTTAGTTGCTAACTACTCAAAAGACATCAATTGGCTTTCTTGGAACAGATCCATGAAGGAATAGACCCCTTTGTTCCTCCAAAGAGAAAAGGTAGGATCACTAAGTGAAGGTTTAAATAAATAGTTTTGATAAATTAAACTAAGAAGGTTAAATTTTTTAAGATTATAAAAATTACGAAACTGGTACCAAATTCGTAATGACTGCTTAATCACAGGATATAAGTGCAGAATAGAAATTGTTGCTAATTTTACAGGTAAAGAAGCTCCTAATGACGAAGTTAAGTAAAATTGTTCACAGCTTTCAATTCCAAATCAACCCAAGGTGGTCCTTCATTTTTATCAGTCCAATATAACCAAGAGCACACATAACATATTGTTGTTCGTCCATCGTTGACGTCGAAGAGGACCTCGACCCCATAATGATGGTGTCGAGACTAGCGCGTGATTTGGATTTAAGCGAGGGAGAGTTGCGCAGCGTCAGCCAGACTCTCTCTTCCCAATTCCCATCTGGATCCAGTGGCAAGACAGAGTCTAGAAGGCTGGAGATGGGACTAGGTGCAGTGTGACCAGGACGTCTTCTGTGTCTTGTCCTGCTCCACACGTTCCACGACGCTTGCAGAGACCGCCTTCTTGACCGTTGGACCTTCCATTGGTCTCATCCGTTCAATCCGCCGGAGTCTGTCTTCACATGCTGGGATAGACAACTCCCTATCTCACCGAGGGTTTGAGACCCGTCGGCTACCCTCACCTGGTTTAGCCGGCTTGTCGAAGCCGTTGCCCGGGGTGTGGCCGCTGTCACATGCAAACAGCTACGGGGAGCCACAGGTGAGAGCTGAGTGCCAGGTGGGGACCAAAGGTGGACTAACCGCCCTGAAAAGGACGCAACATGTTCCCCTACCAGAGGGGCTACCCCTCCCTGACACTCCATATACCCCACACATAATATATATTAACAGCCCAATAATACATTCTTAAATTAGGCAGAGCAAGACCTCCATCCTTTTTTAAATTTTTATAAATGATATTTTCCAATTCTTGGTCTTTTATTATTCCAAACAAAAGATGAAATGATAGAATCAGCCTGATATAAAAACTCCTTAGTTAGAAAAAAGGAATATTTTGAAATACATATGAAAATTGGGTAAAATCACCATTTTAACTGCATGAATTCGGCCAGCTAACGAAAGTGTAAGTGCATTCCATCTACAAAATAATTGCTTCATAACATCCTCTAAGGCAACCAAATTAGCTCTATAAAGGTCTCCATAATTTTTAGTGATGATAATACCTAAATATTTAAAAGAGTCCGTGACATTACAAGGAATGTCATCATATATAGAAGCAGAATCATTTAGAGGAAATAATTCACTTTTATAAAGTGTTACGTAACCAGCAACAATGAATATCAATCGAGACAGGTTATATAAAAACAACCAAACATTTATTAAACACGGATAAACAATAAAAAAAAAACAAACACCTTAACCAGAAGTTAACCGCTATGTGGCTGTTCAACAAATCGTCACTCGGTACTGATTCTTAAAGCGACAAATGCGAAAACAGTTCTTAAAGCGGTAAATTCAAACACAGTTCTTCGAACAGTAAATTTTAAAGTCCAAGAGATTTATACAGTCAATTGGGAGAGACTTTCAGGAAGTAACGAATTCCTCGAAGACACGGCGTCACTGCCACTCCCAGATGGAAACTGCCTTTTCCACAGGTTTCACGGCGACGGAAATAAAATGATTTAAAGGCACTGACCTTTCTCCGTAGAAGAACCTTGCACAGCCTTCCTGCCACTTTTAGCAGAGTCTATCTCTTGCAGATTACTCCTTTTTGAATGAATTCTGTGATGGTTGATTCTTTCCAAACCCGTCGAACGTTTCCTTCAGGGTCCCATCTTCACTCTCCAATGTTACTGAAAAGATACATTAATAAACCTAGCAGCGATTGTCATACTGCTGGCTCAGACTTCTGTACCTTATGTTAGAACATAAAACTCTGTTTAAAATCAAAACTCCGTCATAATGCAAATACACAGCGGAGCGGAGTACCTCATTAACGTTCAAACTGGAAAAACTAACAGCGTCATCAGAGGTCTTCCCTTTTATACTCGTGGTGAACATAAGGTCCTCACGTGACCTCACATCGGCGGGAAAACTACATCAGCTGACCTCCAAAAGACCATTCCATCATTCTCACAAGATCTCCTTGAGGTATGTAACACCTCCCTCCATAAAGAAATGGGTCTCTTAAAGAGCAAAATTTTGACAAATAACAATTTACACAAAAAAATACAAAGGTAGAAAATTTACAACATACACAATATATAGTCTTATCTTTCAACACTTTACAAACTAATATACTGTAGGAGTGTTAGGAATGTTAAAATATCACTCCATAAAAAAACTTTTCATTGTACATTTACCATCTAGATAGACAATCAGCGATCACATTATCTTTACCCTTAATATGAGTAATCAAAATATTGTACTCCTGTAACATTAAACTCCAATTTATTAATCTTCTATTTTTGTTTTTCATCTTATCAAAAACACCAATGGATTATGATTGGTATAAACAGTGAGTGGTTAATGAGTAGTACTAACATACACTTAAAAATGTTGTAAAGCCAAAACAAGAGATAATAATTTTTTTTTCTATTGTTGAATAATTTCTTTGATGGGCATTAAATTTCTTAGAAAAATAAGCTACTGGACGATCAACTTCTTCACCATCATCTCTTTGAAGTAACACTGCTCCTGCAGCTTCATCACTAGCATCTACAGCTAACGAAAATGGTTTTTCAAAGTCAGGAAATTTAAGTACAGGTTGACTACATATTATAGTTTCAATTTATCAAATGCCTCCTGACAAGCTTCTGTCCAAACAAACTTTTCATTTTTCTTCAAGAGATTAGTTAATGGAAGAGTAATGTTTGCAAAATTCTTACAAAATTTTCTGTAATATCCTACCAAATTCAACAATCTTCTGAGAGTTTTTCTACTAGTTGGAGTGGGTAGTTCTAAAATTGCCTGAACTTTCGTCTCAACAGGTGCTAATTTTCCCTGACCCACAACATAACCAAGCTAGGTCACTGTGGCATGGCCAAATTCACTTTTAGCTAAGTTAAGAGTTAAGTTAGCTTTGGAAAGTCTCTCAAATAGTTTCTCCACCACAGTAATATGGGCTTTCCACGTATTATTTCCTAACTAAATCATCAATATAGGCATCTGTATCTCTTAATCCCTGAATCACGCTATTAATCATCCTCTGAAAAGTACCTGGTATTTTTTTGGCATTCTTCATCCCAAATGGAAGAACATTATATTCTTATGTTACGTACCCCATAACTGGGTTGCCAAACCAGCAGAAATGGACCACTTAGTTGGAGTCTGGATTACTGGAACTAAGAAAGTTTTATTAAAGAAATAAGTAACACAGTACTCTAAATGTAAGGATATAAATGCAACGGGTTAGCAATGATAAAACACACGTGTACACGTGTGTTAGGATAATAGGAATCAATCAAGCTCTATCGCAGTCTAGGGGTAAAATGATCAGTCTCAAGTGACACAGAGTTCAGTTCAGCTCAGTACAGTTCGCAGCAATTGCTGTTGTGCCGTTGGAGAGAGAGAGTGAGAGCGAATGATGATATGCAAATCGAATTCAGACAGACCTTGATGTTCCTGCACAGTTAGCTTTCGGGCGAGCCCTATTTCTAATGTCTTCTGAGGTCACCGACTGTGACCCCTCCGTTCCGGATACGTTCGTTCTTCTGCGGTGAACCTGGCACCCAGGCAAGGGCGGACACACACACCAGGTTCCTGCCGATCATACCTTTTCACCCTGTGCGTTCTATGGCCGGTCCTGCGACCGGACCTCCAAAACACCCAGCAACTTGTGGGGGCACACCGCACTTCCAGGGTCTCATTATCTCGTGATCTCGTGGTGTCCCTTGCCTTAGCGAACCTGTTCCTTTTATCCCCCTGCTGGGGTATCACCTGTCCATCAAACTTCAAACAGTTCAGGTTCAAAACAACCGGTGTGACAATACTCGGAACTGTGTCTGTTTCCGTTAATCTCTCTCGTCTCTCATTAACATTTCCGAATGCTGCTCCATTGTCTCACTTATCTCTCTCATTAGCATCAATCTTCTAATAACTTGGTCTTTCGTCACACCCCTATCCTTCAAAGGATTTTTACCGGGGTAAAAATTATAGGCATGAATACATTATTAGATACACACAAATATACATTGGTCATCAGCTATTTGGCTAATACAGAGAACTTTAAGTTGTCAACACCTTGACAGACAGTCAGCAATCACATTTTCTGTTCCTGTTATATGTTTTATTTTAGTAATCCTCTAAGACCAGGCTCCAATTTAGCAAACTTCATAGTGGCCAAAAACACTAATGAGTTGTGATCAGTGTAACTTCTCGGTGGTTTTCGTCCCGGACAAAGATAACAAGGGTCGTCCCACACCAAATTAGCATTCTTTGGCAAGAGCTTAGTAAGCGGGAGGGTAATATCTGCAAAGATTGTTTGCAAAACTTCCGATAGTACCCCACCATCTTCAATAACCTTCTCAGGGCTCTCTCGCCTGTCGGGGTGGGGACTTCAGAGATAGCCCGCACCTTCGCCTGCATCAGTTCCAGCGACCCCTGTCTTCCCACCAATCCCGGATAAGTGATCTTTCCGTGGCTGAATTCACTTTTTGCGAGGTTCACTGTCAGGCTGGCTTCAAACAGCTTTTTAAACAGTGTGCCCCTCCCACGTGTCACTCCAGACAACTACATCGCCAATATACGCTTCTGCATTCTTTAGCACTTTTGACACTGAATTAATCGTCCTATAGGGGTGTTGCTCACTAGGCTGACCTGATGTGACAACAACACCATGTCCCGGCTCTTTGCATTGTCTCAGGACATCCGGACATACGAGTGCGTGCCGTTTAATTAGTTGTCTTAGCGGGTCGCTCTGTTCGGGGTTTAAGGGAGAGACCTTATAAGCAAAGCTGGCCACAACAATAGACTTCTCCCTTCTGGTCAGTACCATACTCATCTTTTCAAAATGGGTTTTTCCCCTTATCAGGTGGCACCCTAGCCTCATTAATTTTCATGATAACACCGACTAGGTCTGTTCGCCTATCGTGGCGAGCTGTCAGCATATCAAAAGCCTGTAACTGTGTTAGCTCACGTCTACAATAGTCAATAGCATCCTTCCTCCTGTGCAGCCAGTAAAACTCTTTCATAATTCTGTCGACTGTCTTCCTCACCCCAAAACGTCCACCGAGGGGTATCTTGTGGGCTGGGTTAAAAATCTCGCCCCTATAAATTTTTGGCACCTCATTTCGGTTCCTCATCTGCGGGCATGGTACTTGGTCTCCATTTCCTCCTTAGTACTCTCTCCTTCACATAATAGCCCACAGACTCCCTTTTTAATTCTGCTTCAGAGAGAGCTGTCTCCGAAAAAACCATCAGCTCCGCATCTCGCTCCTGTGCCAGTACAAATTCCTTCCTTGCTAATGATAAATCTAACTCAACTCCCTTACTTCCTCCTGTTTCACTACGCTCTCTCTTACTTTCTAACCCCTCCTGGTACAAGGCTGATAAAAACGTCTCAGCTAAATCTATATTAGCTTCGGCAGCCTTTCTGGACATGCGCCGAGTCACTGTGCAAACAGGATAAACCTGTGAGTCCATGGGCGGGGCCTCAATGCTGGCAGGCTGGCTTGTCAGTTTTACTGCTGGGTACACCTCTCCGTCGGCGAGGTCATTACCGAGTAAGACCTCCACGTCTTCCATCAGTAGTTCGGGCCTCACCCCGATCGTGACCAGTCCGGAGACCAAGTCGCTTTTTAGGTGTATCTGGTGCAAAGGTACTGCTTCAGTCCCTTTTCCAATGCCTTTTATCACCCTGACCTCACCAGTCTGGGTCTCTGAACTAAAGTCTAACACACTCTTTAATATCAATGACTGACAAGCTCCAGTGTCTCTCCAGATCCGTACTGGAACTGGGTATAACCCCTCCTTCACCGACACCAATCCGACCGAGATAAACTTTTCGCGCCCTTCCTGAACTTTATCAGACCTCTTCTTCCCTAGCGGTCTGTTTACAAGCTCAATACAGCCAGTCGGAACCGTCGTTTTCCCTTTCCCCATCTCCTTCTTTGGGGCAAAGCACCTGGACGCAAAGTGTCCGACTTTCCCACCACTATAGCATAGGACCCCAGGAGACTTCCTACCAAACTGCTCACGGTCTACCTTATCCTTCTCACTAGTCCCCGGCTTACTTTCTGACTTTTCTGGCGGACTTTCTCCACCGTCCTGACTACCCTTCTGGTAGCCTTTACTTGGGGTAAACTTCGTTTTATGTGTCAATGCGTACTCATCTGCTAACTTAGTAGTTGCGGCTAAGGTGTCTGCCTCTTTCCCATCTCGGTAGGGTCTCATACATTCAGGGACACAACCTTTAAACTGCTCAATCAGGATTAGCTGTAGCAGTCTGTCATAATCCCCATTGACCCCTTTCGAGGCGCACCAACGCTCACAATACATCTGCATCTCACAGGCAAACGCTAAATACGTGCAGCCCCATTACTTCCTCGCATCCCGGAACCTCTACCGGTGTGCCTCCGGGACCAACTCATAAATCCTGAGTATGGCCTCTTTCACCACATCATACCTCTGGGCACCTTCTGCGGACAAAGCCGAGTAAGCTTGTTAGGCTTTTCCTTTAAGTACACTCTGAAGCAAAACAGCCCATTTATCCCTCGGCCAGTCCTGACTTGCAGCAACTTCTTCAAAATGGAGAAAGTACTGATCAACATCGATCTCCTCAAATGGGGGAACCAGCCTAACCTCCTGGGTTGCCCTGAACCCTCCACCTTGGTTCGGCATGGGCCCCAGCGCTGCCGTCATCTTTAACTTCTCCATCTCAAATTCCCTTTCCCTGTTTCTCTCTCGCTTCTCGTTCTAACTGCTTGTCCCTCTCTTCTCGCTCCAACTGCCTGTCCCTCTCTTCTCGCTCCAACTGTTTTACCCAGAACTCGTGCTCGAGTCTCAATTTTTCAATCTGCAGCTGTACTGCTTCTGCACCAGGTTTTCCCATAGATACCACCTCCAGCTCCCCTTGGGGAAACACACTTTTAGATACATAATGCTCTATGATAGCTCTGTGCATCTCCATTCTCCTCATTGTCGACTTCCCTTTAAAAAGATTCAACCATTTGGCCACAGCTGCCAATTCTGATTTCCTGGCATCCTCTAATGCCTCCAAGGTCGGTGCCTTTAGAAATTCCTCAATCTCCATTTCTGCTGTTTGCCCTTTCTTTCTTTCGGGAATTTTAACCCAATCAATTTACCCTGTCCCAAATTTAGCATTCAAAATCGCGGACGAGAACCCCACTTATGTTACGTACCCCGTAACTGGATTGCCAAACCAGCAGAAATGGACCACTTAGTTGGAGTCTGGATTACTGGAACTAAGAAAGTTTTATTAAAAAAATAAGTAACACAGTACTCTAAACGTAAGGATATAAATGCAACGGGTTAGCAATGATAAAACACACATGTACACAGAACTAGGATAATAGGAATCAATCAAGCTCTATCGCAGTCTGGGGTAAAATGATCAGTCTCAAGTGACGCAGAGTTTAGTTCAGCTCAGTACAGTTCGCAGCAATCACTGTTGTGCCATTGGAGAGAGGGAGAGCGCGAATGATGATATGCAAATCGAATTCAGACAGACCTTGATGTTCCTCCACAGTTAGCTTTCGGGGCGAGCCCATTTTTTAATGTCTTCTGAGGTCACCGACTGTGACCCCTCCATTCCGGATATGTTCATTCTTCTGTGGTGAACCCGGCACCCAGGCCAGGGTGGACATACACACACCAGGTTCCTGCTGATCGTACCTTTTCACCCTGTGCGTCTAAGGTCTGTCCCGTGGTCAGACATCCAAAACTCCCACCAACTTGTGGGGGGGGGGGCACACCCCACTTCCAGGGTCTCGTTATCTCGTGATCTTGTGGTGTCCCTTGCCTTAGCGAACCTGTTCCTTTTATTCCCCTGCTGGGGTATTGCCTGTCCATCAAACTTCAAACAGTTCAGGTTCACAGCAACCGGTCTGACAGTACTCGGAACTGTGTCTCTTTTCGTTAATCTCTCTCGTCTCTCATTAACATTTCCGAATGCTGCTCCATTGTCTCACTTATCTCTCTCATTAGCATCAATCTTCTGATAACTTGGTCTTTCTTCACACATATAATCCAGATGGGGTTACAAATGCAGATAACTCTCTACCTCTATCTGTCAAAAGAATACATGAATAACCTTGTAACAAATCAATCTTTGTAAGGAATTTGGCTTGTCCAACTTTATCCACACAATCATCTACCCTAGGGATTGGATATGCTTCAGTTTTTGTCACAGCATTCACCTTCCTGTAATCCTTACAAAATCTAATACTATTGTCTGGCTTGAGCACCATAACACACGGTGAACTCCAATTCGAATTAGAATGTCTCATCATATCAATTTCTAACATATACCTAATTTCTTGTTCAGCAAGTTCACATTATTCCCTGTTCATTCGATATGGATGTTGTTTTATGGGTTTTGCGTCTCTAACATCTACATCATGTGTAGCTACGGTGGTTCTTCTAGGAACATCTGGAAATAAATCTCTATATTTAAAAATTAACTGTTTCATCTGCTCTCTCTGCTCTGGCTGTAAATGAGCTAATTGTTCATCAATATTTTCTAGAATTTTTGAATTTGGTAACCTGGTTGAAATAATGTTGGGTTTAAAATGAGTTTCAGATGAATCATCCATTAAGGTTTTATCAAGATCAGACTCATTATTGACCACAACAGTCATAGTAGCAGCTTCCCTCTCATAATACGGTATTATCATATTTATATGACACAGCTGTGTTGTCTTTCTATGATTTGGAGTTTTTACCACGTAATCCACATCATTCACCTGAGATTTAATCTCATAAGGACCACGAAATTTAGCTTGTAATGAGTTTGTTTGCACTGGGAAAAGAACCAACACCTTTTCTCCAGGCTTAAATAACCTCATCCTAGCTTCCCTATCATACCAAGTCTTCATCTTCTCTTGAGCCAATTTTAAATTTTCCTTTGCCAAGCTACAAGCTTTATATAATCTTTCTTTAAATTTTAAAACATAATCTAGCAAATTAGTGTGTACTTCTTTATTAATCCACTATTCCTTTAACAAAGCCAAAGGTCCTCGAACTCTATGTCAAAACACAAGTTCAAAAGCACTAAAACCTAATGATTCCTCTACTGCCTCTCGTACTGCAAAAAGTAGTAAATGTATACCTTCATCCCAGTCCTTTTCATTTTCCACACAATATGTTCTAATCATAGTTTTTAATGTAGAATGAAATCTCTCCAGGGCTGATGAAATAATCTGTTTTGCTTCCAGTTTATAAACTATCTGCTGAAACAATCCAGATATAAAATTACTACCTTGATCCAATTGTATTTCCTTAGGCAACCCAAAAAGTAAAGAATTTTATAAGAGCCTTTGTCACAGTTTTGGCTGTTATATTCCTAAGAGGTAATGCATCTGGAAACCTAGATGCTGTGCACATAATATTTAACAAATATTGATGTCCAGTTTTAGTCTTTGGCAAAGGACCTACACAGTCTACAATGATTTTTCAGAACGGCTCACCAAATGCTGGAATTGGATGTACTGGGGCCACTGGAGTAACTTGATTAGGTTTACCCACAATTTGACACGTATGAGACGTTCTACAAAATGTCGCCACATCTTTTCTTAAACTAGGCCAATAAAAATGTTTAGAAACCTTGTTCATAGTTTTCTTTACACCTAAATGACCACCCAAAGGAATACTATGAGCCATAATTAAAATCTCATTTCGATAAATTTTAGGAACTACTACCTGATGATTAACTTCCCATTCCTCACTAGCAGGAATTGTAGGTCATCTCTACTTTCTCATTAATACTCCCTTTTCAAAATAATATCCTACTGGCACTTTTTCAATTTCACTATCTGGAAGAGCTTGTTCTTTTAATTTGCCTATCTCAGGATCTCTACCCTGCTCTGCTATCATCTCCTTCCACAATAAAGACAAATCTTCATGGTGAGACTTACTACCAAAATCCTGATCAAATACTGTAGGTAAGAAAGTTTCTGATACATCCTCAAAATTCGAATCTTGAATTGAACAGTTGTGGGTAACAACCTCATCCTGTATATCGGTCTTTTTAGCTTTAGCTCTTGTTACAACACATGAAGAATCTGTGTTAGAATCCCTCTGTCGTTCCTCAGAATTTGGATTTACTGTCAAATGCACTTCAGGAAAAACTTGTCCACCTGCTAAGTCGTTCTCTAACAAAAGAGAAACATAATTCACAGGTAAACTGGATTGCAGTCCTACTTTAACAACCCCTGTAACTAATCCTGACCTTAAATTTATTCTATGTAAATGTACTGGCATAAGGGAACTCCCAACTCCTCTTATATAATTTACCTCACCAATGTCAGACTCATCACTAGACTTTAGCGCACTGTCTAATATTAGTGATTAAGCAGCTCCAGTATCTCTAAGTATTCTTATTAGTACTGAATTGGATCCTTCTTTCAAGGATACAAACCCTTCTGTTATAAAAACTTCATATCCCTTCTTAACTTGGTCAGACTCTGACACATCTTCATTAGTATTTTCTAAATCCTGTGAATTTACAGATGTTTCAATATGCTGCACACAAGCATCTGGGACGGCTTATTTCTCTTTCTTTTAATCGAGAGCAGTTAGCTTCTACATGTCCAGGTTTCTCACAATAATTACAAATAATACCAAAATGTTTTTCTTTCACATATCTCCCTTCATCCTTACTTTTCTCACTAACTTCAGATTTAATTTCTGGGTTACCTTGCCTCTCTGTGCTATTTTTCCTTTTAAAAATTCTACCTGGAGAAAATTTATTCTTATGAATTAAAGCATACTCATCAGCTAATTTAGCAGTCTCCTGCAATGCAGAAGTGTCTCTTTCATTTAAGTATGTTCTCCCTTCAACAGGAATGCTTCTTTTAAATTCCTCCAGTAAAATCAACTCTTTTAATTTATTATACTCCCCATTCACATTTTTAGAGGAAACCCATCTCTCAAAACACACAGATTTCTCATAGGCAAATTCCACATAAGTTTTTTTCCACAGATTTCTTAAAATGTCTGAATCTTTCTCTATATGCTTCCGGAACCAACTCATATGCCTTTAATATTAGCTGTTTAACAAAATCATAATCCAGTGCTTGATCAGCATTTAAAGCTGTATAAACTTGTTGTGCCTTGCCTTTAATTACACTTTGTAATATCACTGGCCATTGCTCTTTCGGCCACCCTAAACTCAGAGCACAATTTCGAAATGCTGGAAATATTTGTCCACTTCAGCTTCATTAAATGGAGGAGCCAAAATAACCTCACGACTAGCAATAAACTGTTTATTAGAACCAGAAGACTAATTTCCCCTCCTTAATTTCTCCATCTCTAACTCAAATTTCCTCTGGTTTTCACCTTCTCTTTCTTTACCTTCCCTTAGTTTACTTTCCTCTCTTTCTTTGAATTCCCTTAATTTATTTGCCTTTCTTTCAGCAAATTCCCTTTTTTTATTAGCCTCTATTTCGCCATTTCTGCTTTAAATCTTTCAAACTTTATCTGTTCAAGATGTAACTGCATTTCCAGATTATTCATTGGAAACCTACCTAACACCTCATCATCAAACTTTTTCATACAGATATAATGCTCAGCGAATTTTCTTTGTATTAAAGCCTTTGTGGTATTCTTCGCAATTCCCTTAATATCCAACTTCCTAGAAATCTTCAATACAACAGGTTTTCTCGCATTCTCTAAAAACACCGGGTCAGGTGTGACCATAAAATCGTCAACATTCATTGCTGCCGAATACTGTTTACACACCAATGAAACTAAAAAAAAAAGGGGTATTTCCCTTTTCCAAATCAGAATGGCAATTACCAGCACTTGAACTCAAAAATTTGGAACAAGATCCCGGACAAGCCCCCACAAATTACGTTACGTAACCGGCAACAATGAATATCAATCGAGACAGGTTATATACAAACAACCAAACATTTATTAAACACGGATAAACAATAAAAAAACAAACAAACACCTTAACTGGAAGTTAACCACTATGCGGACGTTCAACAATTCATCACTCAGTACTGATTCTTAAAGCAATAAATGTGAAAACAGTTCTTAAAGCAGTAAATTCAAACACAGTTCTTCGAATGGTAAATTTTAAAGTCCAAGAGATTTATACAGTCAATTAGGAGAGACTTTCATGAAGTAACGAATTCCTCGAAGACACGGCGTCACTGCCACTCCCAGCTGGATCCTGCCTTTTCCACAGGATTCACGGCGACGAAAATAAAACGATTTTAAAGGCACTGACCTTCCTCCGTAGAATAATCTTGCACAGCTTTCCTGCCACTTTTAGCAGAGCTATCTCATGCAGATTACTTCTTCTTGAATGAATTCAGTAATGGTCGATCCTTTCCAAACCTGTCGAACGTTTCCTTCAGGGTCCCGTCTTCACTCTCCAATGTTACTGAAAAGATACATTAGCAAACCTAGCAGTGTTTGTCAAACTGCTGGCTCAGACTTCTCTAAACAATGTAATCTCTAATGAAGAAAAATCTCTTTATCCCTTTGACTTACAGCCCGATGAAAAAACACTGGTTGTAGGAGAAAAACTGAAACTAATTATCTATTTTTGAGCACTCCTCACTATATATATATATATGAACAATTCTCTATGAACTATGAAAACTATCACTTAATTAATGAAGAAAAGGAAGAATAAAAACAGACAATCAAACCAGTTAACAATCTGTCCGCTGTGTATACTCAGTATACCAAACAGACTTTGAAAAAGTCATTCATCAGTCAAATCAAGAAGTTCACATCTTCTTTCAATAGCTCATCAATCAAAGGATATCTTCAACATATCAGAAATCTTCAAAGCCTGTTTTCTTTCAGAAAATTATTCAGCAGACTAATACCATTCAGACCTCGGCCACCTCCAAAATAGAATTAACATAGTCCAATGCCGCATTGGGGTTCCAAAAAAACACGTGGAGTCGAATCTTGAGGAAATAATTTTAATCGGGCTGGATAGCGAAGTGATGGGAATAATCCCTTATCATGGGCTATCTTCATAGCTGGAAGGAATTTGAACTGCTGTTCCATAAATTCCCGTGGATAGTCTTGAAAAAAACGAATCTCGGAACCCATAAATTTAAAAACTCTGTGTTTCCTTTTATATGTTATGATTTGGTCTTCAACTTTGAAATGAAGAAAACTGACCAAAACTGACTTTGCTTTATCCGGATCTTGAGATTTTGAAGTGAGAATTTTATGCACTCTTTCAATATCGGGAGGCTGAGGTAGAATATCCGGAAACAGAGATTGAAACAAATTAGCGAAATAGCCCAATAAACTCCCACTCTCAGATCCTTCCTCCAGTCCAACAATTGGAATGTTATTCCGATGAGACCTTGCTTCCAAATCGATAATCTTGTGTTGAGCCCGTTCCAAGCGGGCTGAAATATCCGTTATCTGACGCTTCGACTCTTTAAGCTCAGTATTCAAGGAAATAATATTCTCCTCTATGAACTGAAAGCTCTGTCGAAATGAATTCATCTCAGAAGTACTATTGTCTATTTTATTGTCGAGAGCCATCAACGCATGTTCTAAACTCTTATCCCAGACAGGCATATCTTCTGATTTTTCTTTCGAAGTTTTTCCCTTTCTGTTGCTGGATTCAGAAAGCTGCCTTCTACATCTTAAAGATTGTGACATAATGACAACTAACCCCTCTAATATCCGACAAATAAAAGTTAAAAATTCAAACTGTAAACTGGGGAAAAGGAGAAATTAAAAGCAGCCACAGAATTTATGTGTTAGCCTATTGAGCTGCAGGCTGAGGTCCCAGAAGAGATCCCTGCAGAACACCACTAATTACAGATCTCCAGCCCGAAAAAGGCTCTTCAAACACTACTCTCTTAATTTTACCAGGAGGGACTTCATTAAATGCTTTAGTAAAATCCATGTAGATCGATATCCTCTGCTCTACCATCACCAATCTCTTTCATCACTTTGCCCGAAAACTCAAGTTGTGAAGATGGGACCTGACCCAAATGTAGACATGATGGCTCTCCCTAATTAGGCCCTTGCTTCTAAGAGCTCATATATCCTATCATGAAGAAGTTTCTCCAGCAATTTCCATCTGCAGGTCTGCAGTTCTCCAGATTTCCCCTTGTTCCCTTCTTACATGCAGGTATAACATTCACGACTCACCCGTCCTCTGGGTCCTCATCTGTGCCAAGTGTGGATACGAAGCTACTGATCAAGACCCCAGCAATCTCGTCTAATGTTAATACTCATTAGGAGACCCAATACTTTCTCCTTATTGACGTCCAAACTCCCTGACGTGTTTATGCATGCAGTACTGTCTCCCACTCCACACCTTTTCCCTTTGGTAAATACAGAAGGAAAGTACTTATTATGTACTTCACTCGCAGCTATCTGCAGCTATCTTTAAAGTTGGGTAGTTGTGTTCTCTGCCACCTAACTGCAAACCCACTGAAAGGGCAGTCAGCCGAATAGACTTATTATCCAACACCAGGTAGTAGAACAATCCCATTAGTTTGATTGCACCCTTCCTGTTCCTGAGTTCTACTCAATGGACTGAGTCTGAACCCTCCACTATGTCTCTGCTGTGCGTACCTGTGATAATTTCCCTGATTAGTAGTCCAACTCACATCTCTTTTACCTCCTTCTCTATATTTTCAAAAACTTCAAAAGTCTGGAAAGTTAATCACGCATCCCTGCCCATCTCTCAACCAAGTCTCTGTAATGGCCACAACATTGTAGTTCCACATACTGATACATGTTCTATGTAAATCACCTTCCGTCATAGTACTCCTTACATTCAAATACACTCCATTCAAACATTCAAATACACTCCATTTAAACTATATCTCTCATCATACCTGTTAATTTGATTTTGCCTGGCCATGCTTTCACTGATATCTACCTTCATGTCCAATCCTTCACTTACTGACCTGGTGCTCCGATTCCCAGCCCCCTGCTAAACTAGTTTAAACCCTCACTAGTAGCATATTAGTTCCCTTCCAGTTCAGGTGAAACCTGTCCCTCTTCTACAGGTCATCCCTTGCCCAGAAAAAAGGTTCTAATAATCCAAGCTGGAAACCCTGCCTCCTGCACCATCTCCTCAAGTCACTCATTTATTTATGTGTTATGCTATTCCCACCTACACAAGCCCATGTTACCAGGAGAAATTGTGAAATTATTACATATTGGCACCATGTCATTGTCAAAAAAGGGGAAGAGGTTCTACTGACTGAGTTCATAGAGTTAGGAAATAGGGTGAAGGTCCTTCTCTTCACCCTATTTCCTAACTCTATAAACTCAGTCAGTAGAACCTCTTCCCCTTTTTTGACAATGACATGGTGCCAATATGTATCACGACCTCTGGCTGTTCATCCTTCCCCTGCAGCCGCTCTGATACACCTGGACCCTAGCACCCGGGAGGCAACACAGCATCGTGGAGTCTCTTTTGTAGCCACAGTACCTCCTGTTTGTACTCCTAACTAATAAGTCACCTATCACTAATGCATTGCCTAACTTTATCCTTCCCTGCCACAGGGAAACCACCATTGTTTCTTTATCTCGCTTCGAACTTAAAGGAATTTGTAGAATTAGGTACGGGCAAAAGTTTCCAAAAAGTGTTAGTGGACTCAAGCTGACTGCCTGAGAACCTCGCTTAAAAACTGCTACACCATTGACATTGAAGATCACGGAGATCAGGCCCACAGACCCGGTGTTGGATGGTGCAAATAGAAGGAGACCACACCGGTTTCTTACAGAGACCAAAGGCGAGCTGGTGGCGCGTTTATTGGCTGTAAGATACTGTCCCTTGTGTACATGGGAGACAGGAGGAAAGAGGGGGTATGAGACAGGGGAGTTACCGTAGACAGGGTCAGGGCCATAGCCATGAGAGTTATTTCCTTCTGAGACCAAGCGCAAATTCATGGTCCAGGGCTGAATTAGAGTCTCACCTTCCCTGTGATGATTCGGAAGAAATATGACATACTATTAGACCAATACGAGATGAATGAAAAAAAAAGGATCTGCTGCTTTCCCAACATATTTGACAAATAAACTTTTCTCAGGATTCCGGCCCGGTGCAGGTATCAAATATAACCGAAGTCTTGATGCCAACAGGCATCAATCCTGATGAGGGTGGCAGAGTTTGTCATCAAAACATTGGTTGTAATCGGCACCGGTTACACGGCTGGAAGCCCAATATGAATAAATATTCTAATACTACTTGCCTTGTGTGACTTTCCTTTCCTTTGAGCAGAGGAAGGTAAGAGTGATGTTTGAGATTTTAAAAAGTGGTGAAGGTCATAGGTGGATTAATAATAGGAAGTTTTTAATTGAAATCTGATGTTTCACATCCATGCAGAAGTGAGGCAATGCAGACGGAGTGTCTAAACAAGGCCAGGGGATGCATTGCAAATGGTGGAATGTGAAGAAACACAGAGGGCCAGAGTGACTCTGGAAAGCATGAGGACAGATCTCCAAAGGTAGGGGTTGAGTTTGATTGGTCAGTTAACAGATGGATGGAGAGTTGCCTTTATTTGGTGATGGAATGAGAAGAAACACAGAGGGCCAGATGGACTCTGAAAAGCATTTAGACAAATCTCCATTGATAGGGGCTCAGTTCAGCTGGTCATTTCAAGTCTGCGTGGGGACTTGCCTTTGTTCATTGCAGGTACTGGATGCCAGAGAAGGTGGCTCTGCTGGGATTATAGAAGCACAAGTTGGGCCACACATGAAGCGCTGTATACAGTCCTGGTTATTACACCACAGGGATATACAGACAGACCAACATTAAAATTAGGATGAAGAATCCCCATTCTGCTGCACTAGCGCACTTCTCCATTCAATATTAGACAAGAATTCATTGGAACCCCAACTCCATATCCCCGTATACCCATGGTAAACATTCACCACTTTGTTTGTCAAATACCCACTAACCGCTGTCCGAAAGGTATTCAGTTCTACGCTCATATCTCCCTGAAGGGAGAAATAAAAGTTGCAAAGCCACAGGAATCATTAAGAAATCACTCTAACAGCACGTACCACGGGGCTTAATGACAACATTTATCGCACTGCTATGAGACTAGCACTATGTGATGAATGATTAGCCTCACAATCTGCCTCCTAAAGATCTTGCACCTTATGGTTTACCTTTCTCTGCAGATGTTATACTTTACTCGGCATTGGATTGTTTGTTTGACCCAGTATGCTAATACACCAACAAGTCGGGTGGCCTGTCCACATCTGACATTCTGTAACATTCAAGGGATAATTTTGAGTTAGGAAGTTGCTGAGCCTTTAGGAACACAAGGTCATAATATAGTTAATCTTGAAGTACTTTGGGGAAACGTATCAGTAAAAAACAAAGCCATGAAATTGAATTCAGGAAGTCAAGGTTTGTGCTGACGTGGCACTGGAAGGAACTGCTTGACATTGAGTCAGTTGAGGGACAATGGCATCGATTCACTGCAGGAAATCTCCATGGCCAAGGTCAGGAGAAGCAATAAATCAATAGATAAACTATATGGATGAAAAATTATATGTTCAAAAATGAAGAAAAGGCAGCTGTATAAAGAATACAGAAACAGAAAGTAATAAATTTTACCATTGGGGATATTAAAATATGCGAGCTACAGCCATGTGGGAAATTCGGATTGCCAATGGCAGGTTGAGAAGGATATTGCTGATAATGCCAAGACTGATCCCGAAAATTTTGTTAATACTGAAGTCATGAAAGAAACTGTAAGGAGGTACTTAGGTGCATTCAGTATAACAGTGACCTGTGAAGTTATGCTGTGGAAGACAGAGAGGATATTCCTAACTCTTATTTTTCCAAAGTGTTCACCTGTAGAGTCATCAACATGCTAGTAAGTGTAGCAAGAATTAAAGTTGCTTAAAGTGACTCTGATCTTAGAAAATGAGGTCCTGTCTCAGCTGAAAAGGCTGAAAGTTTACAAATCTCAGTGTCAGACAACATATATCCCAGGGTACTTAAAAAATGTCTGTGATTAAAAATACAGGTACCTAACAGGTATTTTTCAAAATTCTGTGAAGATTGGTGAAATCCGTAAAGACATGAAATGGACTAACATTTTCCCAGAATATAAGAAGGGTGACCACACTGACCCTGGTAATTATGCTCCAGTAAGCTTAAGGTGTGACGTAGGTAAGAACAGGATACACTAATAAAGAACAAGTTTGAAAAGCGGCTGATAAGAACTGGCATGTTAAGAGAAAGCCAGCATGGGTTCAGAAAGGATAAGCACGTCTTGCTAATACGCTGCAGTTCTATGAAGAGGCAACTAAAATTTATTATAACAATAGAGAGGTTGATATCATTTATTTGGACTTCCAGAAGGTTCTTGACACAGTACTCCAGAAGAGGTTAATAATCAAATTACAGGAGGTACGGATTCAGGTATGGGATGCGAATGTGAGCAGAATTGGCTCAGAAACAGAAAACAGAGAGTTATGGTGAGAGGATCGTATTCATCCTAGAAGATGTTAAAAGAGGGGTTCCACAAGAACCATTCTTAGGGGCGCTGCTGTGTTTAATTAACATTAATGATTTGGATAAGCACAGAACAAATTCGTTTGCAGATGACACGAAATTAGAGTGATGGACTGATAACATTCAGGCACAGAATCAATACAGGTGGATCTAAACACAATCCGGATGTGGGCAGATAAATGGCAGATGAAGTTCAATGTAAGTAGTATTACATACAGGAAGTAGAATTACTGGATATAAATATACAATGGGGGTCCTCAGTCAGAAAGTGCATTGTATGAGAAAGATTTTGGCGTTCCAGAAGACATCACTATCAACATCTAGACAATGCATTGAAGCAATTCGGAAGGCTATTAGAATGTTGGGCTATATAATATGCTCAGAGGAGTTCTCGCGACATTCTCCTTAAGTTGTGTGATGCACTTGTGAGGATACACATTAAGCCTTGTGTACAATTTTGATTCCCATATTTTGTGAGGGATGTGAAGGCTCTGGAGAGAGTTCAGAGAAGGGCGACTAGACTCATTGCAGGATGTGAACTATGCAGAAAAACTGAGAATTACATATGTTCAGCCCACTTTGACGTAAAATGAGAAAAGATGCAATAAAAGTGTTCAGAATCATTTTGGGTGGAGGTAAGTTGGATGCCAGCTACTACTTCAAAATTAATGCTTCAACAAGGAAATAGGGCCACATGTGGAGACTGGTTAAAGGGAGATTTCAGACTAAAATCATGAAGGCGTTCTGTACAAAGTGATTTGACAGATACAGAATAAAACCCACACTCTCACACTGCATCACAGACTGACCGGTAGAGAATCAACCCTACATTTACACAAGGCGCCAGAAACTGACCAGCAGAGATTGACTCTTACACCCTCACTCTGTAGCAGAGACTAGGAGACAGACACAGGAGCAACATCTCAATACTGCAGCCTACTTTCTGGCTGTCTGCCTAATTGCCTGTCTGTCTGTCAGTCGATCTCTCTCTCTCTCAGCTAACGTGTTATCTCACATTTGCCTTTTTTTCTCCTTTACCTATTCATCTCCCTGTTTGGAGTACTTTTCTTTATTATTTAACCAGTTTCCCCATTCCTTTGCAGATTGAAATATTTCTTCTCAATTTCTTTTGACATTTGACAGATTTGAGATGCCCATTAAAGACTGTGACTTCAGCAATATCACACACAAAATGCTGGAGGAGCTCAGCAGAATTTCTTGTGTTGACTTGGATTTCCAACATCTGCATATTTTCTCTTGATTGTATGTTAGCAATGTGCTCATTTGACCATTTCCATCCTAATCGCGGTCTCACTATTGTATCTTTGTTCAAATCTGTGGTGTGGGTTTTGAATTGAATTGACTTTATAACGTACATCCTTCATTTACACGAGGAGTAAAAATCTCTATGTTACGTCTCCATCTAAATGTGCAATTTATAGTAAGCATAGAGCATAGAATAGTACAGCATAGTACAGGCCATTCGGCCCACAATGTTGTGACGACCCTCAAAGCCTGCCTTCCATTCAACTCCTCACCTTAAATTCCTCCATATTCCTATCCAGTGTGTACAACAGGACATTTGATATAGCATAGAAATACAATAGTACAATTGTCTCTCTCTCTCGGTGTGTGTGTGTGTGTGTGTGTGTGTGTTGGGGGGGGGCTGAGAGAGTGAGAGATCAGGAAGAAGCTGAAGTACTAAACAACATTTACAAAATGGGAAACTGTAGGGACAGAGGTAGAGATCGGTCTGTGTCGCTGGTGTCGGTTCAGAAATCAGTAATTAGCCAACAAAAAGACGAAATATGTAAATGTCGCTGCTTCGTGACAAAACTCAGTCTTTGTAATTAAATCAACCGGCCTATTTTCACCAGAGACTCTGCTGAGGTAATGCCAAAGAATTTTCATGTATTTGTCTCCAATCGCCCGAATATTTACAATAGAGACAAAGGTATTGAATGGAAGTGTTTGTTCAAGCAACTGTAACTGAGCAAGTCAGTGAGGTGTATAACCGTATCTCGGGAGACAGATCCTCTGTATAAATCGGGACCGCTTTGAATGCATCAGCTGTCTGCCGGAGCTGTGAACACAGGAGCAACAGAAATCACAGATTCTCACTGAAATGGTGTATCCAGTCATCTGGCGGATAGAAGACGTTTACTATCCTTTTATTTCAGCCTTCGGAATTCCCGGTAAGCCGCAGTGTCAGCTGCCGTGGGCGGATGTTGAAGTTTAATTCCAATGTTGTGATTGATCCTGCCGCCGGTTTTTAAACTCTCACATTCCAGTCCCGGTATTCCGCTATTCAGGAATAGAGTGGAAACACCGGGACGACAGATGCTGGAATGTGGATCTAGAAACAAACCGCTGCAGGAATTTAGCGAATCCGCCGACATCGGTGGAACTGAACTTGTCAGACAGTATTCTTCCAGCGGTTTGTGATCAGTAATGGGATGTTCCGTCTCTGTGCGTTTGGTCTTGCAGCAGTTGCACTGCATTTGCAAATATTCTCTTTATAGAGCCCGCGGAGATTATACTAATTGATCGTCTACATTTGCATGTGAGCGGATTTCTGAGTTGGGAGCAACACTCAAACAAATGATTCGTAGTAACAATTTAGCAAATGTGTGGACTTTCGTGTTGTAGATCGAATCTATTGTCGATTTTAAATAAATGTCTGCGGTATGACTGAATGTGAACAGCTGATGGAAAACAGACTGAACTCATTGCAGAGTCAATTAACAAAGCCGGCCTAGTGCTTCAGAGTGAAACGTTTTCCATCATATCTCTATCAGACAGACATCTGACTACGGCACCGAGTTTGCTGCTGGACGTTGAATTCCTCTCCCCTGCTTCCCTGTGATGGAATCAACGGGAGGCGTCATGTCTGTTTGTGAGGTTGTGTAATTTATTTTACTGTGTAAACTCATTCTCTGTCTCCACCAAACTGCTGCACTGGCTTCTGCTCAGTGTTTTCTCAACTTGCTGTTCCCTGTCTCTCTTCCAGCGAACTTGGTGGCGATTGTGATCCTGTCCCGGGGAAAGTGCGGTCTCTCCAAATGTGTCACTCGCTACCTGGTGGGAATGGCAGCGGCCGATCTCCTGGTCGTTATCTCCGATCCGCTGATGAAGTGGACTGCTGCGATTTATTTTCCCCGATCATTCCTGCGAATCACTCCTGTGTGCAGACATGGTGAATGGTTGATTTTTGCGAGCACTGCGGCCTCAGTCTGGCTGACTGTCGCTTTCACCGTCGATCGATTTGTGGCTATTTGCTGTGAGAAGCTGAAAACAAAATATTGCACCGAGAGAACGGCGGCTGTGGTTATCGGGACAGTGAGTGTGCTGGCCTGTTTGGAGACTGTCCCCTGGGGCTTTGTGTACGAGCCTGCAGAAATAATTGACGGTGTTCCCTGGGATTGTGTTCTGACACTGAGCTTCACAAACTCTCTCTCATGGTCGGCATTTGAGGTGTTTCACCGCATTTTAACCCCTTGTCTCCCATTCATTCTGATGTTGCTGTTAAATATTCTGACTGTCAGGCGGATTCTAGCGGCCAGTCGAGCCCGCAGGAGGCTCCGGGGACAAAAGAGTGGAGAGAATGACAAGGACCGGGAGATGGAGAACCGACGCAAATCCATCGTTTTGCTCTTCAGCATCACCGGTAGTTTCATATTGTTGTGGGGAACACTGGTGGCATTTTCTATCTATAAACGGATTTCAATGAGTTATGTTTATTCTGTCACGGATCCCCGTTACATCACAGACCAGGCATCGACAATGCTGCAGATTCTCAGTTCCTGCACCAACACGTGTATTTACTCCGTGACTCAGAGCAAATTCCGACAGGAACTGAAGAATGCGCTGAAATACCCACTGAATCGGATTTTGAAACTGATGAAACGTTAGAAATAAACGCTGTAAAGTTTTACAATTCAGCTGCCGTCATGCTCCCTATTCTATCCCCCACTTGTAGGTGAATGGAAACAATGTGATGAACAGAGTAACAAAACAAACACCAGAAAATCTGCAGATGCTCGAAATACAAAACAACTCACACAAAATCACATCCTGATGAAAGGTGTCGACCCGAAACGTCGACTGTTTACTATTTTCCTCACACAAGATGCTGAAGGAACTCAGCAGGCCAGGCAGCATTTATGGAAAAGAGTAAGTTGTCGATTTTTCCTGCCGAGACAGTTCACCAGAATCCTGTTAACTGTTTAATCTTTTCCATTTTGTGTGTGTTGCTTTAGAGTTACAAAACAACTGTTTACAGCTGAGCCCGACGGCATCACTGACCTCACCATCCCAGAAAAATCCTTTTTGCGCCTCACCTCTCGCCCTGTTAAATTGAAGCTTGAAGAGAACCTGTTTTCCCTGCTTCCCGGTTCTGACAAAACTGCCTGATCTTGCAGTTTACTTTCGTCTCTATCAACCACTTCTGCTCCCGTCAAAACCCGTCCTTTCCTTCACCTTCCTTTTCTCCTCCATCTCTACCTGTTGGTTCTCCCTTTCAATGCCAACTTGAACTATCTTCCTGTAGGAGAATGCTCCTGTTTTACAATTGAAGACAGAGAACCGATCCGTTCACTTGTCTCTCTGTGAGAGATGGAGAGATAGAGAAAGTGAGCGCGAGGCTGAGGGCGCGAAGGAGAGAGCGAGTGAGACATCGCGAGGAAAGGGCGCGCGGGAGCGCACGTGAGGGAGAGGGCGCGACGGAGAGGGTGCCATGGAGATGACGTTAGAGTGAGCGTGATGGAGAGGGCCTGAGGGAGAGCGTGCGGGCGATGGTGAGCGCGAGGGAGAGCGACAGAAGGGGACATCGCGAGGGGGAGAGCGCACGAGGGAGTTGGCGGGAGGCAGAGGGCGCAAAGGAGAGCACGTGAGGGAGAGCGCACGAGGGAGAGGACACGAGGAAGATGTCGCGAGAGTGAGCGCGAGGGAATGGGCATGTGGAGAGACAGAGAGAATAGAATGAGAGAGGGAGCGAGAAAGTAAAGCGACAGAAACATCGTGAGGGAGAGGGAGAGGGAGGAAGGGAGGAAGGAAGGAAAGAAGCAAGGTAACCGGCTGTGTGACATTGCCGGATCAGCTGTGGTTCCACTCTTTCACAGAGATCGGCTTGTTTCGTGGATAAGTATTGTTTCGAATTATGTATAGCTATACTGTAGATATCAGTTTTCTTTTTGTTCTATATCAAAATCGTACGAGTTCTAACAAATTCTGTGGTTTCAACACATGTCCAGTCTCCTTTGTTTGCGAATGCATAAGTAAATTGCCTGAGCTGAACCAGAGAAGAATACAATGAATGAATTTTCAAACAATGTTCATTACAAACAGAAAGCACAAAAGTACACGGGGATGGAAAGATATGAATCACATGCAGTGAACACTATAACTGGGGCACAGACAGGAGTATGTGTGTAAATGAGTGAGATTGCAGGATGATGCGTTACCCCAATCATGCCATGGCCAAGGATGTCTCTGAGAAAGTAAGGACCATTTTGAAAGGGCAGGAGGAACAGCCAGAGGTCATGTTCCTTATTAGAACTAACAACAGACAGACAAGGTCCTGCAAAAAGAATTTAAGGAGTAGGGCATAAAGTTAGGAAATAGTAACTCTTGGCTGGTGATTTCAGGATTATTTCAGGTGCCACATGCTTCCGAGGTAAGATATGGTACGTTGGTACACTTAAATTTCTGGCTAACAATTTGGTGCAGGAGGGACGGCATCAGCAACACAGATCATTGGGCTTTCTTCCTGGATAACTGGGGCTGGTGTAACAGGGATTGGTTGCAGTGAAGGGGAAGTAATATTCTCACAGGGAAGCTTGCTGTAGCCACTCTGACGATTTTTATCATGAGGCATGTGGAGGGGGTTTTGGGATCCAGACCTACCGGTCCGTAAGTAGCATTGAGCGGATGGGGTATCATTTGTTTGATGTGTTCAGGAAGGTTTCCAGAAACCGTATGTAGACGGTCCACCAGGAAGGGAGACATACCTGACATATTGAGAAATTAACCTAGCAAGACGATTGGAGTTTAATTGGGAAAGTTCTATGAATCTTAATTCTGGAGGGTTTCAGATGATTATTGATAAAAATATGTTTGGACCAGCAGGTCTATGATTATAAATTTGTGGAAGAATTGGGCAGGTGTCATAGAGAGTTGTCTGGGAGCTGATGCTACTGGTTGTTACTGGATGGAGCTGATGTCAGCTGATGTCTGATACCGTGAGAGTCACATACAGCCCTGCCGGTCAGAATTTAGTAGTTCCCTGTTCCTATGAGGAGGGTAGAGAAGGACAAGGATGGTCAGGAACTTAGGGTGATGAGAAATATTGTATTTGTTTAAAAACGTAAGAGGAGTCATAAGAGGAAGATGAAATTAGACAGGGTCTTGGAGGAACATACAGGAAGCAAGAAACAAGTCACACAGCATATCAGGAGAGTGAAGAGTTATCAAGAAATGTCCTCATTCAGGAGGATCACTGAGAATCCCAAGGCATCTTATGCATACAGAGAAAACAACAGTATAGTGGGGAGAGGACAGGACCACCGGAGGACAAACGTGGTAGTTTATGCCCCAAGACAGAGTTAGCATGCGAGGTAGAAAATGAATACTGGTGATCACTAAGGAAAAGGACAAGGAGGAAAGCATGATGAGAAAGGCTGTATGGTGTTATTCTCCAGCGTGTTGATACTAAAGAGGAAGTGCTGTTGGGTCTCAAATCATTTTGATGGGTAAGTCCTTTGGGGGAGTTTAGTACATTGGGAGACCCAGACCACATGCAGTTAAATGTGATGTTAAACTGCCGGCACCGTACTGTAACAACAAAGATCGTAACAACATCTGTTTAACAACCGTTAAACACTAGGACAACCACAGCATTTCAATGACAGAGAGCTGTACAACCGTGATAATGGACTTCAATTCATGGACAGTATCTATCCTCCCAATCCCACTGGACATCTTTCAGGATGTAACAGAGAGTTGAAAAAGAGAACATTGAATGATGTGTGCTTCAATTTCCAAAGATTTTTGAGATGCCAGCAGCAGAAGGAGGAACAGAAATGTAGGCAGGTTCTGGAAAGTAGTGAAAACAACAGAGTAGTGTCTGACTGTAATTTCCCCAACATTTGCTCGGATTGTCTTATCATAGAGGCCCCGAGGAGTGGAATTTGTTGGCATCATGGAAATATTTCCCAGCATTTACAGCCTATACTATGTCAGTTTGTGCAGATTTAGCATGTGATCTAAAACTTTGACAATGTTCTCTGGAAAACACAGGGGCTTATATTGATGATCTGGTTGTAGGGAATGACACGTAGGAAGAGCATATTGCAGTGGTAGAAAAACTGTACGAAAGGTTGTCCAAGGCTAATCTTACTGTGAACCTCGCTAAAAGTGAGTTTGGTCATGCCACAGTTACATATCTGGGTTATGCAGTAGGCCAAGGCCAACTGGCTGCTCTACAGGACAAGGTTCAAGCTATTGCTGAGGTTCCCGTTCCAACTGGCAAGAAAGCTTTGACAATGTTTTTAGTAATGGTTGAGTATTATCGTAAGTTTTGCAAGAACGTTGCTGACATCATTCTCCCCCTAACGAAATTATTTGGGAAGAGTGAAAGATTTGTATGGAATGATCCTTGCCAAGAGGAATTTGAACATCTGAAAGCCATCCTGTGTTATCATCCTCTGCTCAAAGCACCTGATTTTTCAAAACCATTCTCTATAGCAACAGACACTAGTGACGAAGCTGCTGGGGCAGTATTGTTACAGAAAGGTGTGGATGACATTGAACACCCAGTAGCTTATTCCTCAAAGAAATTTAATGTGCATTAGGAAAATTATTCCACTGTTGAAAAGGAATTGCTAGCACTTATTCTGGCATTTTGAAGACTCTGTTTGTCCTGCCCAGAGACCACTTGTGGTTTAAACGGATCACAATCCGTTGGTGTTTCGAACTAAGATGAAGGATAGGAATAGAAGGTTATTAAATTGGACTCTGATATTGCAAGAATATGACCTGACAATGAAACATGTGAAAGGTACTGACAACATTATAGCTGATAGTTTATCTAGATGTTAAGTTAGAAATGAGAGAGAGAGAGAGAGAGAGAGAGAGAGAGAGAGAGACAGAGACAGAGACAGAGACAGAGACAGAGACAGAGACAGAGACAGAGACAGAGACAGAGACAGAGACAGAGACAGAGAGAGAGAGAGAGAGAGAGAGAGAGAGAGAGAGAGAGTGTGTGTGTGTGTGTGTGTGTGTGTGTGTGTGTGTGTGTGTGTGTTGTGGAACAAAGACACCTTGTTAAAAAGAGAGAGAAAGAAAGAGAGAGAGAGGCAAGGACTGCTCACAGTTTGTTTATACTTTCTACAAGGACACTAGCAGCATCCATGTTCTTACAGAGAGAGAAGGGAGGAGCTGCTTTATGGACAGTTGGTATTCAGCGTGGTGAGATAAATAGAAAGCCAGCTGTTAGACCTACAGACACATGGTTTTGGACACTGAATGAGCTTTGTTGTGCCCACAGAAAAGTTGGGTTTTGGAGGATTGATCAGGCGGATCGATCCGTGGCTCTAGCAGTGCAAAAAGGGTGTGACCGGTGGGGAGTTATTCGTGTACCACCCTTGCTGGGTTGACAATTCCACCACAGAAGAACGGTCTGAGTTTGTTGTGGTCACAGTCGGTGACTTCGAAAGGATTTCCGAGGACAACAGGAAGATTGACGGCGTCAGCTCACCTGAAGACTCAGACTTCTCCCTCTCTCTCGCTCCATCACTACTCAACTCAATACCACGAACTGAACTGAACTTTACTCTCATCGGAAGACTATCTATTTACCCCTAGACTTGATGAAGCTTGTTTTTCATATATTTCCACATTTACTTATACATATATATATATATAAAAAATCACTGCTAACCTGTTTGATTTATCTGCACTTATATTACTGAATTACTTAGTACCTAATATATACCATTAGTTATTTGCAATACTGGATTCCAAAGTGCTTTCCATTTCTGCTGGTTCTTTAACGCATCACGGGGTACGTGACAATAGATATATTGTATGTGCAGAGTAAGTAATTTCATATATTCCTTTCCATTCTAAAATTAAAGGACATAATTTTGTGGTGAAATTTGCTGACATGGATTAACAATCTTTTGACTGACTGGAAACAGACCAAGGGAGTTTCTTCTCTTCTCTGTGGCAGACATTTACTCTTGGGCCAGTGAAGGGATCGGAGTTTTGAAACAGCTGCTCACAATCCACATGTCACCTGGCCAAGTTAACTACATTTAGACACTCCAAGTTCACAGACGGCAGGGAGCTGGGAATAGAATTTAAGAACAGATCGATGGGGAGATACTGAGCAATTATGCAATAGGTTAGTTTAGGCATACCTGGAGTACTGTGTTTGTGAAACAAATTTGCATCCCCTGTTCACTCACCTGTTGATCTGTTAACTTCCTGAATCCAGCCCGGCAGAGGTATCGTCGTCATCTCCTAACAATTCACCTTCATTCCATGTCTTTTCATTATCATTTCCCTGGTCAGTGATGCCATCTCTCCCTGACCGGCTTACCTTTGGCAAAAGTACATTCACCGGGAAGCACAGGAAAGACACTCCAGTGGTGGCACTCATCTCACGCACAATGGACAACAATGGTGTTTCTTACCATCAATCACTCCAGGCACAGGACTTCTCTGAAGGAATTCCTCACATCTGTCCCTTGGGCTCAAACATCTTCAACTGTATCCTCAATGACTTTTCTTTCACCGCAAGATTTGAAGAGTGATATCACAAACACGAGAAAATCTTGAGATGCTGGAAATTCAATTTAAACACACACAAACTGTTGGAGGATCTCAGCAAGTCAGGCAGCATCTGTGGATCAGACGCCATCTGTGTAAAGTTACTATTGTATATGGAGCAGATAGCTCGGCTGTTTTTTTTAAATGCAAAGTGATGTGTGTTTTCAGCATTGTCAGTTTTGGTTTCCAAGTTCATTGTCTCCAGCATGTTCTTCAATTTTTGACACCATCTGATTGAAACATATAAGATTATTAAGGTATTGGACATGCAGGAGGCAGGAAGCATGTTTCCGCTGATGGGCGAGTCCAGAACCAGAGGCCACAGTTTAAGAATAAGGGGTAGGCTATTTAGAATGGAGTTGAGGAAAAATTTTTTCACCCAGAGTATCGTGGATATGTGGAATGCTCTGCCCCAGAAGGCAGTGGAGGCCATGTCTCTGAATGCTTTCAATAAAGAGATGGATAGAGCTCTTAAAGATAGCGGAATCAAAGGTTATGGGGATAAGGCAGGAACTGGATACTGATTGATGATCAGCCATGATCACAGTGAATGGCAGTGCTGGCTCGAAGGGCTGAAGGGCCTACTCCTGCACCTATTGTCTATTGTCTAACCCAAACGGCACCAGCCTGTCACACTTCCCAAACCCCACACACCACCAGCACAGTTTGTGGCTGGACTTGTACTGACCAGGACTTCGTCCCTCTCCTTCCAAAAACATCTAATAATAAAGCCCTGCACTCCGGCCGCTCAAATCTACAACAACACTGAGCCTTGGAATCTCTACTTCATGCTAATCAAGGTTGTTTGTTGTTTAACAGAACTACTGTCACAGCAATTCCTACACGCATTCGTAATGTGAATTCTGTCTGCGGAAAACACCTGTTGATCGTATCTGATCCCGGGGCCTCTATATTCAATAATGCTGAACTAACATAATTATTTTGTGCCATTCTGATGGCAGTTTTTCAACTGATAAACCTTGTCTCTCCAGGGATTCGGTGTAGCCTGCCGAACGTTCCCAGAGCTTCTTAGTCTTCCCATTCAAATTAAAGAAATTTGTAGAATCAAGCAAGCAGAGGGCAAAAGTCACGAAGAGCGTCAGTGGATTCGGTCTGACTTTCTGAGAATTTTGCTTATAAACTGCTACACCCTGACACAAGATCTCGGATGGCAAACCCACAGGCCATGGAGTAGATCATGAGAATAGAAAGAAACTGCACCAGTTTCCTTCTAAAGACCATTGGGCACTAGATGCCGTCCCTTCTGATCATGGAATATAGAAAGAAACTTCGAACTACAGTACAGGACAAGACGGTTTACCACAATGTCGTGTGGAACCAACTGAAAACTATATCAATAAATCTCCATGAAGTGATCGCTCCGACCCACACAATGTCATTATCCCAGGCTGCAGATTGTGAGCATCCTCCACCCTCTAAGCAAAAAACTTAACCCTCATATCTCCTCTGAATCTACACCCTCTCACCTCCAATGCATGCCCTCTGTTACTGGAGATTTCTATCCTGGGAAAAAGAAACTCCATCTCTGCTTGATCTGCGCTTCACATAATCTTACAAACCTCTATCAGATCTGCCCTCAGCCTCCACCGATCCAAAGAAAATAACCCAGCTTTGCCAAGCCTCTCGTAATAGCCTGTCCCCTAAACCAGGCAGAAACCTGGTAAACCTCTTCTGCACCCTCTACACTACCTCAACATTTTTCCTATCTTGGGGCGAGTATAACTGTATGTAATGCTTCAGATGCGGCATAACCAGGGTCTTTTTAAATTACCTCGTGACATTTGAATTCAAGGCCTCAAATAATAAAACAAGCAGTCTATAAGCATTGTTAACCACATGATCAACCTGTGTAGCCACTTTGAAGGAGCTATAAACGTGGGCCCCAAGATCTTGCCATAAAGATTACTGTCTCCTTGCATTTGTCCAACCATTTATTTGCGCTGAACTCCATCTGACATTTCTCTGCCCACACCTGCAACTGATCAAAATCACACAGAAGCCGTAGCACAGATCCCTGTAGAATACTGCTGACCACAGACCTCGAGCTCCAGGCGGGCGAGCTTGTTGTCCTTCTTAGATGCGAGGAAGGGGAAGAAACGGCAGTTTGAGGCGTGAATCTGGCGGAGAATGAAGTGTAGGAGAGGTCCATGGCAGACGGTGGAGAGAGTGTCCCAGAGTGGTGGCAGAGAGGGACAGGGCCCGTAGGTATCTCCGCATGGCAGCCAGCGTGGCGCGGAGAATCCTGTGGGAGCAGCGGAACAAGCAGTGGTCAATGAAACAGAGGTCCCTGGGATCCTCGCTGGGCCCGAGCTGGGAGGCCTGGAACCGGAGCTGGAATCCCTGTGGTAACAGATGGCGGCAGAGACACGTTCCCAGGAAGGAGCCGTAGCTATGGTAGCGGGTCTGAGTCAGGATGTGGTCGACGAGTCGGAGAGAGGCAGAGATCACAGAGGGGGAGCAGTGAGGGAGGGTCTCACTGAACTCCCGTCGAAGAGAGGATTTAAACTTCTTCAGGGTAGGCATACCTTGAAGAGACTTTGCAGCAGAGTAGCAAATCGTAAAGACAAAATAATCTGCAGATGCTGTTGTCAAAGGAACACTCACAATGCACTGGAGGAACTCGGCAGGTCAGTCAGCATCAGTTGAAAAGATTAGTCGATGTTTCAGGTCGAAACCCTTTGTCAGGACTGAAGGAAGAACTTTGGGGAGGGTTTCAAGAATGCTGGTAGTTGAAAAAAACAGTAATTTGAAAGACAAAGGGGTGGGGGAGGGGAAGCGGGGAGGGGAAGCAGGGAGGTGATGGGCAGGAGAACAATGCGCAGTAGTAGAAAGAGGTGGAACTATGAGGGCAGTGATGTGAAATAGGGATAGAGGAAGGGAGGGGGAGGGAATTACCAGAAGTTAGAGAATTTTATGTTAATACCAAGGGGCTGGAGACTACCTAGACGGTATATGAGGTGTTGCTCCTCCAACCTGAGTTTAGCCTCATCATGGCAGTAGAGGAGGCCATGTATGGACATATCCGAATGGGAATGGGAAGCAGAGTTGAAGTGGGTGTCTACCGGGATATCCTGTCTGTTGTGGCGGACGGAGTGGAGGTGCTTGACGAAGTGGTCCCCCAATCTGCGTCGGGTTTCACCGATGTAGAGCAGGCCACACCGGGAGCACCGGATGCAATAGATGACCCCAACAGATTCACAAGAGAAATATTGCCTCACCTGGAAGGACTGTTTGGGGCCCTGAATGGTGGCAAGAGAGGAGGTGTTGGGACAGATGTAGCACTTACGCTTACAGGGATAAGTGCTGGGTGGAAGATCCGTGGAGATTCACGTGCGGATAAGTGAGTCTCGGAGGGATCGATCCCTGCGGAAGGCGGAGAGGGGTGGAGAGGGAAAGATGTGCTTATTTTCTTAGTGCTTAGCCTGTTCCTAATATTGTACTGCAGGGGTCGAGACATTTTCCTCCCTGCTACAATCACATGAGAGATGTAAAGGATGAGAGAAGAATAAGCCATTCAAGGACCTTTGAGAAACAGAATGAGATCATGCGAATGAAAATACTGTAACACCAGACAACAGATGACAGCTGCTGAAGATGAAGGACTTGAATACTGAATTCAGCCGACCTAGTCCTTCACACGCATATTGTAGTGTTTTAGTCACACCAATAGAGGGCACGGATCCCATCAAGTCCAAGTCAGTACTCTGGAGGGATATCCGTTCTCCCTCCAGACAGCTTGCAGGCCATATCCTTCAACTGCCAATGCAATTTCCATTTGAAATCACATCTACTTCCAACAACCTAAAACATCAGATTCCTGGACTTGCCTCTTGCTGTATCAAAAAGTTCTTCATTCACATCCTTTATTGGTTGCCCAAAACCTCAAATCCATCTCGTCTAATTCAGAAGTAAATTTATTTGCCTTACCTAATGGCTTGATATTAGATTAGATTATGTGGACACTCAGTCCTCGTTTATTGTCATTTAGAAATGCATGCATTGAGAAATGATACAATGTTCCTCCAGTATGATGTCACCGAAACACAGGACAGACCAAGACTAAAACTGACAAAAACACATAATTATAACATATAGTTACAACAGTGCAAAAGAATACCGTAAATTGATAAAGAGCAGACCATGGGCATGGTAAAAATAAAAGTCTCAAAGTCCCGATAGCCCCAGCATCTCACGCGGACGGTGGAAGGGAGAAACTCTCCCTGCCATGAGCCTCCAGCACCGCAAACTTGCCGATGCAGCATTCTGGAAGCACCCGACCACAGCTGACTCTGAGTCCTTCCGAAAACTTCGAGCTCCCGACCAGCACTCTGACACCAAGCACTGTCTCTGCCGAGCGCTTCGACCCTGCCCTGGCCGCCGAGCAACAAGCAAAGCCAAGGACTCGGGTCCTGCCCCTCCGGAGATTTCGGATCACACAGTAGCAGCAGCAGCGAAACAGGTATTTCAGAAGTTTCACCAGATGTTCCTCCGTGCTCTCACGTCTGCCTCCATCAAATCAGAGTTGTGCACGGCACCCTACTTGATAGATAACAGATATTCATCACGGAGTGGCTGCTGTGCACCGCATCGCATCGCCATTTTCTCCTCTCCAATTTAACATCAACATATCAAATGGAGCCTGGACAATGATACAATGTCTGCCTTAGGATTTGAGTGCAAGATTGCTCACTTCCACTCTGGTTCCTCTATCCCTATTTCACATCACCTCCCTCATAGTTCCACCTCCTTCTACTACTGCGCATTGTTCTCCTGCCAATCACCTCCCTGCTTCCCCTCCCCCACCCCTTCATCTTTCAAATTACTGTTTTGTTCAACTACCAGCATTCTTCAAACCCTCCCCAAAGTACTTCCTTCAGTCCTGACGAAGGGCTTCAACCCGAAACGTCGACTAATCTTTTCAACTGATGCTGACTGACCTGCTGAGTTCCTCCAGCACATTGTGAGTCTTCCTAAGAGTACCGTCTGTGGTCCTATCCACCTGGGGGCAAACCCTGGCCTTTCTGGCAGCACCCTCACCATAACTTGGTCACCGGGCTGTGGAAAAACCATCCCCTCTCCCTCTGGCTCTTTTTGATCAGCGATTCACTGTTGTTGTTTCGCTCGGTCCTTTAATACTTTAAGTTGGTTGCAAAGGTCTTTCATGTATTGGGTCATTCTATCCCTGATTGCCCCAGGCTCCCCGCAACCCATAAATACCCCATAAGGGAGTCGCATTGCTCACCCCATCAATAATTCGTGGGGCTGAGACCCAAAGTGCAGTTCAGGGTTGCGTGCAATCTCATCAAGATTCCTGGTAATACATCAACCCATGTCTTTCCTGTCTCAGCTATAGCTTTGGCTAACACATTCTTGATTGCCCGGTTCATCCTTTCTACCATCTCTGAACTCTGGGGGGTGGTAGGGTATGTGGAACCGTTGTCGAATCCCTAGTAGTTGGCACATTTCCTTCATCACTTTCCCTGTGAAATGTGCTCCCTGATCTGAATCCACCTGAACTGGGGTTCCCCAGCTTGGGAGGATTTCCTGAACTAGGATCCATGCAGCAGTGCGGGCGGTGCAGTCACTTGTTGGGAAAGCCTCTACCCACCGAGTGACGTGATCCATAATTACCAGACAGTAGCTTTTCCCCCGGCTTTTTAGCAGGGGCCCTGTGAAGTCTATCTGGATGTTTTCCCAGGGTCCCCTCGGCCGAGGCTGATTTGCCAGCTGTAGCTTTCTGCCCTTACCAGGGTTATGCTGGGCACAAATGATACAACGGCGGCAGAATTTCTCAACATCCCCACCCACCCCTGGCCACCACCAGTCCTGCTGGAGGGTTGTGATCATGCTCTGCCTTCCCTCATGCATCGCCCCATGATAAAACTTTAGTAGTATCTGTCTAATACAGGGTGGGTCCATCGCGACTATTTCCTCCCCGTGTGTCCAGCACCCATCTGATCCCTCCTTTGCTCCTTTTAATCTCTACTTTTCCTTCTCTTCTGCCTCTACCTCTTCATATAATTTTACTAAGCTAGCTTCTGTCGTTTCCTCCTGCACACTTGCAATTTCAGTTGCCTCTTGCCCCCCTGCTGCCTTATTCGCAGCAATGTCTGCCCTCAGAGGAACTGGGAAAACTTTATATTCTGGAGTGGCCGCAGTCTCTCTGAGTATCCCTGGTGTTTTTGTTCCTTCGCTATACCCTGAGCAGCAGTCAGTGTGTCATTTTGTATAGGGTCCTGCTTAAGGGGTTTATACAGACCCTCCTCTTTTTAACTGGGTTTATCTTCACCTGCCCACAATCTTGCTTGTCTCTAGCCCACACTGCTGGGAACTGTTGACAAGGTAACCCATAGACACCATCCTGGCTCCAGTCTCTAATGATCCGGGCAGCTACGCCTATGCTAGCCAGGCCGTGTATTCTGTTGGTTGTGCGCGTTCACTGCCCCTGACTCGTCCACATTATTTCTCCCTTTCTCGAATCTACAAAAGCTCCTGCTTCCCTAAGGATGTCTATTCCAAGGATCGTGCCCTTATTATTTGGACATACCCAGAAATACACTGGAAGCTGTACTCCCCCGATTTCTAGTACCTGCAATTCCCTTCTTTCTGCTTTTACTGTTTTCCCTCCTACATCCCTGATATAACTGGCCTGTCTGGTTTCTGGTAAGGGTAAGTTTGTTATCGATACCGATGCCCCTGTGTCCACTAACATATTGCATTGCCAACCCCTAACAATGCCGTTGTGTACACCCACGGGTCACCAGCACTGGCAGGGCAGCCCGCTGCCACATCTATTTCTGTCTTAAGAGGCACCGTTACCAGCTCTTTTATCTGATCGACAGTCAGACCGGTTGCTGATGGGGTGAGTGACTGGGTGTCTGCCGTGACCGTCGCCTGGGTTTTCCCCCTTCCCTTCTGGACACTGTCTCCTGCCATGCCCCGATAGGCCACAGCTGTAGCATATCAACTCCTTCACTGCCTTATACTTGGTCCGGCAGTCCTTTGCTGGGTGCCCTGGCTGCCGGCAAGCAAAACAAGTCCTCCGGGACATCACAGCAGCTGCATCCACTATACCCACTTTACGATTTCTCTTGCCTTTTCTATGGTCTATCTCACTGGCCCACAAAACTATCTCAGAGTCGTTGGACCCTACCGTTATGCCAAAATCTAAAACTTCCTGGTGTGCTGAGCTCAGGCCTTCCTTCAGCATTTTTAGGAAGACTGGGTCGTCCCTCCCTGGGTTATCCAACCCGGAATACTCCTCGTACACTCGGTATTTACGTTCTGCATAATCCATGGCTGTCTCGTCAGCCCTCTGGGCCACTGCCATTATCGTTCCCCAGCTACTCTCGCCTCCCCCCAGCCACTGCCTCGCTTCCCCTTTAAAAGAGCGATATCTTTCTTCATCACTGGTGCTCCCGGTAGCTGTCCATGTACCATCCTGCACCCTCTGGGCCATCCTGTCCTACATATTCCTCGGGCACTTGGCTTTCACTAACCCATGTACATCTTTAGGGTGTATCTGGTGAATTTCAACCATTTCCTTGAGTTTGCGTCAGAACTCTGAATTCCCACAGGCAACTTTAAGTGAGGGCAACTTGGACAAAATGCTCTGTTTCTCCCCGGGGGTGAAGGGCTTATGAATAGTCGTAATCAAGGTCAAGGGCTGGCTCGGATCATCAGAGTTCTCAACCTGATGTTGCCTGACTTCAATAGGTGCCATTCTGGTTGATCTCTCTGGGTAAAACCTCTCCCTGAGATATCTCCATACTAATTCCCACACTACACAAAATATAAAACTGCAGAGTATGTATTCCACAATCTGCAAATTTCAAGTACCCAAACTCATGATGCCTGCTGTATTCCCTCGCATCGCACTTGCAAACGCATACACTAAAATGCAGCTCCCCGAACGAGTACACACGCCCCCACTCTGGCGTCTCGAACCGTACCGTTGGTTACCACCTTTCGCAACTGGTGGTTCAAGTCTCACTAAGTTAACCAAGTTAACATGCAAAGGTTCCTCACTTATATAAACACACATGCACATGCACACACTACTTTAATATCTACCAGTTCAGCTCTCCACTTTCGTCATACCTCGTGTTCCCGTGTGTCTGCCGACCGAACAGATCCAAGTGTGAGTGTTATTTTAGAAAAATACTCACCAACTTAGACTGCTAGGATCGCTGACCACACGACAGGTCACAAAGTATCCCACTCCTGACACCAAATGTTGTATCGTGGGTGAAATCATCAGACAGACAGAGACACTGGTAGATACAAAGCAGCTTCTTTATTCAACACAACAAGGTACAGCAGGCATCTTACGGACGGAGACGCTTTCCGTAGAAAGGTCTGCTAGCTCAATGTGGGCTCAATATTTATATACTTTATACTTTATTGTCGCTAAACAATTGGTACTAGAACGTACAATCATCACAGCGATATTTGTTTCTGTGCTTCACACTCCCTGGATTACAAATATTGAAAATTAAAAATAGTTAAAATTTGTAAATATTAAAAATTTAAATTATAAAACATAAATAGAAAGTAGAAAATGGGAAGTAAGGTAGTGCAAAAAAACCGAGAGGCAGGTCCAGATATTTGGAGGGTACCGCCCAGATCCAGGTCAGGATCCGTTCAGCAGTCTTATCACAGTTGGAAAGAAGCTGTTCCCAAATCTGGCCGTACGAGTCTTCAAGCTCCTGAACCTTCTCCCGGAGGGAAGAGGGACGAAAAGTGTGTTGGCTGGGTGGGTTGTGTCCTTGATTAACCTGGCAGCACGGCTCCAACAGCTTGCGGTGTAAAGTGAGTCCAAGGACGGAAGATTGGTTTGTGTGATGCGCTGTGCCATGTTCACAATCTTCTGCAGCTTCTTTCGGTCTTGGACAGGACAACTTCCATACCAGGTTGTAATGCACCCTGGAAGAATGCTTTCTACGGCGCATCTATAAAAATTCATGAGGGTTTTAGGGGACAGGCCAAATTTCTTTAGTTTTCTCAGGAAGTAAAGGCGCTGGTAGGCCTTCTTGGCAGTGACCTCTGCTTGGTTGGACCAAGTCAGGTCATTTGTGTTATTGACCCCGAGGAACTTAAAGCTTAAATATGCTAAACACAATGGCAATCGCTACTTGAAAAGTTGCAGACAATGCATAGGCAATGCTTCCTTTTGAAGCTACATACAAAATATCACACCATCCTTTCCTTCTGACGCCAACATATCTGGGTTGGTATCCACAGCCTTTAGGATTTACTTGGCATTTTGCGTGCTAACATAGAAGACAATTAATATTCATAATGTGTAGATAAGACTGTCTTCAAAACTACAACATTCGGTCAAACTATGGCGCCAGAAGCATCTGGTATTTACACCTTTTAGGAAGCCCATCGTGGTGGACTCAATCCACAGTCCTTTGTCAAACAGTTAAAATAGAAATCTGGTGGCCAAAGGCATTTAAGTGTAAACATATCATCTACCCAAAAAAAACTCACTCTAACAGCATGAATACTTTTCATAGGCACTTTACATGTAGGGACAGTGATGGTGAAAGGGGGAGGGAAAGAAGACATGGGGAGGAGTGGTCTCAAGATCCTCAGGTGTTCCTCCCGATGGGATAAAAGCACAAAGAGGGGAAATATCAAAGATTGATGAGAATGGAACTGTGATTGTCATGAGAGATTTAATCAGAAGCAGATTAGGGTAGCGCTGTATCCAGTGCCTTTGCTCTGTGAGCTGCTACAACCACGATCTGCTGGTGACAACCCATTCCAATTGAGTTTCCGATTCACATACCGACATATCGGTCCCTTACAGCTGTCTTAATCGGTGGTGGGGTAGTAATGGGACAAGCTCCCACTTCCCATCAAATGCTGACAATGGTGTGCACCTCAAATTGCCTCTGTCAATCAAGTCCAGCTCCTGGCTTTTACATGTGGCTTTGCTACTACACCCGATGAACTGTTTCCAGTGACAGGGGAAGGTGCAAATGGATTGACTAGCGTCATATAACGAACCGCTATGGACAGATGGGGCTCCTCAGCCATACTTGGCAGCTCAAGTGGAAGAAAAATTCTGATCTCAAACCTCCACTGGCCTGTGGCTAGACCCATTCATGGGGAAGACTTCGGGAGTAAACCCTGAGGAACAATCCGGAGCTGGATTCCCTGTCGGTCCTGTGTTCAATGCAGACTGGCAATCCTGCAACACCGCTGGTGCCTGACTGTATCGGTCTCTGCCGTTGTTTTGGATTCATCAGCTGTGTGGAGAGCAGGGGCCCCTGCATGGGCAACTGCTTGCTTTACATATCACACTTCCCTGACTTACATATCGACTTCAACACCGGGGTGCAATATCCATGGTCGACCCTGACCAGCGGAAGGCCATCACTAACATGTCTGTACACGGCCTCCTTTCCCGCTACAGTGAGGCCGAGTACAGGTTGGATGAGCAACGCCTCATATTCTGACAGTATAGTCTCCAATCTCGATGGGATGAACATTGATTTCTCCAAATTCAAGAATAACTACCTCCTGTTTCCACAACACACCCCCACTTTTCTTCTGACTTTTCCCCCATTCTGATGGCCAATTAACCCCTTCACCTCTCCTCACGCACCCTCATGACCTGCTCATCATTTCTCTCTGGTTCTCCACCTCCTCCGTGTCATCCCATTGTCCACCATTCTCTCCTCTTAGATTTCTTTCTCTTCATCTCTTTGCCTTTTCTGCCTGTCACCCCGCTCCCTCCACAAACCACACGTTCCCCACCCCTCACTTGTCCTCCTCCCCCTCCCCTACCACCTTATTCTGGCTTTTGCCCCTTTCTTTCTAATCCCAATGAAGGTTCTCAGCCCGAAATGTCGACTGTTTGCTGAGTTCCTCCAGCATTTTCTGTGTGCTTGCTTCAGTCTCTGTATTGATTAAGCTAATCAAACTGGTACAGTGGAAGAGGAATTTGTGGAATAGTCAGAGACAGTTTCTTACAGCAGTATCTTACCCACGAACGGGCCATTTCAGATGTAATCTGTGTAATGAGGTGGGATTACAGAGAGATCTTGTGGTGAAGGGTCCCTGAAGAAGTGATAACAATGTGGGAGATCTCCAGATCACAGATTAAGGGTGAGCACCAGGTCAGAACCAGTGTCCTCAACCTAAATAAAGATAATTACAGAGACGTGACAGTGGAGTTGTCTGGGGCAGATGGGGTAAATAGGCTCAGGGACAGGTCAGTAATGAGCAGTGGCAGATGTTTAAGGAGACTGTTTGTAACACTCAGCAGACATTGATCCTGATTAGACAGAGGGATCACAGAGAGCAAAGAACATTCTGTGGTCAAAGGAGGCAGACAACAGGATCAGGATTTTTCCAGGAACCAGTAATGAGACAAAATCTAAAACCAACAAGGGAAAAGCAGAGAGGTTAACTCCAATAATTTGCATTAGTGTTCACAGTGGGGGCACAACAAACATCCCACAGATATCTCATGGTGACATTTCAACATTGTGCCATAATGTGTAACAATCACCATCACGAGGGAAAAACTAATGGGACTAAAATCAAACATTACTTGGTCCCAAAGACCTGCACTGGAGGCTTTCACAGGAAGTCTGGAGAGAAAGTAGAGACATTGAAGTCTGTCAAAACTCACTGTTACAGAAAGGTCCCAGTGGAGTTGAAAGCCATTGTTGAAGAAGGGTGGAAGATGAAAAGCAGGTAACTGTAGTCCAGTTAACTTCACTACAGGCACTGGACTCTATAATCTATGAAGAAATAATGTAATTTAGAAAAGTTTAGTGTCATTGAAATAAGTCACCAGGGTTTACAGTCAAATTCACACAGCACAGAAACGAGCCCTTCAGCTCAAATGGTCCACGCTGACCAAAGTTCCCATCTGAGCTCGTGGTCTGCAACCCCCTCACCACCACATTATGATCAAGGTTATCCTCCTCCTTGTCCCATTTCTTTCCATTTGACCCATATCCTTCAAAACCCTTCCTTTCCATCTACCTGCCCAAGTGCCTTTTTAATGTACCTGACTCAACCACTCCCCATAGCAGTTCATTCCATTTACTGACCAGTCTGTGTGTGGAAAAGTTGCTCTTCAGGTCCTTATTAAATCTCATATTAAACCAATGCCCTCCAGTTCTTGATTCCCCAACACTGGCAAAAAGACTATTCTCTTTGACCCAACCTGGTCCCTCATGAATTTATACGCCTCTGCAATATCAGCACTCATTCTCCAATATTCCAGGGAAAATTGTCTAAAATCCTTTCCACAACTCTCCTCTGCACTCTTTCCAGCTTAATGCTGTCTGTCACACAGCGGGGTGACCAAAACAAACAATTCTGGTCGCCAGTGAATCTTCTCAGCTCCAGGGTGGACAAGGTCAATTGTCTAATAAGGACACACTTCAGTAAAAACACTGACACTGTATACCAAGCACACTGAGCTGCCAGAGCACAGCACCGGCCAGTAAGGACACAGACCAGTACAACACCCGGCTCTCTACTACAAAGATCAAAGCTGAAAGTAAATGTATTATCAAAATACATTTCTGTCACCATATACAACCCTGAGATTAGTTTTCTTGTGGGCATACTACCAGTTTGTTAGAGCGGTAGGGGAGGATGAAACTAATTTGGCGGGGGTGGGTTGTAGAAACCAGAGTGGAGGCACTCAGGATAGGAGGGAAGGTAAAAAAGCAAAGATAGCATGCAATTACACTGTCAGATGATAGGACATCACTGCAGCCAGCAGGGTGAGTATCAGTGCATGAGGGATGCAGAATCAAAGGGTAGCGATACTGTACTCAGAGTGTTATATCTCTATCCACAGAGTATAAGAAATAAGGTGGATGATCTTATTGCCCTATTACAGATTGTCAGATATGATGTCATGGCCATCGCTGAGTCGTGGCAGAAGGATGCTTGCAGTTGGGAGCTAAATGTCCAAGGTTACATGTTGTATCAGAGAGATAGGAAGGTAGGCAGAGGGGGTGGCATCAATTCAGTAGAAAGATGTGATATAGGATCAGAAGATGCTGAATCATTCTGCATTGAGTTAAGAAACTGCAAGGGTAAAAGGACCCTGACGGCAGTTATATACAGGCCTCCAAACAGTAGCTTGGATATGGACCACAGATTACAACAGGAAATAGCAAAGAAGTGCCAAAGGGCAACGTTATGATAGTCATGGGAGATTTCAACATGCAGATAGATTGGGAAATTCAGGTTGGAAATAGATCTCGGGAGAGTCAGTTTGTTGAATAGCTACAAGAAGGCTTTTTAGAACAGGGATGAGCTACATTAGATTGAGTGTTATATAATGAAACCAAGGTACTTAGGGAGCTTAAGGTAAAAGAATCCTTAGGAAACAGTGATGACAATATGATTGTGTTCAGCTTGAAATTTGATAGAAAGAAAGTAAAGTCTGACGTATCAGTATCTCAGTGAAGTGCAAGATATTACAGTGGTACGAGAGAGGAGGTGGCCAAAGTAAATTGGAAGCAGATGTTGGCAGGGATCAAGCAGAGAAGCAATGGTGTGAGTTTGTGGGAAAAATGAGGAAGATGCAGGATAGATGTATTCCAAAAAATGAAGAAACACTCAAATGGCAAAATGGGGCTGATGAGGGAAGTCACAGCTAATGTAAAAGCAAAAGAAAGTGCATCCAACAATGCAAACATTAGTGGTAAGACAGAGGATTGGGAAGCTTTTAAAAACCTACAGAAAGAATAACAGGAGGGAAAAGATGAAATGTGAAAACAAATAGCAAACAATATCAAAGTGCGTAGTAACAGTTTTTTCAAGTATGTTAAAAATAAAAGAGAGATGAGAGTGGATATAGGACCACTGGAATACGAGGGTGGAGAAATAATAAAGGGGGTCAAGGAGATGGCAAATGAACTAAATAGATATTTTGCATGAGTCTTTGCAGAAGACACTAGCAGTGTGCCAGATATTGATGGGTGTGAGGGAAGAGAAATGAGTGCAGTTACTATTACAAGTGAGAAGGTGCTCAAAAAGCTGAAGAACTTGAGGGTACATGTCACCCGGACCAGATGTACTGCACCCTGCAGTTCTGAAAGAGATAGAAATAGAGATGGTGAGATTATTAGTAATTATCTTTCAAAATTATTGGACTCTAGCATGGTGCCAGATGACTGGAAAACTGCAAATGTCACCCCACTCTTTAAGACTCCAGGAAAGGAAGGGAAAGGAAATTATAGAGCAGTTAGCTGAACTCAGTGGTTGGGAAGTTGTTGGAGTCAATTTTTAAGGGAGAAGTTATGGAGACACAGAACAAGATAGGACAAATACTCAAACAACAGGAATTCTGCAGATGCTGGAAATTCAAGCTACACACATCAAAGTTGCTGGTGAACGCAGCAGGCCAGGCAGCATCTCTAGGAGGTACAGTCGACGTTTCAGGCCGAGACCCTTCGTCAGAACTAACTGAAGGAAGAGTGAGTAAGAGATTTGAAAGGGGGAAGGGGAGGGGGAGATCCAAAATGATAGGAGAAGACAGGAGGCGGAGCGATGGAGCCAAGAGCTGGATAGGTGATTGGGAAAAGGGATATGAGAGGATCATGGGACAGGAGGCCCAGGGAGAAGGAAAAGGGGGAGGGGGGGAAACACAGAGGATGGGCAAGGGGTATAGTCAGAGGAGCAGAGGGAGAAAAAGGAGAGTGAGAGAAAGAATGTGTGTATATAAATAACGGATGGCATACGAGAAGGAGGTGGGGCATTAGCAGAAGTTAGAGAAGTCAATGTTCATGCCATCAGGTTGGAGTCTACCCAGACGGAATATAAGGCGTTGTTCTTCCAATCTGAGTGTGGCTTCATCTTTACAGTAGAGGAGGCCATGGATAGACATGTCAGAATGGAAATGGGATGTGGAATTAAAATACCTATGTGGGCACTGGGAGATCCTGCTTTCTCTGGCGGACAGAGCGTAGGTGTTCAGCAAAACGATCTCCCAGTCTGCGCCGGGTCACACCAATATATAGAAATCCACATCGGGAGCACCAGACGCAGTACATCACCCCAGCCAACTCACAGGTGAAGTGTCGCCTCACCTGGAAGGACAGTCTGGGGCCCTCAATGGTGGTAAGGGAGGAAGTGTAAGGACATGCGTAGCAGTTGTTCCGCTTACAAAGATAAGTGCCAGGAGGGAGATCAGTGGGGAAGGATGGGGGGGGACGAATGGACAAGGGAGTTGCGTAGGGCGCGATCCCTGCAGAAAGCGGGGCAGGGGGAGGGAAAGATGTGCTTAGTGGTGGGATCCCGTTGGAGGTGGCGGAAGTTACAGAGAATAATATGTTGGACCTGGAGGCTGGTGGGATGGTAGGTGAGGACCAGGGGAACCCTATTCCTAGTGGGGTGGCGGGAGAATGGAGTGAGAGCAGATGTGTGTGAAATAGGGGAGATGCGTTTGAGAGCAGAGTTGATGGTGGAGGAAGGGAAGCCCCTCTCTTTAAAAAAGGAGGACATCTCCCTCGTCCTGGAATGAAAAGCCTCATCCTGAGAGCAGATGCAGCAGAGACGGAGGAATTGCAAGAAGGGGATGGCATTTTTGCAAGAGACAGGGTGAGAGGAGGAATACTCCAGATAGCTGTGAGAGTCAGTAGGTTTATAGTAGACATCAGTAGATAAGATGTCTCCAGAGATACAGACAGAAAAATCTAGAAAGGGGAGGGAGGAGTCGGAAATGGACCAGGTAAACTTGAGGGCAGGGTGAAAGTTGGAGGCAAAGTTAATAACCACATGGGTCCGAGCTATGCCTACCTTTTTGTTGGCTTTGTCGAACAATCTATGTTCCGAACCTATTCTGGCATCTGTCCCCCACTTTTCCTTTGCTACATCGGCGTTGCTTCCTGCACGCATGCTGAGCTCGTTGACTTTATTAACTTTCCCTCCAACTTTCACCCTTCCCTCAAGTTTTCCTGGTCCATTTCTGACAGCTCCCTCCCCTTTCTAGATCTTTCTGTCTCTATCTCTGTAGACAGCTTATCTACTGATGTCTACTATAAGCCTACTGACTCTCACAGCTATCTGGACTATTCCTCTTCTCACCCTGTCTCTTGCAAAAATGCCATCCCCTTCTCGCAATTCCTCCGTCTCTGCCGCATCTGCTCTTAGGATGAGGCTTTTCATTCCAGGACGAGGGAGATGTCCTTTTTTAAAGAAAGGGGCTTCCCTTCCTCCCCCATTTTACGCACATCTGCTCTCACTCCATCCTCCCACCACCCCACTAAGAATAGGGTTCCTGTGGTCCTCACCTACCACCCCACCAGCCTCCGGGTCCAACATATTATTCTCCGTAACTTCCGCCACCTCCAACGGGATCCCACCACTAAGCACATCTTTCCCTCCCCCTCCCCCGCTTTCCGCAGGGATCGCGCCCTACGCAACTCCCTTGTCCATTCGTCCCCACCATCCCTCCCCACTGATCTCCCTCCTGGCACTTATCCTTGTAAGTGGAACAAGTGCTACACATGCCCTTGCACTTCCTCCCTTACCACCATTGAGGGCCCCTGACAGTCCTTTCAGGTGAGGCGACACTTCACCTGTGAGTCGGCTGGGGTGATGTACTGCGTCCGGTGCTCCTGATGTGACCTTCTATATATTGGCGAGACCCGACGCAGACTGGGAGATCGTTTTGCTGAACACCTGCGCTCTGTCCGCCAGAGAAAGCAGGATCTTCCAGTGGCCACACATTTTAATTCCACATCCCATTCCCATTCTGACATGTCTATCCACGGCCTCCTCTACTGTAAAGATGAAGCCACACTCCAGTTGGAGGAACAACACCTTATATTCTGTCTGGGTAGCCTCCAACCTGATGGCATGAACATTGACTTCTCTAACTTCCACTAATGCCCCACCTCCCCCTCGTACCCCATCCGTTATTTATGTACACATTCTTTCTCTCACTCTCCTTTTTCTCCCTCTGCCCCTCTGACTATACCCCTTGCCCATCCTCTGGGTTTTCCCCCCCCTCCACCTTTTCCTTCTCCCTGGGCCTCCTGTCCCATGATACTCTCATATCTCTTTTTCCAATCACCTGTCCAGCTCTTGGCTCCATCCCTCCCCGTCCTGTCTTCTCCTATCATTTTGGATCTCTCCCTCCCCCTCTCAAATCTCTTACTAGCTCTTTCTTCAGTTAGTCCTGACGAAGGGTCTCGGCCTGAAACGTCGAATGTACCTCCTCCTAGAGATGCTGCCTGGCCTGCTGTGTTCACCAGCAACTTTGATGTGTGTTGCTAGGACAAATACTGCATGGTTTCCTTCAGGGAAAATCTTGCCTGATGAACCTGCTGGAATTCTTTGAGAAGATTACATGTAGATTGGGTAAAGGGGATGCAGTCCATGTTGGATATTTGGACTTTCAGAAGGCCTTTGACAAGGTGCCACATATGAGGCTGCTTACCACATTAAGAGCCCATGGTATTACAGGAAAGTTACAAGCATTGACTGATTGGGAGAAGGCAGCGAGTGGTAATAAAAGGATCCTTTTCTGGTTGGTTGCCAGTAAGTAGTGGTGTTCTGCAGGAGTCAGTGTTACGACCGCTTCTTTTTATGCTGGATATCAATGATATAGATGATGAAATAGATGGCTTTGTTGTCAAGTTTGCAGATGATATGAAGATTGGCGGAGGGGCAGGTAGTGTTGAGGAAATGGGTCGGCTGCAGAAGGACTTAAACAGATCAGAAGATGGGCAAGAGAGTAGCGAATGAAATACAATGTCAGAAAACGCATGGTCATGCTCTTTGGTAGTAGAAATAAATGTGCAGACCTTTTTCTAAATGGGCAGAAAATCCAAAAATCTGAGATGCAAAAGGAATTGGCAGTCCTCGTGCAGAACAACCTAAAGGTTAACTTGCAGATAGAGTTGGTGATGAGGAAGGCAAATACAATAATTAACATTCCTTTCAAGGGGTCTCAAATATAAGAGCAGGGATGTGATGCTGAGGCTTTATAAGGCACTGGTGAGACCTCACCTTGAGTACAGTGAACAATTTTGGGCTCCTCATCTGGAAAAGATGTGGAGGCATTGGAGAGGGTTCAGAGGAGGTTCATAAGGATGATTCCAGGATTGAGAGTGTTAGCCTCTGAGGAATGTTTTATAGCTCTGGGTCCGTACTCGCTGGAATTTAGAAGGATGAGGGGGGATCTCATTGAATCCTTTCAAATGTTGAATGGGCTAGACAGAGTAGATGTGGAAAAGCTGTTTCCCATTTTCCATGGCGAGGGAGTCTGAGACAAGTGGGCACAGCTTCAGGGTAGAGGGGCGCCCATTTAAAACAGAGATGCAGAGAAATTTCTTTAGCCAGAGTGTGGTGAATTTGTGGAATTTATTACCAGAGGCAGCTGTGGGGGCCAGGTCGTTGGGTGTATTTAAGGCAGAGCTGGATAGTTTCCTGATTGGATGGGGCATCAAAGGCTTCGGGGAAAAGGCCGAGGAGTGAGGCTGAGGAGGAGAAGCAAGGGTCAGCCATGATTGAATGGTGGGGCAGACTTGATGGGCCAAATGGCCTAATTCTGCTGCTATGTCTTATGGTCTTACTCAGTTAATCCAACAACCACAACGTAATCAATGAGACACCGCACCCAACCCAGTAACCAAATAACCAATGTGTAAACGACAACAACGTGTGCAAATACAAGAGAGAAAATAATAATAATCATAAAGAAATGAGAAATAAATAGAGAACATAAGATGCAGAAGTCGTGAAAGTGAGTCCATAGATTGTGGGAAACAGTTCAGTGATGAGTTTAGTGAAGTTAAATGGAGTGATCTCCACTGGTTTTGGTTTAAGGTGACACTGGTGAATCTCTTTTTCTAGTAAATGAATAGCCTGTAACTTCCCTTTGGACTTGGAGGCAATTTGATGTGGCAGAACAGAGGTGAGGCAGCGGACCCGTCACTGAGAGTGAGGAAGACACAAAGTTTGGTTGATTTAAACACCGGGCCCAAATGGAAACGTCAGGTACAGGCCAAATGGAGGCAGCTGGGACCAGGCCCCAGATCGTATCGAAGCAACTGAACCCAGTGTTTGGATGATGATTTCGGTGCCAGGCCAGATTGAAATGGTCAGTGTGTTGGGCCCGAGGCCAGGGACGAGCCGGTTCAGCTCGCTGCTCCATTCTGCGCTGAACTAAGCATCTGTGAAATGGACTCTCTGAGGATTTCAGTTCAAAATGCTACAGTATTTGCTTGTGTTTATTGTTTGCATGATTTATTTTCCTTTCTGCACATTGGGTGTTTGACAGTCTTCTTGCTCTATTAGTGGGTTCTTTTGGCTTTCTTTGTTTTATGGCAGCCTGTTTGGAACGAACCTCAAGTTTGTAGAATATAAACATACTTTGATAATAAATGTACTTTGAACTTTGGTTGAAAAACCTGATGGTTGAGGGTTAAAATCAGTTCAAAAATTTAACAAAACTCAAAACTGATGATCTTTGCATTACAGGCCAGGATGCAGAAGAGTGGAAAATGACAAATATTCTTCCCCTTTTTAAGAACTTCAATCAGGACAAGACAGGAAACTATACCCTGGTGACTCTTACATTAGTGGTAGGGATATTCTTGGAAATGATTTTTAACAATAGGATCAACTTGTATCTGAGAAAGCATAAACACATTCGGAGTAGCGAAAATCTCTTTGCATGGACAACGTCAAGTCTTGCAAACTTGGTTGAATTTTTAAAGTGAGAAATTCAATTGCTGAGGGCCGAGTAGTGGCTATAGAACATGCGGACTCTGGTGAAGCTTTCAACAAATGCCCTGATCGAAAGCAGGAAGGCATACGGGCTGAATAGATATTTGGTAGAATATATTCAAAGTGTAGCTTGGTCAGAGAACACAGAACGTAATGGTTGAGGGGTGTGATTCTGACTGGAGACCTGTGAACAGTGGTGCCCCACAAGAATCAGTGCTGGGAACTCTGTCCTGACGAAGGGTCTCGGCCTGAAACGTCGACTGTACCTCTTCCTAGAGATGCTGCCTGGCCTGCTGCGTTCACCAGCAACTTTGACGTGTCTGCTCTTTGTGAAGTGATTTGGATGAAAATTAAGCTGGGCTGATTTGTAGGTCTGAAGAGACACAGAAATTAGTGGAGTTGTGGGTACAGAGTAAGGTTCACACAGGATAGACATAGACATAGACATAGACATACTTTATTGATCCCGAGGGAAACTGGGTTTTGTTACAGCTGCACCAACCAAGTAGAGAGCAGAATTATAGAAATACAAAAACAACAAACAACCAAACACTAATATGCAAACTATGCCAGATGGAAATAAGTCCAGGACCAGCCTATTGGGTCAGGGTGTCTGACCCTCCACGGGAGGAGCTGCAAAGTTCGATGGCCACAGTCAGGAACAACCTCCCATGACGCCCAGTTGTGTCGCGGTGGAATATGGCCGGAGTCCAACAGCAAAAAGTTCAATATCCAGGCTACAAACACGTTCTTCGATCGCAATATGACCAGGATTGCACCATCCATTGCGAACCAGAACAGCAAGCCCCCAACTCCTTTACGCTTACCGCTCTCAGTGCACTTCCGGTCAGCCTGAACGGTCTCGAAGCCCTCCATGGAAAAGTTTTGGTCGGGAATGTCCACGTGCAGTCCAAGTGGAGAACTCCTCTTCTCCATAAGCCTCTGTTGTCTCGACCCGGTCCGCTTTCCTCATTCAGGATGCAGCAGAATACAGACCAGCTGTAAATGCGGACAGAGAAATGGCAGATGAGCCAAAGAACTTTGGGAAGTCAGATTTCAGAGATTTTCTTTGGAATTCCTCTCCCTGTTGGAGTAGTTGAAATGGCATTTATGGCAATGACAAGCTCCACCTCAAGAAGTGGGAGATCAGGGAGTCAGTCAGTGTCCCTGACAACTTCACATCAGGGAAATGCACCATCTGCAGCTCCTGACTGACCCTGTGAAGGACACGGAGCTGGAGATGGACAGATCTAGAGTTTCCAGGATGCTGAGACCAGAGTTTCAGTGAGTTGGTCACACCTGAGATCAGGCTGCAGATAGTTTAGTGACAACCATGACTGGAAAGAGGAAGGGACAGACAGTGCAATGTCTCCCTGTGGCTGTACACTCCTTTGGATATCCCTGACAGGATGACAAACCAGAGCACAGCAGCCCGTCAGGTCGGTGGTACTGACAGCCCGGTCTGATGCTCTGAGTGAGGAAAGGACAAGCAGAGCAGTAATGACAGCACTCTCACAGTACAGGGGACATGCAGGAGATTCTGTGGCAGCAATAGAGATGCCAGGATAATGTGTCGCCTCCTGGGTACCAGGGTCAGGTACGTCTGAGAGATGCAGGATTTCCAAAAGATAGACTTGCCGGTAGAGTCGGTGGGAAGGAAGCCAAATGCAATGTTTCATTCATTTCCAGAGGACTACTGCACAGAAGCAAGGATGTAATGCTGAGGATTGATGAGGCATTGGCTCAATCACACTTGGAGTATTGTGAACTGTTTTGGGCCCCTTATCTAAAAGAGTATGTGCTAGCATTGGAAAGGGCCCGGAGGAGGTTCACAAGAATGATCCCAGCAATGAAAGGGTTAATGCATGAGGCTGTTTGATGGTTCTCGGCCTGTCTGTACTCACTGGAGTTTAGAAGAAAGAGGGGATCTCATTGAAACCTATCAAATATTGAAAGGCTGAGATAGAGTGGCCGTGGAGAGGATGTTTCTGATAGTGGGGCATCTACAACCACAGGGCACATCCTCAGAATACTAGGACATCCTGTTAGAACAAAGATATGGAGTAATTTCCTTAGTAAAGGGTAGTGAATCTGAGCAGCCTATGTCAGGATGCTGTTCATTGAATACAGCTCAGCGTTTAACCCCATCATTCCCACAATCCTGATCAATAAGCTACAGAACCCAGTCCCTCTGCAATTGGATCCTCGACTTACTAACGGAGAGACCACAATCTGTGTGGATTGGTGATAATATCTCCCCCTCGCTGATGATCAACACTGGTGCACCTCAGGGGTGTGTGCTTAGCCCACTGCTCTACTCTCTATATACCCATGACTGTGAGGCTAGGCATAGCTCAAATACCATCTACAAATTTGCTGATGACACAACCACTGTTGGTAGAAACTCAGATGGAGATGAGAGGGCACAGAGGAATGAGATATACCAGCTGTGGTGTCGCAGCAAGAACATTGCACTCAGTGTCAGTCAGACAAAAAGAGCTGATTGTCGACCTCAGGAAGGGTAAGACGAGGGAACACGAACCAATCCTCATGGAGGGATCAGAAGTGGAGAGAGGAAACAATTTCAAGTTCCTGTATATCAATATCCCTGAGGATCTAACCTGGTCCCAACATATTGATGCAGCTACAGTACAAAGAGGGCAAGACAGTGGATATATCTCATCAGGAGTTTGAAGATTTTTGGTTTGTCACTTTAAAACACTCAAAAACTGCTATAGGTGTATTCGATGCATAGCATTTATAATACACGTTATTTCTGTTTTTGCACTATAGTTAATCTACATAATATACATATCCATATACACACATACTGATCTATTTATTCTTTCTATATTTTCATGTACTGCATTGAACTGCTGCTGCTACATTAACAAATTTCATGACACATGCCGGTGGTAACAAACCTGATTCTGGTTCTGACTCTGAATTCACTGCCACAGACGGCTGAAGCCAATTCACTGGGTATATTTCATGTGGAGGTTCTCGACTGTGGGGAGGAAAAGAGGGTCTGAGAGGGTTCAGAGATCTGTCATGATCTCTTACTTCTGGCAGAATGGTGCAGCAGACTGGATGGGCCAAATGGCCTAATTCTGCTCCTGTGTTTTATGGTCTGATGGTCTCCGAGCAGCTGCAGGACATTTCAAATGGAAGGCTGAGCAGCCAGACATCGTGGTGGACGGTGCATGTTAGTAATAGCAACGTAGGGAGGAGGAGGGTTGTGGTCCTCTGCAGTGAATTTAGAGAAATAAGACAGAAACTAAGAAATAGTAAGCTGTGTATTACTCCCAGTGTCACTTGTGACGGGGAGATATAGAAAGATACCACTGATGAATGTGTGGCTGAGGAGCTGGTGCAGGGCAAGAGATTCAGTTTGATCGATCAATGGGGATAACTTCTAGGGATGATTGACAGAAACTGTTCACTCCCTCGGGTCTTCATGGGAAGGAACAGTTTTCTCCCTCCTGAAACTACAGGGAATAGTTTTAACGTGACAGGTTGGAGGTTTAAGGAGGATCTGAAGGGTGAGGTGATGGAGGTGGATAAATTTATCTGAGACATGCAGAGGTTGGAGAGACAGAGACAGTTTCCCTCGGTATAGGTGTAAATCTAAAGGGAATAGTTTTAATGTGAGGGGGGAGAGATTTAAAGGGGATCTGCAGGGTAAATATTTCACACAGAGAATAGCCGGTAATCCAAATGAGTCAGAGGAGATGGTGGAGGCAGAAACACACAAAGTCTCTGTTCACAAACACTTCTCAGAACCTATCATTCACTGTGTACATCCTGCCCCAGTTGAACTTCCAGGTGCTGGGTCCATTGTTGTTTTCCATCTGTATTAATGATCTAGATGAGAATGTGGTGAACTGGATCAGGAAGTTCGCAGATGACACCAAGATTAGTCGTGCAGTGGACAGTGAGGAAGGCTAACAAATCTTGACATACGATGTGGACTAGCTAGAAAAGTGGCAGATGGAATTTAATACACACAAGTATGAGGTGTTTCGAACATAGGATTAACGAGAGAAATGTATGGTTTAAAGAGGATCTGATGAAAACTGTCCTCTTTCCCCTTTCCCCAGAAGGAGGTTACAATCTGGAACACACTGTCTGAGGGGGTGGTGCAGGCTGGTATTTAAGGACCATCTGGATGAGTGTTTGAATCACCAAGGCAGGGTAGGAGACAGACCAAGTGCTGAGTTAGTGGGGACAGATTCTCGATGGTCAGTATGGACATGCAGAAACCACTGACTGTGAAAGTGCAGTGGGAACCTGAAACACAGAACTTCAGGATGGACTCAACTAAAACATTCAGAACCCAGTACGACGGATTTTTCTTGTACAAAGGTATTAATGGTCACATACTGAACCAAACCCCTCAAAAGGTGACCAAAATGTTGTGGTCAGGCTTTCATATCCCTCTGGGCCTTGCTCACTGAAGCCCCTGTGCATGTGCCTCTAATATTGTTACACAGTTCCCTGTATGTGGCATCACAGGTAGACAGGGTTGTGTGTTCTACTTGCCTTGTCAGCCAAAGAACTGCCTCTCATTAGAGTTGGACAAAACTGTTTAAAGACAGATTTAAAGGGGATCTGAGGGGTAAATATTTCACACAGAGAATAACTGGCATCCGGAATTAACTCCCAAAATAGAGTCACTGGTTTATACAGAAATGAAACAGTCCCTTCGGTACAACTCATCCCCGCCGACCAAGTTGTCGACCTGAACTCGGCCCAGCTGCCTGCATTAGGCCCGTATCCCTCTCAACCTTTCCCATCCATGTGACTGTGCAAATATGTTTTAAATATTGTACCTGAGGCAGAGAGCCGGTGCAGTGAGGCGCTGACAGACACTCACTGTTCCGCGGGCAGGAAGAGGAGAGGCGGATCGCACAGCGGAGCCGAAACCCCAACAAGTAGAGACCGGCTCCACCATCTCGGACTTCCCGCACTGGACCGTTTCCAGGGAAACGACGGCGGTGACGGTGGGACCCCTGTGACGTCACCTCGTGTTTGTCACGTGACGGGGCAGCGGGAGCTGTCAATCAGTGGAGCCGCCGGAAAACTGGGGAGCATCGTAAGTAGAATCAGTCTGGGGAGGGTGGGGGCGGATTTCCAGGAACGGTGACTCTCCCACCCCACCTCCAGGAAGTGACTGTGTTATAGACTGTAATATTCACATTGCAATCTGACTCTTAGGTCCTATAAATATTTAACGTTTGTATTTTGTATATTTTTGTGTGGATAGTCCTTTTAATTTTGGATAAAAAACGTTGAAACTATATCAGCTTCATCAACCTTCCTGGTAACTTCCTCAAAAACACTCTACAAGATTGGTTAGGCATGACGTACAATGCACAAAGCCATATTAACTATTCCCAATCAGTCCCTCTCTATCCAAATAATTATATCTATGGTTGCTTAGAATACCTTCCAATAACCTTCCAACAACTGATATTAGGCTCACCGGCCTATGATTTCTTGGCTTATTCGTAGACCCTTTCTTAAGCAACAGAACAACATTAACTAACTTCCAATCCTCTAGTACCGCACCAGTGGATGAGGAGGTTTAAGATATCTCTGCTGGGACCCTGCAATTTCTGCATTATTCTCCCACAAGGTCTGTGGGACCACCCTGTTGGGCCAGTAGATTTATTCACCCTAAGGCAGCAAACTTTTCCTCTTCTGTGATCTGTACAGGGTCCATGACCTCGCTGCAGCATTGTCTCACATATGTGTCCCTCTCCTGAGGATTTACAGCTGAACAAAATCTATCTCCTACAACTCTTGTGGCTCCAAATATAGAATACCAATCTTATCTTTCAGAGGACCAGTCGTGCCCCTTTCTATCCTTTTGCTCTTAATATATCTGTATAAATGCTTTTTTTCCTTCATCTTTTATGCAACAGTAAACACGTTTTCTTTTCACCTTCCTGATTTTCTTCTTACATCTTCTCCTGCATCTCTTAAACACCTTAAGTACCCCATTTGTTCCTGCCTCTCGAGACCTGCTACATACCGTACATCTGTCATTTTCTTAATCCACTCTTAATTTCTCTCAGATACAAGGGCCAAGGTTCAATCTGTTAGCCTTGCCTTTTATTCTGAAAGAAGATACAAATTCTGTACTCTCAGAATTTCACTTTTGAAATCCTCCCACTTACAAATCACACCTTTGCCAGAAAATAACCTATCCCAACCCACACTTGCCAGATCCTCCTGGTACCATAAAATTGGCCTTTCTCCAATTTTGAACCTCAACCTGAGTACCTGACCTATACTCTTCCATAATTACATTGAAACTAATGGCATTATGATTACAAGATCCAAAGTATTCCCCTGCACAAACTTCTGTGACCTGCCCTATCTCATTGCCTAACTGGAGATCTGGTATCACACTCTCTCCAGTTGGAACTTCTGTGTACTGATTAAGGAAACTTCCCTGAGACAAATTTGACAAACTCGTCCCATCCAGCCCTTTTATGGTATGGATGTCACACTGAATATGTGGAACTTTGAAATCACACACTATCAGAACTTTAATTTTCTTGTAACAGTCTGTGATCTCTCTACAAGTTCTCTCTGCTAAATCCCATGGACTGTTGGGTTGTCTATAATATAATCCCATTCCTTTCTTAATTCCTCAGTTCTACCCATATAGCCTCATGAGACAAGCTCTCCAGTCTACCCTGACTGAGCACTATTGTGACATTTTCCCTGACTAGTAATGCCACCTCACCCCCTTTAATCCCTTCTGCTCTATGACATCTAAAACAATGGAAGCCTGGAACACTGACCTGCCAGTCCTGCCCCTCCTGCAATCAAGCCTCACTAATGACATAATTCCACATGTTGATCCATGCACTGACCTCATCTGTCCTTTCCTACAATACTCCTTGTGTTGAAATATACGCAGCTCAGGATATCAGTCCTACCTTGCTCAAGCTTTTCATTCCTGACTTTGTACGTGGGGTTAACAACATCTTTTCCAACAACCACTCCACTATCTGTTCTGGTGCTCTGGTTCCCATCCCCTTGAAACTCTCGTTTAAACCAACACCCCTAGTAAACCTTCCCACTAGGATATTAGTCCCTCTCAAGTTCAGAAGAGAACCCAGTGATCCGGAAATCTGAAGCCCTCCCTCCTGCACCAACTCCTGAGCCTCTTTAAACTGTATGATCTTCCTATTTCTGACGTCACTGGCATGTAGCACAGGTAGCAATCCTGAAATTCACAACCCTGTGGATCTTGTGCTTTCCGTAGCACCCAACTCCCTGAGCTCACTTTGCAGGACCTCGTCAATAACCCTCACCAGGTCATTGGTACACAAGTGAATCACAACCTCAGGCTGCTCACCCTCCCACTTAAGAATGCTGTGAAATCGACCTGAGATGTCTCTGATCCTGGCAACCGGGAGGCAGCAACCATCTGGGAATCTTGTTCTCATTCATGTAAACTCCTTTCTATTCCCCTAACCAATGAAACCCCATCACTACAGCTCACCTCTTCTCCCCACTTCCCTCCTGAATTACCGAGCCAGACTCAGTCCCAGTGACCTGACCCATGTGGCCCACGGTATTCCAAAGTGGTATACGTGTTGTTGATGGGAACAGCCACAAGGGTACTCTGCACTGCCTTCCTATTCACTCTCCCCCTCTTGACAACCATCCCGCATCTTGGGTTTAATCACTTCCCCCATGTGCTGTCTATCAACAACTCAGTCTCTCGGGGGATCCAGAGTTCATCCAGTTCAATCTCCAACTCCTCAGCACGGCCTGATAAAAGTTTCAGCTTTATGCCTTCTAGCAACAGTAGTCATCAAGGACACTGGATGTCTCCATTTCTTCAGTCGTAGAAGAGAGCATAACAGAGGGTCATTCACTGATGGGGTTATAGCACAGATCTCCCAAGACAGTCTTGTTACATGCACGTGCAGTTCAACTCTTTGAATGATAATGCAGAAAGTTTGAAGTTAATAACTCATCTCCTTCTACCTTCGGCCATGAACTTATCAATTACCCCTCGTATGTCTATTTTAATGCGAGAAGTATTATAAATAAAGCAGATGAACTTAGATCGTGGATCAGCACATGGAGCTATGATGTTGTGGCCATTACATGGATGGTACAGGAGCAGGAATGGCTTTAGGTGTTTCAGAAAGGATAGGGAGGGAGGCAAAAGCGGTGGGGGTTTGGCACTGTTGATCAAGGATAGTGTCACGGCTGCAGTAAAGGAGGAAGACATGGAGGGGTTGTCTATGGAGTCTCTGTGGGTGGAAGGTAGGAACAGGAAGGGGCCAAAAACTCGACTGTGTGTTTTTATAGACCACCCAATAATAACAGGGACATCGAGGAGCAGATGGGGAAACAGATTCTGGAAAGGAGTAATAGTAAGTGTTCTTCCAGTGGGAGATTTTAATTCCCCAAGTATTGATCAGCATCTCCCAAAAGTGAGGGTTTAGATGGGGTAGAGTTTGCTAGGTGTGCTCAGGAAGGTTTCTTGACACAACATGTAGATAACCCTACAAGAGGAGAGGCTGTATTTGATCTGGTATTGGGAAGTGAACCTGGTCGGGTGTCAGGTCTCTCAGTGGGAGAGTATTTTGGAGATAGTGATCACAATTCTATCTCCTTTACCATAGCATTGGAAAGAGATAGGAATAGACAAGTTAAGAAAATGTTTAATTGGAGTAAGGGGAAATATGAGGCTATCAGGGAGGAACTTGAAAGCATAAATTGGAAACAAATGTTCTCAGGGAAAGGTACGGAAGAAATATGGCAAATGTTCAGGGGATATTTGCGTGGGGTTCTGAATCGATACGTTCCAATGAGACATGGAAAGGATGGTAGGGTACAGGATCCGTGGTGTACAAAAGCTGTTGTTAATCTGGTCAAGAAGAAAAGAAGAGCTTACAAAAGGTTCAAAAAACTTGGTAATAATAGGAATCTAGAAGATTATGAGGCTTGCAGGAAGGATTTTAAGAATGAAATCAGGGGAGCGAGAAGCGGCCATGAGAAGGCCTTGGAGGGTAGGATTAAGGAAAACACCAAGGCATTCGACATGTATGTGAAGAGCCAGAGGCTAAGACGTGAGACAATAAGACCAACCAAGTGTGACAGTGGAAAAGTGTGTATGGAACCGAAGGAGATGGCAGAGTAATTAATGAATACTTTGATTCAGTATTCACTACGGAAAAGGATCATAGCGATCGTAGGGATGACTTGCAGCAGATTGAAAAGCTTGAGCATGTAGATATGAAGAAAGAGGATGTGCAGAGCTTTTGGAAAGCATCAGGTTGGATACATCACCGGACCAGAAGAGATGTACCCCAGGCAACTCTGGGCGGCGACGGAGAAGATTGCTGAATGTCTGGCGATGATCTTCGCATCATCAATGAGGATGGGAGAGGTTTCGGAGGATTGGAGGGTTGCAAATGTTGTTCCCTTATTCAAGAAAGGGAGTTGGGATAGCCCAGAAAATTATAGGCCAGTGATTCTTACTTCAGTGTTTGGTAAGTTGATGGAGAAGATCCTGAGAGGCAGGTTTTGTGAACATTTGGAGAGGCATAATATGATTAGGAATAGTCAGCATGGCTTTGTCAAAGCAGGCTGTTCCTTATGAGCCTGACTGAATATTTTGAGGATTCAGAATGTATTATTGGGCTGTTAATATACTTTATGTGTGTTCTTGGTTATATTGGACTGATAAAATTAAACAACCACCTTGGGTTTATTTGGAATTGAAAGCTGTGAAACAATTTTCTTAACTTTGTTATTAGGAGCTTCTTTACCTGTGCAATTAGCCAAAATTTCTAATCCAAATTTATATCCTATCATTAAGCAGTCATTACGAATTTGGTACCAATTTCATATTTTTTTTAATCTTAAGAAATTTAACCTTCTTAGTTTAATTTATTGAAACTGTTTATTTTAACCTTCACTTAGTGATCCTACCTTTTCTCTTTGGAGGAATAAAGGAGTTTATTCCTTCATGTATCTGTTCCAAGTTGCTTAAGGACAACAAAGTCACGGCATTGGAGTGGCCATCACAAAGCCCTGACATCAATCCAATAGAAAGTTTGTGGGCAGACCTGAAAAAACGTGTGCAAGCAAGGAGGCCTACAAACCTGACTCAGTTACACCAGCTCTGTCTGGAGGAATGGAACAAAATTCCAGCAACTTACACTGAGAAGCTTGTGGAAGGCTACCCAAAACGTTTGACGGAAGTTAAACAATTTAAAGGCAACACTACCAAATACTAACAAAGTGTATGCAAACTTCTAACCAACTGGGAAACTGATGAAAGAAATAAAAGCTGAAATAAATCATTCTCTCCACTATTATTCTGACATTCACATTCTTAAAATACAGTAGTGATCCTAACTGACCTAAAACAGGGAATATTTTCTCGGATTAAATGTCAGCAATCGTGAGAAACTGAGTTTAATTGTATTTGGCTAAAGTGTATGTAAACTTCTGACTTTAACTGTAGTATTAATGGCAAGACTCTTGTCCATGTGGAGGATCAGAGGGACCTTGGGTTCCGAGTCCATAGGACATGCAAAGCTACTACTCAGGTTGACTCTGTGGTTAAGAAGGCATACGGTGCATTAGCCTTCATCAACAGTGGGATTGAGTTTAAGAGCCAAATGATAAGGTGCAGCTCTACAAGACCCTGGTCAGACCCCACTTAGAGTTATGACGAAAGACCAAGTTATTAGAAGATTGATGCTGATGAGAGAGATAAGAGAGACAAAAGGGAGAAGCGTTCAAAATGTTAATGAGAGACGAGAGAGATTAACGAAAAGAGACACAGTTCCGAGTATTAACAGACCAGTTGCTTTGAACCTGAACTGTTTGAAGTTTGATGGACAGATGAAACCCCAGCAGGGGGATAAAAAGAACAGGTTCGCTAAGGCACAACAGACATCACGAGATCACGAGATAACGAGACCCTGGAAGTGCGGTGTGCCGCCACAAGTTGGTGGAAATTTGAAGGTCTGGACGCGGGACCGACCATAGATGCACAGGGTGAAAAAGTACGATCGGCGGGAACCTGGTGTGTGTGTCCACCCTTGCCTGGGTGCCGGGCTCACCGCGGAAGAACGATCGTATCCAGAACAGAGGGGTCACAGTCGGTGACCTCAGAAGACATTAAAAAGGGCTCGCCCTAAGGCTAACTGTGAGGAATATCAAAGGTCTGTTTGAATCCGATTTGCATATCATCATTCGCTCTCTCTCTCTCTCTCCAACAGCACCACAGCAATTGCTGCGAACTGTACTGAGCTGAACTAAACTCTGCGTCACTTGAGACTGATCATTTTACCCCTAGACTGCGATAGAGCTTAATTGATTCCTATTACCCTAGTTCTGTGTACATGTGTGTTTTATCATTGATAACCCGTTGCATTTATATCCTTACGATTAGAGTACTGTGTTACTTATTTCTTTAATAAAACTTCCTTAGTTCCAGTAATCCAGACTCCAACTAAGTGGTCCATTTCTGTTGGTTTGGCAACCCAGTTATGGGGTACGTAACATAAGTGGGGGCTCATCTGGGATTTTGAACGCTAAATTTGGGACGGGGTAAATTGATTGGGTTAAAATTCCCAAAGAAAGAAAGAGCAAACAGCAGAAATGGAGATTGAGGAATTTCTAAAGGCGCCGACCTTGGAGGCATTAGAGGATGCCAGGAAATCAGAATTGGCAACTGTGGCCAAACATTTGAATCTTTTTAAAGGGAATTCGACAATGAGGAGAGCAGAGATGCACAGAGCTATCGTAAAGCACTATGTATCTAAAGGTGTGTTTCCCCAAGGGGAGCTGGAGGTGGTATCTATGGGAAAACCTGGTGCAGAAGCAGTACAAGTGCAGATTGAAAAATTGAGACTCGAGCACGAGTTCTGGGTAAAGCAGCTGGAGTGAGAAGAGAAGCAGTTAGAACCCGAAGAGAGAATCAAACAGTTGGAGCGAGAAGAGAGGGACAGGCAGTTAGAACAAGAAGTGAGAGAGAAACAGAGGGAAAGGGAATTTGAGCTAGAGAAGTTAAAGATGACAATAGCACAGGGGCCCATGTCGATCCAAGGTGGAGGGTTCAGGGCGACCCAGGAGGTTAGGCTGGTTCCCCCATTTGAGGAGACCTATGTTGATGGGTACTTTCTCCATTTTGAAAAACTTGCTGCAAGTCAGGACTGGCCGAGGGATAGTGGGCTGTTTTCCTTCAGAGTGTACTTAAAGGAAAAGCCCAACAAGCTTACTCAGCCTTGTCCTCAGAAGAAGCCCAGAGGTATGATGAGGTGAAAGAGGCCATACTCAGGATTTATGAGTTGGTCCCGGAGGCATACCGGCAGAAGTTCCGGAATGCGAGGAAGCAGTGGGGCCCGCACGTATTTAGAGTTTGCCCGTGAGATGCAGATGTATTGTGAGCGTTGGTGCGCCTCGAAAGGGGTCAATGGGGATTATGACAGACTGCTACAGCTAATACTGATTGAGCAGTTTAAAGGTTGTGTCCCTGAAGGTATGAGGCCCTACCTAGATGAGAGCAAGGCAGAAACCTTTGCCGCAATTGCTAAGTTAGCAGATGAATACGCGTTCACGCACAAAGCGAAATTTACCCCGAGTAAAGGCTACCAGAAGGGTAGTCAAGGGGGCGGGGAGAGTCCGCCAGAAAAGTGAGAAAGTTAGCCGGGGACTAGTGAGAAGGATAAGGAAGACAGGAAGCAGTTTGTTAGGAAGTCTCCTGGGGTTGTATGCTATAATTGCGGGAAAGCCGGACACTTTGCGCCCAGGTGCTTTGCCCCAAAGAAGGAGACGGGGAAAGGGAAAACGATGGTTCCGACTGGCTGTATTGAGCTGGAAAACAACCCGCTAGGGAAAGGAAGAAGAAGTCTGATAAAGTTCAGGAAAGGCGCGAGAGGTTTATCTCGGCCGGATTGGTGTTGGTGAAGGAGGGGTTAAATCCAGTTCCAATACGGATCTGGAGAGACACTGGAGCTTATCAGTCATTGATATTAAAGAGTGTGTTGGACTTTAGTTCAGAAACCCAGACTGGGGAGGTCAGGGTGATAAAAGGTATTGGGAAAGGGACTGAAGCAGTACCTTTGCACCAGATACACCTAAAAAGCGACTTGGTCTCCGGACCGGGCACGATCGGGGTGAGGCCCGAACTACCGATGGAAGACGTGGAGGTCTTACTTGGTAATGACCTCGCCGGCAGAGAGGTGTACCCAGCAGTAAAACTGACAAGCCAGCCTGCCAGTATTGAGGCCCCACCCATGGACTCACAGGTTTATCCTGTTTGCGCAGTGACTCGGCGCATGTCCAGAAAGGCTGCCGAAGCTAATATAGATTTAGCTGAGACGTTTTTACCAACCTTGTACCAGGAGGGGTTAGAAAGTAAGAGAGAGCGTAGTGAAACAGGAGGAAGTGAAGGAGTTGAGTTAGATTTATCATTGGCAAGGAAGGAATTTGTACAGGCACAGGAGCGAGACGAGGAGCTGATGGTTTTGACGGAGGCAGCTCTCTCCGAAGCAGAATTAAGAAGGGAGCCAATGGGCTATTATGTGAAGGAGGGAGTACTAAGGAGGAAATGGAGACCAAGTACCGTGCCCGCAGATGAGAAATGGGGGGAGGTGCCGAAAATTTATGGGGATGAGATTCTTAACCTGGCCCACAAGATACCCCTGGGTGGACATTTTGGGGTGAGGAAAACAGTCGATCGAATCATAAAAGAGTTCTACTGGCCGCACATGAGGAAGGATGTTATTGACTATTGCAGACGTGAGGTAACACAGTTACAGGCTATTAACATGTTAAAAGCCTACCACGATCAGAAAGCAGATCTAGTTGGTGTTATCACGAAAATTAATGAGGCTAGGGTGCCACCTGATAAGGGGAAAACTCATTTTGAAAAGATGAGTGTGGTGCCGACCAGATGGGAGAACTCTATTGCGTTGGCCAACTTTGCTGATGAGTTCTCTCACTTAATCCCCGAACAAAGTGAGCTGCCGATAAAGCCAATTAAACCGCATGCACACGTATGACCGGATGTCCCGAGGCGATGCAAAGAGCCGGGACATGGTGTTGTTGTCACATCAGGTCAGCCTAGTGAGCAACACTCCTACAGGATGATTAATTCAGTGACAAAAGGCTAAAGAACGCAGAAGCTTATATTGGTGATTTAGTGGTCTGGAGTGACACGTGGGAGGAGCACATTGTGGCACTGTTTAAAAATCTGTTTGAAGCCAGCCTGATAGTGAACCTCGCAAAAAGTGAATTCGGCCACGGAAAAATCACTTGTCTGGGACTTGTGGTAAGACAGTGGCAGCTGGCACTGATGCAGGCTAAGGTGCGGGCTATCTCAGAAGTCCCCACCCCGACAGACAAGAGAGCCCTGAGAAGGTTCTTGTAGATGGTAGGGTACTATCGGAAGTTTTGCAAAAAAATAACCTTGCAGATACTACCCTCCCTCTTACTAAGCTCTTGCCAAAGAATGCTAAATTGGTGTGGGACGACTCTTGTTATCTTCGTCCGGGACGAAAACCACTGAGAAGTTACACTGATCACAACTCATTAGTGTTTTTGGCCACTATGAAGTTTGTTAAGTTGGAGCCTGGTTTTAGAGGATTATTAAAATAACACATATAAAAGGAACGGAAAGGTGATGGCTGACTGTCTGTCAAGGTGTTGACAACTTAAAGTTCTCTGTATTAGCTATATAGCTGATGACCATGTATATTTGTGTGTATCTAACAATGTATTCATGCCTATAATTTTTACCCCGGTAAAAATCCTTTGAGGATAAGTGTGTGACGAAAGACCAAGTTATCAGAAGATTGATGCTGATGAGAGAGATAAGAGAGACAAAAGGGAGAAGCGTTCAAAATGTTTATGAGAGACGAGAGAGATTAACGAAGAGAGACGAGAGAGATTAACGAAAAGAGACAGTTCCGAGTATTGACAGACCGGTTGCTTTGAACCTGAACTGTTTGAAGTTTGATGGGCAGCTGATATCCCAGCAGGGGGATAAAAGGAACAGGTTCGCTAAGGCACAACAGACACCACAAGATCACGAGATAACGAGACCCTGGAAGTTGGTGGAACTTTGGAGGTCTGTCGCGGGACCGACCATAGACGCATAGGGTGAAAGGGTACGATCGGCGGGAACCTGGTGTGTGTGTCCGCCCTTGCCTGGGTGCCGGGTTCACCGCGGACGAACGATCGCATCCAGAACGGAGCGGTCACAGTCGGTGACCTCAGAAGGCATTAAAAAGGGCTCGCCCGAAAACTGACTGCGAGGAATATCAAAGGTCTGTGTGAATCCAATTTGCATATCATCATTCTCTCTCTCTCTCTCTCTCTCTCTCTCTCTCTCTCTCTCTCTCCCCCCCCCAACGGCACAACAGTGATTGCTGTGAACTGTACTGAGCTGAACTGAACTCTGCGTCACTTGAGACTGATCATTTTACCCCTAGACTGCGATAGAGCTTGATTGATTCCTATTATCCTAGTTCTGTGTACATGTCTGTTTTATCATTGCTAACCCATTGCATTTATATCCTTACGATTAGAGTACTGTGCCACTTATTTCTTTAATAAAACTTCCTTAGTTCCAGTAATCCAGACTCCAACTAAGTGGTCCATTTCTGCTGGTTTGGCAACCCAGTTACGGGGTACGTAACAGAGTACTGTGATCAATTCTGGTCACCTCACTAAAGGATGTGGAAACCATAGAGAGGGTGCAGAGACTTACAAGGATGTTGCCTGCAGTGGGAGCATGCCTGATGAGAATAGGCTGAGTGAACTCTGCCTTTTGTCCTTGGAGTGACGGAGGATGAGATGTGACCTGATAGAGGTGTAGAAGATAACGAGAGGCATTGATCATGTGGATAGTTAGAGTTTTTCTTTCCCAGGGCTGAACTTGCTCACGCGAGAGGACATAGTTTTATAGTGCTTGGAAGTAGGTACAGAGGAGATGTCAAGGGCAAGTTTTTTTTTATGCAGAGAGTAGTGTGTGTATGAAATGGGCTGCCGGCAGATGGATACATGGAGCTTAGAAAAATAGAGGGCTATGGGTAAGCCGAGGTAGTTCTACAGTAAGGATACCTTTGGCACAGTCTGCATTCTTGTTTCTCTTTCTGCTGGTGACATTTCCAAAATGTTTGGAAATTGAAACACACATAATTCAAGATTCTCCTTTATCAACTCTCTGTTACTTCCTGAGAGATGCCCAGTGTGAGGGAGGGGATAGATAGTGTCTGTGAATAGCAGTCCACTATCAGGGTTGTATAGGTGTCTGTCCTTGAAATGCCTGTGTTGTAGAAGTGTTTAATGGTGGAGTACAGTGCTGGTTATGTACAGGTCCGGGTGCTCACTGCACAGTGCTGTGAGTATCATAGGCCTGTGTCCTGGTAATGAAGGTTTAAATATTGTAAAGTTCACTCTCCCTGTATTCAACTGCTGCCTTTCTTGAGCAGTCACATATGCAGGGCATGTTCATACCAGAGAAAGACTCTTTCCTCCCCCTTGCAGTATACGCCAGATATTGTTACGTTCTGTTTCCTTACAGTACGGTACCAGCAGTTTAAACATCATTTTTTACCTGCATGTGGTCTGTATATCCCAACGGACTAAATAACCCACAGGATTTATCCATCTAAATGGTCTGAGCGTCCCAACAGCACCTCCTCTTTAGTATCAACATGCCAGAGAATATCACCATACCCCCTTTCTGATCACGCTGTCCTCCATGTCTTTCTCCTTAGTGAACAACAATGCAATGTGTTCATCTTCTACCTCGCATGCTAACTCTGGCTCCAGGCATAAACTCAGTGTAGTCATTTTCTGGTCACCATTTACTTTCCTTATTCACAGTGTAACTTGTTTCTTGCTTCTGGTATGGTCCTCCAAGACCCTGTCTAATTTCATCTTCCTCAACCTTACACATGACTCCTCTTGCATTTTTAAACATGTACAATATTTCTCATCAACCTTTGTTCCTGAATGTCCCTGTCCTTCTTTACCTTCCTCACAGGCACAGGGAACTCCTGAATTCTGACCGGCTGGACTGTAAGTGTCGCTCGCATGTCAGATTATCACTTAACATTATCTCCATCCAGTAACATCAGCTCACAGACAACTCCCTATGACTCCTGCTCAATTCTATAATATGTCTTCAACAAACTTACATTCATCTAGTTGCAGGTCCATTTTTATCCTTATCAATAACCATCTTAAAACTTTCTGCATTATCATTGTTATTTATTTTTCCCCAATGAATCTCCAATCATCTTGTCAGGCTTATTCCCCAATACTACACCAAATATGCCCCCACACTGGTGGACCATCTATACACTTTTTCTGGAAACCTTCCTGAACACACCTCACAAATAATGCCCCGTCCAAGCCTCAGGTGTTAAAGGAGTCCCTGTCATTCGGGAAGATTATTCACCCACTACAGCTACTCTATTGTTTTTACATTAGACCATAACCTGCTGACTCATCTTTTCCTCTCTCTTACTGGCTATTGTAAGGTCTACAGTATAATCCCATCACAGTGATTGCGCCTTTCTTATTCCTGATTTCTACCCACATTGTCTTACTGGATGAGCCTCTGGGATGACCTCAAACTTGTGACGTTCTGCCTGTTCAGAGGTACAGCTCTCCAAACAACAGGAATTCTGCAGATGCTGGAAATTCAAGCAACACACATCAAAGTTGCTGGTGAACGCAGCAGGCCAGGCAGCATCTGTAGGAAGAGGTGCAGTCGACGTTTCAGGCCGAGACCCTTCGTCAGGACTAACTGAAGGAAGAGTGAGTAAGGGATTTGAAAGTTGGAGGGGGAGGGGGAGATCCAAAATGATAGGAGAAGACAGGAGGGGGAGGGATGGAGCCAAGAGCTGGACAGGTGATTGGCAAAAGGGGATACGAGAGGATCATGGGACAGGAGGTCCGGGAAGAAAGACAAGGTGGGGGGGGTTTCCAGAGGATGGGCAAGGGGTATATTCAGAGGGACAGAGGGAGAAAAAGGAGAGTGAGAGAAAGAATGTGTGCATAAAAATGAGTAACAGATGGGATACGAGGGGAGGTGGGGCCTTAGCAGAAGTTAGAGAAGTCGATGTTCATGCCATCAGGTTGGAGGCTACCCAGACAGAATATAAGATGTTGTTCCTCCAACCTGAGTGTGGCTTCATCTTTACAGTAGAGGAGGCCGTGGATGGACATGTCAGAATGGGAATGGGATGTGGAATTAAAATGTGTGGCCACTGGGAGATCCTGCTTTCTCTGGCAGACAGAGCGTAGGTGTTCAGCAAAGCGGTCTCCCAGTCTGCATCGGGTCTCGCCAATATATAAAAGGCCACATCGGGAGCACCGGATGCAGTATATCACCCCAGTCGACTCACAGGTGAAGTGTTGCCTCACCTGGAAGGACTATTTGGGGCCCTGAATGGTGGTAAGGGAGGAAGTGTAAGGGCATGTGTAGCACTTGTTCCGCTTACACGGATAAGCTCTCCAACCTCTTTTAGCTCCCTCTGGACTATTTGAATCATATAAATCCTGGAATGTTCAGATATCAATCCTGCCCTTCTCTCAACCAGATCTCTGTAATGGATGAATCACCATGACATTACTAATCCAGGCTCTAAGTACACCTGCTTTCACTGTTCTACACTCTGCCCTGAAATAAACTCACTTTTGGCTTTCAGTGCCACTTTGCTCATTAATGTGTCCCCATCTTTACTTGCTTTTGGGGTTCTTTGACCTCACCTCTACCATCCGCTCAATGCTACTTACTGAACTGTAGCTCTGGATCCCAACACCCTCTCCACATGCCCCATGATAAAAATCATCAGCGTGGCTCCAGCAAGATTCCTTATGTGAATATTAGTTCCCCTTCACTGTAACCCATCCCCTTTACACCAGTCCCACTTATTCTGCAAGAGAGCCCAATGTTCTGTGTTCCTTATGCATTCCCCCACCCCCATCCCCAGCACCAGATTGTTAGACACTCATTTAAGTGTACGAAATTACCGTATCTTTCCTCGCAAGCTTGTGGTAACTGAAGAAATCCTGAAATCACCACCCCAGCGTTCCTACTTCTTAACTCCCTAAATACTCTTTGCAGAATCTTGTCTCTCTGTTGTTAGTTCTAATAAGGATCACGACTTCTGGCTGTTCACCCTGCCTTTTCAGAATGGCCTGTACCTTCTGAGAGACATCCTTGTCCCTGACATGATCGAGGTAACGCACCTTCCTGCAATCTCACTCATTTCCACAGATACTCCTGTTTATTACCGCCCCCCACCTCGGCTAAACTGATTGCTGCATGTGATTCTTTGCATCCAATCTCTGTATATTCATGTGCCTTCAAATAGTCTCTTTGTAATGAAAATTGTTTTGAAATTCATTCATTGTATACTTTTTAAAAATTCAGTTAATGGTATTGACTTACGCATTCGCAAGCAAAGGAGCCTGCACACGTGTTGAAACAAAACTCTTTGTTAGAACTCGGACGATTTTAATACAGAAAGAATAAAATTCTACAGAAGCAGCAGTACATAATTCAAAATAATACTTATCATTCACTAAACAAGCCAATCTCAGTGATGGAGGGGAAACACAGATCCGACAATATAATGCAGCCTCTTCCCTCTCTCTATCTCCCTGTCTCACTCACGATGGCAGTGAGAAAGAGAACCAAGATCAGGAGTGATTGATACAGACTAGAATAAACTCCATAAACTCCAGTTTTGTCAGAACCGGGAAACAGGGGAAACAGGTTCACCTCAAGCTTCAATTTAACAGGATGAGATGCAAAGAGGATTTCTCTGGAATGATGAGGCCAGTGATGCCGTCGGGATCAGCTGTAAACTGCTATTTTGTAATTCGAAGGCAACACACACAAAATGGAAAAGACTTGACAGGACTCTGATGAAGGGTTTCGGCCCGAAACATCGACAATTTACTCTTTTCCATAGATAATGCCTGGCCTGCTGAGATCCTCCAGCATTTTGTGTGAGGAAAAGGTTAAACATCCGACGTTTCCGGCCGAGACACTTCATCAGGATCTGATTGTGTGTGTGAGTTGTTTTGTATTTCCAGCATCCGCAGATTTTCTCGTGTTTGTTTTGTTACTCTATTCATCACATTGTTCCCATTTACCCACAAGTGGGGGTATAAAATAGGGAGCATAAAGGCAGCTGAATTGTAAAACTTTACAGCATTTATTTCTAATGTTTCATGAGTTTCAAAATCTGATTCAATGGGTATTTCACCGCATTCTTCAGTTCCTCTCGGAATTTGCTCTGAGTCAGGGCGTAAATGCACGTGTTGGTGCAGGAACTGCGAATCTGCAGCATTCCCGATGTGTTTTCTGTGATGGAACGGGGATCTGTGACAGAATAAACAAAACTCATTGAAATCCGTTTATAGATAGAAAATACCACGTATGATCCCCACAACAATATGAAACTACTGGTTATGCTGAAGAGCAAAACGATGGATTTGCGTCGGTTCTCCATCTCCCGGTCCTTGTCATTCTCTCCACTCTTTCGTCCCCGGAGCCCCCTGCGGGCTCGACTGGCCGCTAGAATCCGCCTGACAGTCAGAATATTGAACAGCAACATCAGAAAGATTGGTACACAAGGGGTTAAAATGAGGTCAAACATGTCAAATGCCGCCCATGAGGGAGAGTTTGTGAAGCTCGGTGTAAGGACACAATTCCAGGGAACACCGTCAATTATTTCTCTGGGCCCCGATACAAAGCCCCAGGGGACAGTCACCAAACAGGCCAGCACACTCACTGTCCCGATAACCACAGCCGCCGTTCTCTCGGTGCAATATTTTGTTTTCAGCTTCTCACAGCAAATAGCCACAAATCGATCGACGGTGAAAGCGACAGTCAGCCAGACTGAGCTCACAGTGCTCGCAGACATCAACCACAGACCAAGTCTGCACACAGGAGTGATTCGCAAGAATGATCGGGGAAAAAAAATCAGAGCAGTAATCCTCAGGAGCGGATCAGAGATAACCACCAGGAGATCAGCCGCTGCCATTCCCACCAGGTAGCGAGTGACACATTTGGAGAGATCGCACTTTCCCCGGGACAGGATCACAATCGCCACCAAGTTCGCTGGAAGAGAGACAGGGAACAGCAAGTTGAGAAAATACTGAGCAGAAGCCGATGCTGCAGCTTGAGGGGATCCTGTAATATTTCCACTTTATTGTTACATTTAGCGGTGGGAGGGTCGAGAGAGGGCGCAGAGCGGCGAGACAGAGAATGAGTTTACACAGTAAAATAAATTCAGTATGATCTGAATACGGATTCCTTACTGGTGAGCGGAATGCAAACTGGCAGCGTAAATCTAAAACTGGGTAACTACCTCCTGAGGGCCAATACTGGATGGAACATTTTCTACATCCGCGTCTCGTCTGGATGAAATGAATAAATCCAGGCGCTGATGGCGGGATTCTTCCATCAGACAATCGTCAGCTTCCATGGCGATGCCTGTCAGCGACAGAAAAGCGGAAGGACGGAACAAAAAAAAGGAAATGCTGCAAACACTGATACAGGTAAAACAGAATATGTGGAAAAACAGTTAAAGTATCTGTCCTCAGAACTGTTCTCAGAGAGACCCCTGACACGGGTGTTAATTGGTTTCTCTTTCCATACAAGCTGCTTGGGGCTTAGTGTTTCCAGCATTCCCCGAGTTTGTTTCCTATTCCAGCATTTACCACTTCACTGACTTTAGATCAGAACATTGACTGATTACAACAGATACAGCGCAGTCTGACACAACCTCACAGACAGACATGACGCCTCCCGCTGAGTCCATCACAGGAAAACAGGGGAGAGTAGTTCAACGTCGAGCAGCAAACTCGGTGCCGTAGTCAGATATCTGTAACAGAGTCAGATGTAGGTGTAATAGAATACATTTTACAGCATTGATAACGATGAAGTACCACATCTTATTAATTGGCTTAGCAACGACTTCTTTCTGCTTTGCATACAGTCATATTGTAGACATTTATTAAAAATCCATTACAGTTTCGTCTTACAACACGGAACTCCTCACATTTGCTAAAGTGTTACTATCAGTCAATGCTTTATTGTTGCACCTAACTCTGAAAACTGCTCACGTAAAAATGCAGACAATCAATTGATGAATCACCTTTATAAACACAATGCAGCTCCTACAAGACCAAAAGCGCAGAGACACGGATATCCCCTTGTTGATCACAAACCGCTGCCTGACCCATTCAGTCCAACAGAAATTGGCCGATTCGCTGAATTCCTGCAGATGTTTGTTTCAGATCGAAATCCCAGCAGCTATAGTCCCGGTGTTTCCACTCCATTCCTGAAATGCCGAATACCGGCACTGGAATGTGACAGTTTAAACGGGCGACAGAATCAATCACAACATTGGAATTAAACTTCAACATCCGCCCACGGCAGCTGACACTGTGGCTTACCGGGAATTTCAAAGGCTGAAATAAAAGAATAGTAAACGTCTTCTATCCGCCAGATAACTGGATACACCATTTCAGTGCGAATCTGTGATTTTCGTTGCTCCTGTATTCACAGCTCCGGCAGACAGCTGATGTATTCAAAGCGGCCCTGATTTATACAGAGGATCTGTCTCCCGAGATACGGTTATACACCTCACTAACTTGCTCAGTTACAGTTGCTTGAAAAAACACTTCAATTCAATACCATTGTCTCTGGTGTAAATATTGGAGTGATTGGTGACAAATACATCAAAACTCTTTGGCATTACCTCAGCAAAGCCTCTGGTGGGAATCAACCGATAGATTTAATTTCAAAGACTGGGCTTTGTCACGGAGCAGCTACATTTACAGATTTCATCTTTTTGTTGGCTAAATATTCATCTCTGAACGGAGACCGAACCCTGCAATTTCCCATTTTGAACTGTCCTTCAGTCCGTCAGCTTCTTCCTGGTGACACACACACGCAACAATTGTACAATTGTGTTTCTATGTTATAGTGACTGTCCTATTGTGTATTCTATTTATTATTAATTACTAGAAATTGCACATTGCACATTTAGACCTAGACGTAACATAAAGATTTTTACTCCTCATGTATCTGAAGGAAGTAATTGATAAAGCAATACAATTCAAAACATACAAACACAAATTCGGACAAAGATACAATAGAGAAACCAAGATCAGGATGGAAACGGTCAAATGAACACGTTGCTCATGTACAAACGCGAAAAAATCTGCAGATGCGGGAAATCACAATGAACTCTGCTGATTCCTCCAGCATTTTGTGTGATGTAACAGTCTTTAATGGGCATCTCAAATCTCGTCAAAGGACAAAAGAAGTAGAGAAGAAATATTTCAATCTGCAAAGGAAGAGGCAAACCGGCTACAGGAATAAAATCAGTACTCAAAATATGCAGATAAATGGATGCAGGAGATAAAACTGCGTAGATTGTATAAACACGAGAAAATCAGCAAATGCTGGAAATCCAAGTTCCTCCAGCATTTTGTGTGTGATGTTGCTGATCTAATAGTCTTTAATGAGCACCTCAAATGTCAAAAGAAGTTGAGAAATATTTCACTCGGCAAAATAATGAACAACACACATAAAAATTGCTGGTGAACGCAGCAGGCCAGGCAGCATCAATAGGAAGAGGTACAGTGGACGTTTCACATCCCTACTTTTGTATTTTCGACGTCTTGAAGTGAATGCTAACATTGCATTTGCCTTCCTCACCACCAATTGAAACTGCAAGTTAACTTCAGGGTGTTCTGCACCAGGATTCCCAAGTCCTTTTGCATCTCTGATTTTTGGATTTTCTCCTGTTACGTACCCCGTAACTGGGTTGCCAAACCAGCAGAAATGGATCACTCAGTTGGAGTCTGGATTACTGGAAATAAGGAAGTTTTATTAAAGAAACAAGCAACACAGTACTCTAATCAAAAGGATAATAAATGCAACAGTTCAGCAATGATAAACACACATGCACACAGAATTAGGATAACAGGATCAATCAAGCTCTATCGTCGTCGAGGGGTAAATGACCAGTTTCAAAGTGACGCAAAGTTCAGTTCAATTGAGTTCAGTTCAGTTCACAGTAATCACTGCCGTGACGATGGACAGTGGGGGGAAGGAGAGAGAGAGCAAAAACGAATGAATATTCAAACGGCTTCCACACAGACCTTCGATATTCCTCGCAGTCAGCTTCCCGGCGAGCCCTTTGTCTTCTGAGGTCACCGACCGTGACCCCTCCGTTTTCAGATACGATCGTTTCTCTGAGGTGAACCCGGCACCCAGGCAAGGGCGGGCACATAACAGGTTCCCGCCGATCGTATCTTTCCACCCTGTGCGTCTCTGGCTTGGTCCCGCGACCAGCCCTCCAAAGACTCCCACCGACTTGTGGGAGGCGCACCGCTTCCAGGGTCTCGTTACCTCGTGGCGTCGTGTGTGTGTCCTGCCTTAGCGAACCTGTCCCTTTTTATCCCCCTGCAGGGGTATCGCCTGTCCATCACTTCAAACAGTTCAGGGTTCAAAGAGGAGCCGGTCTTGACAGCTCTCCCGTCTCTTCATTAACATCTCCAAATGCTGCTCCATTGTTTTCCTTATCTCTCTTTCTCCTGAAGACAGATGGCAGACCAACTGCTGATCCCACTGGTGCCATAACAGGACAGTTAACATCTTAGTCTATGTGTACTTTCGTCACACCCCTCACCTTTAAGGATTTTTACAGGGGTAAAAATTACGAACATGAATACATTATTTGATACACACAAATATACATCTTTATCAGCTATTTGGCTAATACAGCGAATTTTAAGTTGTCAACACCTGACAGACAGTTAGCAATCACATTTTCTGTTCCTTTTATATGTGTTATTAATAATCCCTTAAACCAGGCTCCAACTTTGCAAACTTCATAGTGGCCAAAAACACTGATGAATTGCGATCAATGTAACCTCTCATTGGGTTTCGTCCCGGACCACAATAACAAGGGTCATCCCATTCCGACTTAGTTTTCTTTCGCAAGGGCTTAGTAGGAGGGGGAGGGGTAGAAACCGCAGAGTTATTGCAAAACTTCCTACAGTACCCCACCACCTCCAAGAGCCTTCTGAGGGTCCTCTTGTCTGTCGGGGTTGGGATGTCAGAGATAGCCCGCACTTTAGCTTGCATTGCTGCCAGCTGCCCCTGTGTTACCACAATTCCCAGATAAGTGACCTTCGTGTGGCCGAACTCATTTTTTTCAAGGTTCACTATCAAGTTGGCTTCAGACAGCCGTATTACATCGCCAATATACACTTCTGTGTTCGTCAGCCCTTTCGTCACTGAATTACTCATTCTATAGGAGTATTGCTCACTAGACTTACCTAGCGTTACAAACACCACCCAACGTCCCAGTTCTTTGCATCGCCCCGGGACAATCAAACACATGTGTGCGAGCCATTTAATTACTCCTCCTAAAGAGTCGCTTTGTTCGGGGATTAAGGGAGAGACCTTATCAGCAGAGCTGGCCAAAACAATAGCCTTCTCCCATCTGGTCGATACCATACTCGTCTTCTGAAAATGGTTTTTTTCTCTTATCAGGGGGACCTTGCTTCATTGATTTCCGCGCTAACACCGACTAGGTTTGTTAGCATATCAAAAGCCTGTGACCGTCTCAGTTCGTGTCGGCCATAATCAATAACATCCTTCCTCCTGTACAGCCGGTAAACCTCTTTCATGATTCCACCAACTGTTTCCTCCAGCAGCTCAAAATGTCCACCGAGGGGTACCTTGTGGGCCAGGTTAAAAATCTCATTCCCATAACTCTTTTGCACCACCCCCCATTCCTCGTCTGCAGGTACGGTACTTGATCTCCCTTTCTTCCTTAACATCCTCCTCCACACAATAGCCTACTGGCTCCCTTCTTAATTCTGCGTCAGAGAGAGCTGTCTCCGCCAAAACCATCAGCCCCTCGTCTCGCTCCTGCGCCTGCACAAATTCCTTCCTGGCTAATGCTAAGTCTGTCTCAGCTCCCTCACTACCCCTTGTTTCACTACACTCCTTCTTTTCACTTTCTACCTCCTCCTGGTACGTCTCAGCTAAATTTACTTCGGCAGTCCCGGGATGAACCTGTGAGTCCATGGGCGGGGCCTCAATGCTGGCAGGCTGACCTGTCAATCTCACGGCTGGGAACACGATTCCCCCGGCGAGGTAATTACCGAGCAAGACTTCCACGCCTTTCATCGGTAATTCGGGCCTCACCCCGATCGTGACTAGTCCAGAGACCAGGTTGATTTGTCGGTGTATCTGGTGCAAAGGGACTGCCTCTGTCCCTCCCCCAATACCTTTTACCTTGACCTCCCCAGTCTGGGTCTCTGAGCTAAACTCTAATACACACTTCAATATCTATGACTGACATGCTCCCGTGTCTCTCCAGATCCGCACTGGGACTGGGTTTAACCCCTCCTCCACCGACACCAATCCGGCCGAGATAAACCTCTCGCGCCCTTCCTGAACTTTGGCAGACCTTTCCTCTCCTAGCGGTTCGTTTACCAGCTCGATACAGCCAGTCAAAATCGCCGTTTTTCCTTTTCCTGTCTCCTTCTTTGGGGCAAAGCACCTGGACGCAAAGTGTCCGACTTTCCCACAATTATAACAGACGACCCCAGGAGACTTCCTACCAGACTGCTCCCGGTCTACCTTATCCTTCTCACTAGTTCCCGGCTTACTTACTGACTTTTCTGGCGGACTCTCCCCGCCGTCCTGACTACCCTTCTGGTAGCCTTTACTTGGGGAAAACATTTTATGCGTCAACGCGTACTCATCCGCTAACTTAGCAGTTGCGGCTAACGTGGCTGCCTCTTTCCCATCTAGGTAGGGTCTCATACCCTCAGGGACACAACCTTTAAACTGCTCAATCAGGATCAGCTGTAGCAGTCTGTCATAATCCCCATCTACCCCTTTCGAAGCGCACCAACGCTCACAATATGTCTGCATCTCACAGGCAAACTCTAAATACGTGCGGTCCCACTGCTTCCTCGCATTCCGGAACCTCTGCCGGTATGCCTCCAGGACCAACTCATAAATCCCGAGGATGGCCTCTTTCACCACCTCATACCTCTGGGCATCTTCCGCGGACAAAGCTGAGTAAGCTTGTTGGGCTTTCCCTTTCAGTACACTCTGAAGCAAAACAGCCCACTTATCCCTCGGCCAGTCCTGACTTGTAGCAACTTTTTCGAAATGGAGAAAGTACCGATCCACATCGGTATCGTCAAATGGGGGAACCAGCCTAACCTCCTGGGTCGCTCTGAACCCTCCACCTTGGTTCGGCATGGGCCCCTGTGCTGCCATCATCTTTAACTTCTCCAGCTCAAATTCCCTTTCCCTCTGTTTCTCCAACTGCCTCTCTTCTCACTCCAACTGTCTCTCTCTCTCTCTTGCCTTTCTAACTGTTTCTCTTTCTCCTGCCTTTCTAACTGTTTCTCTTTTTCCTGCCTTTCTAACTGCTTCTCTTCGTGTACTAACTGCCGTACCTAGAACTCATGCTCGAGTCTCAGTTTTTCAAGCTGCACCTGTACCGTGTCTCCAGCAGGTTTTTCAATAGACACCACCCCCAGCTCGCCTTGGGGAAACACACCTTTAGATACATAGTGCTCTACGATAGCTCTGTGTATCTCCTCTCTCCTCATTGTCCACTTCCACTTAACAAGATTCAACCGTTTGGCCACAGCTGCCAATTCCACTTTCCTGCATCCTCTAATGCCTCCAAGGTTGGCGCCTTTAGAAATTCCTCAATCTCCATTTCTGCTGTTTTTCTTTTCTTTCTTTTGGGAATTTTAACCCAATCAATTTACTCCGTCCCAAATTTAGCGTTCAAAATCGCGGACGAGAACCCCACTTATGTTACGTACCCCGTAACTGGGTTGCCAAACCAGCAGAAATGGATCACTCAGTTGGAGTCTGGATTACTGGAAATAAGAAAGTTTTATTAAAGAAACAAGCAACACAGTACTCTAATCAAAAGGATAACAAATGCAACAGTTCAGCAATGATAAACACACATGTACACAGAATTAGGATAACAGGATCAATCAAGCTCTATCGTCGTCTAGGGGTAAATGACCAGTTTCAAAGTGACGCAAAGTTCAGTTCAATTGAGTTCGGTTCAGTTTGCAGTAATCACTGCCATGGCGATGGACAGTGGGGGGAAGGAGAGAGAGAGCAAAAACGAATGAATATTCAAACGGCTTCCACACAGACCTTCGATATTCCTCGTAGTCAACTTTCGGGCGAGCCCTTTGTGATGTCTTCTGAGGTCACCGACTGTGACCCCTCCGTTTCCAGATACGATCTTTCCTCAGCGGTGAACCCAGCACCCAGGCAAGGGCAGACACACATCAGGTTCCTGCTGATCGTATCTTTCCACCCTGTGCATCTCTGGCTTGGTCCCGCGACCAGGCCTCCAAAGACTCCCACCGACTTGTGGGAGGCGCACCGCTTCCAGGGTCTCGTTACCTCGTGGTGTCGTGTGTGTGTTGCCTTAGCGATCCTGTCCCTTTTTTATCCCCCTGCTGGGGTATCGCCTGTCCATCACTTCAAACAGTTCATGGAGAGCCGGTCATGACAGCTCTCCCGCCTCTTCATTAACATCTCCAAATGCTGCTCCATTGTTTTCCTTATCTCTCTTTCTACTGAAGACAGGTGGCAGACCAACTGCTGATCCCACTGGTACCAGCACAGGACAGTTAACATCTTAGTCTATGTGTACTTTCATCACACTCCCCATACAGAAGATAGTTCACACATTTATTTCAACTACCAAAGTACATGACTGTGCATTCTCTAACATTATATTTCATTTGTCACTTTCCTGCCCATTCTCCTAATCTGTCTAAGCCCTTCTTTTACAACTCATTCTTTATTAATATTTCCAATACCTTACCCACAATACACGTTAAGTTTACTGCTCCATAGTTACAAGGGTCAGTGCAGTCACCCTTCTTACATACCGGTAAAATGTTAGCCCATTTCAAGTCCTTCAGGATTTTACCAATCTTCACAGAATTTTGTATAATTCTTGTGAGGTGCTTGTGTTTTCAATCATAGACAAATTTAAGTATTCTTGGATATATGCTGTCTGACACTGAGATTTATTAACCTTCAGCCTTTTCACTTCTAAGATCTCAGAGTCACTTTAAGGAACTTTATTTTTCTCTACCCTTACTGGCATATTGCTAGCATCTTTGCAGGTGAACACTTTAGCAAAATAAGAGTTGAGAGTATCCGCTGTGTCCTTCTCTGCATAATTTAATACCCCACTGTTATTCCAAATACAATTAGCTTCCCACTTGACGTTTCTTTTACAACTAAAGTATTGACAAAGTCTCTTGGGATCAATCTTATCATTATCAGGAATATCCTTCTCAACCTGTCTTTGGCAATCACAGTTTTCCACTTGACTATAGCTCTCATATTTACATATGCCTTATGGTTAAACTTTATGACTATTTTTTCAGTATTCCATATATAGATGTCACCCATGTACACAAGGAACAGTGTCCTACATCCACTGCCTGCACCATCCAGCTCGCCTTTGGACTCTGAAAGGAAGCCGATGTGGTCACCTTCTATTTGCACCATGCAACACTTGGCCTGTGGGCCTGATCTCCGTGATCTTCAATGTCAAGAGCGTAGCAGTTTTTAAGCGAGGTTCTCAGACAGTCAGCCTGAGTCCACTAACACTTTTTGGAAACTTTTGCCTGTACCTGATTCTATGAATTCTTGAAGTTCAAAATGAGACGAAGGAACACTGGTGGTTCCCCTGTGGCAGGGAAAGTAAAAGTCAGGCAGTGTGGTAGTGACAGGAGACTCAGTAGTTAGTGAGGACAGGCAGGAGATACTGTGGCAGCAAAATACACACAAGGATGGTGTGTTGCCTCCCTGGTGCTGGAGTCCAGAGTGTAGAGGTGCAGCTGTAGGATATTGTCAAGAGGAAGGGTGAAAAGCCAAAGGTCCTGTTGCAAATTGGCACCAATGTCATTGTCAAAAACTGAGAAGAGATCCTACATACTGAGTGTATAGAATTAGGAAAGAGGCCTCTTTCCTTCTGTCACCCATGTACACAAAGATCAGTATCTTGTGGCTAGTGAACACACCATCTATCTTGCCTTTAGTCTCTGGAATGAAACCAGTGCGGTCTGCAATAAGGTATAATTGCAGTTCCACTCAGAGCTCCTCCTCTGACCCAGGACAGCACACAATGGCAATATGGCAATTTGTGAGTGTAATCACACTTACAATAAAATATTCCCAACCAGCCACAATTTGACAACTCCACTGGTCCTGGGATCGCTGAGATTTGCTCCCAGAATCAGGCAATGGCTCTCGCTGCTCCTCATCCCAGACCGAACTTCGCAATCTGACTGTGAACTTGGGCTCTGACTCTGCAGGACTTAACTGTCATTGATATGGCCCTCACCATATCCACAGTAACTGCACTGTCTTATATCGCCACTTCCTCCTGTCTCCCATGTACACAAAGGACAGTATATTGCGGCCAGTGAATGCACCATCCAACTCGCCTTTGGTCTCTGGAAGGAAACCGATGCAGTCACCAACTATTTGCCAGTCAGCACGAGTCCAACAACAATCTTGGTAACTTTTGCCTGTACCTGATTCAATGAATTTCTTGAAGTTAAAAATGAGATGAAGAAACCCTGGTGGTTCCCCTGTGGCAGGGAAAGGTAAAGTCATGTAGTGAATTAGTGATAGGGAACTTGATAGTTAGTGGTACAAACAGGAGATACTGTGCACACAAAAGAGACTCCAGGATGCTGTGTTGACTCCCGGGTGCTAAGGTCCAGATGTATCAGGGCGGCTGCAGGATATTCTCAAGGGGAAGAGTGAATGGCCAGAGCTCGTAGTGCACATTGATGCCAATGTCATTGCCAAAAAAGGGGATGAGCTTCTACAGACTGAGCATATAGAGACAGGAAATAGGGTGAAGAGAAGGCCCTCCAATGTAGTAATTTCCGGATTACTCCTGGTGCCATGGGCGAGTGTAGCTAGGAACGGGATTACAGCATAATTGAATGATTAACTGAGGAGATGGTGCAGGGGGCAGGGTTTCACGCTCGGATCAATGGAAACTTTTACTGGGCAAGGACTGATCTGTAGAACAGGGACAGGTTGCACCTGAACTGGAGGGGAACTACTATGCTGGCTGGGAGTTTTGCTAATGCTACTCAGAGGGTTTAAACTAGATTTGCAGGGGGCTGGGAATCAGGACACCAGGTCAGTAAGTGAAGGATTGGAACAGAAGGTAGATATCAGTGAAAGTATAGCCAGGCAAAATCAAATTAACAGGTATTCTGAGACATATCGTTTCAATGGTGTGTATTTGAATGTCAGGAATATTATGGACAAAGGTGATTAACATAGAACATAGATCAGTACATGGATCTACAATGTTGTGGCCATTATAGAGACTTTGCTGAGAGATGGGCGGGGATGCACATTTAATCTACCAGGCTTTTGAAGGTTTTGAAAAGATAGAGAAGGAGGTAAAAGAGGTGTGAGTTGGACTACCAGTCAGGGACAATATTACAGCTGCACTCAGGAGAGATCTAGTAGAGGGTTCAGACGCTGAGTGCATTTGGGTAGAACTCAAGAACAGGAAGGGTGTAATCAAACTAATGGGATTGTACTACTACCTTGTGTTGGGTAATGAGTCTATTCAGGTGACTGCCCCCTCAGTGGGTGAGCAGTCAGCTGACAGAGACCACAGCTCCCTCAGTTTTAAGATAGTTATAGATAAGGATGGGGTATTTTTTAATCGGAGAAGGGAAAATTACGAGGGTATTATGCAGGGACTCAGAACGGTTAATTGGAAATAACTTTTCTTCTGGAAAATCCCTATCAGACATGGGGAGAGTGTTTAAAGATCAATTGCACAGAGTACAGGAAAGGTATATTCCTTTTAGAGGGAAGGACAGGGATGGAATGAGAAGGGAAACTTGGATGACCACAGAAGTGATAAATTTAGTCAAGAAGAAGAAGGAAAAGTATGTCAAGTTTTGGAAGTTAGGATCAAATGGAGTAGATGAAGGTTATACAGAATCCAGAAAAGAACTAAAAAAGGAAATTTATGAATACGAAGAGGGGCCATGAAAAGTCAATGGCAAGTAGAATTAAGGTGAATCCCAAGGTAATCTGTACATACATCAAGATAAGAAGATAATTTGGGAAAGGGGAGGACACCTCAAGGATAAAAAGAGAATCATTTGCTTGGATGTGCAGAATATGAGTGAAATACATCATAAGTACTTTGCTTCAGTATTTACCAAAGGGGAAGGATTTGGACTAGGAGACAGTGCTGCATGCATAAATATGTCAGGGAGTTTGGAGGGCAAGGAGGTAGATCCCTGTCTAAGAGGCCAATGTTAAGCTGTCTTTAAAGAGAGTGAACTCTCGCAAGGTGGAATGTCCCGATGGAGTACCTTCTAAGACACTGAAAACCTGTACCAACCAACTGGCGGGGTATTCAAGGGCATTTTCAACCTCTCACTGCTATGGGCAGATGCCTTAATGACTATGGTCTGGTAGCACTAACATCTACAGTGATGAAATGCTTTGAGAGGTTGGTCATGACATGACTGAACTCTTGGCTCAGCAAGATCCTGGACCCATTGCAATTTGCCTATCGCCACAAGTGTTCAACAGCAGACGCAATCTCAGTGGCTCGTCACATGGCTTTAAACCACCTGGACAGCACAAACACCGATGACAAGACTATTGCTCAGTGTTTAATGCCATCATTCCCATAACCTTGATTGAGAAGTTGCAGAACCTGGGCCTCTGTCCCACCCTCTGCAATTGAAATCTCAGCTTCCTAACCGGAAGGCCACAATCTGTGCGGATTGGTGATAACCTCTTCTCTTTGCTGGCAATCAATACTGGTGCACCTCAGGGGTGTGCGCTTAGACCACTGCTCTACTCTCTCCATACTCTTGACTGCGTGGCTAGCAATAGCTCAAATACCATCTATAAATTTGTTAATGATATAAACATTGTTGGTAGAATCTCAGGTGGTGATGAGAGGTCCTACAGGCATGAGATATGCCAATTAATGGAGTGGTGCCACAGCAACAACCTGGCACTGAATGCCAGTAAGACGAAAGAGCTGATTGTGGACTTCCAGAAGGGTACGACGAACGAACACATACCAATCCTCATAGAGGGATCAGAAGTGAAGAGACAGAGCAGTTTTAAGTTCATGGGTGTCAAGATTTCTGAGAATCTAACCTGGTCAAAACATATCGATGCATTTATAAAGAAGACCAGACAGCAGCTATTCATCATTTCGAATTTAAAAAGATTTTGTATGTCAACAAATACACTCAAAAATGTCTATAGATGTACCGTGGAGAGTATTCTGACAGGCCACATCACTGTCTGGTAAGGGGAGGGGTGGTGGTGGAGGTGCTACTGCGCAGGACTGAGAGAAGTTGCAGAGGGTCATAAATTGAGTCGGCTCCATCTTGGGTACTTGCCTACAATGTACCCAGGAGATCTCCAAGGAGCGCTGTCTCAGAAAGGCAGCATCCAACATTGAGGACCTCCAGTGCCCAGGGCATTCCCTTTTCTCACTATTTCCATCAGGTAGGAGGTACAAAAGCCTGAAGGCGCACATTCAGCATTTCAGGAAAAGCTTCCAGTTTGCCATCCGATTCCTAAATGGACTTTGAACCCTTGGAAACTCCCTCACTTTTTAATATATATTATTTCTGTGCTTTTGCATGATGTTAATCTAATCAATTTTCCTATACTGTAATTGATTTACTTCTTTATTTATTATTATTATTATTTATTATATTATTTATTTCATTTTCTTTTTTTTCTTCCTCTGTGTTATGTATTGCATTGAACTGCTGCTGCTAAGTTAACAAACTTGATTCTTATTCTGATAATAAGGGGAATGACACAATGGTATTGGAGACTTCAATATACAAGGGGATTGGAAAATCAGGTTGGTGCTGATTCACAGGAGAGGAAATTTGTTGAATGTGGATGAGATGGCTTTTTAGAGCAGTTTGTGCTTGAGCCTGCTCGGTGAAAACCTATCTTTAGACTGCGTGTTAAGTAATAGCCCCGATCTCATAAGGGAGCTTAATGTGAGGGAACCCTTAGGAGGCAGTTATCATAATATGATTGAATTCATAGTGCAATTTGAGAGGGTGAAGCATTACTCACATATATCAGAGAGGACCTTGCCCTGGTGGATTGGAGCCCAAGTGGATTGGAGGTTGATAATGGCAGAGATTACAGCAGAGCAGAGGTGGCTGAAGTTTCAGGGAATATTGCAGAAGGTGCAGGATAGCTATGTTGCACAGAGAAAGATGATCACACATTGACAGGAGTACCTACAAAGTAGGATAAAAAAAGTTTATTTTTGGTTATATATCATGCAAAAGGGAGTTGAGGGTTGTTATTGAACCAATGGCAAATGATGCTGGTGAGATAGTATTGGGGGACAAAAAATAGAAGATGAACTTAATGAGGACTTCACATCTGTCTTCACTGTAGAAGATACTGGCTATGTACCAGAGTTTTGTGAGTATCAGGGAGCAGGAGTAAATGCCATTGTTAATAAAAAAAACAAAAAGTGCTAGGCAAACACGGAGGTCTTAAGGTGGATGGGTCACCAGGGACTACATCTCAGATTCCTGAGAGAGGTTGCTGAAGAGATAAAGGTCATGATCTTTCAAGAATCACTTGATTCTGGCATGGTCCCAGAGGACTGGGAGATTGCAAATGTCACTCCACTCTTTAAGAAGGGAGAAAGGCAAAAGGAAGGAAATGAGAGGCCAGTTAGCCTAACCCTAGTGGTTGGGAAAGTACTGGTGTCTTATTAAGGATGAGGTCCCGAGGTACTTGTAGAGGGGTCATAAAATAAGTCACAGTCAGCATGATTTCTATGAAGGGAAATCTTCCTTGATAAAGGGGTTAGAATTCTTCAAGGAAGTAACAAGCACTGTGGAAAAAGTGGATGTCACTTACCTGATTTTCAGAAGGTGTTGAAAAGGTGCCACACATTAGGCTGCATAACAAGATAAAATCCTAGAGCATTACAGGAAAGATACTCGCATGGACAGTGGAATGGCTGACAGGCAGGAGGCAGAAAGTGAGAATTAAAGAAGCCTTTTGTGGTTGGCTGCCACTGACTGGTTGTTTTCCTCAGGGGCCTGTATTGGGACTGCTACAATTCACATTGTTTATCAATGATTTAGAAAATCGAATTGAAGGGTTTGTGGCAAAGTTTGCAAATGATATGAAGGTAGGTGGAGGGGTGAGTAGTGCTGAGGAAGCAATGTGTTTGCAGCAGGACTTAGAGAAGTTGGAAGAATAGGCATAAAAGTGGCAGATGGAATACAGTGTTGGGAAAGGTATGATAATGAATTTTGGTAAAAAGAGCAATAGTGCAGACTGTTATCTAAATGGGGAGAAGATTCAGACATCAGAGGTGCAGAGGGACATAGATGTCCTCATGAAAGACATCAGAAAAGTTATTTCATAGGCTGAGTGTGTGGTAAAGAAGGTAAATGCAATGTTGGCCTTTATTTCAAGGGGAACAGAATACAAAAGCAAAGAGATAATTCTTTGCCTTTATCTGCCACTAGCCAGGCCTCACTTGGAGTATTGACAACAGTTTTGGGCCTCATATCTTAGAAAGGATGTGTTGTCGTTGGAGACAGTCCAGAGGAGGTTCACGAGGATGATTACGGGAATGAAGGGGTTCACATATGAGGAATGTTTGTCAACCTTCGGATGTACTCACCTGAATTGAGAAGAATACGGTTCATCTAAATGAAACTTACCAAATGTTGAAAAGAATAGATAGGATGGATATGGAGATGATGTTTCCCATTGTAACGCGCTGTAAGGGTTCACTGCTAATGGAAAAGTTCACTGCTGGAGTAACGGTTTGTCTGTAGCAGCAATGTTTGGGTTATGGCTGGAGATAACAGGACTGCTGGATGCACGTTAGCCAATCAGGATTTTGTTGCCCTGGCTTGTGATTCTGGAAGGGTGTGGAAAAGTTAGGGCAGACATACTTGGAGATAGGATTACTATGTGAAACAGTGGGTTAGCCATTGCAAAGATCGGGCTGAGAGAAGGGCAGGACTGATGGTTAAACATTCCAGGATTCAGATGATTCAAACAGTCCAGAGAGAGGTGAATGATGTTGGGGAGCTGCACTGCTGATCAGGCAGAATGTCACAAAGTTGAGGTCCTCCAAGATGCTCATCCCGTAAGACAATGTAGGTAGAAGTCAGAAATACGGAAGGTGCAATCACTGTAATGGGATGATACTGTAGGCCTACCAACAGACAGTGAGAGAGATTAACATATGTCAGCAGGTTATGGTCTGATAAAATATCAATAGATTTGCTGTACTGGGGTGATTAATCTCCCCAGAATTACTAGGGCTCCCTTACTGCCTGAGGCTTGGATGGGGCTTTATTTGTTAGGTGTGTTCAGAAAGGTTTCCTGAAACAGCATCTAGATGGTCACCAGGGAGGGGGATATACTTCACTTAGTCTTGGTAATAAGCCTATAGAGATGTTTGCAGTTTAATTGGGAAAGATTTAAGGATTATAAATCTGAAGGGTTTCAGATGGTTATTGATAAGGATAGACCTACAGGTCGATGAATGTAAGTTTGTGGATGGCAAGTTACATGAGAATTGGAAAGGAATCTTAGAGGGTAGTCTGGGAGTCAATGTTCCTGTTAAGTCCATCTGACATGTCAGTCACTCACAGTCCAGTCGGTCAGAATTCCGGATTTCCCTGTCCATGTTAGGAAGGTAGAAAAGGACGGGGACTTTCAGGAACTTAGGAAGATGAAAGATATTGTATTTGTTTAAAAAAGTAGGAAGAGTCATATGTCAGATTTAGGAAACTGAAATTGGACAGGGCATTGGAAAAACATATAGGAAGCAAGAAACAAGTCAGACTGTGATTCAGAGAAATGGCTTATGAGGTGAGGTGTACTCTGCGAAGTCAAATTTCAGAGGTTTTCTTCAGAATTCCTCTCCCTGTTGCATAGCTGTAATGACAGTTATGGCAGAGACATTTTCTGCCTGAGAATCTGGGAGATCCTGGAGTCGGTCGGTGTCACTGATAACTTCATATGAGGGAATTTGCAGTAGCTGCAGTTCCTGACTGAAAACGTGATGGAAATGGATGTGGCGATTGACAATTCGAAGATAGGTGGAGGGACAGGTAGTGGTGCAGAAGCAGTGAACCTGCAGGAGGACAGACAGATTCGGAGAATGGACAAAGCAGTGCCAGATGCCAGGAACTGTATGGTCATGTGTATAAGCAGTAATGGTGTAGGCTATTTTCTAAGCAGGTTAAAAATTCAAAAAAGCGGATGTGCAAAGGGACTTGGGAGTTCTCCTGTAGGATTCCTAAAGGTTGCCTTGCAGTTGAGTTTTTGGTAAGGAAGACAAATCAAACATTATCAATCATTTCAAGAGGACAAGTAAACAAAAGCAAAATTTAATGTTGAGGTTCAACAAGGCATTGGTCAGACCATACTCAGAGTATTATGAGCAGTTGTGGGCCCGTTATCTCAACAAAGGTATCCTGGCATTAAAAAAGGGTCGAAGGAAATTCATGTGATTGGTGAAAATAAATGTTAATGCTTGAGGAGTGATTGGTGACTCTAGGCCTGTACTGACTGGAGTTGATTAGAAATAGGGGGAATTTCATTGAGACCTATTGAATATTGGAATAGAAATATAGACTGGATGTCGAGAAGATGTTTAATCTCTCCATCTACCAGTATAGAGTGCCCTCCTGCTTCAAATTATCCACATTGTCCCTGTACCAGAAAAGACCAAGGTAACATGCCTCAACTGGTGTCCTGTCACACTCACCGCAATAACAAGCAAATGCTTTGAGAGACTGGTCAAGGATAACATCTGCAGCTTGCTACCACCCAAACTGGACCCCCTACAATTCGCCTACCGACAGAACCAATCGACCGACGACGCAATAGCCCTGTTCAACACACAGTCCTTACACATCTGGAGAAGAAGATTGCTTGTATGAGAATGCGGTTCTTGGAGTAAAGTTCAGCATTCAACATCATAATTCCATCCAGGCTCGACAAGAAGCTCAGAGACTTCAATTTTGACACTGCCTTGTGCAGCTGTATCCTGAACTTCCTGTCAGAGCACCAGCCTTTACTCCCTATACACCCACGACTGCATCGTCACCCACAGCTCTCATCTGCTAATTGAATTTGCCAACGACTCTACATTGAGTGGCCTTATCTTAGACAATAACGAGGCGGCCAACAGGGAAGAAGTCATCTCTCTGACACAGTGGTGTCAAGAAAAGAACCTCTCCCTCAAGGTCGCAAAAACAAAGGAGCTGGTTGTGGATTACAGGAGGAATGGAGACGGGCTAGGCCCTATTGACATCAGTGGATCTGGAGTTGAGAGGATAACTAGCTTTATGTTCCTCAGCATCCACATCATCATGGACCTCATGTGGTGGGTACACACCAGCTGTGTGGTGAAAAAGGCACAACAGCACCTGTTTCACCTCGGACAGTTTACAAAGTTTGGCTTGAGCCCCAAAATCCTAAAAACTTTCTACATGGGCACAATTGAGAGCATCCTGACTGGCATGGGAACTGTACCTCCCTTAAATGCAGGACTTTGCAGAGAGTGGTACAGACAGCCCAGCGCATCTGTAGTTGTGAACTTCCCATGATTCAGGACCTTTACAAAGACAGGTGTGTACAAAGGGCCCGTAGGATCATTGGGGACCCAAGTCACACTAACCACAATCTATTCTAGCTGCTGCCATCCGGGAAGTGGTACTGCAACATAAAATCCAGGACCAACAGGTTCCGGGACTGCTTCTTCCACCGGGCCATCAGACTGATTAATTCAGACTGATTTAAGTGTAATCTATATTACATTGACTGTTTGCTTTATTATAAATTATCAATTCCTATAATTGCACATTGCACATTTAGATGGAGAAGTCACGTAAAGATTTTTACTCTTCATCTATGCAAAGGATGTAAGAAATAAAGTCAATTCAATTCAATTTATTCCTATAGTGGAGGCATCTATGACCAGAGTGCACAGTCTCAGAGAAGAGCTATATCCATCTAGAACAGAAATGAAGAGGAATTACTTCAGGTTGTGGGTAGTGAAACTGGAATTCATTACCACAGACTGCAGTGGAGGACAAGCCATTCAGTATAAAATAAAGGTTGATAGATTTTTGATTCATCAGTGCATAAATGGGGTGTGTGGAAAAGGCTAGAGAATGGTGTGAAGAGGGATTAAAAAAAAACCTCAGCCATTCTGGAATGGTGAACCAGACTGGATCTGGTTGAATGGCCTAATTCTGCCCCTACCCCTTGTGGTCCGATCACAGCCATAACAGATACGTAGCTGAGGGAAGGGCAGAATGGGCAGCTAAATCTTCCAGGATACAAAGATGCAGGGAAGAGGGGAGGAGGAGTTAACAACTTGAATGCAGAGGACATAATAATGATCTGTAGGGAGAGCATCATTCTCACCTGAGTCGTCTGGTGAGGCCCTATCAATACCACTTAGATATAAGGATTTGGTATTATAGAAACCCTAACAGTCAGCAGCAATTGGAGTCACAGATATGTTGAGAGACTGCAGTTGTAAACATAATAAGGTAGTATTAGAACGAGATTTTAACTTTCTCATATTGACTGGACCTTTCATAGTGTAAAAGGCATGGAGCTGAATTTGTGAAATGTGTTTAAGAAAGTTTCCTTCATCAAGACAGAGATGAACACTGCTTGAGAAGGCACAACACTGGGACTGCTTCTGAGAAATGATGGAGGTCAGTGGCAGAATTGTCTGTCGGTGAGCAGTCTGGCTCCAATAACCAGAATTCTCATAGATTTTCAATGGTTATTGTGAACAATGCAATCCATTAAAAAGTTAAGTTCCCAAACAGGACCAGAACACAGTTAGGAGCTATTAAGCGGGATCTTGCAGTGGTTGACAAGAAAGATGCATCTGGCAAGTAGGAAACCTATAAAAGTGTGATGTCAGGAGTTCAGGGCCTTCTTGTTCCTTTTAGGGTAAAGAACAAGGCTCACTGGTTGATGAGAAATACCGAGGCCATGGTTGAAAAAGTGGAAACAGCCTGCTTACATTTACTCTTGAGCCCAAAGAAATTAGCTTCAGTCACCTTCACTTGCCCCATCATTCAACTATTTGCACAAGCAACAAACTTCCTTTCAAGGCCACCTCATTGCATATTCTCGATATTTATTGATTATTTAATTATTGTTCCTTCTTTTTGCATTTGCACTGTTTGTTGTCCTCTGTAGACAATAGATGCAGAAGTAGACCATTCGGCCCTTCGAGCTTGCACCGCCATTGTGAGATCATGGCCGATCATCTACTATCAATACCCAGTTCCTGCCTTGTCCCCATAGCCCTTGATTCCCCTATCCATAAGATATCTATCTAGCTCCTTCTTGAAAGCATCCAGAGAATTGGCCTCCACTGCCTTCTGAGGCAGCACGTTCCACACCTCCACAACTCTCTGGGAGAAGAAGTTCCTCCTCATCTCTGTCCTAAATGACCTACCCCTTATTCTTAAACCATGCCTTCTGGTACTGGACTCTCCCAGCATCTGGAACATATTTCCTGCCTCTATCTTGTCCAATCCCTTAATAATCTTATATGGCTCAATCAGATCCCCCCTCAATCTCCTTAATTCCAGCGTGTACAAGCCCAGTCTCTCTAACCTCTCTGCGTAAGACAGTCCGGACATCCCAGGAATTAACCTAGTGAACCGACGTTGCACCTCCTCCACAGCCAGGATGTCCTTCCTTAACCCTGGAGACCAAGACTGCACACAATATTCCAGGTGTGGTCTCACCAGGGCCCTGTACAAATGCAAAGGATTTCCTTGCTCTTGTACTCAATTCCCTTTGTAATAAAGGCCAACATTCCATTAGCCTTCTTCACTGTCTGCTGCACTTGCTCATTCACCATCAGAGACTGATGAACAAGTACTCCTAGATCTCTTTGTATTTCTCCCTTACCTAACTCCACACAGTTCAGGTAATAATCTGCCTTCCTGTTCTTGCTCCCAAAGTGAATAACCTCGCACTTATTCACATTGAACGCCATCTGCCAAGTTTCTGCCCACTCACCCAGCCTATCCAAGTCACCTTGAATTCTCCTAACATCCTCATCACATGTCACACTGCCACCCAGCTTAGTATCATCAGCAAACTTGTTGATGTTATTCACAATGCCTTCCTGTAAATCATTGATGTAAATCGTAAACAGCTGTGGTCTCAATACCGAGCCCTGTGGCACCCCACTAGTCACCACCTGCCATTCCAAGAAACACCCATTCACTGCTACCCTTTGCTTTCTATCTGCCAACCAGTTTTCTATCCATGTCAATATCCTCCCCACAATGCCATGAGCTCTGATTTTACCCACCAATCTCCTATGTGGTACCTTATCAAATGCCTTCTGAAAGTCAAGGTACACCACATCCATTGGATATCCCGTGTCTATCTTCCTGGTTACATCCTTGAAAAACTCCAATAGATTAGTCAAGCATGATTTGCCCTTGGTAAATCCATGCTGGCTCGGCCCAATCCTATCAATGTTATCAAGATATGCCGCTATTTCATCTTTAATAATGGACTCTAGCATCTTCCCCACTACTGATGTTAGGCTAACAGGGTGATAGTTCTCTATTTTCTCCCTCCCTCCTTTCTTAAAAAGTAGGATAACATTAGCCATTTGCCAATTCTCAGGAACTGGTCCTGAATCTAAGGAACATTTGAAAATGATCACCAATGCATCCGCAATTTCCAGAGCCACCTCTTTTAGTACCCTAGGAGGCAGACCATCTGGACCTGGGGATTTGTTAGCCTTCAGTCCCATCAGTCTACTCATCACCGTTTCTTTCCTAATGTCAATCTGTTTCAGTTCCTCTGTTACCCTATGTCCTTGGCCCATCCATACATCTGGAAGATTGCTTGTGTCTTCCCTAGTGAAGACAGATCCAAAGTACTTATCAAATTCGTCTGCCATTTCTCTGCTTCCCATAACAATTTCTCCCAATTCATTCTTCAAGGGCCAAACATTGTTCTTAACTATCTTACTTCTCTTCACATACCTATGTTACGTACCCCGTAACTGGGTTGCCAAACCAGCAGAAATGGATCACTCAGTTGGAGTCTGGATTACTGGAACTAAGAAAGTTTTATTAAAGACATAAGCAACACAGTACTCTAATAGTAAGGATATTAATGCAACAGGTTAGCAATGAATAAACACACATGTACACAGAACTAGGATAATAGGAACAATCAAGCTCTATTGTCGTCTAGGGGTAAATGACCAGTTTCAAAGTGACAGAGTTCAGTTTAGTTCAGTTCGCAGTAATCGCCGACACCGTGGGAGAGAGAGAGAGAGAGAGCGAATGAATATTCAAATCGGAGTCCAAACAGACCTTCGATATTCCTCACAGTCAGTTTTCGGGCGAGCCCTTTGTAATGTCTCCTGAGGTCACCAACTGTGACCCCTCCGTTTCAGATACGATCATTCCTCTGCAGTGAACCTGGCACCCAGGCAAGGGCGGACACACACCAGGTTCCCGCCGATCGTACCTTTCCACCCTGTGCGTCTATGGCTTGGTCCCGCGACAACCCTCCAAAACTCCCACCGACTTGTGGGAGGCGCACCGCTTCCAGGGTCTCGTTACCTCGTGGTGTCATGTGTGCTGCCTTAGCGAACCTGTCCCTTTTTATCCCCCTGCTGGGGTATCGCCTGTCCATCACACTTCAAACAGTTCAGGGTTCAAAAAGGAGCCGATCTTGACAGTTCTCAGACCAGTGTCTCCTTCCGTTAAACTCTCTCGTCTCTTCATTAACATTTCCGAATGCTGCTCCATTGTCTTCCTTATCTCTCTTTCTCCTGAAGACAGGTGGCAGATCAACTGCTGATCCCACTGGTGCCAGCACAGGACAGTTAACATCTTAGTCTATGTGTACTTTTTGTAACCCTCTTTCGTCACACCCCTCACCTTTAAGGAATTTTACCGGGGTAAAAATTACAAACATGAATACATTATTAGATACACACAAATATACATCTTCATCAGCTATTTGGCTAATACAGAGAATTTTAAGTTGTCAACACCTGTCAGACAGTCAGCAATCACATTTTCTGTTCCTTTTATATGTGTTATTAATAATCCCCTAAACCAAACTCCAACTTAGCAAACTTCATAGTGGCTGAAAACACTGATGAATCGCGATCAGTGTAACCTCTCATTGGGTTTTGTCCCAGACCACGATAACAAGGGTCATCCCATCCCGACTTAGTTTTCTCTCGCAACGGCTTAGTAGCAGGGGGAGGGGTAGTAACCGCAGAGTTATTGCAAAACTTCCTACAGTATCCCACCATCTCCAAGAGCCTTCTGAGGGCCCTCTTGTCTGTCGGGGTTGGGATGTCAGAGATAGCCCGCACCTTAGCTTGCATCGCTGCCAGCTGCCCGTGTTACCACAATTCCCAGATAAGTGACCTTCGTGTGGCCAAACTCATTTTTTTCAAGGTTCATTATCAAGCTGGCTTCAGACAGCCGTATTACATCGCCAATATACACTTATGTATTCGTTTGCCCTTTCGTCACTGAATTACTCATTCTATAGGGTGTTGCTCACTAGGCTGAGCTAGCGTAACAAACACCACCCAACGTCCCAGTTCTTTGCATCGCCTCAGGACAATCAAACACACCTGTGTGAGCCATTTAATTACTTCTCCTAAAGAGTCGCTTTGTTCAGGGATTAAGGGAGATACCTTATCAGCAGAGCTGGCCAAAACAATAGCCTTCTCCCATCTGGTCGATACCATACTCATCTTTTCAAAATTTTTTTTTTCCTTATCAGGGGGACCCTAGCTTCATTGATTTCCGCGCTAACACCAACTAGGTTCGTTAGCATATCAAAAGCTTGTGACCGTCTCAGTTCGCGTCTGCCATAATCAATAACATCCTTCCTCTTGTGCAGCCAGTAACCCTCTTTCATGATTCCGCCAACTGTTTCCTTCAGCACCTCAAAATGTTCACCGAGGCGTACCTTGTGGGCCAGGTTAAAAATCTCATCCCCAGAGATTTTTGGCACCATCCCCCATTCCTCATCTGCGGTACTTGGTCTCCCTTCCTTCCTTAGCATCTCCCCCTTCACACCATAGCCTACTGGCTCTCTTCCTAACTCTGTTTCACAGCGAGCTGTTTCCTCGTCTCGCTCCTGTGCCTGTGTAAAGTCCTTCTTTTCTAATGATAAATCTACCTTAACTTCCCCACTTTCTCCTGTTTCATTGCATTCCTTCTTTTCACTTTCTACCCCCTCCTCGTACAAGGCTGGCAGAAACGTCTCAGCTAACTTTATATCAGCCTCTGCAGCCTTCCTCGACATCCGACGAGTTACTGCGCAAACGGGATAAACCTGCGAGTCCATGGGTGGGGCCTCAATGCTGGCAGGCTGACTTGTCAATCTCACGGCTGGGAACACAATTCCCCCCGCGAGGTCATTACGAAGCAAGACTTCCACGCCTTTCATCGGTAATTCGGACCTCACCCCAATCGTGACTGGTCCAGAGACCAAGTTGCTTTGTAGGTGTATCTGGTGCAAAGGGACTGCCTCTGTCCCTTTCCCAATACCTTTGACCTTGACCTCCCCAGTCTGGGTCTCTGAACAAAACTCTAATACACACTTCAATATCTATGACTGACACGCTCCAGTATCTCTCCAGATCCGCACTGGAACTGGATTTAACCCCTCCTTCACCGACACCAATCCGGCCGAGATAAACCTCTCGCGCCCTTCCTGAACTTTTGCAGACCTTTCCTCTCCTAGTGGTTCGTTTACCAGCTCGATACAGCCAGTCGAAATCGCCGTTTTCCCTTTCCCCATCTCCTTCTTTGGGGCAAAGCACCTGGACGCAAAGTGTCCGACTTTCCCACAATTATAACAGACGACCCCAGGAGACTTCCTACCAGACTGCTCCCGGTCTACCTTATCCTTCTCACTAGTCCCCGGCTTATTTTCTGACTTTTCTGGCAGACTCTCCCCACCGTCCTGACTACCCTTCTTGTAGCCTTTACTCGGGGCAAACTTCATTTTATGCGTCAGCGTGTACTCATCCGCTAACTTAGCAGTTGCGGCTAATGTGGCTGCCTCTTCCTCATCTAGGTAGGGTCTCATACCTTCAGGGACACAACCTTTAAACTGCTCAATCAGGATCAGCTGTAGCAGTCTGTCATAATTCCCATCTACCCCCTTCGAAGCGCACCAATGCTCGCAACATGTCTGCATCTCACAGGCAAACTCTAAATACGTGCGGTCCCACTGCTTCCTCGCATTCCGGAACCTCTGCCGGTATGCCTCCAGGACCAACTCATAAATCCTGAGGATGGCCTCTTTCATCACCTCATACCTTCCGCGGACAAAGCTGAGTAAGCTTGTTGGGCTTTTCCTTTAAGTACACTCTGAAGCAAAACAGCTCACTTATCCCTCGGCCAGTCCTGACTTGTAGCAACTTTTTCGAAATGGAGAAAGTACCGATCAACATCGGTATCGTCAAATGTGGGAACCAGCCTAACCTCCTGGGTCGCTCTGAACCCTCCACCTTGATTCGGCATGGGCCCCTGCGCTGCCGTCATCTTTAACTTCTCCAGCTCAAATTCCCTTTCCCTCTGCCTCTCTTCTCACTCCAATTATTTATCCCTCTCTTCTCGCTCCAACTGTCTGTCCCTCTCTTCTCGTTCCAACTGTCTGTCCCTCTCTTCTCGTTCTAACTGTCTGTCTCTCTCTTGCCGTTCTAACTGTCTCTCTCTCTCCTGCCTTTCTAACTGTTTCTCTTTCTCCTGCCTTTCTAACTGACTCTCTTTGTGTTCTAGCTGCCGTACCCAGAACTCGTGCTCGAGTCTCAGTTTTTCAATCTGCACCTGTACTGCGTCTCCATCAGGTTTTCCAATAGATATCACCTCCAGCTCCCCTTGGGGAAACACACCTTTAGTTACATAGTGCTCTACGATAGCTCTGTGCATCTCTGCTCTCCTCATTGTCGAATTACCTTTAAAAAGATTCAAATGTTTGGCCACAGTTGCCAATTCTGATTTCCTGGCATCCTCTAATGCCTCCAAGGTTGGCGCCTTTAGAAATTCCTCAATCTCCATTTCTGCTGTTTGCCTTTTCTTTCTTTCGGGAATTTTAACCCAATCAATTTACTCCATCCCAAATTTAGCGTTCAAAATCGCGGACGAGAACCCCACTTATGTTACGTACCCCGTAACTGGGTTGCCAAACCAGCAGAAATGGATCACTCAGTTGGAGTCTGGATTACTGGAAGTAAGAAAGTTTTATTAAAGAAATAAGCAACACAGTACTCTAATAGTAAGGATATAAATGCAACAGGATAGCAATGAATAAACACACATGTACACAGATCTAGGATAATAGGATCAGTCAAGCTCTATCATCGTCTAGGGGTAAATGACCAGTTTCAAAGTGACAGAGTTCAGTTCGCAGTTATCGCTGTCGCCGTGGGAGAGAGAGAGAGAGAGAGCGAATGAATATTCAAATCGGATTCCAATCAGACGTTCGATATTCCTCACAATCAGCTTTCGGGCGAGCTCTTTGTAATGTCTTCTGAGGTCACTGACTGTGACCCCTCCATTTCAGATACGATCATTCCTCTGCAGTGAACCTGGCACCCAGGCAAGGGCGGACACACACCAGGTTCCCGCTGATCGTACCTTTCCACCCTGTGCGTCTATGGCTTGGTCCTGCGACAGCCCTCCAAAACTCCCACCGACTTGTGGGAGGCGCACCGCTTCCAGGGTCTCGTTACCTTGTGGTGTCGTGTGTGCTGCCTTAGCGAACCTGTCCCTTTTTATCCCCCTGCTGGGGTATCGCCTGTCCATCACACTTCAAACAGTTCAGGGTTTAAAAAGGAGCCGATCTTGACAGTTCTCAGACCGGTGTCTCCTTCCGTTAAACTCTCTCGTCTCTTCATTAACATTTCCGAATGCTGCTCCATTGTCTTCCTTATCTCTCTTTCTCCTGAAGACAGGTGGCAGATCAACTGCTGATCCCACTGGTGCCAGCACAGGACAGTTAACATCTTAGTCTATGTGTACTTTTTGTAACCCTCTTTCGTCACACCCCTCACCTTTAAGGAATTTTACCGGGGTAAAAATTACAAACATGAATACATTATTAGATACACACAAATATACATCTTCATCAGCTATTTGGCTAATACAGAGAATTTTAAGTTGTCAACACCTGTCAGACAGTCAGCAATCACATTTTCTGTTCCTTTTATATGTGTTATTAATAATCCCCTAAACCAAACTCCAACTGAGCAAACTTCATAGTGGCTGAAAACACTGATGAATCGCGATCAGTGTAACCTCTCATTGGGTTTCGTCCCAGACCACGATAACAAGGGTCATCCCATCCCGACTTAGTTTTCTCTCGCAACGGCTTAGTAGGAGGGGGAGGGGTAGTAACCGCAGAGTTATTGCAAAACTTCCTACAGTATCCCACCATCTCCAAGAGCCTTCTGAGGGCCCTCTTGTCTGTCGGGGTTGGGATGTCAGAGATAGCCCGCACCTTAGCTTGCATCGCTGCCAGCTGCCCGTGTTACCACAATTCCCAGATAAGTGACCTTCGTGTGGCCAAACTCATTTTTTTCAAGGTTCATTATCAAGCTGGCTTCAGACAGCCATATTACATCGCCAATATACACTTATGTATTTGTTTGCCCTTTCGTCACTGAATTACTCATTCTATAGGATGTTGCTCACTAGGCTGACCTAGCGTAACAAACACCACCCAACGTCCCAGTTCTTTGCATCGCCTCGGGACAATCAAACACACCTGTGCGAGCCGTTTAATTACTTCTCCTAAAGAGTCGCTTTGTTCGGGGATTAAGGGAGATACCTTATCAGCAGAGCTGGCCAAAACAATAGCCTTCTCCCATCTGGTCGATACCATACTCATCTTTTCAAAAATTTTTTTTCCTTATCAGGGGGACCCTAGCTTCATTGGTTTCCGCGCTAACACCGACTAGGTTCGTTAGCATATCAAAAGCTTGTGACCGTCTCAGTTCGCGTCTGCCATAATCAATAACATCCTTCCTCTTGTGCAGCCAGTAACCCTCTTTCATGATTCCGCCAACTGTTTCCTTCAGCACCTCAAAATGTTCACCGAGGGGTACCTTGTGGGCCAGGTTAAAAATCTCATCCCCAGAGATTTTTGGCACCATCCCCCATTCCTCATCTGCGGTACTTGGTCTCCCTTCCTTCCTTAGCATCTCCCCCTTCACACCATAGCCTACTGGCTCTCTTCCTAACTCTGTTTCACAGCGAGCTGTTTCATCGTCTCGCTCCTGTGCCTGTGTAAAGTCCTTCTTTTCTAATGATAAATCTACCTTAATTTCCCAACTTTCTCCTGTTTCATTGCATTCCTTCTTTTCACTTTCTACCCCCTCCTCGTACAAGGCTGGCAGAAACGTCTCAGCTAACTTTATATCAGCCTCTGCAGCCTTCCTCGACATCCGCCGAGTTACTGTGCAAACGGGATAAACCTGCGAGTCCATGGGCGGGGCCTCAATGCTGGCAGGCTGACTTGTCAATCTCACGGCTGGGAACACAACTCCCCCCGCGAGGTCATTACCGAGTAAGACTTCCACGCCTTTCATCGGTAATTCGGACCTCACCCCGATCGTGACTAGTCCAGAGACCAAGTTGCTTTGTAGGTGTATCTGGTGCAAAGGGACTGCCTCTGTTCCTTTCCCAATACCTTTGACCTTGACCTCCCCAGTCTGGGTCTCTGAACTAAACTCTAATACACACTTCAATATCTATGACTGACACGCTCCAGTATCTCTCCAGATCCGCACTGGAACTGGGTTTAACCCCTCCTTCACCGACACCAATCCGGCCGAGATAAACCTCTCGCGCCCTTCCTGAACTTTTGCAGACCTTTCCTCTCCTAGTGGTTCGTTTACCAGCTCGATACAGCCAGTCGAAATCGCCGTTTTCCCTTTCCCCGTCTCCTTCTTTGGGGCAAAGCACCTGGACGCAAAGTGTCCGACTTTCCCACAATTATAACAGACGACCCCAGGAGACTTCCTACCAGACTGCTCCCGGTCTACCTTATCCTTCTCACTAGTCCCCTGCTTATTTTCTGACTTTTCTGGCGGACTCTCCCCACCGTCCTGACTACCCTTCTGGTAGCCTTTACTCGGGGCAAACTTCATTTTATGCGTCAACGTGTACTCATCCGCTAACTTAGCAGTTGGCGGCTAATGTGGCTGCCTCTTTCTCATCTAGGTAGGGTCTCATACCTTCAGGGACACAACCTTTAAACTGCTCAATCAGGATCAGCTGTAGCAGTCTGTCATAATCCCCATCTACCCCCTTCGAGGCGCACCAATGCTCGCAACATGTCTGCATCTCACGGGCAAACTCTAAATACATGCGGTCCCACTGCTTCCTCGCATTCCGGAACCTCTGCCGGTATGCCTCCAGGACCAACTCATAAATCCTGAGGATGGCCTCTTTCATCACCTCATACCTCTGGGCATCTTCCGCGGACAAAGCTGAGTAAGCTTGTTGGGCTTTTCCTTTAAGTACACTCTGAAGCAAAACAGCTCACTTATCCCTCGGCCAGTCCTGACTTATAGCAACATTTTCGAAATGGAGAAAGTACCGATCCACATCGGTATTGTCAAATGGGGGAACCAGGCTAACCTCCTGGGTCGCCCGGAACTCTCCACCTTGGTTCGGCACGGGCCCATGCTCTGCCATCATCTTTAACTTCTCCAGCTCAAATTCCCTTTCCCTCTGCCTCTCTTCTCACTCCAATTATTTATCACTCTCTTCTCGTTCCAACTGTCTGTCCCTCTCTTCTCGTTCCAACTGTCTGTCCCTCTCTTCTCGTTCTAACTGTCTGTCTCTCTCTTGCCGTTCTAACTGTCTCTCTCTCTCCTGCCTTTCTAACTGTTTCTCTTTCTCCTGCCTTTCTAACTGACTCTCTTCGTGTTCTAGCTGCCGTACCCAGAACTCGTGCTCGAGTCTCAGTTTTTCAATCTGCACCTGTACTGCGTCTCCATCAGGTTTTCCAATAGATATCACCTCCAGCTCCCCTTGGGGAAACACACCTTTAGTTACATAGTGCTCTACGATAGCTCTGTGTATCTCCTCTCTCCTCATTGTCGACTTCCCCTTAACAAGATTCAACCGTTTGGCCACAGCTGCCAATTCCGCTTTCCTGGCATCCTCTAATGCCTCCAAGGTTGGCGCCTTTAGAAATTCCTCAATCTCCATTTCTGCTGTTTGCCTTTTCTTTCTTTCGAGAATTTTAACCCAATCAATTTACTCCGTCCCAAATTTAGCATTCAAAATCGTGGACGAGAACCCCACTTACATTACGTACCCCGTAACTGGGTTGCCAAACCAGCAGAAATGGATCACTCAGTTGGAGTCTGGATTACTGGAAGTAAGAAAGTTTTATTAAAGAAATAAGCAACACAGTACTCTAATAGTAAGGATATAAATGCAACAGGTTAGCAATGAATAAACACACATGTACACAGATCTAGGATAATAGGATCAGTCAAGCTCTATCATCGTCTAGGGGTAAATGACCAGTTTCAAAGTGACAGAGTTCAGTTCGCAGTTATCGCTGTCGCCGTGGGAGAGAGAGAGAGAGAGAGCGAATGAATATTCAAATCGGATTCCAATCAGACCTTCGATATTCCTCACAGTCAACTTTCGGGTGAGCCCTTTGTAATGTCTTCTGAGGTCATTGACTGTGACCCCTCCGTTTTAGATACGATCATTCCTCTGCAGTGAACCTGGAACCCAGGCCAGGGTGGACACACACCAGGTTCCCGCCAATCGTACCTTTTCACCCTGTGCGTCTATGGCTTGGTCCCGCGACAGCCCTCCAAAACTCCCACCGACTTGTGGGAGGCGCACCGCTTCCAGGGTCTCGTTACCTCGTGGTGTCGTGTGTGCTGCCTTAGCGAACCTGTCCCTTTTTATCCCCCTGCTGGGGTATCGCCTGTCCATCACACTTCAAACAGTTCAGGGTTCAAAAAGGAGCCGATCTTGACAGTTCTCAGACCGGTGTCTCCTTCCGTTAAACTCTCTCGTCTCTTCATTAACATTTCCAAATGCTGCTCCATTGTCTTCCTTATCTCTCTTTCTCCTGAAGACAGGTGGCTGATCAACTGCTGATCCCACTGGTGCCAGCACAGGACAGTTAACATCTTAGTCTATGTGTACTTTTTGTAACCCTCTTTTGTCACACCTAAAAAGAAAAACTTTTGCTATCCTCCTTTATATTCCCAGCTAGCTTGCATTCATACCTCATTTTTTCTTCCTGTATTCTCTTTTTGGTTAAGTTCTGTTGCTCCTTAAAAATTTCCCAATCATCCATCTTCCCACTCACCTTAGCTCTGTTATACTTCTTTTTTAATGCTATGCTATCTCTGACTTCCTTTGTCAACCACTGTGGCCACGTTCCCCCCTTTGAATCCTTCCTTCTCCGGGGGATGAACTGATTTTGCACCTTGTGCATTATTCCCAAGAATATCTGCTATTGCTGTTCCACTGTCTTTTCTGCTAGGATATCCGACTAGTCAACCTTGGCCAGCTCCTCCCTCATGGCTCCATAGTCTCCTTTGTTCAACTGCAATACTGACACTGCTGATCTGTACTCTGATTGAATGTCCTAGGTGGATGGAATTTCATTGATTCTGTTATAGTTATTATTTACAGATTTGTTGAATAGACAAGAAAATTAATCGGAGTTATATATAGGGACATATATGTATATTGAACTCTTGTCTAATATCTTCAACTCTTCCTTCCTTTTGAAAAGTTCTTTCACCCTGCCATTCCTTATCTTCCTCACCAGGACAAATTTATCCCTAACATCTTGCAAACTGCAATGTAACCTTCAGAAATCCTGCAGGAGGACTCCCAAGTCTCTTTGCACCACAGTTTTTGAATTTTTAACCTGCCCCACGTCATTACTGCTTATATACATGACTATACAGTTCCCTGCATGACATTCTATCTGCCACTTCTTTGTCCATTCTCACAATCTGTCTGTCCTTCTGCAGATTCCCTGCTTCCTCAACACTACCTAACCCCCACCTATCTTTGAATTGTCTGCAAACCGGAATGAAAAGCCATTAATTCTGTCCTGCGACATGAAAGGAAGTGACCCAGCAGTCCCGAGCACCCGTCACACCTGAGCGCATCCACCTCACCTGTCAAGCCGCTTGCATCGAGTTTAAACTCATTGTCTTTCCTCTCTTTTGTCTGTACTCCTGTCTATCCTGTTTACCGAATTAGCTCTCATTGGCGACAGTATTATCTCCTGCTCAGGGTCACACTGACTGCAACTCACATTTACACTATTCTGCACATCACTCACAAATCTACAGGATACTGGTCCCCCTCCAGTTCAGGAGCAATCCATCTCTTCTGTACATGTCGCTCTACCACAGAAGACATTGCAATGATCCAAGAACTTCAATCTTGCCCCCCTACCTCAGACCCTCAGTGACATATTCACCTGAATCATCATTCTATTTTTATCCTCACCAATATGTGGCACAGCGTGTAATCTCGATATTACTGCTCTGAAAGTTGAGCTTTTTAAGTTCTCTCCTAATTCCCCCTATTCACTTTGTAGAAGTTCAACCCTCTTTATACCATGTTTTTTTTTTGGCATTTGATAAGGTTGTCCCATGCAAGGCTCCTTTAGACTGTATGGAGGCATGGAATACAAGGAGACTTTGCTTTGTGGATCCAGAATTGGCTTGTCCACAGAAACAAAGGGTGGTTGTAAATGCTTCATATTCTCCATGGTGGTCGGTGACCCATGATTTTTCACAGGAATCGATTCTGGGACCTTTCCTGTTTGCGATTTTTATAAATGACCTGGATGAATAAGTAGAATGGTGGGTTAGTAAGTTTACTGATGATACCAATGTTGGGGCTGCTGTGCATCGTCTGGAGGGCTGTCAGTGATTAAACCGGACATCTATAGGATGCAGAACTAGGCTGAGGAGTGGTAGACGGACTTTAGCCGAGAGAAATGTGGAGTGATTAATTTAGTATGTCCAATTTGAAGACAGAATACCATATAAATGGTAAGGCTCTAGGCAGTGTAGAAGATCTGAGAGATCTTGGAGTCCGTTTCGATAGGACACTCAAAGCTGCAACGCAGATTGACAATGTTTTCAAGAAGGCGTATGTTCTGTTGGCATCATCAACCGTGGGATTGAGTCCAAGAGTTGTGAGGTCATGTTACAGCTATATAAGACCTTGGTCCGACCCCACTTGCAGTACTGTGTTCAGTTCTGATCACCTCACTACAGGAAGGATGTGGATACCGTACAGAGAGTGCAGAGGAGATTTACAATGATGTTGCCTGGATTGGAGTATGTACCTTATAATAATAGGTTCAGTGAACTTGGCCTTTTTTCCTTGGAGTGACAGAGGGTGAGAGGTGACCTGATAGAGGTGTGTAAGATGATGAGGGGCATTGATCATGTGGATAGCCAGAGGCTTTTTTTCCATGACTGAAAAGGTTGACCAGAGGGGGCATAGTTTTATGGTGCTTGGACATAGGTACCGAGGGGATGTCAGAGGTAAGTTTTTCACACAGAGGCTGCTGGGTGTGGGAAATGCACTGCCAACGGTGGTGGTGGAAGTGAATACAATAGGGTCTTTTAAAAGCCTCTTAGATAGGTACACGGAGGTCAGAAAAATAGAGGGCTATTCAATAGCAACATTTTTGGTGGTCTCTTGAGTAATGTACATGGTTAGCACAATATTGTGGACCAAAGCACTTGTGCTGTGCTGTAAATTTCTATGTTCTGTATGTACCAGGAGCACTTGAGAATTTTCTGCAGCTGCTCCGACATGTTCCTGATTCTGGTTCTCTGGAGACAACATAACATCCTTGTATAGCCACTGAATCTTGAGTCTTCTCTTGAATACTGTTCTGCCTGGGTGTGTTGTGGATAGTGTGGAGGGCTGTCAAAGGTTACAATGGGACATTGATAGGATGCAAATCTGGGCTGAGAAGCAGCAGATGGAGTTCAACCCAGATAATTGTGAGGAGGTTCATTTTGGTACATCAAATATGATAACTGAATGGTAAGACTCTTGGCAGTGGAGGAACAGAGGGTTAGGGTTGCGAGGTGGTGTGGTCTGAGTCCATAGAACACTCAAAGCTGCTTCACAGGTTGACTCTGTGCTTAAGAAGGCATACTGTGCATTGGCCTTCATCAATCCTGGGATTGAGTTTAAGAGCTGACAGGTAATGTTGCAACTATATAGGACCCTGGTCAGACCCCTCGTGGAGTACTGTGCTCAGTTCTGGTCACCTCACTATAGGAAGGGTGTGGAAACTTCCTTACAAGGATGTTGTCTGAATTGGGGCGCATGCCATATGAGAATAAGTTGAGTGAATTCGGCCCTTTCTCCTTGGAGCGACGGAGGATGAGAGGTTACTTGATAGAGGTGTACAAGATAATGAGAGGCATTGATTGTATGCGTAGTCAGAGGCTTTTCCCCCGGGCTGAAATGGTTCCCACAAGAGAGTTTTAAAGTGTTTGGAGTAGGTACAAAGGAGATGTCAGGGGTATGTTTTTTTACGCTGAGAGTGGTGAATGAGTGGAATGGGCTACTGGCAGCGGTGGTGGAGATGGAAACGATAGGGTCTTTTAATAGACTCTGGATGGTTACATGGAGGTTAGGAGAATACAGGGCTATGGTTAAAGCCTAGGTAGTTGAAAGGTAGGGACATGTTCGGCACAGCTTCGTGGACTGAAGGGCCTGTATTGTGCTGTATGTTTCCTATGTTTCTACCTACATTATTTTACTGGATAACCTCAACCTTGTGACATTCTGCCTAATGAGCAATGCAGCTCCCCAACCTCATTCACCTCCCTCTGGACTGTTTGAATCATCTGAATCCTGGAATATTTAGCTAACACTCCTGCCTTTCTCTCAGCCAGATCTTTGTTGTGGCTAATTTACAGTGTCACAAGGTAATCTTGGGTACAAGTATGTCTGCCTTAACTGTACTATACCTTGCACTGAAATAAACACACTTCAGCCCCTTGGAGCCACTGTGCTCATTAACAATGCCCCATCTTGACTTCCTGATGGGCTTTCTCGATCTCGTCTCTACCTTCTGCTCAATGCTACTTACTGACCTGTAGCTCTGGTTCCCACCCATCCCCTTCCTCCACACACATGCCAAATGAGAAAACTCTGCAATGCTGCAACAAAACTCCCTGGCAGAATATTAGCTCCCCTCAGTACAGGTGTAACCCATCCTCCTTACACCAGTCCCACCTATCCTGGAATATAATGCAGTGATCTGTGTACCTGACGCCATCCCTCTCGCACCAGATTGTTAGCCATACATTTCACCTTACACTTTACAATCTCTTAGCTCGCAAGCATGTGGCCCCTGAATTAATCCTGAGATCACCACCCCAGAGTCCTACTTCTTAAATTTCTACCCAACTACCCAGATGGTATTTGCAGGACCTTCCCTCTGTTGTAAGTTCTAATAAGGAACATGAGCTCTGGCTGCTCCCCCTGCCCTGGCATGATGTAGGTAACACTCATTTCAACAGATACTCTCGACTGTGTCCCCCACTCCCACCCACACCCCGCTAAAGTATTTGCTGCATGTGATTCCAATCCTGTATATTCATGTATTTATCTGATTGCCTCTTTGTAATGAAAATTATTTTAACAGTCATTCAGTGTTCTTTTTTATTTCAGCTCAGGGTATTTACATATGCATTTGAAAACAAAGGAATTGCTGCACATATGTTAAAGCAAAACACTTCATGAGAACTCATACAATTTCAATACCAAAAGGCAAACAAATGTCTACAGTAGCAGCAGCACAGTAATCAAAATAAAACTGACCATCCACTAAACAAGCCAATTTCTGCAATGTTGGAGGGGGTCACAGGTCTGAAATGTCACGCAACCTGTTCTCTCTCTCTCTCTCTGTCTCTCTCTCTCTCTTTCTCGTATCTCTCTGTTTATCTCCATCTCTCTCTTTGTTTTTCAGTCTGTCTCTCGCGCTCACTTTTTCTCGCTTTCTTGCTCTTCCTGTCTTGCTTTCTCTTTCTGGCTCTCCCTCTGTCCCTCGCACTCTCTCTCATTCAGTCACTGTCAATCTCTCTCTTTCTTGCTGTCTTTCTCTTTCCCTCTCAACATTCTGTTCCCTGTTTCAGCTCCAGCTGTGGTCTACCCTGAGACAACTCTCTTTCCACCTTGCAGCAAAGAACATGCTCGTTTTTATACCCTTCAGAACCGCTGACACTGGTATATTTACATCTTGGTGGGACCAGCTGTACTCACCCGAACTTTGATGACCTTCAGCCCAGACAAACATGTATTTCACCACCTCAACTATTATGTTGTACTTGACTCGCTGAAAATATTGTTGTAGACTAGTTGTCTTGTATTTCCTCAAAACAATCACAATCCAAGATAACACTATTTAGTCTTACAGACCTCCATTTTATTTCAGCATAAGCCAAGGAGGAATCACCGTTAACTCTTTCTTTACAGCACCATTGTGGCAGAGAGATCCAAACACTCAACATTCTCTGTGTGTAAAATAAAACTGACTCTGGCACCCATCCCCCTATAATTTCCTCCAGCTACCTGAAAGGTACATCCTCTCATGTTAGCCATTGCCAGCCTTGTGAAAAGACGCAGGGTGTCCATGCTATCGATCTTTTTTTCTCTCTCGTGTATACCTCTGTCAAATCTCCTCTTATCCCCCTATGCTGTAAAGAGAAAAGCCCAAACTTACTCAAATTTTCCACATGTGCTCTGTATAATGAGGTGACCAGACCTGAAAACAACACTCCAAGTATGGTCAAATCAGTTTTACAGAGTTGTGACATTACCCCGCAGCTCCTGAACTCAGACCCCATGACAATGAAAACCAACACATCAGAAGCCTTCTTCCCATAATCCTGGCATTTGTACTCTGTAATCCAGTTTGAATCTTCATTGTCTATCAGCTAATACTTTTCCAGATGGAACCCCATCTGCCACTTCTCAGCCCTGTTTAGCAACGTGTTGATGCCCCATTGTAACCTTAACACCATAATACATAGGTGCAGAATCAGGCCATTTTGCCCATCGTGTCTGCTTTGCCATTCCATCATGGCTGAACACGCAACCCACTCAATGTCATGCACCTGCCTTCTCGCCATATCCTTTGATGTCCTGACCGATCATTAAACTATTAACTTCCACCTTAAATATACCAAGGACTTGGCCTCCACTGCAGTCTGTCACAGAGAATTCCACAGACTCTGTACTCTCTGGTTAAAAAATTCCTCCTGACAACTGTTCTAAAAGGTCACCTTCCCTCCCCCATCTGAGAAGCTGTGTCCTCTAGTTCTGGATAGCCCCTCCATAGGAAACATCCTCCCCATATCCATCCTATCTATTCCTTTCAACATTCGGTAAGTTTCAATTAGATCAACCGTATTCTTCTCAATTCTGGTGAGAACAGACCCAAAGCTGCCAAACGTTCCTCATATGTGAAAACCTTCATTCCCAGAATCATCCTCGAGAACGTATCTACGGGTCGTGAACCTGTCTACGGGTAAAGTGCCGGAGGATTGGAGGGTGGCTCGTGTTGTTCCGTTGTTTAAAAAAGGATCGAAAAGTAATCCAGGAAATTATAGGCCGGTGAGTTTAACGTCAGTAGTAGGTAAGTCATTGGAGGGAGTACTAACAGACAGAATCTACAAGCATTTGGATAGACAGGGGCTTATTAGGGAGAGTCAACATGGCTTTGTGCATGGTAGATCATGTTTGACCAATCTGTTGGAGTTTTTCGAGGAGGTTACCAGGAAAGTGGATGAAGGGAAGGCAGTGGATATTGTCTACATGGACTTCAGTAAGGCCTTTGACAAGGTCCTGCATGGGAGGTTAGTTAGGAAAATTCAGTTGCTAGGTATACATGGAGAGGTGGTAAATTGGATTAGACATTGGCTCGATAGAAGAAGCCAGAGAGTGGTGGTAGAGAATTGCTTCTCCAAGTGGAGGCCTGTGACTAGTGGTGTGCCACAGGGATCAGTGCTGGGTCCATTGCTATTTGTCATCTATATCAATGATCTGGATGATAATGTGGTAAATTGGATCAGCAAGTTTGCTGATGATACAAAGATTGGAGGTGTAGTAGACAGTGAGGAAGGTTTTCAGAGCCTGCAGAGGGACTTGGACCATCTGGAAAAATGGGCTGAAAAATGGCAGATGGAGTTTAATACTGACAAGTGTGAAGTATTGCACGTTGGAAGGACAAACCAACGTAGAACATTCAGGGTTAATGGTAAGGCACTGAGGAGTGCAGTGGAACAGAGGGATCTGGGAATACAGATACAAAATTCCCTAAAAGTGTCGTGACAGGTAGATAGGGTCGTAAAGAGAGCTTTTGGTACATTGGCCTTTATTAATCAAAGTATTGAGTATAAGAGCTGGAATGTTATGATGAGGTTGTATAAGGCATTGGTGAGGCCGAATCTGGAGTATTGTGTTCAGTTTTGGTCACCAAATTACAGGAAGGATATAAATAAAGTTGAAAAAGTGCAGAGGAGGTTTACAAGGATGTTGCCGTGACTTGAGAAATTCAGTTACAGAGAAAGGTTGAATATGTTAGGACTTTATTCCCTGTAGCATAGAAGAATGAGGGGAGATTTGATAGAGGTATATAAAATTATGATGGGTATAGATAGAGTGAATGCAAGCAGGCTTTTTCCACTGAGGCAAGGGGAGAAAAAAAAACAGAGGACATGGGTTAAGGGTGAGGGGGGAAAAGTTTAAAGGGAACATTAGGGGGGGGCTTCTTCACACAGAGAGTGGCGGGAGTATGGAATGAGCTGCCAGATGAGGTGGTAAATGCGGGTTCTTTTTTTAACATTTAAGAATAAATTGGACAGATACATGGATGGGAGTTGTATGGAGGGATATGGTCCGTGTGCAGGTCAGTGGGACTAGGCAGAAAATGGTTTGGCACAGCCAAGAAGGGCCAAAAGGCCTGTTTCTGTGCTGTAGTTTCTATGGTTCTATGGTATAACCTCCTCTGGACTGTCTCCAATGACAGCACATCCTGCCTCTCGGTTTTTTTGCACTACCTTACTTCTCATTTTTCTATTTTCTATTTTTTGATTTATAATTTAAATTTTTAATAATTACTAATTTTAACTATTTTAATATTTGTAATATTTAATATTTCTAATCCAGGGAGTGTGAAGCACAGAATCAAATATCGTTGTGATGATTGTACGTTTTAGTACCAATTGTTTGGCAACCATAAAGTATAAAGTATGAAGTATAAGTAATACTATCCTTTCTGAGATATCGGGCCCAAAACTGTTGAAAATGCTCCAGTGCGTCCGAACTACTGTCATAAAAAGGTACGTAATTATCTCTTTGCTTTTATATTCTATTTCTTGAAATAAATGCCAACAATGCATTTACTTTCTTTTCCACAGACTCAGCCCATAAAATAACCTCCTTGATGTCTTTCATGAGGACTTCTATGTCCCTTTGCATCTCTGATGTTTGAACTTCTCCCCATTTAGATACTAGGCTGCACTATTGTTTCTTTTACCAGACTGCATTATCATACTTTTCCCAACACTATATTCCATCTGCCACTTTCTTGCCTGTTCTTCAAACTTCTCTGAGTCCTTCTGCAAACACATTGCTTCCTCAGCAATATTTACCCCTCAACCTATCTTCATATCATCCTGAAAATTTGCTACAAACCACTCAATTTAATTATCTAAATCTTTGATAAACAATGTCAAAATTAGCAGTCCCAATACAGACCCCTGAGGAACACCACCAGTCAATGGCAGTCAACCATAAAAGGTCCCTTTAATTGTCACACACTGTCTCCTGCCTGTCAGCCATTCCGCTATCCATGCCAGCATCTTTCCTGTAACACTCTAGGATTTTATCTTGTTAAGCAGCCTGATGTGTGGCACCTTATCAAAGAACTTCTGAAAATCCAAGTAAGTGACATCCACTGTCTCTCATTTGTGCACGCTGCTTATTACTTCCTCAACGAGTTCTAACAGATTTGTCAAGGAAAATTTCCCTTCACAGAATCCATGCTAACTTTGACTTATTTTATTATTAGTCTTCAAGTAGCTCAAAACATCATCCTTAATAAGACTCCAACACTTTCCCAGCCAATGAGGTTAGGCTAATTGGCCTCTTATATCCTTTCTTTAGCCTTTCTCCCTTCTTAAAGAATTGAGTGACATTTGCAATCTTCCAATCCTCTGGGACCATGTCAGAGTTAAGGGATTCTTGAACAATCATGACCAATGCATCCGTTATCTCTTCAACAACCTATCCCAGGAATTTGAGATGTTGTACTTCTGGTCCTGCTGACTTATCTAGATCAGATCTCTGAGTGTGTCTTGCACTTTTTCCTTTTTATTTGCAATGGCACTTACTCCTGCTCCCTGACACTCACAGACTTCTGGAACATAGCTAATATCTCTACAGTGAAGGCAGATGCAAAGTACTCATTACGTTCATCTGCTATTTTTGTCCCCCGTTACTATGTCAGCAGCATCATTTGCCAGTGGTTCAATATCAACCCTCACGTCCCTTTTATTCTTCATATAACCAAAAAAATACTTTTGGTATACTGCTTTATACAGGTATGCCTGTCATTTTGAGAACATCTTTCTCTGTGCATTTTGAGAACATCTTTTGGTATCCTGCTTTATACAGGTATTCCTGTCATTTTGAGAACATCTTTCTCTGTGCAGCATATCTATCCTGTACCTTGTGAAACAATCCCAGAAACTTCAGCCATCTCTTCACTGCTCTAATCGCTGCCAATATCTTTCTCCAGCGTCCTCTGGGCAAGGTCCTCTCTCTGCCTCTGTAAATCCCTTTATTCCATATTTGTGAGTTATGCTTCACCCTCTCAAATTGCCACACAAATTCGATCATATTATGATCACAGCCTCCTAACGGTTCAGTTACATTAAGCTCCCTTACGAAATCGGTGCTGTTAGGTAACATCCCATCTAATGATAGATTTTCAACGAGATTTTCAACCACAAACTACTCTAAAAAAGCCATCTTGTCGGCATTCGACAAATTCCCTTTCTTGTGATTCAGCACCAACCTGATTTTCCCAGTCCTCTTCCATATTAAGGTTCCCCATGACAATTGTGTCATTACCCTTATTATTAGAATCAGAATCAGGTTTATTATCACCCGCATGTGACATGAAATTTGTTAACTTAGCAGCAGCAGTTCAATGCAATACATAAGAAAGAAGAAGAAAAAAACTGAATAATTCAGTAAATCAATTACAGTGTACGAATATTGAATAAATTAAAATCATGCAAAAAACAGAAATAATATATATTAAAAAAGTGAGGTGGTGTCCAAGTGTTCAATCTCCATTTAGGAATCAGATTGCAGACGGGAGGAAGCTATTCCTGAATCGCTGAATGTGTGCCTTTAGGCTTCTGTACCTCCAACCTGATGGTAACAGTGAGAAAATGGCATGCACTGCATGCTGAGTTCCTTAATAATGGACGATGCCTTTCTGAGACGCCGATCCTTGGAATATCCTGGGTAGTTTATGGCTAGTACCCAAGATTGATCCGACTAAATTTACAACCCTCTGTGACTGGTTGGAAAGTTGATGGAAAAGATCTTGAGAGGCAAGATTTGTGAACATTTGGAGAGGCATAATATGATTAGGAATAGTCAGCATGGCTTTGTCAAAAGCAGGTTGTGCCTTACGAGACTGATTGAATTTGTTGAGGATGTGATGAAACACATCGATGAGGGGAGAGCAGTAGCTGTAGCGCATATGGATTTCAGCAAGGTATTGGACAAGTTACCCCATGTAAGGCTTATTGAGAAGGTAAGTAGGATCCAAGGGGACATTGCTTGTGGAAAGCATAGACAAGTTGCAGAGGATATTTACAAGGATGTTTCCTGGATTTGGGATTACTCCTTATGAAAGCAGGTGAATCAACTTGGCCTTTTCTCCTTGGAGCGATGGAGGATGAGAGGTGACCTGCTAGAGGTGAATAAGATGTTGAGAGGCATTGATTGTGCGGATAGTCAGAGGCTTTTTCCCAGGGCCAAAGTGGCTGACCTGAGAGGGAACAGTTTTAATGTGCTTGGAAGTAGGTACAGAAGAGACGTCGGGGTAAGTATTTTTGCACAGAGAGTGGTGAGAGCGTTGAAAGGGCTGCCTGCAATGGTGGTGGAGGCAGTTACAATGGGGTATTTTAAGAGACTCCTGGATAGGTACATGGAGCTTAGATAATTTCTATAGTAAGGACATGTGAGGCACAGCTTTGTAGGCCGAAGGGTCTGTATTGTGCTGTAGGCTTTTTAACTTCTTTCTATCAGGTGCAGTAGTGCACCCATTCCCCCCGCCCCCACCACTTGCAAGACGGTGATGTAGCCTGTCAGAATGTTCTCCACGGTACATCTATAGAAGTGTTTGAGTGTATTTGTTGACATACCAAATCTCCTCAAATTTCTAATAAAGTATAGCTGCTGTCTTGACTGCTTTATAACTGCACCGATATGTTGGGACGAGGTTAGATCCTCAGAGATCTTGACATCCATGAACTTGAATCTGCTCACGCTCTTAACTTCTGATACCTCTGTGAGGATTGGTATGTGTTCCTTCATCTCTTTCTGAAGTAGCATCCACAATCAGCTCTTTTATCCTACTGACATTGAGTGCCACGTTGTGCAGTGAAACTACTTCACTAGTTGGCATTCCTTATACCTGTATGCCCTCTCGTTACCACCTGAGATTCTACCAAACATGGTTGTACCATCAACAAATTTATAGATGGTATTTGAGCTATGCCTCGTCACACAGTCATTGGTATAGAGAGAGTAGAGCAGTGGGTTAAGCACACACCCATGAGGTGCACCAGTGTTGATTGTTGGATATGAGGAGATGTTATCACCAATCCGCACAGATTGTGGTCTTCCGGTTAGGGAAATGAGGATCCAATTGCAGAGGGAGGTACAGGGGCCAATGTTCTGCAACTTCTCAATCAGGATTCTGGGAATGATGGTATTAACTGCTGAGCAATAGTCGATGAACAGCATCCTGACATCGATGTTTGTGTTCTCCAGGTGGTCTAAAGCCGTGTGAGGAACCATTGAGATTGTACCTGCCGTTGAACTATGGTGGTGATAGTCAAACTGCAATGGGTCCAGGTCATTGCTGAGGCAGAACTTCAGTCTAGTCATGACCAATTTCTCGAAGTATTTCATCACTGTATATGTTCGTGCTACCAGGCGATAGTCATTAAGGCAGATCACATTATTCTTCTTAGGCTCTGGCATAATTGTTACCTTTTAGACACAACTGGGAACTTCTGCTCATAGCAATGAGAAGTTGAAAATGTCCTTAAATCCTCCCACCAAGTATTTGGCACAGGTTCTCAGAAGCCTTCCAGGCTCTCCATCGGGACCCTCCACCTTGAGCAGGTTTACCCTCTTTAAAAACAGCTTAAAATCGGACTCAGAGACAGAGATCACTGGGTCATCAGGTGCAGCAGGCAACTTCACAGCTGTAGTTCTATTCATCTGGTGGTGAAGCTATTAGGTTTCACTTTGTATGAAGTCATGTCTGGCAAACACTGCCAGAGTTGCCATACATCCAATGTCACCTCCAAACTCATTCAAAATTGTTTCTTCGCCCTTGAAATACCTCGCCGCAAACCACACCTGGTTTTCTGATACAGGCCTCGATCTCCATAGTCATAGTCATATTCATACTTCTTTTGAAAACCAGTTTCACCCGGGATCAATAAAGTATGACTATGACTATAGAGATCGCGGCCTGTACCAGAAAACCGGGTATGGTTTGCGGCGGGGTATTTCAAGGGCGAAGAAACAATTTTGAATGAGTTTGGAGGTGACATTGGATGTATGGCAACTCTGGCAGTGTTTGCCAGACACTACTTCATACAAAGTGAAACCTAATAGCTTCACCACCAGATGAACTCGCCCGCTTTGAAAAGGAGAATATAACTACTCCAGAGTTGTATGCCATAGATCTAGCCTTCAGCAGACAACGTACCTCCTGGTTCATCCACGGCTTTTGGTTTGGGAATGTAAGTACATGACTTTACAGTATCAACCCCACATCTTGGCTACTATAAGGAGACCTATTTTGGATGACCAGTTTTTACCCTTGCAATTTCTTAAATCCACCCACAAAGATTCAACATTCTCTGACCCTATGTCGACTCTATCTAAAGATGTAATTCCATCTTTTACTAGAGGAGCCACATCACCGCCTGAGCCACCCTTCCTATATTTTGATACGAAGTATATCATTTGATGTTACACTCTCAACTATGGCCTTCTTTCAGCCATGACTCAGTGATGCCCACAACACCAAACTGACCAATCTCTAATTGTGCCATGAGTTCATTCACAATATACCAAGTGCTACGCACATTTAAATACATCACCTTCAGTCCTGAATTATTTGTCCTTTTAAATGTTGTACCTGCGGTACTATTTAACTCTTCGCTCTGTTTGGATTTGAACCCAATCATTGGCTTGTTCTTCCATACATTCATGTTATACCCATCATCTACTTGTAAACCTGTTGGGTTACACTCAGCTCTGTCATACTGGTTTCCAGTATATGGAACAAATCATGGAACAGCACAGCACAGGAACAGACTGTTTGCCCCATAATATCATGCCAAACCATCTGAAAAGTAACTCAGTAAACCCCCCAAAACTAATCCTTCCCACCGACACAAAGTCCATCGCACCCCATCCTCCTCATATTCATGTACCTATCTCAATGTCCCATAAAAACACCCAATATATTTAACTCTGCCACCATAATTGGCTTCCGGCACTCTCTGAGTTAAAAAAAAAGCATATCCCTCACATCTCATTACCTCTCATCTTCAATCTATTAGACACTGCTACCCTACAATAAAGACACTCCGTGTCTACTCGATCCTTCTCTCCCATAATGCTATAAATCTCTGATCTCCCCTCAGCCTCTGCTACTCCAAAGAAAACTACCAAGTTCGTCAGACCACTTATGTTAGCACATGCCCTGTAAACCAGACAGCATCCTAGTAAACTTCTTCTGCTCCTTCTCCAATGCTCAATTCTCAAAATGGGTGAACTAGAACTATATTCAATAGTTCAGATGTGGCCTCAGTGGAGTCTTTTTACAGCTGAAACATCACTTCTTGATTTGAACTCAGTAACTCAGCTAATAAAAGCAAGCATTTGATAAGCATTCCTAACCACAGATTGACCTGTGTAGTCACTTTCCAGGAGCTGTGAACCTGGACATCAAACCTCTCTGTTCAGCAACACTGCTAAGGTTCTTCTCCTTAACATTTAACTACTCGCTTTTAGTCTACCAAGTTGCAACCCCTCACATTTACCCGTGTTCAGCTTGATCTGCCATTTCTCTGTTCTTATCTGCGAATAATCTATATTACGCTGTATTCTTTGCCAGTCTTCTTCATTATACACAACTGCACCACTATTGGTATAATTCACAAACTAACTAAAGCACCCATCTACATTTTCATTTCCGTCATTTTCATTTCATGGTAAAAATCTTTTTAATTAATTATTATTGAAAATCAATGACAAATACATTAAAGTAATCAAGTGAATATGTCAATATGTACAATAAAAATTAAATTATCAAATAGCTGATTAACAAAGCTAAACAATATATCAAAAATAATAAGAAAAAACAAAATGTTAAAACTTTTTTTGAGAACAAGAAAGCGAAAAAGAACCCCTACTAACTAAAACAAAAAAAAACCCTACTAAAAAAACAAACAAACATTGGGAGCACAACCCTGGAGCTATACACCATACAAGGTTCCATAAAAGAAAAACATCAATCCGCCAACCAAATCCATTTAAACAAGAATCTGAAGGGGACCATCTTAATTAACTCAAATCAAATCATAGCAGCGTGCAAATGAACCCCGTCTTTTCTCAAAGATAAATCGAGGATCAAAAGTTCGACTTCTGATTTTCTCCAAACTAAGCATAACATCACCTGAGAGAACCATTGTATCAAAGTGGGAGCAGAGGCATCTTTCCATTTCAATAAAATAGCCCTTCTGGCCAATAATCTGACAAATGCCGGTCTGATAAAGAAATACCATGAATATATTAGACCATAAGATAAAGGAGCAGAAGTCGGCCATTCGGCCCATCGAGTCTGCTTCACCATTTTATCATGAGCTGATCCATTCTCCCATTTAGTCCCACTCCCGCGCCTTCTCACCATAACCTTTGATGCCATGGCTACTCAGATACCTATCAATCTCTGTCTTAAATACACCCAATGACTTGGCCCGTGGCAACAAATTCCATAGATTCACCACCCCCTGACTGAAAAAAAATTCTTCGCATTTCTGTTCTGAATGGGCGCCCTTCAATCCTTAAGTTATGCCCTCTCGTACCAGACTCCCCCATCATGGGAAACAACTTTGCCACATCCACTCTGTCCATGCCTTTCAACATTCGAAATGTTACTATGAGGTTTCCCCTCATTCTTCTAAACTCCAAGGAATACAGTCCAAGAGCGAACAAACGCTGTTCATATGTCCCTGCCACGTGCTAGCGAGGGCAAGAATAGTCGGATCAGGCAGTTGAATGCGTGGTTGAGAGACTGGTGTAGGGGACAGGGCTTCAGATTCTTGGTTAATTGGGATCTCTTCTGGGGGAAGTATGACCTGTTCAAAAAGGACAGGTTACACCTGAACCCGAAGGGGACCAATATCCTGGCGGGAAAGTTAAATAGAGCTGTTAGGGAAGGTTTAAACTAATTTGACAGGGGATGGAAACCGGAATGATAGAGCGGAGGAAGGGGAAAACAGAAATAAATCTAAGATAGTGAGCAGTAAAGATGTGAGGAAAGACGGGCAGGTGATGGGGCAAATTTGTAGCCATTGGGATGAGTTGCAGTGCAATAAAGTTGCAGTGAAATCAAAGCGAAAAGTATCAAATACTGGTCTTAAGGTGTTGTACTTAAATGCACACAGCATAAGGAATAAGGTGGATGATCTTGTTGTACAGTTACAGATTGGTAGGTATGATATTGTGGCCATCACTGAGACCTGGCTAAAGTATGCATGTCTCTGGGAGCTGAACGTCCGAGGATACACGGTGTATCGGAAGGATAGGAAGGTAGGCAGAAGGGGAGGCATGGCTTTATTGGTAAGAAATGATATTAAATCATTAGAAAGAGGTGATATAGGATCGGAAGGTGCAGAATCTTTATGGGTTGAGCTAAGAAATAGCAGGGGTAAAGGGACCCTGATGGCAGTTATCTATAGGCCTCCAAACAACTGCAGTGATGTGGACTACAAATTACAGCTGAAAATAGAAAAGGCTTGCCAGAAGGGCAGTGTTATGATAATTGTGGGGGATTTTAACATGCGAGTAGATTGGGAAAATTAGGTCAGCACTGGATCTCAAGAGAGAGAATTTGTAGAATGTCTGCGAGATGGCTTTTTAGAACAGCTTGTTGTTGAGCCCACTAGGGGATCGGCTGTACTGGATTGGGTATTGTGTAATGAACCGGAGGGGATTAGAGAGATTGAGGTCAAGGAATCCTTAGGAGACACTGATCATAACATGATTGAGTTGACTGTGAAATTAGAAAAAGAGAAGCCGAAATCTGATGTGTCGGTATTTCAGTGGAGTAAAGGAAATTACAGTGGCATGAGAGAGGAACTGGCCAAAGTTGACTGGAAATGGACACTGGCGGGAAAGACAGCAGAGCAGCAGTGGCTGGAGTTTATGCGAGAAATGAGGAATGTGCAAGACAGGTATATTCCAAAAAAGAAGAAATTTTTGAGTAGAAAAAGGATGCAACCGTGGTTGACAAGAGAAGTCAAAGCTAAAGTTAAAGCAAAGGAGAGTGCATACAAGGAAGCAAAAATTAGTGGGAAAACAGAGGATCAGGAAGTTTTTAAACCTTACAAAAGGAAACCAAGAAGGTCATTAAGAGAGAAAAGATTAACTATGAAAGGAAGCTAGCAAATAATATCAAAAAGGATACTAAAAGCTTTTTCAAGTATATAGAGAGTAAAAGACAGGTGAGAGTAGATATAGGACTGATAGAAAATGATGCTGGAGAAATTGTAATGGGAGATAAGGAGATGGCAGAGGAACTGAACGAGTATTTTGCATCAGTCTTCACTGAGGAAGACATCAGCAGTATACAGGACACTCACTGAAAAACCATTGAGGATACAGTTGAAGATGTTTGAGAGCAAGGGACAGATGTGAGGAATTCCTTCAGAGAAGTCCTGTCCCTGGAGTGATTGATGGTAAGAAACAGCATTGTTTTCCATTGTGCGTGAGATGAGCGCCACCACTGGAGTGTCTTTCCTGTGCTTCCCGGTGAATGTACTTTTGCCTGTGGGAGGCTGGTCAGAGAGAGATGTCATCACTGACTGTGAAATGATAATGAAAAGACATGGAATGAAAGTGAATTGTTAGGAGATGACGACGATACCTCTGCCGGGCTGGATTCAGGAAGTTAACAGATCGACAGGTGAGCGAACAGGGGATGCAAATTTGTTTCACAAACACAATACTCCAGGTATGCCTAAACTAACCTATTGCATAATTGCTCAGTATCTCCCCATCGATCAGTTCTTAAATTCTATTCCCAGCTCCCTGCCGTCTGTGAACTTGGAGTGTCTAAATGTAGTTAACTTGGCCAGGTGACATGTGGATTATGAGCAGCTGTTTCAAAACTCCGATCTGGCCCAAGAGTAAATGTCTGCCACATAGCAGAGAAGAAACTCCCTTGGTCTGTTTCCAGTCAGTCAGAAGATTGTTAATCCATGTCAGCAAAATGCACCACGAAATTATGTCCTTTAATTTTAGAATGGAAAGGAATATATGAAATTACTTACTCTGCACATACAATATATCTATTGTCATGTACCCTGTGAAGGGTTAAAGAACCAGCAGAAATGGAAAACACTTTGGAATCCAGTATTGCAAATAACTAATGGTATATATTAGTTACTAAGTAATTCAGTAATATAAGTGTAGATAAATCAAACAGGTTAGCAGTGATTATATATATATAAGTAAATGTGGAAATATATGAAAAGCAAGCTTCATCAAGTCTAGGGGTAAATAGATAGTCTTACAATGAGAGTAAAGTTCAGTTCAGTTCGTGGTATTGAGTTGAGTAGTGATGGAGCGAGAGAGAGGGAGAAGTCTGAGTCTTCAGGTGAGCTGACGCCGTAAGTCTTCCTGTTGTCCTCGGAAATCCTTTAGAAGTCACCGACTACGACCACAACAGACTCAGATCATTCTTCTGTGGTGGAATTGTCAACCCAGCAAGGGTGGTACACGAATAACTCCCCACCGGTCACACCCTTTTTGCACTGCTAGAGCCACTGATCGATCCGCCTGATCAATCCTCCAAACCCCAACTTTTCTGTGGGCACAACAAAGCTCATTCAGTGTCCAAAACCATGTGTCTGTAGGTCTAACAGCTGACCTTCTATTTATCTCACCACGCTGAATACCAACTGTCCATAGAGCAGCTCCTCCCTTCTCTCTCTGTAAGAACATGGATGCTGCTAGTGTCCTTGTAGAAAGTATAAACAAACTGTGAGCAGTCCTTGCCTCTCTCTCTCTTTCTTTCTCTCTCTTTCTAACAAAGTGTCTTTGTTCCACAACTCACACACACACACACACTCTCTCTCTCTTTCTCTATCTCTTCCCACCCCCCCCCCCACACACAGTTCGCAGGGATACTTCAGCACCCCAACACATCCCCTTCCTTTTAGAAAAAAATGATGCAGGCAGAACTTTACTTTAACTGAAAATTATAAAGTTTGAAACATGTATAATCATCAGATAACAGAGCAAAAACGTGTACAATTTCTAACTTAACATCTAGATAAACTATCAGCTATAATGTTGTCAGTACCTTTCACATGTTTGATTGTCAGGTCATATTCTTGCAATATCAGAGTCCAATTTAATAACCTTCTATCCCTATCCTTCATCTTAGTTAGAAACACCAACGGATTGTGATCCGTGTAAACCACAAGTGGTCTCTGGGCAGGACAAACATAGTCTTCAAAATGCCAGAATAAGTGCTAGCAATTCCTTTTCAACAGTTGAATAATTTTCCTAATGCACATTAAATTTCTTTGAGAAATAAGCTACTTGGTGTTCAACGTCATCCACACCTTTCTGTAACAATACTGCCCCAGCAGCTTCGTCATTAGTGTCTGTTGCTATAGAGAATGGTTTTGAAAAATCAGGTGCTTTGAGCAGAGGATGATAACACAGGATGGCTTTCAGATGTTCAAATTCCTCTTGGCAAGGATCATTCCATACAAATCTTTCACTCTTCCCAAATAATTTCGTTAGGGGCAGAATGATGTCAGCAACGTTCTTGCAAAACTTACCATAATACCCAACCATTCCTAAAAAACATTGTCAAAGCTTTCTTGCCAGTTGGAACGGGAACCTCAGCAATAGCTTGAACCTTGGCCTGTACAGGAGCCAGTTGGCCTTGGCCTACTGCATAACCCAGATATGTAACTGTGGCATGACCAAACTCACTTTTAGCGAGGTTCACAGTAAGATGAGCCTTGTACAACCTTTCGAACAGTTTTTCTACTGTTGCAATATGCTCTTCCCACGTGTCATTCCCTACAACTAGATCATCAATATAAGCCTCTGTGTTTTCCAGAGAACATTGTCAACGTTTTAGATCACATGCTAAATCTGCACAAACTGACATAGTATAGGCTGTAAATGCTGGGAAATATTTCCATGATGTCAACAAAATCCACTCCTCGGGGCCTCGACGATAAGACAATCCGATCCAATGTTGGGGAAATTACAGTCAGACACTACTCTGTTGTTTTCACTACTTTCCAGAACCTGCCTACATTTCTGTTCCTCTTTCTGCTGCTGGCATCTCAAAAATCTTTGGAAATTGAAGCACACATCAGTTACGGTTCTCCTTCACCAACTCTCTGTTACATCCTGAGAGATGTCCAGTGGGATTGGGGGATAGATACTGTCCATGAATTGAAGTCCATTATCACGGTTGTACAGCTCTCTGTCCTTGAAATGCTGTGGTTGTCCGAGTGTTTAACGGTTGTTAAACAAATGTTGTTGCGATCTTTGTTCTTAAAGTACGGTGCCGGCAGTTTAAACATCATATTTAACTGCATGTGGTCTGGGTCTCCCAATGTACTAAATTCCCCCAAAGGACTTACCCATCAAAATGATTTGAGATCCAACAGCACTTCCTGTTTAGTATCAACACGCTGGAGAATATCACCATATAGCCTTTCTCATCACACTTTCCTCCTTGTCCTTTTCCTTAGTGATCACCAATATTCATTTTCTACCTCGCATGCTAACTCTGTCTCGGGGCATAAACTCCCACCTTTGTCCTCGGGTAGTCCTGTCCTCTCCCACTACACTGTTGTTTTCTGTGTATGCATACGATGCCTTGGGATTCTCATTGATCCTCCTGAATGAGGGCATTTCCTGGTAAATCTTCACTCTCCTGATTCACTGTGTGACTTGTTTCTTGCTTCCTGTATGTTCCTCCAAGATCCTGTCTAATTTCATCTTCCTCGTCCTTACATATGACTCCTCTTACGTTTTTAAACAAGTACAATATTTCTCATCACCCTAAGTTCCTGACCATCCCTGTCCTTCTCTACCCTCCTCATAGGAACAGGGAACTACTAAATTCTGACCGGCAGGGCTGTATGTGACTCTCACAGTATCAGACATCAGCTGACATCAGCTCCATCCAGTAACAACCAGTAACATCAGCTCCCAGAAAACTCTCTATGACACCTGCCCAATTCTTCCACAAATTTATAATCATCGACTTGCAGGTGAAAAAAAAAATTCTTATCAATAATCATCTGAAACCCTCCAGAATTAAGATCCATATATCTTTCCCAATTAAACTCCAATCGTCTTGCTAGGTTAATTTCCCAATACCATACCAAGTATGTCTCCCTCCCTGGTGGACCGTCTACATACTGTTACTGGAAACATCCCTGAACACACCACACAAATAATGCCCCATCGGCTCAATGCTACTTACGGACCGGTAGGTCTGGATCCCAAAACTCCCTCCACATGCCTCATGATAAAAATCGTCAGAGTGGCTTCAGCAAGCTTCCCTGTGAGAATATTACTTCCCCTTCACTGTAACCAATCCCTGTTACACCAGTCCCACTTATCCAGGAAGAGAGCCCAATGATCTGTGTTGCTGATGCCCTCCCTCTTGCACCGAATTGTTAGCCACACATTTAAGTGTACCAACGTACCATATCTTACCTCGCAAGCATGTGACACCAGAAATAATCCTGAAATCACCAGCCGAGAGTTACTATTTCCTAACTTTCTGTCCTACTCCTTAAATTCTTTTTGCAGGACCTTTTCTCTCTGTTGTTAGTTCTAAGAAGGAACATGACCTCTGGCTGTTCCTCCTGCCCTTTCACAATGGCCCTTACTTTCTCAGAGACATCCTTGGCCATGGCATGATTGGGGTAACGCATCATCCTGCAATCTCACTCATGTACACACATACTCCTGTCTGTGCCCCAGCTATAGTGTTCACTGCATGTGATTCATATCTTTCCATCCCCGTGTACTTTTGTGCTTTCTGTTTGTAATGAACATTGTTTGAAAATTCTTTCATTATATTCTTCTCTGGTTCAGCTCAGGCAATTTACTTATGCATTCGCAAACAAAGGAGACACGTGTTGAAACCAACCATTTGTTAGAACTCGTACGATTTTAATATCGAACAAAAAAACTAATGTCTACAGTAGTAGATGCACATAATTCAAAATAATACTAATCATCCACAAACAAGTCGATCTCTGTGAAAGAGTGGAACCACAGCAGATCCGGCAATGTCACACAGCCAGTTCCCTTGCTTCTTTCCTTCCTTCCTTCCTTCCTCCCTCTCCCTCTCCCTCACGATGTCTCTGTCGCTTTACTATCTCGCTCCCTCTCTCATTCTATTCTCTCTGTCTCTCCACACGCCCACTCCCTCGCGCTCACTCTCGCGACATCTTCCTCGTGTCCTCTCCCTCGCGCGCTCTCCCTCACGTGCTCTCCTTTGCGCTCTCTGCCTCCCGCCAACTCCCTCGTGCGCTCTCCCCCTCGCGATGTCCCCTTCTGTCGCTCTCCCTCGCGCTCACCATCGCCCGCACGCTCTCCCCCAGGCTCTCTCCATCACGCTCACTCTAACGTCATCTCCATGGCACCCTCTCCGTCGCGCCCTCTCCCTCACGTGCTCTCCCGCGCGCCCTTTCCTCGCGATGTCTCACTCGCTCTCTCCTTCGCGCCCTCAGCCTCGCGCTCACTTTCTCTATCTCTCCATCTCTCACAGAGAGACAAGTGAACGGATCGGTTCTCTGTCAATATTGTAAAACAGGAGCATTCTCCTACAGGAAGATAGTTCAAGTTGGCAGTGAGAGGGAGAACCTACAGGTAGAGATGGAGGAGAAAAGGAAGGTGAAGGAAAGGACGGGTTTTGACGGGAGCAGGAGTGGTTGATAGAGACGAAAGTAAACCCCAAGATCAGGCAGTTTTGTCAGAACCGGGAAGCAGGGAAAACAGGTTCTCCTCAAGCTCCAATTTAACAGGGCGAGAGGTGAGGCGCAAAAGGGATTTCTCTGGGATGGTGAGGTCAGTGATGCCGTCGGGCTCAGCTGTAAACAGTTGTTTTGTAACTCTAAAGCAACACACACAAAATGGAAAAGATTAAACAGTTAACAGGATTCTGATGAACTGTCTCGGCAGGAAAAGTCGACAATTTACTCTTTTCATAAATGCTGCCTGGCCTGCTGAGTTCCTTCAGCATCTTGTGTGAGGAAAATAGTAAACAGTCGACGTTTCCAGTCGAAACCTTTCATCAGGATGTGATTTTGTGTGAGTTGTTTTGTATTTCGAGCGAATGCAGATTTTCTCGTGTTTGTTTTGTTACTCTGTTCATCACATTGTTTCCATTTAGCCACAAGTGGGGGGATAGAATAGGGAGCATGAAGGCAGCTGAATTGTAAAACTTTGCAGCATTTATTTCTAACGTTTCATGAGTTTCAAAATCAGATTCAGCGGGTATTTCACCGCATTCTTCAGTTCCTCTCGGAATTTGCTCTGAGTCAGGGCGTAAATACACGTGTTGGTGCAGGAACTGAGAACCTGCAGCATTCCCGATGTGTTTTCTGTGATGTAACGGGGATCCGTGACAGAATAAACAAAACTCATTGAAATCCGTTGATAGATAGAAAATGCCACCAGTGTTCCCCACAACAATATGAAACTACCGGTTATGCTGAAGAGCAAAACGATGGATTTGCGTCGGTTCTCCATCTCCCGGTCCTTGTCATTCTCTCCACTCTTTTGTCCCCGGAGCCTCCTGCGGGCTCGACTGGCCGCTAGAATCCGCCTGACAGTCAGAATATTGAACAGCAACATCAGAAAGAATGGGACACAAGGGACTAAAATGCGGTGAAACACCTCAAATGTCGCCCATGAGGGAGAGTTTTTGTAGCTCGGTGTAGTAACACAATCCCAGGGAACACCGTTAATTGTTTCTCCAGACTCATATACAAAGCACCAGGGGACAGTCTCCAAACAGGCCAGCACACTCACTGTCCCGATAACCACAGCCGCCGTTCTCTCGGTGCAATATTTTGTTTTCAGCTTCTCACAGCAAATAGCCACAAATCGATCGACGGTGAAAGCGACAGTCAGCCAGACTGAGGCCGCAGTGCTCGCAAAAATCAACCATAGACCAAGTCTGCACACAGGAGTGATGGACAGGAATGATCGGGGAAAATAAATCCGAGCAGTCCCCCTCATCAGCGGATCGGAGATAACGACCAGGAGATCAGCCACTGCCATTCCCACCAGGTAGCGAGTGACACATTTGGAGAGACCGCACTTTCCCCGGGACAGGATCACAATCGCCACCAAGTTCGCTGGAAGAGAGACAGGGAACAGCAAGTTGAGAAAATACTGAGCAGAAGCCGATGCTGCAGCTTGAGGGGATCCTGTAATATTTCCACTTTATTGTTATATTTAGCGGTGGGAGGGTCGAGAGAGGGCGCAGAGCGGCGGGACAGAGAATGAGTTTACACAGTAAAATAAATTCAATATCATCTGAATACGGATTTCTTATTGATGAGCGGAATGTGAAGTGGCAGTACAAAATCTAAAACTGGGTATCTACCTCCTGAGAGTCAATACTGGGTCTCGTCTGGATGAAATGAATAAATCCGGACGCTGATGGCGGGATTCTTCCATTAGACAATTATCAACTTCCATAGCGATCCCTGTCAGCGACAGAACTGCCGAAGGACGGAACAACAACAGGAAATGCTGGAAACACTGATGCAGGTAAAACAGAACATGTGGAAAAACAGTTAACGTATCTCTCCTCAGAACTGTTCTCAGAGAGACCCCTGACACGAGTATTAACTGGTTTCTCTTTCCATACAAGCTGCTTGGGGCTAAGTATTTCGAGCATTCCCCGAGTTTGTTCCCTGTTCCAGCATTTACCACCTCACTGACTTTACAACAGAACATTGACCGATTCCAACAGATACAGCGAGTTCTGGCAAATCCTCAGACAGGCATGACGCCTCCCGTTGATTCCATCACAGGGAAGCAGGGGAGAGGAATTCAACGTCCAGCAGCAAACTCGGTGCCGTAGTCAGATGTCTGTCAGATAAAGATAAAATGGAAAACGTTTCACTCTGAAGCACTAGGTCGGCTGTGTTAATTGACTCTGCAATGAGTTCAGTCTGTTTTCCATCAGCTGTTTACATTCAGTCATACCGCAGACATTTATTTAAAATCGACAATAGATTCGATCTACAACACGAAAGTCCGCACATTTGCTGAATTGTTACTACCAATCATTTGTTTGAGTCTTGCTCCTAACTCAGAAATCCGCTCACATACAAATGCAGACGATCAATTAGTATAATCTCCGCGGGATCTATAAACACAACATTTGCAGATGCAGTGCAGCTGCTGCAAGACCAAACGCACAGAGACGGAACATCCCATTATTGATCACAAACCGCTGGAAGAACACTGTCTGACAAGTTCAGTTCCACCCATGTTGGCGGATTCGGTAAATTCCTGCCTCGGTTTGTTTCTAGATCCAAATTCCAGCATCTGTCGTCCCGGTGTTTCTACTCTCTTTAAGAAAAGCGGAATACCGGGACGAGAATGTGAGCGTTTAAGCCGGCGGCAGAAGCAATCACAACATTGGAATTAAACTTCAACATCGCCCACGGCAGCTGACACTGCGGATTACCGGGAATTCCAAAGGCTGAAATAAAAGGATAGTAAACGTCTTCTATCCGCCAGATGACTGGATACACCATTTCAGTGAGAATCTGTGATTTCTGTTGCTCCTGCATTCACAGCTCCGGCAGACAGCTGATGCATTCAAAGCGGCCCTGATTTATACAGAGGATCTGTCTCCAGAGATACGATTATACACCTCACTAACTTGCTCAGTTACAGTTGCTTGAACAAACACTTTCATTCAAAACCTTTGTCTCTATTGTAAATATTCGGGCGATTAGAGACAAATACATGAAAATTCTTTGGCATTACCTCAGCAGAGTCTCTGGTGAAAATAGGCCGGTTGATTTAATTACAAAGTCTGAGTTTTGTCACGGACCAGCGACATTTACATATTTCGTCTTTTTGTTGGCTAATTACTGATTTCTGAACGGACACCAGCGACACAGACCGATCTCTACTTCCGTCCCTACAGTTTCCCATTTTGTAAATGTTGTTTAGTACTTCAGCTTTTTCCTGATCTCTCTCTCTCTCAGCCCCCCCACACACTCACACACACACACACACACACACACACACACACACACACACACACACACACACACACACACACACACACACACACAGACACACACACACACGCACACACACACACCGAGAGAGAGAGAATTGTACACTTGTATTTCTATGTTATATCAAATGTCCTGTTGAACATACTGGACAGGAAAATGGAGGAATTTAAGGTGGGGAGTTGAATGGAAGGCAGGGTTTGTGGGTCCGCACAACATTGTGGGCCGAATGGCCTGTACTGTGCTGTACTATTCTACACTTCTATGCTCTATGCTTACTATAAATTGCAAATTGCACATTTAAACAAAGACTTAACTAGAGATTTTTACTCCTTGTGTATATGAAGGATGTAAGTTATAAAGTCAATTCAATTCAAAACCCACAACCACAGATTCGAACAAAGGTATAATAGTGAGACGGCGATTAGGATGGAAGTGGTCAAATGAGCACATTGCTAATGTACAATCAGGAGAAAATATGCAGATATTGGAAATCCAAGTCAACACAAGAAATTCTGCTGAGTTCCTCCAGCATTTTGTGTGTGATATTGCTGAAGTCACAGTCTTTAATGGGCATCTCAAATCTGTCAAATGTCAAAAGAAATTGAGAAGAAACATTTCAATCTGCAAAGGAATTGGCAAACTGTTTAAATAAAAAAAAAGTACTCGAAACAGGGAGATGAATAGATGCAGGATGACTGAAAGTGAAGGAGAAAAAAGGCAATCGTGAGATAACATGTTAGCTGAGAGAGAGACAGAGACAGAGACAGAGACAGAGAGAGAGAAAGGGAGAGAGAGAGAGACAGAGAGAGAGACTGAGATTGAGAGAGAGAGACAGAGAGGGAGAGAGAGAGACAGAGAGAGAGGGAGAGGGAGAGAGAGAGGGAGAGAGAGACAGAGTGAGAGAGTCAGAGAGAGGGAGAGAGAGACAGAGAGAGGGAGAGAGTGAGAGAGGGAGACAGAGAGAGGGAGAGAGACAGAGAGAGAGACAGAGAGGGAGACAAAGAGGGAGAGAGAGGGACAGAAAGAGAGAGGGAGGGAGAGAGAGACAGAGAGAAAGAGACAGAGAGAGAGAGAGAGAGAGAGAGACAGAGAGAGAGACAGAGCGAGAGGGAGAGGGAGAGAGAGAGAGAGGGAGAGAGACAGAGAGAGAGATAGTGAGAAAGAGTGAGAGACAGAGAGAGGGAGAGAGAGAGAGGGAGAGAGACAGAGAGATAGAGAAAGAGAGAGAGGGAGAGAGAGAGAGGGAGAGAGAGATACAGAGAGAGAGAGAGACAGTGAGAGAGTCAGAGAGAGGGAGAGAGAGAGGAAGAGAGAGACAGAGGGAGAGAGAGACAGAGAGAGAGGGAGGGAGAGAGAGAGAGACAGAGAGGGGGAGAGAGAGAGAGGCAGAGAGAGGGAGAGGGAGAAAGAGGGATAGAGAGAGAGGGAGAGACAGACAATTAGGCAGATGTTTCTCCTGTATCTGCCAGTCTCTGCTACAGAGTGAGGGTGTAGGAGTCAATCTCTGCTGGTCAGTTTTGGGTGCCTTGTGTAAATGTCTGCTTGATTCTCCAGCGGTCAGTCTCTGGTACAGTGTGAGAGTGTGGGGTTCATTCTGTACCTGTCAGTCTCTGGTACAGTGTGAGATTGTGGGGTTGATTCTGTACCTGTCAGTCTCTGGTACAGTGTGAGAGTGTGTGGTTCATTCTGTACCTGTCAGTCTCTGGTACAGTGTGAGATTTGTGGTTAACACTGCATCTTTTAATCTCTCATCTAGTGTAACATTACAACATTTCTTTCAGATTTATTCTTGCAGTTGAATTTTTTGATTAAGTCTATTTTTCATTTTAATCAATACCACAGGGACGATGCCACTGGTTACATTGAACTAATATTCAGGTACTTTGCAGCAGAGCATCTGGAGCAACAAGACTAGACCATTGATTCAAACACTCTTCTGTAATAAATATATAACTTTCCTCGAGTCTCGGTGTGGGATGGTTTGAGTGGTGTGTACTCTGTAGTGACATTTGGGCTGATGGAATTGAGAATGATTTTGACTGTAGATTTGTAACCTGTGTGTGCACAGTGATCAGTAATGAGACCTCTGTTTGATCAGATTAAAACACACATGGGTGATCAGATCGCTGATGACATGAATATTGGTGCAATTGTGGGTGGTGAGGAAGGTTGTCAAATGGACAGAACTGGATGTAGTTCAGTTGGAATCATGGATGGAGAAACGGGGGACAGAGTTTAATCTGGACAAGTGTGACGAGTTTACATTCCAATGTTGGAGGAATGTACACAGTAAATGACAGCACCCTTGGGAGCAGTGATATATCTTGATGTGTCTGTCCATATCATCCTGCAAGAGGTATTGAAAGGAAATGGAGATGTGCGGTAACCTTGTCTTCATCAGTCATGGTGTTGTGTACAAACCATAGGATGACGTGTTACAGCTGGACAAACCCTTGGTTAGGTCACGTTTCGAGCCGTGGGTGCAGTTCTGTTTGCTACATCACAGAAAGGACGTGGGGACTGTGGAAAGGGCGCAGAAGAGATTTCCCAATGTGCTGTCTGGATTAGTATAGGGAAAGTTGGATAACACTTGGATTGTTTTTTTTTAATTTTATTTATAAACACAGAGCAAAATAAACCCTTTGAGCTACACTGCCCAGCAAACCCTGGTAACCCAATTTAACCCTAATCTATTCACAAGATAGTTTACAACCACGAGTTAGCCTTCCCGCTACATTGTTGGACAGTGGGGAAAAAAGAGGAGGATCTGAATAAAACTGACGCAATCCACAGGAAGAACATACAGAGACTCTTTAAAGAAGGTGCTGGGGCTGAATTCTGACTCCGATGCCCCGAGCTGTAACAGCATCATGCAAATCCCTACATGGTCATGGCGCCCCAGAGTGCAGTCTCACCTGACACCAGTGTCAGCAGAGGTATCGTGGGCCGAATGGGCTGTTCCTAATCCTGTTTGCAGCTATAAGTAGTAGAGAGAACATGACATTTTATTGATGGGGAACAGAATACAAATGTCGGGAGCTTATGCTTCCCTTATAGAAACATTGAAACATAGACAACCTACAGCATAATACAGGACCTTCAGTGCACAATGCTGTGCCACACATGTACTTTAGAAATTACTTAGCGTTACCCAAGCCCTCTAGTTTTCTGAGCTCCCTGAACCTATCCAAAAGTCTCTTAAAAGACATTATTGTAAACTCCCCCCAACACCGTCACGGGCAGCCCATTCCATGCACTCACCACTCTCTGCATAAAAAAACTTACCCCTGACATCTCCTCTGTACCTACTTCCAGGCACCTTAAAACTGTGCCCTATCGTGCTAGCCATTTCAGCCCTGGCAAACAGCCTCTGGCTATTCACATGATCAATGTCTCTCATCATCTTATACACCATATATAGGGTGGGGGAGCCCATTTATATATTATTCAGGGAAGAATCTCAATGTGTTGGAATCAGTTCAGGGAATGTTCACTGGACCAATACTGGTAGTGAGCTGGTTGTCTGATGAGGAAAGTCTGGGCTTGTGTTTTCTGTTCGTACTGTCTCCATGTGCTTATACGACCAGAAGATACAGGGGCAGAAGTAGGCCATTGAGTCTGCTCTGCCATTCGATCATGGGCTGATCCAATTCTTCCAGTCATCTCCACTCCCATGCCTTCTCCTCATACCCTTTTATGCCTTAGTTAATCAAGAACCTATCTATCTCTGCTTTAAATGCACCCAAAGACTTAGCCTCCACAGCTGCTCGTGGCACCAGATTCCGCAGCTTTACCACCCTCTGACTAAAGTAATTTCTCCGCATGTCCGGTCTTAATGGACAATCCTGAAGTCATGCGTCTTGTCCTGGACCTCACCTACCATGGGAAATAAGTTTTCCATATCTAATCTGTTCAGGCCTTTTAACATTCAGAATGTTTCTATGAGATCCCCATTCATTCTCCTGAACTCCAAGGAATACAGCCCAAGAGCTGCCAGATGTTCCTCATATGGTAAACCTTTCATTCCTGGAATCATTCTCGTGAATATTTTCTGAACCCTCTCCAATGTCAGTATATTCTTTCTAAAATAAGGAGCCCAGAACTGCGCACAAGACTCCAAGTGTGGACTAACGAGTGCCTTATAGAGCATCAACATCACACCCCTGCTCTAATATTCTATACATCTAGAAATGAGTGCAAAAATTGCATTTGCCTTCTTCACCACTGACTGAACCTGGAGGTTAACCTTTTGGGTATCCTGCACAACGCATCGCAAGTCTCTTTGCATCTCTGCATTTTGAATCATCTCCCCATCTAAATAATAGTCTTCTCATTTATTTATTTTACCAAAGCGCATGACTATACACTTTGCAAATTGTATTTCATTTGCCGCTTCTTTGTCCATTCCCCTAAACTATCTAAGTCTCTCTGTAGGCTCTCTGTTTCCTCAACACTACATGCTTCTCCACCTATCTCTGTAGCATCAGCAAATGTTGCCACAAATACATTAATCCCACAGTCCAAATAATTGACATACCTCATAAAAAGCAGCGGTCCCAACATCGACCTCTGTGAACTCCACTGGTAACTGGCACCAGCCAGAAAACGATCCCTTTGTTCCCACTCTCTGTTTTATGCCGATAAGCCAGTGCTCCACCCATTGGCAACTAGAACCAGGGACCAGTATTTCATGATTTGAGCAAAAGATCAGAAGATTCTTTTCTGAATCTTAATGCACCCTCAGACATTGGAATTGATTAACTGACAGGTTTTTTGGATCATATCCTTGTATGCTTTTAAGGGAAAGAGAGGGGGATAGTTTATAAGGAGGGGGTGAAATGTTCCTGTGGGCAGACAGGAACATGGAGTTTAATGTTGAAACAGGACAGTCGTGACCTTATTAAATGACAGAGCAGGTGGGAGTTGCTGAGTGGGGACCCCTGCTCCTCATTTGGATGTGGGTGTGAGCCTGTGGTGTGCTGACCAGGACTGTACACAGAGATCCAGCCGTGACCCCACTTGTGTCTATACAATTCCACCAGAGCTCCCTCCCCTGCCATTCTGTATCTTCAGCCAACAAAAGCAAGCCTCTCATCCACCTTTTAAACCCATCGAATGCTCCGTCCTTCTAACCTGAGGAATCATTCCACATGCTCTCCCTCTGACCCTCTATTCTTCTCCATATTCCACAATGTACCGTCTGTCTCCTGGCCTTTTTGGGCTCCCCATCTGCATTACCTCACCTCACAGATTAAATTCCACCTGCCTATCTGTCCAGTCCACTGATACCTTCCTGTAGTCCTCAGCTTTCCCCCGCACTCTCACCCACATGGCCAACTACACTGGACAACAAATATTTTGCTTCCTGATTACTTTTAGGTACGTATATCTTATGGATTTGGACTGCTGATATTGAAAATCACTATGAAATGTCCCTATCACACACCATCTCTTTGAAATTGCCTATATTTTTATATTTCAATTCATAATCCAAGTCAGATTATTTGATGCCAAGATTAAGGGAGGCATTTGTGCTGGTCCACAAATCAAGCAGGCCAGCAATAACAGGCAATTCAAAGAACTTCTATTGGGACCAGAGAAAATCGCATGGAATGCATTCAAGGAAGTTGTTGAAAATGTTCAATATTTTCCCAGGGACCAGGGAAATATTGACCAGCTGTGTTTCACTGTAACTGTTGTAATGGAAATGTGTGTCTGGGTCCTGGGCTCAGTGTGGGACTGAATGTCTCTGCTGTCTGAGACTGTGGAACAAATGAGCTGTCAGTATCTCTGTGCTCAGTAACACACCTTGTGGGTGAGAGATGGAGCCACTGTTCTGTTCATTGAGCCTTGCCAAGAGGGGACATTGGCGTACATTGAAGTCTTTCCTGCAGGTAGGAGAAGGAAAGTGAAAGAGGTAAAAGGCAGACACGGTGTGAAGCGACTGGTGCAGCCAGTGCCAGTGTGTGAGGCCACTCACAAGCTGCAGCTCTCAGCTTCTTCTGAGCAGCAGATGGAGGAGGCTCCAAACCAAGGAAGAGACGGACAAACCCCACCACTTCCCGGTATGGATCCGGGAGTGGAACAGAGGGATGGACACAACATTCTTTACCCATGGGATTCACCACTCGGAGCACTCACTGTCCAGCAACAACAGACATTGGGAAGTGGGCTAATGGGAAACCGTCTTCCCATGGTCAGGGGAGAGGAAGCAGCAATTATAGTCAGCAGCAACTTCTTCCCACTCCGCCACACTCGCCGTGGCCCAATCCCAGCGCAGGAATTAATTCTCACTCCACATTCAAGCTACAGGACCTAGGCCTCTGCAACTGGATCCATGACTTCCTAACCGGAATACCACAATCTGTGCGGATTGGAATAACATTTCCACCTCACTGACAATTAACACTGACACTCCACAGAGCTGTGTCTTTATCTCACAGCTCTACTGTCTCTACACCCACAACTGTGTGGCTAGGCATCGCTCAAACAGCATTTATAGATTTGCTGATGATACAACCACTGTTTGCAGAATTTCAGATGGTGACAATAAATCATAAATTAGGGTGAACTACCAGTTAGTGGAGTGTTGCTGCAGCAACAATCTTGCACTCAACATCAGCAAGATCAAAACGCTGCTTGTGGACTTCAGGAAAGGTGAGATGAAGGAACACAAACCAATCCTCATCAAGGAATCAGAAGTGGAGAGAGTGGACAATTGCAAGTTCCTGGGTGTCAGCATCTCTGAGGATCTAACCCGGATGCAACATATGATGCAGTTATGAAGAAGGCAAGACAGCGGCTATATTTCATTAGGAGTTGGAGGAGATTTGGTTTGTCAAATACACTAAATAAACTTCCAGAAACGTAGAGTGGAGATCATTCTGACTGGCTGCATCTCCATCTGGTATGGGGGGGGGGGGGGCGGGCTTCTGAACGAGATCAAAATAAATAGCAAAAACTTGTAAAACTGGTCAACTCTACCATGGGTCCAGGCTCGGTAGTACACAACATCTTCAAGGAGCGGTGCCTCAGGAAGGCACCGATCATCATTGAGGATCGCCACCACCCAGAACGTGCCCTTTTCACACTGTTACCATCGGGAAGGAGGGAGAGAATGCTGAAGGCACACACTCGGTGATTCAGGAACAGTTTCTTCCCCTCTGACACCCAAATTCTGAATTCTCAATGGGCATTGAACCCAAGAGCACTACCTAACTACTTTTGCTTTTAATTTATGTTTTAATTCTTGTTTAACTACATATTTTAACTTAAATATTGAATACTTAATGTAACTCAGTTTTTTCTCTATATTTATTTATCATGGATGTCATTGTACTGCTGCTGTAAAGTTAACAAATGTCACGACGTATGCTGGTAATATTAAATCTGATTCTGATTAAGTTGCTAATTGAGTCTGCCTCATCCTCTCCAGCAACAACCTCCATTGCCCTCACTCCAGAATCGATACCATTCGCTCAGCAACACACGCACAATTCTGGAGGAACTCAGCAGGCCGGGCAGCATTAATGTAAAAGAGTACATCTTTGGCATCTTAAGCCAAGATCCTATGCTTATGAGTAAAAATAAAACACATATACTGATTTAGAATAGTCCAAACACCATTCTCCCATTGTTGATAATGCTGTTTGTCCAAGACCTTCCCACATAGGAACTATTACAACCCCTTTTCCACAAAGCCCCATCATCAGCATAGAAAGCCAAACTGAACTCAGGCCCAAGACCATTAAAAAGTAGAATTAACTATCAGATTAAACAATATTAAACTGATAACATTATACTGGGGAGGGAGGCACATTATCTTCTGCAAACTCTGATGACCCACCCTCACTGAAAATGATTCCCCTAAAAAATGATACCCATTTGCAAAACCAACGCCAACACCAAGCTTAATGAGTGTAATAAAAATCCTCTCCCTCCATTGCATGTCATAAAATGATTTCAATGTCCAAAAGCACTGCAACTACCGATTCTTTCAGTGTAAAAGGATTTCCAGATATCATTCCCAGTAGTACAAGGGCGTCATAGATCTCCCTTTGCGAAACCCACATCGGTAGTGACGAAGTAATTCTCTCTTATCCAAAACAATCATCAGCCTAATTACTATCATTTTCACCATTATTTTACACAACGAGGAAGTGAGACAACAGGCCTGTAGAAACTGGACAGCATCGGATCCCACCCAGGTTTTACAACAGGCTTCACCACAGACCTTTTCCAGTCTCCTGGGAACATTCTTTGCTTCCAGATCTTCTTATAAAACTCAAACAACTTCTTTTAGACTGCCTCAGGCAGATACTGGAGTACAGTATATGATAGTTTCCCATATCCTGTCCTGGTCTATAGTACATGCCTTACTGGTGGCAAATTTCCATTCAGCCAATGTAAAGTCATCATCCATGGCAATCTCAAATGCCTCTTGTTTCTCACAAATCTTCCCACTGTCCACCAAGAGGCTCTCTCTTCTCTTAAAACACTCATCCCCTATATTGTCTAGACTATGTGTGTTTGCAAACGTGTTTCTCAAACACTTTGCCTTTTCGTTGTCCTTTGCATCAAATGTCCGTTCTCCACTAATACTGGAATCTAGTTATAACCTCTGACACCATTCATTTTCTTCAGCATTCTCCACACCACCGTCAGAGGATCATGGGACGGGAAGCCTTGGGAGAAAGAAAGAGGGAGGGGGATTCCCAGAGGATAGGCAAGGAGTATAGTGAGAGGGACAGAAGGAGAAAAAGAGAGAAAGATATAATAATAATAATAATAATAATAATAATAATAATAAATAAATAAATAAATAAATAAATAAATAAATAACTAACTAACTAACTAACTAACTAACTAACTAACTAACTAACTAACTAACTAACTAACTAACTAACTAACTAACTAACGGGTGGGTGGCCCCATGATCCTCTCATATCCCTTTTGCCAGTCAACTGTCCAGCTCTTGGCTTCATCCCTCCCCCTCCTGTCTTCTCCTATAATTTTGGGTCTCCCCCTCCCCCTGCCACTTTCAAACCTCTTACTATCTCTTCTTTCAGTTAGTCCTGACAAACGGGCTCAGCCCGAAAGGTCGACTGTACCTCTTCCTATACATGCTGCCTGACCTGCTGCGTTCAGCAGTAATTTATTATGTGGGTTGTATAACTCCGGTCTGTTGGGGATGGCGACATTAATTTACCGGAATAAAACTTGCAGCAGAGTGAGGAATGATCCGACAGAAAGCAGCTCGGGGACTGGTCGAATCACATGGAACTATGGGAGACGCCTCACTACTCGGATGCTTTGCCACGTCATTGAGCGATGGTGGTATAGTGGTGAGCATAGCTGCCTTCCAAGCAGTTGACCCGGGTTCGATTCCCGGCCATCGCAGATTGTACAGTTTTAGACTACATAACATATAAACCTTTGACATAGACACGATCCACGCAGAACTCTAAGGGCCATCACGCTAATTCACGCTGTGAGTGTAAATTGATTCATTAATTATCATTCACTGGTCATGAATCAGAGTTGGAATTAATATCCCTCGAGAGTTTCTCGTTAAATCCTGTTCTGACTCTATTCCAGATTCTACAAGAATGGACACTTCACAGGAAGGATCGGCAGGATTTGTAAAGTGTTGCCTGATTAAAGTGTTTGAGCTTGTTTGCCTTCATTGGAATATCAGAGCCTGAGAGGAAACTTGACCGAATTATCAGAATCAGAATCCTTTGTTATCGCCAAGTATGTGACACATACAGGGAATTTGATGCCGGTTTCCCTGAGCTCTCGCTGTACAGAATCAAAAAGCAAACAAAACAATAGTGTAAATAACCTTGAACTATATACAATGAGGTACTGTGTACCAGAGTATGTACAGGTGGACTTCGTTTATGATAGACTAAAATTCAAGTGTTCATAAGACTGATGGCAGACGGAAAGAAACTGTTCCTGTACCTACGGGTCCTGGCATACAGTGATCTAAAGCGCCTACCAGAAGGAAGGAGTTGGAACAGGTGATGTCCAGGGTGTGGTGGGTCTACAGTGATGCTGTTTGCTCGCTTCCTGACTCGATGAGAGACATAGACTGGGCAGATAGTCAGAATTGGTTTCCCAGGGTAGGGGTTTGAAATTCCAGCGGCAATGAATTTAAGGTAGGAGAGAGTTTAAAGATATGCGGGTCACGGTTTCAGACAGAGTGGGGTGGGTGCTTGGAACGGGCTGTCAGGTTCAGAGACGGAAGATATACAATGTGTTTAGATAGGCATATGAATATGTTAGTGTAGAGCGACATCGATAGAGGCACAAAGAGAAAATCTACAGATGATGGAAATCCAAGCAACACAGAAAATGTTGGAGGAACTCAGCAGGCCAGGCAGCATCTGTGGGAAAAATACAGTCGACGTTTCGGGCCGAGTCCCTTCATCCGGACTGGAGCAAAAACCGATGAGGAGTCAGAGTTAGACGGTGAGGGGAGGAAGAAACACGAGGTGATATTTGAAACCGGTGGGGGTGGGGAGGTGGCTGGTAAATTAAAGACCTGAAACTTTGGTTGGTGAAAGAGACACTGGGCTGGAGAACAGGGAAGGAGAGGAGGCCATGGAAGAAAGAAAAGGGGGAGGAACACCAGAGGGAGGTGATGGGCAGGTAACAGATAAGGTCAGAGAGAGAAAAGAGAATGGGGCTTCGTGAAGGAGGGCGCATTACCGGAAGTTTGAGAAATCGATGTTCATGCCATCAGGTTGGAAGCTACCCAGATGGAATATAATGTTTTGGTCTTCCACCCTGAGTGTGGCTTCATCGCGACAATACTGGAGGCCATGGGCTGCCATGTCGGAATTGGAATGGGAAGTGGAATTAAAATGGGTGGCCACTGGGAGATCGCTCTTGTTCTGGTGGAGGGAGTGTAGGTGCTCGGCGATGTAGTCTCCTAATCCGTATCGAGTCTCACCGATATACATGAGGCTACACCAGGAGCACTGGATACAGTAGATGACCCTAAAAGACTCACAGCTGAAGTGTCGCCTTACCTGGAAGGATTGCTTGGGGCCCTGAATGGTACTGAGGGAGGATGTGTAGGGACAGGTGTAACACTTGTTTCACTTGCAAGGATAAGTGCCAGGAGAGAGATCAGTGGGAGGGACGGACACACATGGGATTCACATGGGATCCCTGCAGAGAGCAGAACGTAGAGGGGGGAGAGAAAGATGTGTTTGGTGGTGGGATCCCGCCGGAGATGGCGGGAATTACAGAGAATTGTGTGCTGGAGGCGGAGGCTGGGGTGGGTGAGGTAGGTGAGGACAAGACAAACCCTCTCCCTGGGGGAGCGAGCGAGGATGCGGTAGGGGCAGACGTGAGCAAAATGGAAGAGATTCTGTTGAGAGCTGCTGTCATGGTGGAGGAACGGAAGCCCCTTTCTTTGAAAAAAGACGAATTTCTCCTTTGCTGTTGAATGAAAGGACTTATCCTGAAGGCAGATGCAGCGGAGACGGAGGAATTGAGAGAAGGGGCGGGCATTTTTACATGTAATGGGGTGCGAAGCGGTATAGTCCAGGTAGCTGAGAGAGTCTGTGTGGTTATAATAGACATCAGTAGACAAGCTGTCTTCAGAGATAGAGACAGAGAGATGGAGAAAACGGAGGGAGTTGTCGGATATGGGACAGGTAAACTTTTGGGCAGGGCGGAAGTTGCAGGCAAAGCTGATGAAGTGGACGAGTTCCACATGGATGCAGAAAGAGGTAGCAATGCCGTCATTTACATAGTGTAGGGAAAGTTAGGGAGCGACACCAGTGTAGGCTGGGAACATAGACTGTTCCACGTAGCCGACACACAGGCAGGCACAGCTGGGACCCATGCCGGTGTCCATGGCTCACCTTGTGTTGAAAGGAAGTGGGAGGACAAGTTCCGCCAGACGGAGATGAATGGTGGTGGAGGAGAGCTGGTTGGGTCTGGTTTCCCGATGGAAGCGGAGAGATTTGAGACCTTCCTGGTGCGGGGGTGGGTGGTTTGGGGTGTATAGGGTGTATGGGGTGCGGGGGTGGGTGGTTGAGACCTTCCTGGTGCGGGGGTGTATAGGGATTGGACATCCATAATGAAAATAAAATGATCGGGGACCTATATGGGATGAAAACAATTAAACTCCAACTGAATGATCCAAAATTAAATCAAAACCACGACATTAGACCCGGCAAGTCCGTTAGTTCTAAGGATGTCGCTCGAGGAAATATACACTTATGGTCAAAGAGAATGGTGAAGGAGTATGTAACTTACACACTCCTGACAAAAATATACCATGCGCCCCGGGTACTGTACTCTCTCTTTCCCCTTCTTCTATCCGGCTGAAGGTACAGGACAGCACGTACTACAGGCTCGTGGATAGCTTCAACTCCGCCGTTATGTCTATTGGATGGTGCCCGAGTCGATAAGATGGAGTCTTGACCTCACAATCTACCCGTTATGATGCGGCACCTGATTGTTTACCCGCACTGTGCTGTCTCTGTCGCAGTTACATTTCATTCTGCATTCTGTTATTGCTTAACATTGTTCTTTCTCAATACGCTGTGTAATGATTTGATCTCTAGGAATAGTGTGAAAGAGAAGCTTTCAGAAAATATTTTAATTCCCACTGAAGTTAATGCGGCAGTCGCAGGGTCTCCGGACAGCACAGCGTTACCCAGCTGGCAATAAAACGCGCCGCAAAAACTGCCGGGTTACCTCCGTCCCTGGGTGGGCTCGGACCACCAACCTTTCGGTTAACAGCCGAACGCGCTGACCGATTGCGCCACAGAGACAAACTGGAAAAGGAGACTATGAATGGTCTATTCCGGGGTTGGAAGATGGTGACTAACAATCGATCAACACACATCAAAGTTGCTGGTGAACGCAGCAGGCCAGGCAGCATCTCTAGGAAGAGGTACAGTCGACGTTTCAGTCCCAGACCCTTCGTCAGGACTAACTGACGAAGAGTGGTAAGAGATTTGAAAGTGGGAGGGGGAGATCCAAAATGATAGGAGAAGACAGGAGGGGGAGGGATGGAGCCAAGAGCTGGACAGGTGATAGGCAAAAGGGATACGAGAGGATCATGGGACAGGATGTCCGGGGAGAAAGACGGGGGGGGGGAGGGGAACCAGAGGATGGGCAAGGAGTATAGTCAGAGGGACAGAGGGAGAAAAGGAAGAGTGAGAGAAAGAATGTGTGTGTAAAAATAAATAACGGATGGGGTACAAGGGGGAGGTGGGGCATTAGCGAAAGTTAGAGAAGTCGATGTTCATGCCATCAGGTTGGAGGCTACCCAGACGGAATATAAGGTGTTGTTCCTCCAACCTGAGTGTGGCTTCATCTTTACAGTAGCGGAGGCCGTGGATAGACATATCAGAATGGGAATGGGACGTGGAATTAAAATGTGTGGTCACTGGGAGATCCTGCTTTCTCTGGCGGACAGACCGTAGGTGTTCAGCAAAGCGGTCTCCCAGTCTGTGTTGGGTCTCGCCAATATATAGAAGGCCACATCGGGAGCACCGGACGCAGTATATCACCCCAGCCGACTCACAGGTGAAGTGTCTCCTCACCCGGAAGGACTGTTTGGGGCCCTGAATGGTGTTAAGGGAGGAAGTGTAAGGGCATGTGTAGCACTTGTTCCGCTTACAAGGATAAGTGCCAGGAGGGTGATCAGTGGGGAGGGATGGTGGGGACGAATGGACAAGGGAGTCGCGTAGGAAGCGATCCCTGCGGAAAGCAGAAAGAGGTGGGGAGGGAAAGATGTGCTTAGTGGTGGAATCCCGTTGGAGGTGGCGGAAGTTACGGAGAATAATATGTTGGACCCGGAGGCTGGTGGGGTGGTAGGTGAGGACCAGGGGAACCCTATTCCTAGTGGGGTGGCGGGAGGATGGAGTGAGAATCTCCCCCTCCCCCTCCCACTTTCAAATCTCTTACCACTCTTCCTTCAGTTAGTCCTGACGAAGGGTCTCGGCCTGAAACGTCGACTGTACCTCTTCCTAGAGATGCTGCCTGGCCTGCTGCGTTCACCAGCAACTTTGATCTGTGTTGCTTGAATTTCCAGCATCTGCAGAATTCCTGTTGTTGCGTTTCTAAGACTAATAATCGATGTTGTGAAGCGGCATTTCACATATCACAATCACAACATTGGAATTAAACTTGAACTTCCACCAACGGCAGCTGACACCGCGGCTTACCCGGAATCCCAAAGGCTGTAATAAAAGGATAGTAAACGTCTTCTATTCGCCAGATGACTGGATACACCATTTCAGTGAGAGTCTGTGATTTCTCTTGTTCCCGAATTCACAGCTCCGTTAGACACTCTGAGCTGATGCATTAAAAACGGCCTCGATTCAAACGGAGTCTCAATCTCCAGCGATACGGTCAAACACGTCACTAATTGTCTTAGTGACGAGCACGTGAACAAACACTTTAATTAAACACCATTGTCTCTGATGTAAACATTGGACGATTGAAGACCAATATATCACAATTCTTGGGCATTACTTCAGCAGAGTCTTTGGTGGCAATGAGGCCGGTAGATTTAATTTTAAACTCGACATTTGTCACGGAAGAGCTACTTTTTACAGATTTCATTGTTTATTGTTTGATCATTATTGCGCTACAAATGGAGACCAGCACCCCTGAACGACGCATATCTCGTGTCCCTCAGTGCTGTCCTTCAGTCCTGCAACTCCCTCCTGGTCGCACACACAAACAGTCTGGAAACACAGATACGAAGAAAAATACAACAGAGAAAACAAGGTCGGGATAGAAAGCGTCAAATAACGACGTTCTTGATGTACAAACACGAGAAAATGTGCAGATGCTGCAAATACAAGGCAATACCCAGACAGTCCGCTGAGTTCTTGCAGCATTTTGTCTGTGATATTGCTGATAAAACAGATTTTATGAGCATCTCAAATCTGACAAAGGTCAAAGGAAATTGTCTTGAGCCGGAGGGCGGTGAGTCTGTGGAATTCTTTGCTGTCGACGGCGATGGAGCCCGAGTCACTTGGTATGCTTAACGCGGAGGGTGGTAGTTACTTGCTCAGTAAGGAAGTCAAAGACTGTGGAGAGAAGGCGTGAGAATGGAGTCGATGAAGATAATAATTCAGCCAAGATGGAATGGGGCAGACTGACTCTGCTGCCTTCTCTTACGGTCTTATGACCGTATCCCATCAGCGCCTGGGTTCAAGTGTACAGAGTTGTTCGCACTTCTGTTGTTTATGTTTCCTCAAAGTCGTATTTATTGTTCTGTGTTTATCAGTCTGCATTTCACGGGTGGTGTAGAAAACTGCACAAAACACAGCGTGATATAATCATTTGCAGGTTGACTGTGTGGTTAAGAAGACATACGATTGTATTTAACTTCATCAACCGTGGGACTGAGTTCAGGAGCCGACAGGTAATGTTACAGCGATATAGGACCCTGATCAGACCCCACTTGGAGTACTGTGCTCAGTTCTGGTCACCTCACTACAGGAAGGATGTGGAAAGTATAGAAAGGGTGCAGAGGAGATTTACAGGGATGTTGCCTGGATTGCCGAGCGTGCTTTATGAGAATAAAAGCATAGAGACATAGAAAACCTACAGCACAATACAGGCCGTTCGGTCCACAAAGCTGTGCCGAACATGTCCCTACCTTAGAAATGACGAGGCTTACCTATAGCCCACTATTTTTCTAAGCTTCATGTACCTATCCAAAAGTCTCTTAAAAGACCCTGTCGTATCCGCCTCCACCACCTTTGGCGGCAGCCCATTGCACGCATTCACCAATCTCTGAGTAAAAACCTTACCGCTTCATCTCCTCTGTACCTACACCCCAGCACCTTAAACCTGTGTCCTCTTGTGGCAACCATTTCAGCCCTAGGAAAATACCTCTGACTATCCACATTATCAATGTCTCTCATCACCTTATCCACCTCTATCAGGTCACCTCTCATCCTCCGTCGCTCCAAGGTAAAAAGGCCGAGTTCATTAAACCTATTCTCATAAGACATGATCCCCAAGACATGCTTTGAGGGTCCGATGGAGTCAGACCCCAAGATCCTTCTGATCCTCCACATTGCCAAGAGTCTTACCATTAATACTATATTCTTCCATCATATTTAACCTATCAAAATGAACCACTTCACACTTATAACTTAAAGATTGAGTGAACTCGACCTTTTCTCCTTGGAGCGACGGGGGATGAGAGGTGACCTGATAGAGGTGTATAAGATGATAAGAGGCATTGATCGTGTGGATAGTCAGAGTCTTTTTCCCAGGGTTGAAATGGCTCACACCGTTTTAAGGTGTTTGGAAGTAGGTACAGATGAGAAGTCAGGAGTAAGTTTTCTTTACGCAGAGTGTGGTAAGTGCGTGGAATTGGCTGTCGGCGACGGTGGTGGAGCCTGATGCATTAGGGTATTTTAATGGACTCTCGGATAGGTACATGGTGCTTAGAAAATAGAGGGCTATGGGTCACCCGAGGTAATTTCAAAAGTCAGTCCATGTTCGGCACAGCATTTAGGGGCCGAATGACCTGTATTGTGCTGCAGGCTTTCTATGTTTCAATGTTTCTATATATAGAAAGTTAACAGAACTGTTAGAGCGGGCATCAGAAGCTGGAAATAGGAGGTAGTAATAGAGGACAAATAAATGGCGGACGAAATTATTAGGTATTATGCGTCCGTCTGTTATGTTGAGGATACAAGCAGTATGCCAGAAATTCGAGAGGGGTAAGGGATGTAAGTGAGTGTAGTTGCTATTATTAAGGAGAAGGTGTTTGGAAGCTGAAAGACCGCAAGGTCACCTGACCAGATGGACTGCACCGCGGGTTTCTGAAAGGAGATAACGAGATCATGGAAGAGTTAATAGTGATCTTTCAGGAATCACGGGCTTCTGAAATGGTTCAGAGAAATAGAAAATTGTTAATCTGATTTTGTTCTTCTCGACAGAAGGGAAGCAAAATACAGAACACTACAGGCCGGTTATCAGGGCTGTTCTGGTTGGGAAAATGCTGGAGTCCATGAGGTGTCTGGGTACGTGGAGACACCTGTTAAAATAGGCCGGCCTACATGGTTTCTTTCAGGGGAAATCTTGCCTGATTAATCTGCTGGAATTAATTCGGGAAATAACAGGCAAGATGGACAAAGGAGCATCAGTGGATGTTGTTTACTTGGATTTTAAAAGGCATTTGTCAAGGGCCGCAGATAAAGTTGCTAAACAATATTAGAGCCTACGGCATTACAGGAAAGATCCGAGCATCTGCCGCCAACATGGACTGGACTGCTTTCCTATTGAGCCGTACTTCTTCAGAATTGGACCCGACTCCCGATCTTGTGGCTCTGTGATTATGCAAAGGAATAGGATTATTCCAGAGAGTATCGGCCAACATTCATTAGGCTCTCCTGACCGGACAAACCTTATGATCCTCTGCCCCATTACCTCGGTCGTTAAAGGTATCTTTCCTGAGGCAGGCAGGAGAGCGGGTTTGTTTGAGTCTATCTTCCTCAGACGGCGATAGAAGCCACAGGAGGAAAGAGTCTACTTCGGGTTAATTCAGCTGCAGCTCAGCCGCTGTCCATTGATATTTATGCCGAAGAACTGCCAGGAAACAAAGAGAAAGAACGCGGAAGAGACACGGTGGAAGAATGATTCCGGGAATGAGAGGGTTAACATATGAGCAGCGTTTATCCGCTCTTGGACTGTATTCCTTGGAGTTTAGAAGAATGAGGGGAGACCTCATAGAAACATTTCGAATGTTGAAAAGTATGGACAGAGTGGATGTGGCAAAGTTGTTTCCCATGATGGGGGAGTCTAGTACTAGAGGGCATGACATAAGGATTGAAGGGCGCCCATTCAGAACAGAAATGCGAAGATTTTTTTTATGTCAGAGGGTGGTGAATCTATGGAACTTGTTGCCACGGGCAGCAATGGAGGGCAAGTCAGTGGGCGTATTTAAGGCAGAGATTGATAGATATCTGAGTAGCCAGGGCATCAAAGGTTATGGTGAGAAAGCAGGGGAGTGGGACTAAATGGGGGAATGGATCAGCTCATGATAAAATGGCGGAGCAGACCCGATGGGCCGAATGGCTGACTTCTGCTCCTTTGTCTTATGCTCTTATGGTTTTATGAACAGAATGTGTGACAGCAGGGCCACTGAAACTAGGTTCAGTAAATAATGTGAAACACATTCATTGCTGATATGTCGGGAACGAGGTCTCCGAATGCGTCGGAGGACAGACAGCACAGAGATAATATCAGGAGGGGGCAGGGTTATAGCAAATACGAGATGAAAAGCAGAGAGAAAGGAGCGAAATAAATCAACAAAGAACAGTTAATAAAGGAAACACTTATAAAGGAAACCCTCTATTGGAGCTTAGAAAAATAGAGGGCAATGGGTAACCGTAGGTAATTATTAAGATAACGACATGTTCGGCACAGCTTTGTGGGCCGAAGGGCCTGTATTGTACTGTAGGTTTTCTGTGTTTCTATGAAACGATGTGACGTCAGCAAAGAATCGACAAATGAAAATGAAGAGAAGAATGAGCAACGTCCACAACGGAGCAGCGCGTCACCACGTTCAGACAACAGCAGAGAGGCGCAGCGGCAGCGTGCTGGGCCCATGGGCGTCCATTCGGCCGATGGATTGACGATTGTTTTCATGGAGAGCTTTGGAGGTGACGGAGGTCATATCAAATTAACCCGGGCCTATCAGGATAGTCGAAAACTGTCCTGACGTGTGTAAACTTAGAGAGCATCACATGGAGAACGTTATGCGGATGTTTTTGGAAACTGGAACCCATGCCTGAGTGACTGGTGAGGCAGGTACACTCACAACATTAGAGAATTGTCTGGGCGACCACCTGAATCATCAAGACACTGAAGACAATAGCTAGTAAGCGAGCTCTTTTCTGGTGTGATTGGTAGTTGATTGTCAACACGGACATTGTGGGCCGAAAGGCTTGTTTTAGGGTCTCATGATTCTGTGAATCTATATTACATTTGTGTATCACAATAAAGAGTTTTATTTACTCTAGTAATGAGGGAGGGGGCTGAGAGAGATCCCATTGTGTATAAATAGACAGAGTGGGTGGTGAGCAGACTGACACCACTCAGTGTGAACACATCATCCGACATGTTTTGATGTGTCCTAGTTGGCTGTGGCAATCTGAGTTGGAGTGCGAGCAGGAAGCTGCACGGATCAGTTCACTGTGAAAATGCGAGGGACAGCACTTCAGTCCTTGATCCACCGGCCACCCCAAGGTGAATAATAATTTTACACTCACCCGTCGATTTAAGTAACTTCGGGAATTCGTACGCGGATTGTCAGGGTTGAACCACTCGGACGCTAGAAGTGTATGACTGTGGTTCGAGCTGTTTTCTGAACGTGGTCACTGTGATTCCTCACTCTGGTGCAGTTCCTGTTATATCCGGTTGAGGTCGCCATCCTCCGACAGACCGGAGATACACAACACCCAGTGTTTCAATGAAGTGGGAGTGATTGATTCAGAATTCGATTCGCTACATATCGTTTCCCGCCTGTCGCATTAAAAAAGCAGAAATATAAATATATAACTGTGATTAAAAATGTTGATTCCAACAACACGGATTTGGGCTCGAATGAGAGCAGTTCCTTTCGCTAATCCTTGAACACAACAGGTGACTGAATCGCTGGAGCAAACTGAGACACTGCTGTGGGAGGGACACGAGTGAAAGGCTCCAGTATTACAGCTGAGAAACATCAAGGTAATTCTGTTCACCCTCCTGTACTCTTAAATGTGCATGACATGAGCTATTAACTACAATTCCTCGTTAGTATAGTGGTTAGTATCCCCGCCTGTCACGCGGGAGACGGGGTTCAATTCCCCGGCGGGGAGAGATGAATTTTACTACATTATTCAACGGGAATATTGAATTCAAAAGACAAATAAAAGCGGACAAAGAATTTGTGTTTGCGCTATCCAGTTCATTGGGCATTGAGAAGGATGGAATTGCTCGGGCTGCTGTGATCCTTCCGAGAAGAAAGTGGTGTTATTGTCAACCTCTTTCCTCAAGAATCCCCTGAGAATCTATATCTCAGCACCGTTCTTTGTTACTTGTTCGTTGTTACACAGAGTCCATCATTCCGGGCATATTAATCAGGGGCTTCTGTTGTCAACTTTCAATTCCCGCATGGTCCCACCACAGTAGTAAGGTAACTAACTAATATCAGACCAGACGAAGGGTGCCGGTCGGAAACGTCGACTGTTTACTCTTTTCCATCGATTTACTTGGTCTGCTAAGTTCCTTCAGCATTTTGTGTGTGTTGCTTGGATTTCCAGCATCTGCAGATTTCTCTTCTTTGTGACCAATATTAAGTGTCACCCTGGAACACATCGATTGCATCCTCATCTTGTTTTGGTGTGCAAAATGGCTCCAATCCCCTGCTGTGCAAAGGGAAACTCTGCTCTTCAAAGACCTTTCTTCCCTGGGTTGACTGCACACTATCTGTGAACTATCCTTGTCAAGGCGCTACATTAACTTGACTTGCTGTAACATCCACAGTCCCCACTTCCCTTTGCGTCCGGTAAAGGACCACATGAATTGTGGATGCAGCTGAATTGCGCAGAAAATTCGAGTCTCCCCAGTGATCCTGTCATCGTCTGTCTGCAGAGTAGGATTGCTGATCGATAGGAGGCAGCTGTCCTTCGGGTCCTCTCTCCACAGAGTGCTCTCATTAATAAACAAACAAGTTTCAACACCAGCAAGAATATAAACCCACTTGCCCACTGTGCACTGGAGTTGCACAAACTTCCTGGCAGAGAATGAGGCTAATCAGAAGGGTTCCAAAGGTGATGATAGAGTCGTATGTAACTCCTGCCCAAACTTCTTCACTTTAACAGCTTCTAACAGGATCTGCACGAATAAAATCAACGATGTTTTGCATTATTTCAGTCCAACAATGACACAAGTTCCTCCCCTCTCGGCCAGCAGGAAGTTTAATGCTGTTCAGATTTGAAAGGCCATGATGCAGCTTGCTGCCACTTTGTTAGAAATGTCTTTGATGACCAGACTTGTATCATGTAGCACTACAGCAGTGTTGTTAGCCGATCACTGCAACACTGGGGTCATTGAATTTTTTGAGGATGTAACTAGTAGACTGGATAGGGGAGAACCAGTGGATGTGGTATATTTGGATTTTCAAAAGACTTTTGACAAGGTCCCACACAGGAGATTAGTGTGCAAACTTAAAGCACACGGTGTTGGGGGTATGGTGTTGATGTGGATAGAGAATTGGTTAGCAGACAGGAAGCAAAGAGTGGGAATAAACGGGACCTTTTCAGAATGGCAGGCAGTGACTAGTGGGGTACTGCAAGGCTCAGTACTGGGACCCCAGTTGTTTACAATTTATATTAATGACTTGGATGAGGGAATTAAATGCAGCATCTCCAAGTTTGCAGATGACACGAAGCTGGGCGGCAGTGTTAGCTGTGAGGAGGATGCTAAGAGGATGCAGGGCGACTTGGATAGATTGGGTGAGTGGGCAAATTCATGGCAGATGCAATTTAATGTGGATAAATGTGAAGTTATCCACTTTGGTGGCAAAAATAGGAAATCAGATTATTATCTGAATGGCGGCCGATTAGGAAAAGGGGAGGTGCAACGAGACCTGGGTGCCATTATACACCAGTCATTGAAAGTGGACATGCAGGTACAGCAGGTGGTGAAAAAGGCGAGTGGTATGCTGGCATTTATAGCAAGAGGATTCGAGTACAGGAGCAGGGAGGTACTACTGCAGTTGTACAAGGCCTTGGTGAGACCACACCTGGAGTATTGTGTGCAGTTTTGGTCCCCTAATCTGAGGAAAGACATCCTTGCCATAGAGGGAGTACAAAGAAGGTTGACCAGATTGATTCCTGGGATGGCAGGACTTTCATATGAAAAAGACTAGATGAACTAGGCTTGTACTCGTTGGAATTTAGAAGATTGAGGGAGGATCTGATTGAAACGTAAAAAATCCTAAAGGGATTGGACAGGCTAGATGCAGGAAGATTGTTCCCGATGTTGGGGAAGTCCAGAACGAGGGGTCACCGTTTGAGGATAAAGGCGAAGCCTTTTAGGACTGAGATTAGGAAAAACATCTTCACACAGACAGTGGTGAATCTGTGGAATTCTCTGCCACAGGAAACAGTTGAGGCCAGTTCATTGGCTATATTTAAGAGGGAGTTAGATATGGCCCTTGTGGCTAGGGGGATCAGAGGGTATGGAGGGAAGGCTGGTGCAGGGTTCTGAGTTGGATGATCAGCCATGATCATAATAAATGGCGGTGCCGGCTTGAAGGGCCGAATGGCCTACTCCTGCACCGATTTTCTGTGTTTTCTATGTTTTCATGATCTCGTCTGGTAGGTCCCCAGAACAGGAACACTAGAATCCAGTTACACTCATCAGTCTCCTTCATGCTTCAATGCTGGCAGGTGTTAGTATTTTCTACTACAGACTCCAAATATCAATAAGTATTTGACAGCTTCTGTTCAGGCCAAAGGCTCAATTTAAAGACAAAGAGGATACTCCTGGCAAACAGCAGTGAGCCTGCCATCCAATATTGTAAGTGCCATTAACAGAAGTTACAGGATTACTGGTGACATGGACATTGCACGTACTGTTACCTAAATCTGATCCTATTACCCCGTAGTTGCAGTAACAGACTTCACCCTCATCCTCATGAAGCAGCTTCAGAGCTGAGGATTTATGCAGTCCATGATGAGATGTTTATTGCCATCGTTGAAAGCAGTTCCATTGGCAAGTGTGATTTCTCTGGGCAGTGCGGTCCAGTGCTCCCTTCACAGCTCTAATCTTCTTATCAAAGTGGTAAACAGAAACAAACTCAGTACAATTGAGGGGTAGAGACCGCACTGTTAACCCACCTTCCGAATGTCTGGGCCCCCTACAGCACACTCAACAACTCGACCAACATGCATTCATAACTAAGGGTCATGTTGTTTGAGTGGAACAGGAGCTGTGCTGCCTCGCCTGTGACATGAAGCACACAAACCACATACCCACTAACATTTCTCCCAGTATCGGATCAGGAGAAGAAGCTGTCAATGCCAAACATTGACGTACCAGCTTACATCTGGTGCTATCTTACAATGGGCAGAATTACAATTGTACAGATTCTACAGTACAGATTGGGAAAGGATAATTTAAAGTAAGCTTCATAGTCTGTGGTGGTGACGGCGATAGAGGCTGAAACTGACTGTTATCAAAGTTGCCTTGGCGCTGAGGGTATCTTTGAGTTCGGTGGCCAGGCTGTCTCCATCTTTTACCCCTACTGTGTCCACCGCCAACATCCCCATGTTTGTTAAAGTGAATCAAAGAAATGCAAAATCCATACAGTTAGAATAGCTTTTTCTAAACAATGCTATACGCTTTTCAAAACAAAAATAATACCAGTCACAAGTGGGTGACAAGTCAAAAGCATGTAAAGCAGGTAATGTTGAAAGTTAGAGTGAAATTGTAAACAGAAGTTAATCTAGTAATGATCAAAAACAATGTGGTTACTGTCATTTTATTAAATATAAAACAGAATACAAGTTAAAATAACGTTCAAATTAATAAATAATTAATCAAATTAATTAATAAAATAACGGGCAACTGTCACAATATTTTTATACAATGGTCAATATTAATGAGACAGTGGTAGAACAGTCCAGGGAGTCTCCAGTCCTCACACAAATATTATCCATTCCCTTAACAGTTTGAATCTTCCAGTAATCTTTCCCCTTCAGCCCGTAGAATGATTGTATTTCTTACTTTAATGGTGAAAAGATGTATTCTACAACATTGGAAGGAGATTAATGCCCCAACTACGTTTTTTTTTTGTTTTCTCAAACGATACTATCTTTAGATTGGGAAAAAGTCAGAAGTAATCTTTATGATACTTCAGTAGAATTTGAACAGATCTGGAGATCTTTTATTCAACATTTTCATTTAATGTAACTTTTTTTTCTCTTTGATAATATTTACATTTCCTTCTTGGTTTTTAACGGTTATTAATGGAGGTCGGGTTTGAGGACGTGATTGTTTAAGTTGTTTAAGTCTACTTGATACCTAGTTAGCCTATTGCTTTGCTTTGCTTTTTAGGTTAGTTGCACGGTGTTTTTTTTTGGGGGGGGTCTTTTTTGGGGGGTTTTCTTCTCTTTATTGATATATATGGAAAATTGATATATATGGAAAATTAGAAAATTAATATATTAATATTACCTCATTATTTTATAACTAAAATGCACTGTTTGTATTGTTTTTTATGCATTAATATCTCCTGTAAATTTATATCGCAACAATGTATTAGTTTATATATGTTGTACCTTTTGTGTACTAATTCAATAAAAAAAGATTTAAAAAGAAAGAAACAGTTTGAATCACTTGATTTCATCTGGAATTATTGTAAACCACTCAGAATTTTACTTACCTCTTTTCACCTCAGACAAGTAACAGTCTGCATTTTATTTAACCTGGGCTAATTTACTCATCATTTACAATAACATTCATTACGATCGAGTAAATCCGTGAACTTCTGGAATATTTTGCTTGTCTACTTTATAAATTCATTAACGTGCTCATCTGCTTTTTGTGCAATACTGTCTATCATATGTCACTATGGAGTGTGAAGGAAACACTTCAATATAACACACCATTTTAGTTCAAAGTGCATAAAAGTCTCCATATTGCTCATTCTCCCACCGTGCTAGTGAGAGGTTTACACCTGTCTCGGCGAGTACTCAGGAGACACGACTGGGGTGGGCTTTGTTGTAACCGTACCTGTGGGAGGCTGAGGTACAGCAGGTTCCTACTACTTCCTACTCAGACATTGGTACCAGTTGTGTCTTGCTGCACACTGAGGTAGACTCGATTACATTTTCCTGTTCTTTCTGAGTCTTTTTTCTCTAACTTTATTTCATCTTCTTTGCTCTTACTGTGAGAAGCAACCAATTATTTTTGCATTTCGCTCCAGGTGAACACCACAAGGCAGCTGAAAGTTTCCTCACACCTTTCTCCTTATATCTGTACTTCTGCAAGCACTCCCTTCTTCCATTCCACCCACTGCTCAACACACTTCATTCTGTCTGCTCCATAATGTGTGAACACACAGGCCACCGGAGTTCTCTTAGATGTCCAGGACAGTGACTCTCACGTGACCATTCAGACACACAATCAGGGCACTCACTCATACTTCAGAATTCCCTTTCTTTCGTGCATCATGGGGTCAAATCCACCCCAAGGCATATGCATCATGACCAATGGGATTCCATCCCGGAGGTGGCAAATCCTACAAAAGGTAGTGGATTCGGCCTGGTATATCACGGGTGAAACCCTCACAACCACTGAGCACATCTACATGAAACATTGCTGTAGGAAAGCAGCGTCCGTCGTCAAAAATCCTCACCACCCAGGCAATGCTCTTTTCTCACTGCTGCCATCAGGTAGAAGGTACAGGTACCTCAGGACTCACACCACCAGGTTCAAGAACAGTTACTACCCCTCAACCATCAGTGTCCTGAACAAAAGGGGATAGCAACACTTATTTAAGAGCTCTGTTATATTGTTATTTCATACTCGTTATTTATTGTAATTTATCTTTCTTCATTTGCACAGTTTGCTTACAGTTTATCATTCCTCATATTTACAATTCACAGTTACTGTTCTGTAGATTTTGTTAAGAATGCCCACAGAAAAGGACTCTCAGGGTTGTAGAAACATAGAATACCTACAGCACAATGCCGGCCCTTCGGCCCACAAAGTCGTGCCAAACATGTCCTTACCTTAGAACTACCTTGGCTTATCCATAGTCCTCTATTTTTCTAAGCTCCATATATCCATCCAGGAGTCTCTTTAAAAACCCTGTCGTTTCTGCCTCCACCACGGCCGCCGGCAGCCCATTCCACGCACTCACCACTCTCTGCGTAAAAAACTTACCCCTGACATCTCCTCTGTACCTACCTCCAAGCAGGTTGTACAGTATATGGTTTCACGTATGTACTGTCAGAATAAATTGTACTTTGAACTATATGGTGACATATAAATACTATAATAACAACTTCACTTGGGTTTAACTTTTGACTTTGACAGTATTTTTCCGTGACGCTCTTTTTTCACGGAGTGTTCAGTGATCCAGTCACAACGTGTTTTGCCGAAAATTACAAAAGATTATCCACACAAAAATATACAATATACAAACATTAAATATTTCTAAGACCGTGAAGAGTCAAATTAAAATATGAATATTACTGTCTATAACACACCCAATTTCCGTGGGGGTGGGGACACCGATCCCGGAAATCTCCCACTGTCCCCATTCTATTTACAATGTTCGCAAGTTCCCCAGCGGATCCAGTGATTGACAGCTCCCGCCGCCCCTCCGGCACGTGACACAATATGAATACGACAATGGCGAGCTGACGTCACAGAGGGCCCTCCTTCACCGACATCGTTTCCTGGGAAACGGCCCGGTCCGGGGCTGGGCGGTAAATCCGGGATGGACGGGACGGCTCTGCAGAGAAGTGGAGCCGGTCTCTACTTGTTGGGGTTTCGGCTCCGCTGTGGGATCCGCCTCTCCTCTTCCTGCCCGCGGAACAGTGAGTGTCTGTCAGCGCTTCACTGCACCGGCTCTCTGCCTCAGGTACAATATTTAAAACACATTTGCACAGTCACATGGATGGGAAAGGTTGAGAGGGATACGGGCCTAATGCAGGCAGATGGGCCGAGTTCAGGTCGACAACTTGGTCGGCGTGGATGAGTTGTACCGAAGGGACTGTTTCAGTTCTGTATAAACCAGTGACTCTATTTTGGGAGGTTAAACCAGGGCAGGATGTACACAGTGAACGACAGGTTCCGGGGAAGTTTTCATGAACAGAGACTTTATGGGTTTCTGCCCCCCACACCTCCGGCGGCTCATTCGGGATACCAATTATTCTCTGTGTGAAGTATTTACACTTCAGATCCCCTTTTCACTGTGACCTTAAAACTATTCCCTTTAGTTTTAAAAAGCCAGTCAGGATGCTGTCAATCGCGCCCCAAGAGAAAGTTTTTACGATTTGGGTTCCACACCAAATTTCTTCAACCGTCTGAGGTGAAAGATGCGCTGTTGTGCCTTTTCCCCACACAGCCGGTAAGCACAGACCACGTGAGATCCTCGGTGATGTTTATGCCGAGGAGCTTAAAGCTGTTCACCCTCTCAACCCCAGATCCATTGATGTCAATAAATGTCTCCATTCATCCTGTAGTTCACAACCAGCTGCTTTGTTTTTGCGATATTGTCGGAGAGGTTGTTTTCTTGACACCACTGTGTCAGGGTGATGATTTCTTCTCTGTAGGTTGCCTCATAATTATTTGAAATTAGGCCAATCAGTGCAGTGTCGTCAGCAAATGTAATCAGCAGATTGGAGCTGGGGTGGCGACACAGTCATGGGAATACAGAGAGTAGAGAGGGGAGCTCAGTACACAGCCCTGAGGGGCACCTGTGTTGTGGGTCAGAGGGACAGCGGCGAGGGAGCCCACTCTTACCACCTGCCAGCAATCTGACAGGAAGTCCAGGATCCAGCTACAGAAGGCAGGATGAAGGCTGAGGTCTCTAAGCTTCTTGTTGAGGCTGGAGGGAATTATGGAGTTGAATGCTCAAGTGTAGTCCAAGAACAACATTCTGACATAAGCATCCCTCTTCTCCACGGGCAATGTGCAGAGCTGTGACGATTGCATCAGCTGTTGATCAGTTGTGTCAGTAGGCGAATTGGGGGTCCCGTGTTCGTCTCAGCACACTGCAGATGTAGTCCTTGCCCACCGTCTCAAAGCATTTATTTATTATTGAAGTGAGTGCGACAGGAGATTGTGGGATTGAGTTCAAGAGCTGTGAGGTAAAGCCCTTGGTCGGACCCCACTTGGAGATCTGTGTTCAGTTCTGGTCACCTCACTACAGGAAGGATGTGAAGAGGAGTGCAGAGGAGATTTACAAGGATGTTGCCTGGATTGGAGAGCATGCATTGTGAGAATAGGTTGAGTGAACTTGGCCTTTTCTCCATGGAACAATGGAGGATGAGAAGTGACCTGATAGAGGTGTACAAGATGATGAGAGACATTAATCTTGTTGATAGTCAGAGGTCCTTTCCCAGGGCTGAAATGGCTAACACGATGGGGCATAGATTTAAGGTGCCTGGAAATAGGTACTGAGGGGTTGTTAGGGGTAAGTTTTTCACACAGAGTGGTGGATGTGTGGAATGCACTGCTGGCGATGGTGGTGGAAGCGGATAAAATAGCGTTTTTTAAGAGCCTCTTACACAGGTACATGGAGCTTAGAAAAATAGAGGGTTCTGCACTAGTGAAATCCTAGGCAGTTTCAAGAGTAGGTGACATGGTCAGCACAACATTGTGCTGTAGATTTCTATGTGTTCTATGAATAAGTAAATTACAGTCAATAATTTATATGTATATTAAATAGTAAAAATAGTGCAGAAACTGATATAAAATATATGTGTTTTAAAAAGCGAGGTAGTGTCCAAAGCTTCAGTGTCTGTTTAGGAATCGGATGGCAGAGGGGCAGAAACTGATCCTGAATCACTGAGTGTGTGCCATCATTTCCAAAATATCCCCACCACTAATGTAAGAGTCACCAGGGTATAGTTTCCTGTCTTGTCCCTATTGCAGTTCCTAAAAAGGGAAAGAATATTTGTCATTTTCCACTCTTCTGCATCCTGGCCTGTAATTAAAAAAGCATCAGTTTTGAATTTTGTTAAATTTTTCACCATATTTAATCCCTCAACCATCAGGTTTTTGAACCAAAGTTCAAAGTACATTTATTATCAATGTATGTTTATATTCTACAAACTTGAGGTTCGTTCCAAACAGGCTGCCATAAAACAAAGAAAGCCAAAAGAACCCACTGATAAAATAAGACTGTCAAACACCCAATGTGCAGAAAGGAAAATAAATCATGCAAACAATAAACACAAGCAAATACTGTAGCATTTTGAACTGAAATCCTCAGAGAGTCCGTCCACAGATGCTTAGTTCAGCGCAGAATGGAGCAGCGAGCTGAACCGGCTCATCCCTGGCCTCGGGCCCAACACACTGACCATTTCAATCTGGCCTGGCACCGAAATCATCATCCAAACACTGGGTTCAGTTGCTTCGATACGAGCTGGGGCCTGGTCCCTGCTGCCTCCATTTGGCCTGTACCTGACTTTTCCATTTGGGCCCGGCGTTTAAATCAACCGAACTTCGTGTCTTCCTCACTCTCAGTGACGGGTCCGCTGTCTCACCTCTGTTCTGCCACATCAAATTGCCTCCAAGTCCAAAGGGAAGTTACAGGCTATTCATTTACTAGAAAAAGAGATTCACCAGTGTCACCTTAAACCAGAACCAGTGGAGATAACTCGGTTTAACTTCACTTAACTCATCACAAACTGTTTCCCACAATTACGAGGTTAATTCCCGGGATGGCAGGGCTATCATATGTTGAAAGATTGGAGCGACTGCGCTTGTATACACTGGAATTTAGAAGGATGAGAGGGGATCTGATTGAAATGTATAAGATTATTAAGGGATTGCACACACTAGAGGCAGGAAACATGTCCCCGATGTTGGGGGAGTCCAGAACCAGAGGCCACAGTATAAGAATAAGGGGTAGGCCATTTACAACGGAGTTCAGGAAAAACTTTTTCACCCAGAGAGTTGTGGATCTGTGGAATTCTCTGCCTCAGAAGGCAGTGGAGGCCAATTCTCTGGATGCTTTCAGGAAAGGGTTAGATAGAGCTGTTAAAGATAGTGGAGTCAAGGGATATGGGGAGAAGGCAGGAATGGGGTTCTGATGGTGGATGACCAGCCATGATCACAGTGAATGGCAGTGCTGGCTCGAAGGGCCGAATGGCCTACTCCTGCACCTATTGTCTGTTTCTGTTGACTCACTTCCACAACCTCTGCATCTTATGTTCTCTATTTATTTCTCATTTCTCTATGATTATTATTATTTTCTCTCTTGTATTTGCACACGTTGTTGTTGTTTACACATTGGTTGTTTGGTTACTGGGTTGGGTGCGGTCTTTCATTTATTATGTTGTGATTCTTGGATTTACTGAGTAAGACCATAAGACATAGCAGCAGAATTAGGCCATTTGGCCCATCGAGTCTGCCCCACCATTCAATCATGGCTGAGCCTTGTTTCTCCTCCTCAACCTCACTCCTCGGCCTTTTCCCCGAAGCCTTTGATGCCCCATCCAATCAAGAAACTATCAAACTCTGCCTTAAATACACCCAACGACCTGGCCCCCACAGCTGCCTCTGGTAATAAATTCCACAAATTCACCACACTCTGGCTAAAGAAATTTCTCTGCATCTCTGTTTTAAATGGGCGCCCCTCTACCCTGAGGCTGTGCCCACTTGTCTTAGACTCCCTCGCCATGGGAAATGGGAAACGTCTTTTCCACATCTTCTCTGTCTAGTCCATTCAACATTTGAAAGGTTTCAATGAGATCCCTCCCTCATCCTTCTAAATTCCAGTGAGTACAGACGCAGAGCTATCAAACATTTCTCAGAGGCTAACACTCTCAATCCTGGAATCATCCTTCTGAACCTCCTCTGAACCCTCTCCAATGCCACCACATCTTTTCTGAGATGGGGAGCCCAAAATTGTTCACTGTCGTCAAGGTGAGGCCTCACCAGTGCCTTATAAATCCTCAGCATCACATCCCTGCTCTTATATTTGAGACCCCTTGAAAGGAATGTTAATTATAGTATTTGCCTTCCTCACCACCAGCTCTATCTACAAGTTAACCTTTAGGTTGTTCTGCACGAGGACTGCCAATTCCCTTTGCATCTCTGATTTCTGGATTTTCTGCCCATTTAGAAAAAGGTCTGCACATTTATTTCTACTACCAAAGAGCATGACCATGCATTTTCTGACATAGTATTTCATTCGCTACTCTCCTGCCCATCTCCTGATCTGTTTAAGTCCATCTGCAGCCGACCCATTTCCTCAACACTACCTGCCCCTCCACCAGTCTTCGTATCATCTGCAAACTTGACAACAAAGCCATCTATTTCATCATCTATATCATTGATATCCAGCATAAAAAGAAGCGGTCGTAACACTGACTCCTGCAGAACACCACTACTTACTGGCAACCAACCAGAAAAGGATCCTTTTATTACCACTCGCTGCCTTCTCCCAATCAGTCAATGCTTGTAACTTTCCTGTAATACCATGGGTTCTTAACGTGGTAAGCAGGCTCATATGTGGCACTTGTCAAAGGCCTTCTGAAAGTCCAAATATACAACATGGGCAGCATCCCCTTTATCTATCCTACATGTAATCTTCTCAAAGAATTCCAACAGGTTCATCGGGCAAGATTTTCCCTTAAGGAAACCATACAGTATTTGTCCTATTTTGTTCTGTGTTTCCAAGTACTCGAGAACTTCATCCTTAACAATTGACTCCAACAACTTCCCAACCACTGAGTTCAGGCTAACTGGTCTATAATTTCATTTCTGTTGCTTTCCTGGAGTCTTAAAGAGTGGGGTGACATTTGCAGTTTTCCAGTTATCTGGCACCATGCTAGAATCCAATGATTTTGAACGATAATTACTAATGCCCTCACAATCTCTATTTCTATCTCTTTCAGAACCGTAGGGTGCAGTACATCTGGTCTGAGTGACATGTACCTTCAGGTCCTTCAGCTTTTTGAGCGCCTTCTCACTTGCAATTGTAACTGCACTGATTTCTCTTCCCTCACACCTTTACACCCTTTCAGGTGGGGGGTTATATGGGATGGAGGGTTTAAGGGGCAGCACAACATTGTGGGCTGAAGGGCCTGTATTGCGCTGTACTATTCTATATTCAATATCTGGCATACTGCTAGTGTCTTCCGCAAAGACTGATGCAAAATACCCATTTAGTTCATTAGCCATCTCCTTGTCCCCCTTTATTATTTCTCCACCCTCGTATTCCAGCGGTCCTATATCCACTCTCATCTCACTGTTATTTTTAACACACTTGAAAAGACTATTACTACGCACTTTGATATTGTTTGCTATTTGTTTTCACATTTCATCTTTTCCCTCCTGTTATTCTTTCTGTAGGCTGTTAAAAGCTTCCCAATCCTCTGTCTTACCACTAATTTTTGCATTGTTGGATGCACTTTCTTTTGCTTTTACATTAGCTGTGACTTCCCTCATCAGCCCCATTTTGCCATTTGAGTATTTCTTCATTTTTTGGAATACATCTATCCTGCACCTTCCTCATTTTTCCCACAAACTCACACCATTGCTTCTCTGCTTGATCCCTGCCAGCATCTGCTTCCAATTTACTTTGGCCAACTCCTCTCTCATACCACTGTAATATCCTTTACTTCACTGAAATACTGATACGTCAGACTTTTCTTTCTTCCTATCAAATTTCAAGTTGAACACAATCATATGGTCATCACTGTTTCCTAAGGATTCTTTTACCTTAAGGTCCCTAATCATCTCAGGTTCATTATATAACACCCAATCTAATGTAGCTGATCCCTGTTCTAAAAAGCCATCTTGTAGGTATTCAACAAACTCACTCCCTTGAGATCTATTTCCAACCTGATTTTCCCAATCTATCTGCATGTTGAAATCTCCCATGACTATCATAACATTGCTCTTTGGCACGTCTTTGCTATTTCCTGTTGTAATCTGTGGTCCATATCCAGGCTACTGTTTGGAGGCCTGTATATAACTGCTGTCAGGGTCCTTTTACCCTTGCAGTTTCGAAACTCAATGCAGAACGATTCAGCATCTTCTGATCCTCTATCACATCTTTCTACTGAATTGTTGCCACCCACTCTGCCTACCTTCCTATCTCTCTGATACAACATGTAACCTTGGACATTTAGCTCCCAACTGCAAGCATCCTTCTGCCACGATTCAGCGATGGCCATGACAGCATGTCTGACAATCTGTAATAGGGCAATAAGATCATCCACCTTATTTCTTATACTCTGTGGATAGAGATATAACACTCTGAGTACAGTATCACTACCCTTTGATTCTGCATCCCTCATGCACTGATACCCACCCTGCTGGCTGCGGTGATGTCCTATCATCTGCCTGCCCTTCCTGACAGTGTAATTGCATGCTATCTTTGCTTTTTTACCCTCCATCCTATCCTGAGTGCCTCCACTCTGGTTCCTACAACCCCACCCTTGCCACATTAGTTTAGCCCTCCCCTACCGCTCTAACAAACCAGCAGTATACCCAGAAGAAAACTAATCTCAGGGTTGTATATGGTGACAGAAATGTATTTTGATAATGCATTTACTTTCAGCTTTGAACTTTGTAGTAGAGAGCCGGGTGTTGTACTGGTCTGTGTCCTCACTGGCCGGTGCTGTGCTCTGGCAGCTCAGTGTGCCTGGTATACGGTGTCAGTGTTTTTACTGAAGTGTGTCCTTATTACACAATTGACCTTGTCCACCCTGGAGCTGAGAAGATTCACTGGCGACCAGAATGATTTGTTTTGGTCACCCTGCTGTATGACAGACACCATTAAGCTGGAAAGAGTGCAGAGGAGATTTGTGGAAAGGATTTTAGACAATTTTCCCTGGAATGTTGGAGAATGAGTGCTGATATTGCAGAGGCGTATAAATTCATGAGGATTGTGGGTTGGGTCAAAGAGAGCAGTCTTTTTGCCAGTGTTGGGGAATCAAGAACTGGAGGGCATTGGTTTAAGATGGGATGTAATAGGGACCTGAAGGGCAACTTTTCCACACACAGGCTGGTCAGTAAATGGAATGAGCTCCTATGGGGAGTGGTTGAGTCAGCTACATTAAAAAGGCACTTAGGCGGGTGGATGGAAAGGAAAGGTTTTGAAGGATATGGGTCAAATGGAAGGAAATGAGACAAGGGGGAGGACAACCTTGTTCATAATGTGGTGGTGAGGGGGTTACAGATCACAAGCTCAGATGGGAACTTTGGTCAGCATGGACTATTTGAGCTGAAGGGCTCGTTTCTGTGCTGTGTGAATTTGACTGTAAACCCTGGTGACTTATTTCAATGACATTAAACTTTTCTAAATGACATTATTTCTTTATAGATTATAGACTCCAGTACCTGAAGTGAAGTTAACTGGACTACAGTTACCTGCTTTTCATCTTTCACCCATCTTCAACAATGGTTTTCAACTCCACTGGGGCCTTTCTGTAACAGTGAGTTTTGACAGACTTCAATGTCTCTACTTTCTCTCCAGACTTCCTGTGAAAGCCTCCAGTGCAGGTCTTTGGGACCAAGTAATGTTTGCGTTTAGTCCCATTAGTTTTTTCCCTCGTGATGGTGATTGTTACACATTATGGCACAATATTGAAATGTCACCATCTGTGGGATGTTTGCTGCGCCAGCACTGTGAACACTAATGCAAATTACTGGAGTTAACTTCTCTGCTTTTTCCTTGTTAGTTTTAGTTTTTGTCTCATCACTGGTTCCTGGAAAAGTCCTGATCTTCTTATCTGCCTCCTTTGACCACAGAATGTTCTTTGCTGTCTGTGATCCCTCTATCTAATCGGGATCAACGTCTGCTGAGTGTTACGAACACTCTCTCCTTAAACATCTGCCACTGCTCATTACTGACCTGTCCCTGAGCCTATTTACCCCATCTGCCCCAGACAACTCCACTGTCATGTCTCTGTAATTGTCTTTATTTAGGTTGAGGACACTGGTTCTGACCTGGTGTTCACCCTCAATCTGTGGTCTGGAGATCTCCCACATTGTGATCACTTCTTCAGGGATCCTTCACCACAAGATCTCTCTGTAATCCCACCTCATTACACAGATTACATCTGAAATAGCCCGTTCATGGGTAAGATACTGCTGTAGGAAACTGTCTCTGACCATTCCACAAATTCCTCTTCCACTGTACCAGTTTGATTAGCTTAATCAATACACAGACTGAAACAAACACACAGAAAATGCTGGAGGAACTCAGCAAACAGTTGACATTTCGGGCTGAGAACCTTCATCGGGATTAGAAAGAAAGGGACAAAAGCCAGAATAAGGTGGTGGGGGAGGGGGAGGAGGACAAGTGAGGGGTGGGGAACATGTGGTTTGTGGAGGGATGATGATGTGAGGAGCTGGGTGACAGGCAGAAAAGGCAAAGAGATGGAGGGAAAGAAATCTAATAGGAGAGAATGTTGGACTATGGGATGACACGGAGGAGGTGGAAAACCAGAGAAAGTTGATGGGCAGGTCATGAGGGTGCGTGAGGAGAGGTGGCAAAAGTCAGAAGAAAAGTAGTAGTTCACTGGGGGGGGGGTGGCAACAGAGGGTAATCATTTCTTGAATTTGGAGAAATCAGTGTTCATGCCTTCGAGGTCGGAGGCTGCACAGTCAGAATATGAGGCGTTGCTCATCCAACCTGTACTCGGCCTCACTGTAGCAGGAGAGGAGGCCGTGTACGGACATGTTGGTGATGGCCCTCTGCAGGTCAGGGTTGATCATGGATATCGCACCCTAGTGTTGAAGTCGATATGTAAGTCGGGGAAGTGTGATATGTAAAGCAAGCAGTTGCCCATGCAGGGGCCCCTGCTCTCCACACAGCTGATGAATGCAAAGCAACGGCAGAGACCGATGCAGTCAGGCACCAGCGGTGTTGCAGGATTGCCAGTCTGCATTGAACACAGGACCGACAGGGAATCCAGCTCCGGATTGTTCCTCAGGGTTTACTCCCGAAGTCTTCCCATGAATGGGTCTAGCCACAGCCCAGTGGAGGTTTGAGATCAGAATTTTTCTTCCACTGGATCTGCCAAGTATGGCTGAGGAGCCTCATCTGCCCATAGCAGTTGGTTATATGATGCCAGTAAACCCATTTGCATCTTCCCCTGTCACTAGAAACAGTTTGTCAGATGTCGTAGCTAAGCCATATGTAAAGCCAGGAGCTGGACTTGGTTGACAGAGACAATCTGAGGCACACACCATTGGCAGCATTTAAATGGAAGTGGGAGCTTGTCCCATTATTACCCCACCACCAGTTAAAACAGTTGTAAGGGACCGATATGTCGGTATGTGAATGGGAAACTCAATTGGAATGGGTTGTCACCAGCAGATCGTGGTTGTTGCAGCTCACAGAGCAAAGATACTCGATGCAGCGCTACCCTAATCTGCTTCTGATTAAATCTCTCATGACAATCACAGTTCCATTCTCATCTCTCTTTGATATTTCCCCTCTTTGTGTTTTATCCCATCAGGAGGAACACCTGAGGATCTTGAGACCACTCCTCCCCGTGTCTTCTTTCCCTCCCCCTTTCACCATCACTGTCGCTACATGTAAAGTGCCGATGAAAAGTATTCACGCCCCTTGGAAGTTTTCATCTTTTATTGTTTCACAACATTGAATCACAGTGCAGTGAATTTGGCTTTTTTTTATACTGATCAACGGTAAAAAAAACTCATTTGTGTCAAAGTGAAAACAGATCTCTAAATTAATTACAGATATAAAAACATAAAACAATTGCCTGTATAAGTATTCACCCCCTTTAATATGACACACCAAATCATCACTGGTGCAGCCACTTGGTTTTAGGAGTTACATGATCAGTTTAATGGAGATCACCATGTGTAGTCAAGGTGTTTCAATTGATTGTAGTAAAAATATGTCTGTTTCTGGAAGGTCCAACTACTGGTGAGTCAGTATCCTGGGAGAAACTACACCATGAAGACAAATTAACACTCCAAGCAGCTCTGCAAAAATGTTTTGGAAAAACACATGTCAGGAGATGGATTCAAGTCACTAAATACCCTTGGAGTACAGTTATGTCACTCATCCAGAAATGGGAAGAATATGGCACAGCTGTAAATCTGCCAAGAGCAGGCCATCCTCAAAAACTGAGTGACCGTGCAAGAAGGGGACCAGTGAGAGAGGCTCCAAGTGACCTGTGACAACTCTGGAGGAGTTACAAGCTGCAGTGGCTGAGATGGGAGAGACTGTGCACACAACAACTGTTGCCCAGGTGCTTCACCAGTTGCAGCTTTTTGGGAGAGGGGTGAAGAGAAAGCCACTGAAAAATGCTCTCATGAAGCCTTGCTTGGAATTTGCCAGAAGTGACAGACCCTGAAGTCAGCTGGAAGAAGTTTCTATGGTCTGACATAAACAAAATTGCCCTTTTTGACCATCAAACTGAACACTAAGTTTGGCGGAAGCCAGTGACGGCAAACACAAAACCAAAGCTACACAGGAACGCCTTAAAACAAAGTTAATGTCCTGCAGTGGCCAAGTCAGAGTCCAGACCTCAATCTAATTGTGGCTGGACTTGAAATGGACAGTTCACACACAAACTGCATGCACTCTGACAGATCTTCAGCAGTTTTGTGAAGAAGAAGGGGAAGAATTGCAGTGTCCAGGTGTGCAAAGCTGATAGAGACCTATCCACACAGAGTCTACTATGATTATTGCCAAAGGTGCATCAACTAATTACTGACTTGAAGGAGGTGAATACTTATCCGTCAATTATTTTGTGTTTTATATTTGTAATTAAATTAGATCCCTTTTTAAAGATCTTTTCATTTCGACACCACAGTGTCTTCTCTGATGATCAGTGTTTTAAATTAAATCCACTATGATTCAACGTGGTAAAACAATAAAACATGAAAACATCCAGTGAGACTAAATACTATAGGCACTGTATCCACCCCCTCACCAGCACATTATGAACAAATCCACTCTTCTCCTTTCCATTTTGCCGATTCCGTGTGGAACATGGAACATGATGGAAGGTTGAGTTCCCAGTCCCAGTCCCAGTCCCTGTAACCATGTCCCTGCAATACCTGGTAGATCAAACATATTCGTCAAAACGCAATCTGGAATAGATGGCAACCTGCCCCTTGGCCCACAATATACGTGCTAATCATAATAATGTTGAGAATTTATAAAGTACTGGTGTGGTCTCACTTGGAGTATTGTGAGCAGTTTTGGGCCCTTTATCTTAGGAAGGATGGGCTGAAACTGGATGGGTTTCAAAGGACGTTCTCAAAATTGATTCCAGGATTAAACAGCTTGTCATATGAAGAGTGTTTAGTGGCTCTGGGCCTGTATTCACTAGAATATCAAATGGTGAAAGGCCTTGATAAATTGCATGTACAGAGGATGGGAGTATCTAAGACCAGAGGACACAGGCTCAGAATAGAGGAGGATCCTTGTAGAATGTGGAGATGAGGAATTTCTTGAGCCACAGAGTGGTGAATCTGTGGAATTCATTGCCAAAGGCAGCTATTGATCCAAGACTTCATGTATATTTATATGTAGAGGTTGATAGATTCTTGATTGGTCAGGGCATGAAGGGACACATGGAGAAGGCAGGAGATTGGGGCCGAGAGGAAAATTGGATCAGCCACAATGCCTAAGCAGGCCATGCCTTTCCAAATGTGCATAAATCCTGTACCTCAATATCCTCCCCAGTAGCTTCTCTACCACTGAAATGAGGCTGCCCTGCCTATAGAAACACAGAAAACCTACAGCACAATACAGGCCCTTCAGCCCACCAAGCTGTGCCGATCATGTCCTTACCTTAGATTACCTCAGCTTACCCATAGACCTCTATTTTTCTAAGCTCCATGGATCCATCCAGGAGTCTCTTAAAAGACCCTATTGTTTCCACCTCGACCACCGCCGCCAGGAGCCAAGTCATCGCACTCACCACTCTCTGCGTAAAAAAAAAAAAAAAAAAATCTCTTCTGCACCTTCTTCCAAGCACCTTAAAACTGTGCCCTCTCATGCTAGCCATTTCAGCCTTGGGGAAAAGCCTCTGATTATCCACACGATCAACGACTGTCATTATCTTGTACACACCTATCAGGTCACCTCTCATCCTCCGTCACTCCAAGGAGAAAAGGCCGAGTTCACTCATCCTATTCTCATAAGGCATGCTCCCCAATCCAGGCAACATCCTTGTAAATCTCCTCTGCACCCTTTCCATGGTTACCACTCCTTCCTGTAGTGAGGCGACCAGGATTGAGCACAGTACTCCAGGTGGGGTCTGACCAGGGACCTGCATATCTGCCACATTACCTCTCGGCTCTTAAGCTCAATCCCACAGTTGATGAAGGCCAATGCACCATATGCCTTCTTAACCAGAGTCCACCTGCGTAGCAGCTTTGAGTGTCTTATGGGCTTGGACCCCAAGATCCCTCTGATCCTCCACACTGCCAAGTGTCTTAACATTAATGCTATATTCTGACATCATATTTGACCTACCAAACTGAACCACCTCACACTTACATGGGTTGAACTCCATCTTCTACTTCTCAGCCCAGTTTTGCATCCTACCAATGTCCCGCTATAACTTCTGACAGTACTCCACACTATCCACAACACGTCCACCCTTGGTTTTACCAGCAAATTTACTAACCCATTCCTCCACTTCCTCATCCAGGTCATTTATAAACATCATGAAGAGTAGGGGATCCCAGAACAGATCTCTGAGGCACACCAGTGGTCACAAACTGCCATGCAGAATATGACCCATCTACAACCACTCTTTGCCTTCTGTGGGCAAGCCTGTTTCTGGATCCACAAAGGAATGTCTCCTTAGATCCCATGCCTCCTTACTTTCTCAATAAGTCTTGCATGGGGTAGCTTATCACATGCCTTGCTGAAATCCATATACATTATATCTTGGGCTCTACCTTCATCAATGTGTTTAATGAAATCCTCAAAAAATTTAATCAGGCTCGTAAGGCACGACCTGCCTTTGACAAAGCCAAGCTGACTATTCCTAATCATATTATGCCTCTCCAAATGTTCATAAATCCTGCCTCTCAGGATGTTCTCCATCAACTTACCAACCACTGAAGTAAGACTCACTGGTCTGTAATTTCCTGGGCTATCTCTACTCCCTTTCTTGAATAAGGGAACAACCTCCGCAACCCTCCAATCCTCCGGAACCTCTCCCGTTGTTATTGATGATGCAAAGATCCTCGCCATAGGCTCAGCAATCTCCTCCCTCACTTCCAGCAATAGCCAGGGTACATCCCGTCCGGTCCCAGTGACTTATCCAACTTGATGCTTTCCAAAAGCTCCAGTACATCCTTAATATCTATATGCACAAGCTTTTCAGTCACCTGCAAGTCATCCCTACAATCGCCAAGATCCTTTCCCGTAGTGAATACTGAAGCAAAGTATTCATTAAGTACCTCTGCTATCTCCTTCGGTTCCATACACACTGTTGCACTGTCACACTTGATTGGTCCCATTCTCTCTCATCTTATCCTCTTGCTCTTCACATACTTGTAGAATGCTTTAGGGTTTTCCGTAATCCTGTCTGCCAAGGCCTTCACATGGCATCTTCTGGCTCTCCTAATTTCATTCTTAAGCTTCTTCCTGCTAGCCTTTTAATCTTCTAGATTCATATCATTACCTCGTTTTTTGAACCTTTCGTAAGCTCTTCTATCTTCTTGACTGGATTTACAACTGCCTTTGTACACCACGGTTCCTGTACCCTACCGTCCTTTCCCTGTCTCATTGGAATGTACCTATGCAGAACCCCACACAAATATCCCCTGAGGATTTGCTACATTTCTTCCATACATTTCCCTGGGAACATCTGTTTCCAACTTATGCTTCCAAGTTTGCCTGAATAGCCTCATATTTCTCCTTACTCCGATTAAACGTTTCCCTAACTTGTCTGTTCCTATCCCTCCCTTATACTATGGTAAAGGAGATAGAATTGTGATCACGATGTCCAAAATGCTCTCCCACTGAGAGACCTGACACCTGACCAGGTTCATTTCCCAATACCAGATCAAATACAAGTCTCTCCTCTTGTAGGGTTATCTACATATTGTGTCATGAAACCTTCCTGAACACACCTAACAAACTCAACCCCATCTAAACTCCTCACTCTAGGGAGATGCCATTCAATATTTAGGCAAATTAAAATCTCCCACCACAACAACCCTGTTATTGTTACATCTTTGCAGAATCTGTCTCCCCACCTGCTCCTCGATGTCACTGTTACTATTGGGTGGTCGATAAAAAACACCCTGTAGATTTATTGATCCCTTCCTATTCCTAACTTCCACCCACAGAGACTCTGTAGACAACCCCTCCCTCACTTCTTCCATTTCTGCAGCCATGATACTATCCCTGATCAACAGTGTCACGCCCATACCTCTTTTGCCTCCTTCCCTGTCCTTTCTGAAACATCTAAAGCCTGGCACTTGAAGTAGCTATTCTTGCCCCTGCAACATCCAAGTCTCCGTAATGGCCACAACATCATAGCTCCAAGTGCTGATCCATGCTTTAAGCTCATCCGCATTTTTCATAATACTCCTTGCATTAAAATAGACACATCTCAAACCATCGGTCTAAGCGCGTCCCTTGTCTATCACCTGCCTATTCTCCTTTTCCAAGCTTTCTCTATCTGAGTGCCAACCTCCCTTTCCTCCGTCACTTCACTTCAGTTCCTACCCCCTACAGTGCTAGTTTAAACTCTCTCCAACAGCCTTAGTAAACCTCCCCGCCAGGATATTGGTCCCCTTGGGATTCAAGTGCAATTTGTCCTGTTTGTACAGGTCACGCCTGCCCCAAAAGAGGTCCCAAAGATCCAGAAATCTGAATCCCTGACCCCTGCTCCAATCCCTCAGCCAGGCATTTATCCTCCACCTCATTCTATTCCTGTACTCCTGAGATTACTACCTGTGAGGTCCTGCTGCTCAACTTCCTTCCAAACTCCCTGCAGTCTGTTTTCAGGACCTCCTCCCTTTTTCTACATATGTCATTGGTACCAATATGTCCCACAACCTCTGGCTGTTCTCCTACCTACTTCAGGGTATCGTGGATGTGATCAGAAACTTCCCACACCCTGGCACCTGGGAAGCAAACTACCATCCGTGTTTCTTACCTGTGTCGACAGAATCGCTTGTCCAACCGCCTAACTATAGAGTCCCCTATCACTGCTGCCATCCTCTTCCTTTCCCTGCCCTTCTGAGCCACAGGGTCAGACTCTGTGCCAGAGGCGTGGCCACTGTTGTTTCCCCAGGAAGGTTGTTCACCCCCCCAACAGTACTCAAACAGGAGTACTTATTGTTATGTGTGACAGAAACTGGGGTACTCTCTAGCAACAGGAATTCTGCAGATGCTGGAAATTCAAGCAACAAACGTAAAAGTTGCTAGTGAACGCAGCAGGCCAGGCAGCATCTCTAGGAAGAGGTGCAGTCGATGTTTCAGGCCGAGACCCTTCGTCAGGACTAACTGAAGGAAGAGTGAGTAAGGGATTTGAAAGTTGGAGGGGGAGGGGGAGATCTAAAATGATAGGAGAAGACAGGAGGGGGAGGGATGGAGCCAAGAGCTGGACAGGTGATAGGCAAAAGGGATACGAGAGGATCATGGGACAGGAGGTCCGGGAAGAAAGACAAGGAGGGTGTGGGGGGGGGTACCTAGAGGATGGGCAAGGGGTATATTCAGAGTGACAGAGTGAGAAAAAGGGGAGAGAGAGAAAGAATGTGTGTATAAAAGTAAGTAACAGATAGGGTACGAGGGGGAGGCGGGGCATTAGCGGAAGTTAGAGAAGTCGATGTTCATGCCATCAGGTTGGAGGCTACCCAGACGGAATATAAGGTGTTGTTCCTCTAACCTGAGTGTGGCTTCATCTTTAAAGTAGAGGAGGCCGTGGATAGACATGTCAGAATGGGAATGGGATGTGGAATTAAAATGTGTGGCCACTGGGAGATCCTGCTTTCTCTGGTGGACAGAGCATAGGTGTTCAGCAAAGCATCTCCCAGTCTGTGTCGGGTCTCGCCAATATACAAAAGGCCACATCGGGAGCACCGGACGCAGTATATCACCCCAGCCGACTCACAGGTGAAGTGTTGCCTCACCTGGAAGGACTGCTTGGGGCCCTGAATGGTGGTAAGGAAGGAAGTGTAAGGGCATGTTAAGCACTTGTTCCGCTTACACGAATAAGTGCCAGGAGGGAGATCAGTAGGGAGGGATGGGGGTGACGAATGGACAAAGGAGTCATGTAGGGAGCGATCCCTGTGGAATACAGGGTGGGGGGAGGGAAAGATGTGCTTAGTGTTGGGATCCCGTTGGAGGTGGTGGAAGTTACGGAGAATAATGTGTTGGACCCGGAGGCTGGTGGGGTGGTAGGTGAGCACCAGGGGAACCCTATTCCTAGTGGGGTGGTGGGAGGATGGAGTGAGAGCAGATGTACGTGAAATGGGGGAGGTGTGTCAGTATTACAGTTGAACAAAGAGAACTATGGTGCTGTGAGGGAGGAGCTGGCCAAAGTTCAGTGGAACAATATCCTAGCAGGGATGACAGTGGAAAAGCAATGGCAGTGTTTCTGGGAATAATGCGGAAGGTGCAGGATCAGTTCATTCTAAAGAGGAAGGAAGATCCTAAGGGGAGTAAGGGGAGGCCGTGGCTGACAAGGGAAGTAATGGACAGTATAAAAATAAAAGAGAAGTATAACATAGCAAAGATGAGTGGGAAGCTGGAGGATTGGGAAACTTTTAAAGAGCAACAGAAGGTAACTAAAAAGGCAATACGCGGAGAAAAAATGAGGTACGAAGATAAACTAGCCAAGAATATAAAGGAGGATAGTAAAAGCTTCTTTAGGTATGTGAAAAGGGAAAAAAAAAAATAGTTAAGACCAAAATTGGGCCCTTGAAGACAGAAACGGGTGAATTTATTATGGGGAACAAGGAAATGGCAGACGAGTTGAACAGGTACCTTGGATCTGTCTTCACTGGAGAAGACACAAACAATCTCCCAGATATAATAGTGGCCAAAGGACCTAGGGTAATGGATGAAATGAAGGAAATTTATATCTGGCAGGAAATATTGTTGGATAGACTGTTGGGTCTGAAGGCTGATAAGTCCCCGGGACCTGATGGTCTGCATCCCAGGGTACTTAAGGAGGTGGCTTTAGAAATCGTGGATGCATTGGTAATCATTTTCCAATGTTCTATAGATTCAGGATCAGTTCCTGTGGATTGGAGGGTGGCTAATGTTGTCCCTATCTTCAAGAAGGGAAGAAGAGAGAAAACAGGGAATTATAGACTAGTTAGCCTGACGTCTGTGGTGGGAAAGATGCTGGAGTCAATTATAAAAGATGAAATTACGACACATCTGGATAGCAGTAACAGGATCGGTCCGAGTCAGCATGGACATACAAAGGGGAAATCGTGTGTGACTAATCTTCTGGAATTTTTTGAGGATGTATCTATGAAAATGGACAAGGGAGATCCAGTGGATGCAGTGTACCTGGACTTTCAGAAAGCCTTTCATAAAGTCCCACAAAGGAGATTAGTGGGCAAAATTAGGGCATGTGGCATTGGGGGCAGAGTACTGACATGGATTGAAAATTGGCTGGCTGACAGAAAACAAAGAGTGGTGATTAACGGGTCCCTTTCGGAATGACAGGCAACCAGTGGGTTACCGCAGGGTTCAGTGATGGGACCACAGCTGTTTACAATATATATTAATGATTTAGATGAGGGAATTATAAGTAACATTAGCAAATTTGCCGATGACACAAAGCTGGGTGGCAGTGTGAAATGTGAGGAGGATGTTATGAGAATGCAGGGTGACTTGGACAGGCTGGTTGAGTGGGCAGATGCATGGCAGATGCAGTTTAATGTGGATAAATGTGAGGTTATCCACTTTGGTGGTAAGAACAGGAAGGCAGATTATTATCTAAATGGAGTCAAGTTAGGAAAAGGGGAAGTACAACGAGATCGAGGTGTTCTTGTACATCAGTCACTGAAAGCAAGCATGCAAGTACAGCAGGCAGTGAAGAAAGCTAATGGCATGCTGGCCTTCATAACAAGGGGAATTGAGTATAAGAGCAAAGAGGTCCTTCTGCAATTGTACAGGGTCCTGGTGAGACCAGACCTGGAATACTGTGTGCAGATTTGGTCTCCAAATTTGAGGAAGGACATTCTTGCTATTGAGGGAGCGCAGCGTAGGTTCACAAGGTTAATTCTCGGGATGGCGATGTTGAAAGATTGGAGCGACTGGGCTTGTATACTCTGGAATTTAGAACGCTGAAAGGGGATCTTATTGAAACATATAAGATTATTAAGGGATTGGACACGCTGGAGGCAGGAAGCACGTTCCTGCTGATGGGTGAGTCCAGAACCAGAGGCCACAGTTTAAGAATAAGGGGTAGGCCATTTAGACCGGAGTTGAGTGGTGGATATATGGAATGCCTGCCCCAGAAGACTGTGGAGGCCAAGTCTCTGGATGCTTTCAAGAAAGAGATGGATAGAGTTCTTAACAATAGCGGAATCAAAGGTTATGGGGGTAAGGCAGGAACTGGATACTGATTGTGGATGATCAGCCATGATCACAGTGAATGGCGGTGCTGGCTCGACGGGTCGAATGGCCTACTCCTGCACCTATTGTCTATTGTATGTTCCTGCTCGTTTAAACCCTTCCGTGCAGCTGGAGGGAATCTCCCCGTAAACATATTGTCTCCCCTCCACCTTGGACCCGTCTCCCCTTCATTTCGAGAGTCCAATGATCCTTGTACCTGAAGCCCCCACCCACCCCACACCAGCTCCTCAGCCACACCTTTACCTGGGCTTTCGAAGGCGCCAGAAGCGCGGTCTATATATCTGGTTATGTATCCTGTTCCTGTATGTGACCGGTCTTTCATTTCCCTGGGGACTCAGAGGAACAAATGTTCTAATGAATCAATCCTCTCATCACTGGAAGTGACTGCACCCTCGCCCACCAACTGCTGTGTGTGAGGGCGCTCGCACTGGTCATGGAGCCGGGAGGGACAGACCGAGGTCCTCCGGGATTTGTAGAATGGAAAAGCACTTCCTATAATTTAAAGCAGGAGAATCAGCAAAAACCCAGAAACCGTTCAGTACGTACGTGGTGTGTGAGGGAGTTTTGTTTTTCGCTGGAGCGCTTTGTGTCAGATGAATCGTTGGAAATTGGCGGTTGTGGTAAAGTGAAGGCGGAGCTGGACGATGAGAGGCCGCTCTCGGCTCTGTCCGTCACTCTGACTCTGTCTCCTCCCCTCCCCGCCTCTGTCTCTCTGCGCGTTTCTCGGGCAGGTCGGGGCGCTGTGTATAAAAGGAGACAGCAGCAGGCAGTTTGTCAGTGAGCAGCGACCTGAGTGAAGCAGCATCATGTCTGGCAGAGGGAAAGGAGGCAAAGGACTGGGCAAAGGCGGAGCCAAGCGGCACCGTAAAGTGCTCCGTGATAACATCCAGGGCATCACCAAACCGGCCATCCGCCGTCTGGCTCGCCGTGGCGGCGTCAAGCGGATCTCGGGTCTGATCTACGAGGAGACCCGCGGGGTGCTGAAGGTTTTCCTGGAGAATGTGATTCGGGATGCGGTCACCTACACTGAACACGCCAAGCGCAAGACGGTGACTGCCATGGATGTGGTGTACGCTCTGAAACGCCAGGGCCGCACTCTCTATGGCTTCGGCGGCTGAAAAACTCCCACTTCCTCCCGAGCACGAAACAAAGGCTCTTTTAAGAGCCACCCACCGCCTCACTGACGGAGCCGTATCCACACACAAAATTTTGATTATTTTTTATCGATACATTCATCTGAGTTACATTTGCAACAGATTAATCGGTTCCGCTTGAAATCAACCTGCGAACCTACCTTTCCAGTCCGTGATTACAATAAAATCTCTGAATTCATTAAGGTCGATCTTAATCCTTTTATCCGTCTCGGACAGAAATAAGTTCACTCGTTTAGAGAAACGATTCCGTAATTATGCATTTAAATCTTAACTGAGGGATTTAGATATTAAATAAAAGTGAAATTGTATAATCCGTGATAGAATTAATTGCAAATAAAAATAATCAGGCAGTTGCTGGCTGCTCTGAAATTGGCGGGCGATTTGAACTGTATCCCGCGCTAATCACATTGCATTCTGATTGGATGACCTCCGACCGCCAGTTAAGAGTTTCTCATTTGGCCCTTAATTGTTATTCGCCATCAGCCTGCATGAAATGAGTCAACCAATCGCAGAAACTAGATCCTTTAATAGACACCTGATGACGAGCCAATAAGAGGCGATGGGACAGTCCTTCTCAAACAGTATATAGTTACGTCCCTGAACCCGTTCCGTCTATATTGTTCCTGTATTTCAGCCTGTGTTCTCGGCTCTGAAGGAGAATGGCCCGCACCAAGCAGACAGCGCGTAAATCGACCGGAGGGAAAGCTCCTCGTAAACAGTTAGCAACCAAAGCGGCGCGGAAGAGCGCTCCAGCCACCGGCGGAGTGAAGAAGCCTCATCGCTACCGGCCTGGCACCGTGGCTCTGCGGGAGATCCGGCGCTACCAGAAATCCACCGAGCTGCTCATCCGCAAACTTCCCTTTCAGCGCCTGGTGCGGGAAATCGCTCAGGACTTCAAAACCGATCTGCGCTTCCAGAGCTCTGCCGTCATGGCCCTGCAGGAGGCTAGCGAGGCTTACCTGGTCGGGCTGTTTGAGGACACCAACCTGTGCGCCATCCACGCCAAGCGAGTCACCATCATGCCCAAGGACATCCAGTTGGCCCGCCGCATTCGCGGGGAGCGCGCCTAAACCCGGCCTCCACACCAAGCACAAGAAAAGGCTCTTTTAAGAGCCACTACCACAGCAAAGGAAAGGGCTGTCGCTTGCTGATCTGTGTATTATTGTAGTGGCGATCTGCCCTCCTGATGGGGTTATTTGGTTTTGCACTAACTGACCGCGATCATCAGCTGTTCTGTGCCGTCAGGTTGATTCAGCGAGGGAAAGGAGATGAACGCGCTCCCTCCCCGTCAGGGTCTCACCTGGCCCTTCATTTCTCCCACAAACCTGGCATGTACAGCTGCTGCGGCTGTTACCGTTTTGTTTGCTTTGGACATGCCCGGCTGTCTTTGCAGTGGGAGCATGTGGTCGCGCTGGGAACAGAGGGGGATTTCCTGGAGCGGTGATCCCAGGCAATAGTGGTTATTGTTTTTTTTTTAATTTGCTTTCCCTCTCTTGTACATATTTGATGTTGGTGTTTTGTGTGAATAAATTTATGTAGTTTTGTGGCTGGTAACTGAATGAAGGTCAGTCGGCAATGTCACGGGGTAGTTTATCATATATCTTCCCCCTGCAGTCCATCCCCAGAGACAGATCCCTCTCTCAAGACGCCCCCTCCCCTCTCACATGGGTTTCAGCAGTTCCCAATCAACTCAGCAGAATCGGGCTTTGGGGTGTGAGGCGCGTAATCTCCGCTGGAGTCAGTGTCTCAGTCACTCTCTCCCGGCATGGGAGAAGGGACTGGGTTTACACCTACATCACATGTCTCTCAATCTCAATCTCTCTCTCTCACACACACACACCCTGAGTGAAACTGTGTTTCACTTCAAATCTGGGACGTCACGGCGGCACCGAATGTCAGCGAAGTACCGGGAATATCGGGTTTTATGGGAGAAGTTCCCCCGGAAAACTAAGTCGGACCCGCAGCGGGAATCACAATATTTATGATCAGCTCTTTTCTGAGATGTGGGTGGCTCTGAGAAGAGCCGTTGGGTTCAAACACTCACAAATGGTGTATTCTCGATTTACTTTTTGACTGCTGTCTTCTTGGGCTTCGGCGCCGCTTTCTTGGCCGCTGATTTCTTCACTGAGACTTTCTTAGCCGCTGGTTTCTTCGCTGCCGCTTTCTTGGCCGCAGGTTTCTTCGCTGCCGCTTTCTTGGCCGCTGGTTTCTTCGCTGCCGCTTTCTTGGCCGCAGGTTTCTTCGCTGCCGCTTTCTTGGCTGCTGGTTTCTTCGCTGCCGCTTGCTTAGCCGCTGGTTTCTTGGCGCCAGACTTCTTGCTGGAAGATTTCTTTACCGATGGCTTGTACGCTTTCTTCACTGTTTTCACGGCACTTTTTCCTTGACCGGATTTAAAGGATCCCGAAAGACCTGCGCCCTTGGTCTGAACCAAGGAGCCGCTTTCCACTCTTTTCCTGATGCACATCCTGATCTGGGCGCGACGTTTCTCCACATCGACACCACTGCTGGTCAAAGCCTTCATGATGGCCACAGCGGACATCCCCTTCCTATCGCGACAACCCGCCACAATCTTATCGATTTGTTCGCCCAGCTTGGGACCGGCTGGTTTGCTCCGGGCGGCCGCCTTCTTCTTGGGACTCTTCTTTGCGGCGGCGGGTGCGGCTGGAGGAGCCGTTTCGGCGGGTGCTGTCTCGGTCATGTCGGCAACTCTGGAAAATCCTTCTCACAATCAGACTGAATGAGAAATGAAGCGAAAGGCGGCGGCACAGAGCAATTTAAAGGCAGTGAGCGGACGGGGCGGAGACATCCTCCAGTCAGATCCCGGAGACTTCATTTTTCTGTGTTTCTCTCTCCTCAAAAACTCTCCGATTCCAATTAAAATTGAACATTCCGGAGACTCGGACTGGCCCCTGTCCGTCATTGAGGCCGCAAAGTTCGCTGGAAATAAAGTTTATTCACGATTAAAGGCAGCTCTTTCTATTTTAACCCGTTTCATTATTGCGCTGCCCGCGATCTCTCTCCCGATCAGTGACCTGTTCTCTGCTTTTGGACTGTAATACTTAAAGTAACGAAAACTTTGCGGTTTATTCCAGCTTCGGGACTGAGTGGGAGAGTGAGGCGATTCCGTAACAGAGAATTTTTTTTCATTTTGTTTATCAGACGCTGGGAAATCCTACGATATGTTCGGACTCACAAACACAGCAACAGTAGTCTAAACCGCCCGCCCCTTTTACACACTCTCTCTGACATAATGCTCCCAGCAACACACACAGAAAATGCTGGTGAACGCAGCAGGCCAGGCAGCATCTATAGGAAGAGGTACAGTCGACGTTTCGGGCCGGGACCCTTCGTCAGGACTCTGGTGCTAAATGTGGCCTGACTTGCTGGGTTCCTCCAGCATTTTGGCCATCAAAATTAAACGACAGTTTCCATGTCATATAACACTGATAAATCTGATTCTGATCCCAAGGAATAGAGGACAAAGGACATTGTCTGGCCAAATTCTCTGTGAAACTGAGAACCTCAGGTTCGGGAAACATCATTGGAAATCTTTTCCGCACTCTCCCTAGTTTAACCCCGTTTCCTATAACGGTGACGAGAACTGTACACAAATCAGCAAGTGTGGCCTCCGGTCACTTACACAACTCTATCATAATGTCCGAACTGATATACTCAATCCCCTGACTAATGAAGACCAGCATGTTACGTTCTGCATCACCCTGTCTACCAGTGATATCTCTTTCAATGACCCGTGTGTGCACTTTACCCCTAAATCTCTCCAGTCCATTCCACTCCCTAATGACCGATCGTTCACAGTGTAAGTTGATTTAGGCCAGTTAGAAGAGTGGGCTGAAAGAACGCAGATGGAGTTTAATGTTCATAAATGTGAGGTGCTATATTTTGTTTGGACTAATCAAAATATGACATACATGGTAAATAGTAGATCATTGAAGAATGCAGTAGAACAGAGGGATCGAGAAATAATGGTGCATAGTTCCCTGAAGGTGGAATCTCATGTTGATAGGGTGGTGAAGAAAGCTTTTGGTATGCTGACCTTTATAAATCAGAGCATTGAGTATAGGAGTTGGTATATAATGTTGTAATTGTACAAGGCATTGGTAAGGCCAAATTTAGAGTATTGTGTACAGTTCTGGTCACCGAATTATAGGAAAGATGTCAAAAAAATTGAGAGAGTACAGAGAAGATTTACTAGAATGTTACCTGGGTTTCATCTCCTAAGTTACAGAGAAAGGTTGAACAAGTTGGGTCTTTATTCTTTGGAGCGTAGAAGGTTGAGGGGGGACTTGATAGAGGTATTTAAAATTATGAGGGGGATAGATAGAGTTGATGTGGATAGGCCTTTTCCATTGACAGTGGGAGAGATTCAAACAAGAGGACATGAGTTGAGAGTTAAAGGGCAAAAGTTTAGGGGTAGCATGACGGGGAACTTGTTTACTCAGAGAGTGGTAGCTCTGTGGAGTGAGCTTCCAGCAAAAGTGGTTGAGGCAGGTTCGATGTTGTCATTTAATGTTAAATTCAATAGCTATACGGACAGGAAAGGAATGGAGGGTTATGGGCTGAGTGCAGGTTGGTGGGACAGGGTGAGAGTAAGAGTTTGGCACAGACTAGAAGGACCGAGATGGCCTGTTTCTGTGCTGTAATTGTTATATGGTTATAAGTTCTACACTGGTTTGACTTTCCAATATGCACCGCCTCACACTTAACTGTATTGAAATACATTTGCCACGCTGTGGCCCTCTTCCCGAAATGATCACGGTCACCCTGTAATGTGCGACAATCTTCTTCGCTATCAAGAACATTTGCTGATCATATGTAAATCAAATATACAAATAACAAATGCCGAGGCTCCAAACTCTGGCCCCTGCAGCTCACCGCTAATCACCAGCCTCCATTCTGTGAAACAACCTTCAAGCACAACTCTCTGCTTCCTACCACCAAGACAACTTTGAATCCAGCTGACTCGCTCACCCTGGATACAGTGGGGCCTAACCTTCCAGACCAGGCTGCCATGTGAGACTTTCTCCAAGGTCCATATAATATCACATCTACCTTTTTACCCTCCTGCATCTTCAAAAACTCAGAGATTCTCCAACCACAACTCCCTGTGCACAAAGCCCTTATGACACCTAATTCGCTATTCAAATGCTGGTACATCGTGACTCAGAATCCTCTCCAGTAGCTTCCCCACTACTGATGTCAGACTGACCTGCATGTAGTTCCCGGCTTGTCCTTGCAAATAATGGAAAAACATTCGCCTCTTTCCATTCTCCAGGACTTTCATCAGTGGTTTCTACCTCCCGTGAAGTAATTGCTCAGGTCCGGAGGATTTATCCCCCACCTAATGCATTGTATGGCCCTCCATTCTCTACACATCCACGTACCTATCTGGGAGACTCTTGGATGCCTGTATTGTTCATCAGGCAAGGTGGTGCTGGCGATACACAGTGACATCGTGAGGGCAGCTCACAAAACATGTAGATACACTTCTTCTTAACTACTATCACTGCAAACAGCAGCCTGTAATTTCCACTTAAAGACATGTACTTATAAACCATTTGAAGAAATGAGCAATTTTCTGAGCTCTTTGTTGTCTCTGCAAACTTGACTCTTAGAAATGCAGGTATGGCACCTTGAAGTTCGAAGTTCAAATTCCAAAGTAAATGTTTTATCAAAATACTGAACATATATGTCACCATGTACAAACCTGACATTTGTTTTCCTGTGGGCATGGTCAGTCAATCCAAGAAACTAACAGAATCAATGAAAGACCGCACCCAACGAGATGGACAATCAACCAATGTGCAAATGACAACAAACTGTGCAAATACCAAAGGAAAAAAATCAGAAATAACAATAATAACTTAATAAGGAATAAACATCGAGAACATGAGATGAAAAGTCAGTGAAAGCAATTCCATAGATAGTGGGAACAGTTCAATGTTGGGATGAGTAAAGTTGAGTGAAGTTATCCCAACATATTCACATGCCTTTTGTACACTGGCCGTGATCAGTGAATGTGGTTAGTATCAGAATCAAAATCAAGTTTATTAATATGAATATATGTCATGAACTTTGTTGTCTTGCTACAGCAGTACACTGTAATTTATTAAAAAAAAACAGTTAAAATAAGAACTATACATTAAACTAAACCGTGTAAAAAGAGGATCAGGGAGGGATGTGAGCCCGAAGATGAGAATGGGAAACATGATACCTGATCCATTCTTGCCTCTTTTACTCTTTTCATGTCTGAAAAATAAAACTTTTAGTATCTTCTTTTATATCATTTCCCAGCTTACTTTCGCAATTCATCTGTTTCTCCAGGTTGCTATTGTAGTTGTCTTCTGTTGTTTTCTTAAGTTTCCTAATCCATTAATTTTTGTGATATTGTATGCCCTCTCATGTTCTTTTATGCTGCCTTTGTCTTCTGTTGTTAGTGATATTTGCCTCATCCTCCCTTTCAAATACTGTTTCTGCTGAGGGATGAACTGATCCTGCATCCGTCAAATTACTCCTGGAAACTCAAGTTTTTCATACAAAGGTAATCTGCTTAATACTGGGGAAGTCAAAATGCCCAACTGCTGTAAGCCTGTTCCCATTACCCCTCTGTGTGACTTACCAACACGTCTGGTCCATAATATCTCACCCTATCGGGAGACTGGCAGTATAATCCCATCAAAATCATCATACATCATTTTATTTAAAACCTCTACTTACAGGACCTTATCAAAACCCTCACTTATTACTGCAGTGTTGGTCTCCTTAATCAAAGATGCAACACCCCCCACACCTGAGTCTGAGAGAAGTGAAATGTCTTTGAAGCATGATAACTGTGTCCTTGTTGACAACTTCCATGTTCAATATGTACTCCAGCATCTGTGTGGCAAAACCGTGACCCTCAGGTAGACTTTAAATGTTTCCCCTTCACCTTAAACAATTATCCTGTAGTTTTACACTCCCCTACCTTCACACATAGACTGGTCACCCAATGATTTTATAAACCTCTGAACGGTCACAACTTCTTATCATCTAGGGAGAGAAAGAGAGTCCCAGCCTATCCAAGCTTCTGCTAATAATTCAAGGCCTCCAGAGTCAGTGACATCTTCATTAAACTTCCCTCCACACTGTCCAGCTTTGTGACATCCTTCCTGCAAATGGGTGAGCAGAACTGTGCACAATACAGTGTGGTCTCACTTTGACTTTTACAGTTGCCATATGACATCCCAAATTCTCTACTCAATTCCCTGACCAATGAAGACAAATAGGACAAACACCATCTTCACCATCCTGACTACCTGTGTTGTCACTTTCAGTGAATGATGTTCCTGTATTCCATGGTCTTTCTGTTCTGTAATACTCTCCAAGGGACAATAATTTACTGTGCACGTCCTTCCCTGGTTGAACTTCTCATAATGCAACACCTCAGCCTTGTCCATGTCAACATCCTTCTGCCATTCTTTGGCCAACTTCCCCAGTTCATCTCGATCCCATTGTACTCTCAGATAATCTTCACTGTCCACTCTACCACCAATGTTGTTGTCACCTGCAAACTCACTAATCACATTATCAACAATGACAGGGAAATTTTTAACATACATGACAAATGACAGTACCAGCACCGATCCCTGTGAATGTGACTGGTCAGAGGCCTCCAACCTGAATAACAAGCTGCCACGACCACCCTCTGTCTCCTTCCACCAAATCAATTTTGTGACGCTGATGTTAGGTAGTGTTGATAGTCCAGTTGGAAATCAGTTAGTGGAGAGGAGGAAGCTGTTCCTAAAACATTACGTGTGTGTTCAGGTTCCTGTACCTCTTCTCCAATGGTAATAATAAAAAGCGGGCACATCCTGGATGGTCCAGAGAGCAGAGCAGATACAGACCTGACATGGGAGGTTTGAAGGGGAAAGTGAATCCATTTCATGGGACTGGTGAAGCAGAGTGACTTGGAGAATTGATCAACAGGAGACATGGCCTTTCAGGAGAGCAGCAGCAGCCGGGTCTGTGATTCTGATGTAGGGCAGGGGAGGGTGGAGACAAAGTACTGTGTAATCACTGGATTACTCCTGATGCCAAGTGCTGGTAAGGACAGGGCAGGTGGATGTGAGGATGAGGAGCTGGTACAGGAGAACAGGTTCAGGTTTCCAGCCACTGGGATCTCTGCTGGGGCAGAGGTGACCTGTAGAAGTGGGACAGGCTGCACTTGAACCAGCCGGGTCAAATATGGGCAGATTTGTTAATGTGTCGCAGGAGGATTGAAATGATTCATCAGTGGGTTGGCAACCAAAATAGTGGTGTGGCAGATGATAGTCCTTTACTCTGCCATGATAGTGGCTCCTAAAAGAGCCTTTTGTTGTGTTTAGTGCCAGGGCTGGGTTCAGGCGGGCTCCCCGCAGAAGCACCGAGCCAGCTGGATGGTAACTTACTCGGCGTGGATGGCGCACAGGTTAGTGTCCTCGAAGAGCCCCACCAGGTAAGCCTCGCTCGCCTCCTGCAGGGCCATGACGGCCGAGCTCTGGAAACACAGATGGGTTTCGAAGTGCTGAGCGATCTCCCGCACCAGGTGCTGGAAAGCCGAGGATCCAGCTGCACAAGGAGGGACAGAGGCCGAGGTTCTGTAGCTATTTTATCAGGACGAGGAATGATGGTGTTAAATGCTGGGCTCTAGTCAATATACAGCATCCTGACATAGGTATTTGTATTGCCCAGGTGCTCCAGTGCTGTGTGGAGAGCCACTGGGATCACATCTACCGCAAACATATTGTGGCAAGAGGCAAATTGCAGTGGGTCCCGGTCCTTCCTGGGACAGGTGTTCATTCTATCCATGACAAACCTCTCAAAGCATTTCATAACCGGAGATGTGAGTGCGACTGGACAATAGTCGTTAAGGCAGCTCACACTGACCTTCTTGGGTTCTGGAGCAGTTGTTGCCCTTTTGAAGCAGGTCAGAACTTTTGACTGCAGCAGTGAGAGATTGAAAATGTCTTTGACCACTTCCAGCAGTTGGTAGGCACAGGTTTTCAGAGCCTTACCAGGTACTCCATCGGGCCCTGCTGCCCGGCGAGGGTTCAGTCTCTTGAAAGACAGCCTGATGTCGGCCTCCAAGACAGAGATCACAGGGTCATCAGGCGCTGCACGTATCCTCATAGCTGTGGCTTTATTCTTCCTCTGAAAGTGAGCATAAAAGGGGTTGAGCTGGTCTGGTTGTGAAGCCTCACTGCCATTCATGATGTTGGGTTTGCTTTGTAGGAAGTAATGGCTGCAACCACTGCCAGAGTTGACGTGCATCTGATGCAGGGAACATCTGGAATTCTTTACCCGGTGGGCATGAGGTCTGGATGAATGGACGGGTTTAAAGAGGAAGGGGTGGCACAGGAGCATCATGGTCAGCGCAGTGATGACAGTACCAGCGACCTGGGTTTAATTCCCACCGTTGTCTGTCAGGAGAGCGGTTCGCATCTGGAATTCACTGCCTGCAGGGGTTGTGGGAATAAACAAACAGGACGTTCAAAGCCGAATTTGTCAGATCCTGCAGAGTCAGGTATACTGGTTCCAAACCCTCCCCTCACCTCCCAGCAATGTTTAAAGTCCATGGTAGACAAGGTTAGTTTGTGTAATAAAGACACTCTTCAGTAAAAACACTGACACTGTATTTCAAACACACTGAGCCGCCAGAGCACAGCACCAGCCGTGAGGACACAGACCAGTACAGCACACAGCTCTCCAATAGAGATTTAATAAAACACAATACTGACAGCCCAGAGCTGGACAACCCAGCATTTCACTGTAACTCTGACCTATAAACATCATTACCCCATCTACAGTATTTCACTGTAACTCTGACCTATAAACATCATTACCCCATCTGCAGTATTTCACTGTAACTCTGACCTATAAACATCATTACCCCATCTACAGTATTTCACTGTAACTCTGACCTATAAACATCATTACTCCATCTACAGTATTTCACTGTAACTCTGACCTATAAACATCATTACCTCATCTACAGTACACACTTCATAATTTTGTATACCTCTATCTAATCTTGCAACAATATTCTGTATTCCAAGAAATAAAATCCTAACCTATTTGATCTTTCCAGAGAACTCAGGTCCTTAAGTCCCAGGAACATCCTTGTAAATTTTCTCTGTACTCTTTCAAGCTTATTTACATCTTTCTTGTGGGTAGGTAAACAAAACTGCACACAATACTCCAAATTAGGAGTCACCAATGTCTTACACAACTTCAACATAACATCCATCTCCTGCACTTTGCCCTTTGTAAATCGAAGTACCATGTGCCTAAACTTTCTTTTTGACTTCATCTATCTGTGATACCACTTACTAGGAATTATGAATCTGTATTTCCAGATCCCTCAGCTTTAATGCACTTTTCAGTGCCCGACTGCTCACCGTGTAAGACCTACCCTGATTTGTCCTCTGAAAATGCAACACCTCATCCTTGTCAGCATTAAATTCCAGCTGATCCAGATCACAGTGCAAGCTTTGAGCATCTTCCTCACTGTTCATTATACCTCCAATCCTGGTGTCATACAGAAAATTGTTGTCCCAGTTCACCACATTGTCATCTATATCAATGATCTGGATGATAAACAATGGACTCAGACTGATTCTTGTGGCACATCACCAGTCACAGGCCTCCCGTCAGAGAAGCAATCATCTACAACCACTCTCGAACCTAACACTTAATCCAATTTACTACCTCATCTTGATGCTGAATGACTGAACCTTCTTGACCAAGAACCCATGTGAGACCTTGTCAAAGGCGTTGCTGAAGCCCATGTAGGCTACATCCACTGCCTTGCAGTCATCAACTTTCCTAGTAACTTCCTCAAAAAAACTCTACAAGAGTAGTTAGACATGACGTACCATATACAAAACTATATTAACTATTCCCAATCAGTCCCTGTCTATCCAAATAATTATATCTATGGTTGTTATATCTAGAGTTTATGTCTGGATCCAGAGCAAGTGGGCAAGGGACTAAACCAGTACTTCACATCAGTATTCATCAATGTGGTCATCGAGGATAGTGAGATCAGAGAAGGGAGTGATGCTGATATTCCAGGGCATGTTGTTCCTCAGGCAATACAGACAAACCAGGAAATTATAGACTGGTGAGATTTGGATCAATGCTCAGGAAATACTCTTAGACGTAGGATCTCTCATAAAAGTTTGGAGGGTAAAATGAGGATATCAGGATTTGGAAGGCAAAGTGAGCAAAATCCCAAGAGATTCTCTCGGTATATTCATAGGAAAAGGGAAGTTAGACGGAAAATCATTCCCCATGGAGATGAACATGGCCTCGGTATGTGGAACCGAAGGAAATAGGAGAGGCTTTCCACGAATATTTCGAACAGTTATCTCACCATTGAGAAAATGCGGAAGCTAAGGAAGTGACAGAAATAAGCTGCGATGTCTTAGACCACATTCAAATGGGCAGGGATCTGTATTTGATGCCTTAAGATTCATTAAGGTTGTTAAATCTCCAGGGTCTTATCAGGTACATTCTCGTACGTTGTGGAAAGCTAGAGAATACACTGTGGAGGCCAGGGGAGAGAGGGGACATGTTCAGCCAGATGGGATCAGTTGTGGTCAGTGCAGACACTGTGGGCTGAAGGGCCTTTCCCTGTGCTGGACTGTCCCACGTGTGTTGTGTGTTGAAACTCAGACGGACACTCACTGTTACCGGTCGGCAGGCAGGAAGAGAAGAAGCCGGTGTTCACAGTGGAGGCGCAGTCAGATCCACCAGTCCGCTCCCACATCCACATGGCAATGGCAGAGAACAAGGAGCATCTCGTCTCATCACCTCTGTGGCCCATTCCATCACCTCTCATTCTTCCAAAGGGCAGCAGGTTCAGACCGACCCTTCAGTTCAGTCACTGCCGCCCCGCCGGTGGGAGGAAGCCTCACCTCCACCCCGGACCGAGGGCGCTCCCCCTCCCCCCTCCGCGGCCCGTTGCCGAGGAAACGAGACTCACGCTCCATGTGCTTCTTTGTGACGTCACAGGCAGCGACTCGGCAACGGGACAGGAAGGCAGCGGCCCAGGAGGCGGGGCAGAGTGAGCTGTCAATCAGAGGAGCCGCTGGTAAAGCTGCAAATGGGTCAATGTACTCTTCATGGAAAAGGCCCGATCAGCGGGGGAAACCGCAACTCGACCCCGGGTCCAGAGCCCTCCCCGACCCTGGGGACTTTTCCAAGACTGCACTCTGGCTCTTGGACTTCTTTCCGCAAGATGCTGTCCTGTCACGTGATATCGCGGCCGCAGCCCGGGAGGAGGAGCGATGTAGCTGTCAATCAGAGGAGCGGCCCCGGGCCGTCACTGTGCTCAGAGGGATTTTGGTGTCAAACCTGTAACTGGAGGGAAAATGAACCTCTTGTAAACGAAAACAATAAAGATGTGGAAAATGGAAATCGCGAGGTACAGTATAAAACTAAACAGAAGGGAAAGCTAATGCTGAGATGTTTAGTATGAATCAATTTCAGACATTCCACCCTGCAAAAACTCATTTCAGAGAAATAGCATCACCATTTCAGGATTTCAGGGAGGTAGCACCGGCCCCGCTCCTCCAGCAAGCCCATATCCCCCCCCCCCACCCCCGGTCGACCTCCTAGGGCGCATGTATACGGGACATTTGATTATGAAAGAACACAACAATTTGACACATATAGTAACTATTTACACACATACACATATATATGTATACATACATACACATATTCCTTGTTGAGTATTTTGTTGGCAATCTCAATGTTAATGCAAATAACTTTTCTATTTCTTTTGCAAACTTTCCTTGTGCTGTGCTGTGGCTCTGCTGAAAAGAACTGTGAAATACTTGAGCAGCCTTCCCTGCGATTAGCCTCCCTAATATGTTATGGTCCCTAAAAAAAAGGCATAAGGTGTATCCTTATTATATTGTCTTATGTAATACTTTGTTTAGTGATTTTGTCTAATCTGTAAACTGGGTATCTGCAGAAAATGTGACATTAAAATATGTACTTATAGATTATCATGGAGTCATTTTTTTTATTCTATTACAACTTTAAGCACGTGTACAGGGAGTTTGGCCTCGTCACATAGGACATCAATAGAGTAGCTCTTTAGCAGCTAGCCAGCTAGTTTAAATAACATTAGCTATGCTACAGGAGCAGGGAGGTACTACTGCAGTTGTACAAGGCCTTAGTGAGACCACACCTGGAGTATTGTGTGCAGTTTTGGTCCCCTAATCTGAGGAAAGACATTCTTGCCATAGAGGGAGTACAAAGAAGGTTCACCAGATTGATTCCTGGGATAGCAGAACTTTCATATGATGAAAGACTGGATCGGCTAGGCTAATACCCTCTGGAATTTAGAAGATTGAAGGGGTATCTGATTGAAACGTATAAAATTCTAAAGGGATTGGACAGGCTAGATGCAGGAAGATTGTTTCTGATGTTGGAGAAGTCCAGAATGAGGGGTCACAGTTTGAGGATAAAGGGGAGGCCTTTTAGGACCGAGATGAGGAAAAACTTCTTCACACAGAGAGTGGTGAATCTGTGGAATTCTCTGCCACAGGAGACAGTTGAGGTCAGTTCATTAGCTATATTTGAGAGGGAGTTAGATATGGCCTTTGTGGCTAAAGGGATCAGGGGGTATGGAGAGAAGGCAGGTACAGGGTTCTGAGTTGGATGATCAGCCATGATCATACTGAATGGCGGTGCAAGCTTGAAGGGCCGAATGGACTACTTCTGCACCTATTTTCTATGTTTCTAATGAACGAATGACACCTGTTAAACTCACCTCAACATGCCTTTTACAGTCTTAACCCACCATGGGCAATAGAAAAGTCATTGTTGCAAACAGGGCAGCGAGCAACACTGTCGTTATTTTTGACCTCTATTAGGCAGGAGTACACTTTAATGTAGTCTGCAGTGATGTAAGTTTTATGTTTTCTTTTATTGAAATACTTTGCCATAGCGGTGCAGGACACGAAACTGAACTGATGGAGAGACAGAGGTCAACTGTAAAGCCCACCCACAGAGAAATTGGATGTCCAGTCCCTATATACTTCCATCCCCCATCAGGAAGGTCTCAAAGCTCTCCGATTCTTTTTGGATTCCAGACCTAACCAGTTCCCCTCTACCACCACTCTGCTCCATCTAGCGGAATTAGTCCTTACTCTTAATAATTTCTCCCTTTGGTTCCTCCCACTTCCTCCAAACTAAAGGTGTAGCCATGGGCACCCGTATGGGTCCTAGCTATGCCTGCCTTTTTGTTGGCTTTGTGGAACAATCTATGTTCCAAACCTATTCTGGTATCTGTCCCCCACTTTTCCTTCGCCACATTTATGACTGCATTGGCGCTGCTTCCCGCACGCATACTGAGCTTGTTGACTTCCTCAACTTTGTCTCTATCTCTGGAGACAGCTTATCTACTGATGTCTACTATAAGCCAACTGACTCTCACAGCTATCTGGACTATTCCTCTTCTCACCCTGTCCCTTGCAAAAACGCCATCCCCTTCTCGCAATTCCTTCGTCTCCGCTGCATCTGCTCTCAGGATAAGGCTTTTCATTCCAGGATGGAGGAGATGTCCTCCTTTTTTTAAAGAAAGGGGCTTCCCTTCCTCCACCATCAACTTGGCTCTCAAACGCCTCTCCCCCATTTCACTCACACCTGCTCTCACTCCATCCTCCCGTTCGCCCCCCCCCACTAGGAATAGTGTTCCCCTGGTCCTCACCTACCACCCCACCAACCTCCAAGTCCAACATATAATTCTCCTTAACTTCCGCCACCTCCGACGGGATCCCACCACTAAGCACATCTTTCTCTGCACCCCCCCGCCAGGGATCACTCCCTATGCGATGCCCTTGTTCATTCGTCCCCCTCATCCCTCCCCTCTGATCTCCCTCCTGGCACTTATCCATGTAAGTGGAACAAGTGCTACACATGCCCTTACACTTCCTCCCTTACCACCATTCAGGGCCCCAGACAGTCCTTCCAGATGAGGCGACACTTCACCTGTGAGTCGGCTGGGGTGATATACTGCGTCCGGTGCTCCCGATGTGGCCTTTTATATATTGGCGAGACCCGACGCAGACTGGGAGATTGTTTCGCTGAACACCTACGCTCTGTCCGCCAGAGAAAGCAGGATCGCCCAGTGGCCGCGCATTTTAATTCCACGTCTCATTCCCATTCTGACATGTCTATACACGGACCCCTCTACTGTCAAGATGAAGCCACACTCAGGTTGGAGGAACAAAACCTTGTATTCCGTCTGGGTAGCCTCCAACCTGATGGCATGAACATCAACTTCTCTAACTTCCGCTAATGCCCCATCTTCCACGTGTACCCCATCCGTTATTTTTTTATATACACACATTCTTTTTCTCCCTCTGTTCCCCTCACTATCCCCCTTGCCCATCCTCTGGTTTCCGCCCTCCCCCTTTTCATTCTCCCTGGGCCTCCTGTCCCATGATCCTCTCATATCCCTTCTGCCAATCAACTGTCCAGCTGTTGGCTCCAACCCTTCCCTCCTGTCTTCTCCTATCATTTCAGATCTCCCCCTCCCCCTTTCAAATCTCTTACTAGCTCTTCTTTCACTTTGTCCTGACGAAGGGTCTCGGCCCGAAACATCGACTGTTTCTCTTCCTGGAGATGCTGCCTGGCCTGCTGTGTTCACCAGCAACTTTTATGTGTGTTGCTTGAAATTCCATCATCTGCAGATTTCCTCGTGTTAATGCCACAGAGAAAACTGATAGATCTACTTAGCACAAGGATAGACCAATCAGAATGCTCGCTCCCACTGTCCCTCTCATTTCCAGGATATTGTATATAATTTGTGGGCATCAGGGAGCTGCTATTAATATGCGGGAGACTCCCAGAATTTCCGGTAGAGGTAGGATGTCTGCAACTGATTGCTGAGAATTTTAGCTTCATCGGTAAAGCACCGTGAGTCTAGGAGATGGTGCGAGAGTTAATGGCAGAAAATAAAGAGATAGAAGATTAACAAAGAGATGTCAGGCACCCGTTTGATAATATTTGGTTTCCCACACCACTGCATACTGGGTGCTGTTCTGGTGGACACACTGTAGGACGAACATGATTGCACTGTAATCTGTGACCTGGTGCTCTTGTCCCCATCCCCCTGCAATCCCCGGGAGCAGAATGAACCTGCCGGACAGTGTAGAGCAGATTTACCAATTGTTGTCTGGGATGGAGCTCTTCCATTGTGAGCCCATAAAATGTAGTAGAGTTAGTCACTTTGGCCCATTGAGTCTGCTCTGCCATTTCATCCATTTCCATTTCAGCCCCAATCTCCTGATTAGTCCCTGTAATCCATCATGCCCTGAATAATCAAGAAACTAGCAGCCTCTGCCTCAAATATACTCAATGACAGCCTCGACATTAGCCTCTGGCAACAAATTCCACTCTGGCTAAGGAAATTCCTCCTCATCTCTGTTTAAAGTCCCTCTATTCTGAGGCCATGGCCTCTGATCCTAGACTCCCCCTCCATTGGAAACGTCATCTCCATATCCACTCGACCACGGCCTTTCTACATTTGAGAGGTTTCAATGAGATTCCTTCTCATTCATCTGAATTCTGGTGAGTACAGGCCCAGAACATTCAAATGGTCTTCATATGATAACCTTTTCAATCCCAGAGTCATTCTTGTGAATGTTCTCTGAACCTTCACACCCTTTCTTAGATAAGGGCCTAGAATTGCTCACAATACTCCAAGTGAGTCCTTACCAGAGCCTCATAAAGCCTCAACATTACATCCTTGGCTCTTCTATTCTAGTCCTCTAGACGCTGTATCCCATCTGCCATTAAATATCCATTCTCCTAATCCATCTAAGCCCTTCTGTAGCCTCTCTGCTTGCTCAGCACTATCTGCCTCTCCATGTATTTTTGTACTGTCCGCAAAGCCACCAATTCCATCATTCTAATTACTGACATCTCGCATAAAAAGAAGTGATCCAAAAACTGATTGCTGTAGAACTCTGCAGGCAACCAAAAAAGGCTCATTTTATTCCCACTCTGACTCCTGCAAATCAGCTATTATCTTTCCTGTAATATCATGGGTTCTTAACTTGTTAAGCAGCCTCATGTGCGGCACCTTGTGATATACAAAGGACCAGACAGTGCACTGAGTGTATTACAGATTGGAGTTTCAGTGAGGTGGTCTCTCCTGAGGTACAGGCAGCAGGTAGCTGAGTGACTGCGAGGAGAGGTAACGGGAACAGGCCCTCAGTACAGCAAGCTCCTGTGGCCATTCCCCTCGGCAACACTGAACCTCTTTTTGCTACTGCTCGGGGATGTCCTGTCACTGAGACTGGCTCTAAAGCTTACCGGGTGAGGGCCGTCAGCCAGGGTGATCGTTCTGAGTAAATGGATAGATGAGTTGGTGGACGTCAGTGAGAGATTCTGGATCGTGTGTTGCCTCCCTGGTGCCAGGGTCAGGGACGTCTCAGAGCAGATACAGAACCGGGGGGTCAGTGTTCATTCAGCCAGAGGTGGTGGTTGATGTCAGTTTCTAATGGACAGGCAGAAGAGGGAAGAGGTCCCACACAGTGAATATAGAGAGTTAGGGAAGAAGTTAAAGAGCGGGACCTGAAGGGTTGTAATCTCCGGGTAAATCCCAGTGCCGTGTGGTCGTGGTGTTAGGGACAGAAAGTTAGGGCAGATGAATGTGTGGCTGAGGAGCTGGTGCAGGGGCAGGTTTCAGGATTCTGGATCATTGGAACCTCTTCTGGTGACCTGTACAAGAGGGATGGTTTGCACCTTCACTGGAGGGGGGTCAGTATCATGAGGTTCATCGCTGCTCCCTGGGAGGGCTGAAACGAGATTGACAGGGGGATGTGAACCGTAACACCAGTCACTGAATGGAGAGATTGAAGCTGAGTTTGATGTCATGCACAGTAATGCTGTAAGGATAGATTTTGAGGCAAATCCACATCTGACATGGAGTTTTTTTAAAGACCAGCTGCACAGTGTTTCAGGGCCAGTTTGTTCCAGTGAGAGAGAGGGTCAAGGTCAGCAAGGTACAGGAACCTTGGATGATGAGAGAGGAAATTAATTTAGTCAAGGAGGAGGAAAAAGCATTTGTAAGGTTTAGGAAGCTGAAATCAAACAGGGTAAGGTGTCCAACAAGGTCCCACATGGTAGGCTCAACAAGGAGTTTAGGATGGGTCCACAGTGATGTGGCCTATTGTCTTTCCCATGGAAGGGAGTGGTTAGTCGTGCATGGGTCCTGTTCTAGGTGGAGGTCTGTGATGAGTCGTGATCCAGAGATGTTTGTACTGGGACCTCGGTTACTCGTGATATAAATGATGTGGATAAAAATGTGGTAATGTAGGTTTACAGATGGCACACAGATTTGTGAACACTGTGCATTGCACAGAAGAGTTCCAAATGATACAGCAGGATATTGAAGAGTTGCTGATATGGTAGGAACATTAACAGTATTGACAAAGAGAAGGATGATGGGGTCCAAGCATACAGTCTCACTGAAACTGCGAGCACAGGTTGACAGGGAGGTGAAGTCGTGTGTGACATGTTTGCCTTTCTCAGGCAAGGCACTGAGTTCAAGCACCAGGACATGATGTTACAGGTTTATAAGAGCTGGTGAGGCCACATTGAGAGTACAGTGCTCAGTTCTGGTCACCTCATTATTGAAAGCGTGTGGAGGTTGTGGAGCAGGTGCAGAGGTGGTTTACCAGGATGTCTGGTCTGGAGGTGGTGTTCAGTGAGGAGAGGCTGTACATGCTGGAGCTTTTTCCTCTAGTGGCATCAGCTCAGGACAGAGTTGATAGAAATTTATAGATTTTTGCAGGTCATTGTTGGTGTAGATAGCTAGCAATATTTTTCACAGACGTGAATTCCCTTCTACTAGTTGACATGTATTTAAGGTCAGAGGAAGGAAGTGAAGAAAACAGAGTAGTGGAGATTTTGAATGCACTGTCAGGGGTGGTGGCAGAGGCAGAGAACACAGGAGTATTTAAGGAAATATCAGACAGGCACAGGAATATGTAGAGAAGGGCCAAAGTTCCACCCCTGTACTGTCCTGTGTTCATGAACAGCAGATGGCCTCTGGGCATGCATTCATGCACGAGGCTGGGATATTATATCGCAAACAATAAATGGTTTTGCGAGGGGCAACAAACGCTACAAATACCTGTCGCATTTCACAGTACAAATGCTACAGGTATGATGGAGTGGAGGGAAGAGAGGAGGAAGAGATGTGCTTGATCAGAGAGAACATCTCAGTGGTACTTGGAGATTGTCCCAATAATATTGAAGTAAGGAAGGGATAGCAAACACCAGAGGGCATATGGACAAAGTCAAGGGAGGGAAGTTTAGGGCAGACATTAGGGGAGGGGTAGTTCTTTTTTTAAAGAGGGTTGTGGGTGCCTGGAATGATTTGCCAGGGACGGTGGTGGAGGCTAAAACATTAGGGGTAATTTAAGAGCCTCTTGGACAGGGACATGGATGAAAGAAATACAGAGGGTTACGGAGTAGTGTGTGTTTAGTACTTTTTTGAAAGGAATCTATGGGTCGGCACTACATCGAGGGCTGAAAGGCCTGTACTGTGCTGTGGTGTTCTAGGGTTTTGATGGGATTGTATTATTGGCCATCAAATATCAGGAGTCAACAAGGTTGTAATAGAGGGACATTTCAACTTCTCTCACGCTGACTGGGACAGCCGTAATGCCAAGGGTTTGGTGGATCAGAATTTATTCAATGTGCCCAGGAGATTCTTCTCAATCAGTATTTCGAAGTTCCTACCAGAGACAGGGCAACACTGAACCTCTTTGTGGGAAATCAGACTCGACAAGTGACGGGTCCTTCGGTGCTGGAGACCTCGATCCACCCACCCCCTCCCTGGCACAAACCAAAGTCGGTTCTCAGAGCGACCCACCGCCTGACAGAGGGAGCCTCTCGGGAAATCTGACCAAACTCTCTCGCAAAATATTCATTTATATTTCAGAGACCCGGGTGGACGAGATTTCCAGTAAATACTGTCAGTTCCAACAGGGTAAATGTAGTTTTGTAGATAAATGTAAATATTATTGTTCTGTGAGGCGGTGGGAATACTCATGAGGCAACGAACAGGCGATGTTCCCGCTTGCTGCACACCGGAACGGTCCCGGGTCAACCCGCAATGTCAAACCCAGACAACGCGGATTTAGGTCATGAAGAGCGGAGTCGTACAATGTCCGGGGGCTAACTCTGGAAATTAATTTCACGACCCTAGGCCGAGTGAACCCGCTGACTCTCCGCAAGGGGAGAGCTGCATTGCGCCGGCAGAGAGGGGAAATGAGTCAGGGCCGAAGCGGACCGATTTCTGTGCAGATAGATATCAGTTTACTTCGCGGAAGAAACGTGACGGACATTGAACTGTCGTGACTGTGACAGATACAGAGTCCAGTTACTCTGAACGGAAATCACCCGGTGCTCAGCCCTTCCACAGACACTGTGAGTGGCTCTGAAAAGAGCCTTTGGGTAAATAGGTTCAGCTTACGTCGCTTCACTTACTGGCACCGCCGGTTTTCTTGGGCAACAGCACGGCCTGGATATTGGGTAACACACCGCCCTGAGCGATAGTCACCCCTCCCAGCAGCTTGTTGAGCTCCTCGTCGTTGCGGACGGCCAATTGCAGGTGCCGGGGGATGATGCGGGTTTTCTTATTGTCCCGGGCCGCGTTGCCGGCCAATTCGAGGATTTCGGCTGTCAAATACTCGAGCACAGCAGCCAGGTAGACCGGGGCTCCAGCACCCACCCGCTCAGCATAGTTGCCCTTTCTTAGGAGTCTGTGAACCCGGCCGACCGGGAACTGCAGTCCAGCCCGAGATGAGCGAGATTTGGCCTTGGACCGAACTTTGCCAGCGGTGCCTTTTCCACGTCCAGACATTTCCACGGTCACAGTAACTTCTCCACCGAGAATGAAAGAATGTTCACCCCGCCCCAACTCGCCCTTTTTATACCTTCTTTGAGAATGCAAACTGATGTTTGTGATTGGTGTAAATTTACTTATTCTCATTGGTGAAGAGAAACGTCCCAATCGAAGAGCTGCCTTAATCACCAATCAGCAGTCCGTAAAGAAGAAGCGCGGAAAGTAACCGTCTCCTCCCCAAAGTGCACTGAAATTTCGAAAAAGCCCGCCAAAAAATAAATCTCTTGTTCAAATTTAATCAGAAATTAAATAATTGCTGATCTGTTTGACGATTGAGTGTTCGTACTTCCCCGTTACTGAAACCGGGCACATTTAATGCAAATGTAGTTGATATTGAAATGTCTGGGAACTCAATTCTCTAATTTCTTTCAACCCGTAACGGAACCGAGTAAAACTGAATCTCAGCTTCTGCCCGGTGCCGGTCATTGTGCAAACGTTATCAGGTTATGGACAAACGGCTCTTCTCAAACTGTGACCAGCGGCTAGTCTAAAATGTTCTATGAAACAATCATGAACTCGTTCAGGCCTCTCATTGAAATAATATTCAGAGAAGTTACCCAACTGTAACTAATAAACTCCTGAACCCACAACTAAAACAGCAAAGGCAGCAATCCTCCGCTCGACATGGATACCGGCAGGGGCGGACTGATGAGGATGGGAAGGTAACAAGTCCGTGTCAGTGCAGTGGGAGGAATGTAAAACACCGAGATTATACGGAGATGAACCGGATACTCCAACCCTACCATAGCTCTTGTAAAAGACACCAGAAATAAAATGTGTGCAATTTAGTGTCTAAATTTTAGTACAACCCTCTTAGTGAAATTGTGAGTGGCTCTTAAAAGAGCCGTTTTGTTTTCGATCATCGCACTGGAGAGCTTTACTTGGAGCTGGTGTACTTGGTCACCGCCTTTGTCCCTTCGGACACGGCGTGCTTGGCCAGCTCCCCGGGCAGCAGCAGGCGCACGGCGGTCTGGATCTCCCGTGAGGTGATTGTTGACCGCTTGTTGTAGTGGGCCAGGCGGGAAGCCTCGCCCCCGATGCGCTCGAAGATATCGTTGACGAACGAGTTCATGATGCTCATCGCCTTGGAGGAGATGCCAGTATCGGGGTGAACCTGCTTCATCACTTTGTAGATGTAGATGGAGTAACTCTCCTTCCTCAGCCTCTTGCGCTTCTTCCCTGCCTTGCCTGCTGGTTTGGACAAAACTTTCTTGGTGCCCTTCTTCGGAGCAGATTTCGCAGGCTCAGGCATTTCTTCCGTCGGTTTCAGACCCTGAAGAAGCAGAACTGACTCGGAGCACGAATTAAATAGGCAGCGCCCGGAACAGTATGCTAATGAGGGATGGGATGCCTTGGATTCCCAATGGCTATTTGAAGATTCTATTCATACAGTAAAGTCATTTGATTGGCTCTCCGAAGGCACACGTACAACCAATCAGAACTCTCTCTCTGGACTGCCCCGTGTTCGCTTGGGTAAAACTGCGGACTGGGAACTGGCGCTGATCTGGTGAGTTGCCGCTGCCGGTTAATTCCTCAGGAAGGAAATCCAACATACAAAATGGACCATAAGGCACAGGAGCAGTATTCGGCATTTGGCTCATTGGGTCTGCTAGAAAAGCAGAAGGAATGAGAGAAACACACACTCGATAATATAAAACGTTTATTCAATGAAACAGGGCAGCAGGAGATAGCAGGTCCAATTGTCATCATGAGACCCATTTCTGTGTGAGGTTGAAAGTCGTTTCTTGTCATTTGCAACTTGCTTGCAGCAGATTCATAGACACACAGTTTCAGAGACACACCAATCGCAAAATAAAAACATACTCTACAGAATTACAAAGAGGTAACAGAATTTGAACAAGAGTCCATTGCAGTGTAAAGTGGTCACAGTGGTGCTGTACTGAGATGGTGATGAGGGTTGTCCAGGTTTGTTAAACAACAGAATGTCTGTACCCGTCAGTCTCTGGTACAGTGTGAGAGTGTGGCGTTCATTCTGCACCCGTCGGTCTCTGGTACAGTGTGAGAGTGTGGGGTTCATTCTGTCCCTGTCAGTCTCTGGTACAGTGTGAGAGTGTGGGGTTCAGTCTGTACCTGCCAGTCTCTGGTACAGTGTGAGGGTATGGGGTTCATTCTGTACCTGTCAGTCTCTGGTACAGTGTGAGAGTTGGACTTCGCAATGTATCTTCCAATCTCTCATGCAGTGTAAATTTATAACGTTCTTAGAGACTCATTCTTACAATTGAACTCTTTGATTAAATCAAGTTTGCTTTTTAAATAAAATCATACAATGCGATGAGGCTACACAGCTTGGAAGAACAATATTTTCTGTCTGGGTAACTTTCGAACTGATAGCATGAACATTAAATTTTCAAACTTCTGGTAATGCTCCCCCCCCCCTCACCAATTCTCATCCCCTTTTCTTCTCTCATCTTGCCCACCCATCACCTTCCTCTTGTGCTCCTCCCCCCTTTTCTTCCATGGCCTTTTCTCTCTTTCACCAATCAACTTCCCAGCTCTTTACTTCATTCCTCCCCTTTCAGGGTTCACCGATCACCTTGTTTTCTCTCATCCCTACCCCCACCTTTTAAATCTACTCCTCGTCTTTTCATCTCCAGTCTTGCCGAAGGGTTTTGGACGGAAACATTGACTGTATTTTTTTGTTCTACAGGTGCTACCTGGCCTGCTCAGTTCTTTTGTCTGTGTTGATTGGATTTGCAGCAACTGCAGATTTTCTCCTGTTTGTGCCACAATGCTGTACATCAGTGTATCAGCGATGATGTGTCTGGTTACATTGTACTAATCTGAATGGACTGTGGAGCAGAGCCTCCAGAGCAACAAGTCCAGACTATTGAAACCAACTCTGGTCTTGTGATAAATATGTAACTTTCCTCGAGTCTCTGCATGGCGGGGGGGGGGGGGTGTTGAATGGTGTGTAGCGTGTAGCAACATTCGGGCTGATGGAATTGAGAATGATTTTGACTGTAGATACGTAACCCATGTGTCCAGAGTGATCAGTGATGGGATCTCTGTCTGATCAGATTAAAACACACATGGGCTGATCAGATCGCTGATGACACAAATGTGGGTGCAGTTGTGGGTGGTGAGGAAGGTTGTCAAACAGACAGAACTGGATGTAGATCAATTGGAATCATGGATGAAGAAATGGGGGACAGAGTTTAATCTGGACAAGTGTGAGGAGTTTACAGGTCCAATGTTGGAGGAAACTCCACAGTAAATGGCAACACCCTTGGAAGCACTGATATATCTTGATGTGTTTGTCCATAACATCCTGCAAGTGAAATTGAAAGGAAATAAACTGCTATAAAGATCACAGAGTGAGAGGACTTGGGGGGAAGGGGGTGTCTGTGTAGGGTAATGAAATGGGTGGAAACACGCAGAATTAACAATCACCAACATTGAGCTGTGTTTCTCTTTAAGAGGCTGGACAGATGTTATGATGTAATTAGGTGATTTTTTTAAAACCGTGCTTTGTTTCTGTGTTTGGAGAACAATAAATGAGTCGTTATAGTTGTCCTTAAACATAAAATGCCTCATGCCATTTTATTTGCAAAAACCCACAATAACATACTGGGTACCAGTAGCATTCACACCACAAGAATACCGCAGTGTCAAGCTGCACCCAGAAAGCCTGATCACATTCTCTTCAGCTTCAATGGCGTTGCTGAATCTGAGTTTACCATGGTCGAATGCCAGCAGGGTCATAATCAGCAGAAACTCTCACAAAGCAGCTCTGTTTGTATTGTGTGATTAGTAGGTCTGTGGGAGATACCCAGAATGTGAAGCTATACTAATGGAGAGAGACACACTGACCCAAGTCACAGCTTGATAGGCAGAGAGGAAAACAGAGAATTTGATGTTGTGTCCTGATGCCTGAACTATGCCCAGTTACAAATGTTGTTCCTCCAAACTGTGTTCAGCCTCACTGTAACAGTGTGACATCAGACATCAACATGAAAACTAAAATAATCTCAGCTGAGGTGTATTCTCTTTCACCTGTTGATCTTCTTTGCAAACATTTTACAGGGCAGAAAAGACAGAATTTCTGTCTGAGAATCTCAAACACAACAGTGTGTCGGTTCTCACTTGTTTGTCAGTTCCCCAACATTCTTATGCTACCAACCGTTGAATGTGAAGGATGAGATGGTTGAGAAGACAGCACACCAGTCTTTGCAAGGAGAACCCCAATATGTGGACATGTCCATGATCTGACCTGATAAATGGCCAGTGTTGATACTGGTGAGCTGACATTCACCGCAAGGGATTCACCAGGCCACTGCACCTGCAGATACACCAGCAAGTTCACACGGGGAGAGGCCATTCACCTGCTCCGTGTGTGGGACGGGATTCATTCAGTCACATGAGCTAATACAACACCAGCCAGTTCACACGGGAAGAGGCCATTCACCTGCTCTGTGCATGGGACGGGATTGATTCAGTCACATGACCTCTTACAACACCAGCAAGTTCACACGGGAAGAGGCCATTCACCTGCTCCGTGTGTGGGACAGGATTCATTCAGTCACATGAGCTCTTACAACACCAGCCAGTTCACACGGGAAGAGGCCATTCACCTGCTCCCTGTGTGGGGCGGGATTTATTCAGTGACATGAGCTATTACAATACCAGCCAGTTCACGCCGGTGAGCAGCTGTACTTGGCTCTGTTGTCACAGTCTCTCAGTATAGCTTCACACCTGCTCCGAGTGTGGGAGGAGATTCATTCAGTTAACTCACTTTGTGAGGCTCCAGTGAGTTTATAATACATAGAGGACACACTTCGGTCTTGTGTCGGTAAGGAAGTTTATGCAGTCATCCCACCTGCTGAAACACTGGCAACTTCACAGCAGGGAGGAAGTTGAAATAAGCTCCATGTGAACATTTTAATCATCATGGTGACTGAATCTAGTTGGAAGTTCATGTGAGACTGTTAATGTCAGATTCTGCAGATATTGCAACTGATCACTGAGCATTGGAGGGTTCGTTCTGCTGATGTTAGTTTTAAACAACACTGGTGTTTAATATTGTGGATCTGTGACAAATTAATCAGTTCTATTTCAAATCCTGTGTCTCAGGTGCTTCCTGCCTGTCACACAGCTAATGTACAGTAGACAGGCCACTCAGTTCATCTGGTACCTGCTCATATTCCTGTTGCACAGCAGAGCTTTCAAACCCATCCCTGCTGTTCACCACTCACTCACCCTATAAAATTCAGCTTGCAACTGCTCACCGGTCTGTGAATGAACAGGTTTACTTTGAATTAAATCCCGAACTTTCTGGAAACTGCAGAAGATGAATTCACGAGGGTTTTGTCCCAAATATTCCTCATCCCTCACAGCTCTGGACCAAGGAAGAAGTCTTGTGTGCTTAAAATCTTCCTGTCCTGCTCTATTCATTGTTTTGTGTCATTTTCACTGATTTCGAAGGGCTGTGCCTCACCCTGGCGGGCTATTGCAATACAACACTCTCCTCTAAAGTACGACAGCAGAATGGTGGAGCAGAAACAAGAGGGGTCAGCACAAATGAGGGCTTTGGGGCTCCAGATGTGATGGAGGCTCGAGTTTACGTGGAGTAGAAGGAGGGAATCAGACCAGGAGGATGAGGCTGCAAATGAAAGTTCAGCAACATTTGGAAGCTGATTGAAAAAAAGAGGTTTATGTTTGCAAAATACTGGAGGGAGTCAGTGGCCCTGGCAGCATTTATGCAGAGGAATAAATAGTTGATATTATGGGCCAAGACACTTCATCCTATCTAGACTGTTTATTCCTCTGTTTAGCTGCTGCCTGACCTGCTGAGTTCCCGCAGTACTTTGTGTGTGTTAGTTTACAGTTTATTCCCAGCATCTGCTGAACCTCGAGTTTCATATCTGCATTTCTAAATGAGTGAGACTGTGACAGTTGTCACACAAAGTGCCTGTTGACATTGAGTAATAAACAGGAGAAAATCTGCAGATGCTGGAAATCCAAGGAACACACACAACATGCTGGAGAAACTCTGCAGGCCAGGCAGCACCTGTGGATAAAACTACAGCCGATGTTTTGGGCCGAGATTCTTCAGCAGGACTGGAGAAAAAACAATGAGGAGTAAATTTTAAAGGTGGGGAGGGGAGAGAGAAACACAAAGTGACAGGTGGAACTGGGAGGGGAAGGGAAGAAGTAAAGAGCTGGGAAGTTGATTGGTGAAAGAGATACAGGGCTGGAGAAGGGGGAATCTGACAGGAGAGAACAGAAGGCCATGGATGAAAGAAAAGTGGGGAGGAACACCAGAGGGAGGCAATGGACAGGCAACGAGAGGGAAAGGGGGATGGGGAATGATGAGCGAGGGAAGGCATGACTGGAAGATCAAGAAGTCGATGTTAATGCCATCAGATTGGAGGCTGCCCAGACAGAATACAAGGTGTTGTTCCTCCTACCTGAGTGTGGCCTCATTGCAACAGTATACGAGGCCATGGATTGACATCTCCATTGAGTATACTGTTTGTGGAAGCTTGCTGTGTTAAAGTAGCTGCGGAGTTTTCTGCATAAAATCATTGACTGCTTTTGAAACATGTGGTGTGGAACCAGTGCTTGCCCCTCAAATTAATCCAGTCTGTTAACAACAGCACTTCACCTCCCTTTTCCAAAATACAATTCAACCACACTATTACCATCCATTTCGTAAGTTTATACAAATGGGACGTCAGTGATATTGGTCTATAACTAGAAGGATCCAACAGGGGTTTCCCAGGTTTTAGAATAGACTCTACCATTGCCATTTTCCATGAGGATGGAAGATGGCATGAATTCCAATTATGATTCAGAAATGTAATATTATCTCAAGAGAGCCTCTGGCCATATGTTTAAACATGCAATAACATGTATCTGTTGCACAGATGTGGTTGGAGATGAACTCAAGTGCAGGACACAGGCGCTGAGGCAGAGTTGTGAGGCGTTAGCACCGCCGTGAATGGGGAACCAGTATCCAGGAGAGTCTTTACACAGAGACAAGGGTCACGTAGAGTATCCAGCAAACAATGCGGAACTCAGAACTGACAGTCCTCAGGAATCAGATTTACTCACATGAGAGTTGACCAATGAACTAGCAGCTCCTTGTTGTGATCACAGTGTCTTTATCCTGCATTTCCTGATGGAAAGCAGGTGTGTGCAATTAGTGCAACCTGGGAATGATTGGAAATTCAATGAGGGAATTGAGGCCCAATTGCTGAGGTAACTAGCAAGGTCGGGGATTGCCAGAAGGGAACATGACAGTACCATCCTTTCCCGGAGCCCCCTGACCTGTTCTATTAATAACTTTCTTAAACTCACACAAAGAAAATTCTACTTTGCTATCACTGCTACAGCTGGTTTCCAACACGTCAGGGTATTCTCTTAAAACCTTATCCCTACATTGTTTAGTCTCTTCATTATTTTGATTATGAATTGCAGAAAAGGACCGAGCCAGTAACTAAACCCTCTCCATTTCAGTAACAATTGTATTACCTTCTTTAATCAATGCTGGGAACCCTATGAATCCCACACCCCTATTTTCTTAATCATTCCTCAAACATCTCCAAGTGTAATAGTCCTTCCAATACTTTCACAATATGACCTCGCGTAAATCTTTTTCACAACCTTCATTACTTTCCTCACCATGGTCCGTGACTTGTTACACTTAATATGATCACACAGAGAGTGGTATGCATAACTTTCTGAAATGCCTTATTTCTCTCAATAATTGCCTCTGCACAGTCCTTCATCACCCATTGTCCAGCTTTTCTCCTATTACTGCACTATGAATCTCTTCCACCACAATCTGATGAATAACATGACAGCGTTTCTTTGCAGAAATACACATCATCCTCACCATTCAGCCCAGACAGACGCTCACCACATAAAACATTCAAACTTCTCCCAAATTGCTTCACCAAAGTTCCACTTCCTAAAAGTGGCCTCCTTTCCCCTATATAAATCCAAACCCAAGCTTATAAATACAAGAAAATGATCGCTCCCCAATGCTTCATCTCCCATGGCATCCCACTCACCCATTGCAGCCTGAATGTTTGAAATTAAAGTTAAATTTACAGCAGTTTCAGAACTATTATGAACATTAAATCTCGCAACTGTCCCACCAGTAAGACACAAGATGTGAACTGTCTAAAACTCTTCTACAATCAAACCATAGCCATCATTCTGAAAACAACCCCACAGTGAACTGTATGCATTAAAACCCCCACACCACACAACCCTTAGTGAGCTAGAGCTACATATACTGTCCAACAAATCAATCGAAAGCTTTCCATAGTGGTTATAATATACCACTTTACTGTCCCTACCTGTTGAATCAAATATTTCTACAAATGCCTCATACATTTCATTTACATCTACAACTCCATGCCCTCTCCCTTTCTTTATAAAACTTGCAACACCACTTCCTGTACCAACTAATCTATCACGCCTAATTACAATTTAATCCTGGAAGAAAGAATTTAAATGCGGTAACAACCAGGTTTCCTCAATACATACAACGTCGGATAGATTTGATAAATCAGAAATAAACTTCAAGTCTTCACCATTAAAAATCAGGCTTCTAGAAATACGCCTTATCGCCCTTCTTTATACAGTCTGGAGGATAGTCGTGGGGCGTTTATGATTGGTGAAACAGTGCCTTATCTGATTGGAAAGATTAAGTATTCTAATCAGAGAGCTGCTTTATTCACCAATCAAGAGACAGCAACGGTAGAAGCGCGGAAAATAACCGTTTAACCGCTGAAATTTGCAAAAGACCGCCAAAAAAGCCGTTGTTGTTGAAATTAAACAGGTTTGTTTGTCGACCCTTTACCCCCGTTACTGAAGTCCGACACATTTAAACCGGGTGTAGTTAATACTGCGATGGTGTCTGGGAACTTAGTTCACCGATTTCTTTCAATTGATAAACGATTGGAATAAAACAGATTCTCAACTTTTGTTCGCGGTCGGTCATTGTGAACGGGTCGCCCTTCAGAAAGTGGAGCTTTAACAAATACTCTGAACGAACCGTGACTGTGTTCAGCTTTCATTTGGAATGGGTTTAAGAGAAGTAACCAAAATGGGACAAAGCTTAAGGAACCGCATTCTCCAGGGCAATTAAACCAGAAACAATTAGTATCCTCTTCAGGGAAATTAGATGAACGAGAGGAAACGACGGGGAAGGGGTGCGTAACGATTCCGTGTATGTGCAGTCGGCAGGGATGTAATAGAGAAATCGGGATTATACTGAGCAGTGGACAGCAAACTCTGGATTAACGGAGATAAGATTCTGAAATGAGCTCATCAACAAAAAATAACTTTTAATGAAACTGTGAGTGGCTTTTAAAAGAGCCTTTGATTTTCCGGTTTGTTTTGTCAGTGAACTTGTCTTCACTTGAGCTGGTGTACTTGGTCACCGCCTTTGTCCCTTCGGACACGGCGTGCTTGGCCAGCTCCCCGGGCAGCAGCAGGCGCACGGCGGTCTGGATCTCCCGGGAGCTGATGGTTGACCGCTTGTTGTAATGGGCCAGGCGGGAAGCCTCGCCCGCGATGCGCTCGAAAATATCGTTGACGAATGAGTTCATGATGCTCATGGCCTTGGAGGAGATGCCGGTGTCGGGGTGAAGCTGCTTCATCACTTTGTAGATGTAGATGGCGTAAGTCTCCTTCCTCGACCTCTTGCGCTTCTTGCCAGTCTTGCTCGCTGGTTTGGACAAAGCTTTCTTGGCGCCCTTCTTGGGAGCGGGTTTCGCTGGATCAGGCATTTCCTCGTCGGTTTCAAACACAATAATAAGCAGAAGCTGTCCGGAGCGCGGATTAAATAGGCAGCGCCCAAAGCGGTATGTTAATGAGGATGGGAATTCTGAGAATTTCCATTGGCTGTTTGGAGAAATGAATCACCAATCGGAACGCTGGGGGATGGGTAGCGGCGCCAATGGGCGGGGTTTACCGCTATCGTTTAATGCGGGAGGAAGTACTGAAGGGCAGAGACAGGCCGGGGTGCGGGCTAAAATTGAAAAGGGAAAGGCAAATTTCAAAAGCAGAATTAAATAAAATCAGATGAAATATTGTAAAATTAAACACTAAGCCATTTAGTTCATGACATAGGGCTGCAGGAGAGTGAAGGAGAGATTTGGACATTTCAGTGTAAAGTTTAAATCGAGTTTATTTATGCACAGGTGAAAGGAACAAAGTCTTTGTAGCAGCATCACAGACATTGCCTCAGAGACACAACATTGACAAGAAACACTGAAATTAAATATGAATTATACCAAAATATTCAAAGAGACAGAAGACTATCAGAACAAAATCAAAATAACAAACAGATTATGCGGGCAGTAGGAGAATCATCCTTCTTGTGCTTCTTCATCTCGGCACTCTGGATTCAGTGTCACACAACGCTGCCACTTTGATCTGGCCCATGCCTTCATTAACCAAGTCCAACACTTGCCTTTATTGCATCTTCCTTCTCCTTACACTGGTCATCGGGTTTGTGGGGGTGTGTACCCCCTTGGACCTCAGGATTAGGTTTGAGAGTAGGGCTGGTGGATGTATATGTCGGGCTGGGAGAGATAATGCTGTGGAGTTTAGTATGGTGAGATATGTGGGGCTGTGGTAGATAGGGTAGTGTAGTGGAGTCACTTTAATCTGGCCCATTCCCTTCATTAACGTGGCCTGACACCACTTGGCTTAATGAACCGGGTGTTGCAAAGGGACACATCGTCAGTAATGCAACCTGGGGTCATTGGGTGTTTTGGGCCTTCAATCATGAGACATCCTCACCCAGGCGACACAGCCAGGGTTAATCAGGCCCGCTTGTGTTTATCCCATGGATCAAGATAATGAGAGGCATGTAATTCTGCATGTTGTGGGTATTTTAAACCTTGTTATTTGGCTTTATTTTGACCATTTGGGGAGTAGAATGTTCTGAGGTCTAGTAATCAGGCTTTACCTCCAAGTAAGGTTCAACTTTCCTACTTTCAATTTAGAATTGTCTTTATTTTGCATCTGTATGCCTGGGATTGCATGGGTTAAATTAACAGTGTTCACTGCAGTGCAAATTAGTGATTAAGGTTGTGCAGATTGATCCATAATTCCAAAATGCAAACATCTCTGAAATCCAGAATTTTTTGTGTTGACATGACATCACAAATGGAGAATTTTACTCACAATTAAATGGCTTGTCTAATGAAGAGAGTTTTACGGCTCTGAGCCTCTATTCACTGGAACTTCGAAGAAAGAAGTCAAACCAATCAAACAGTGAAAGGGCTTGATTGAGTGGATGTGGAGAGGATTTTTCCTGTGGTGGGAGTGTCTAAAACTGGACCACACAGCTTCAAAATAGAGGAGCATCCTTTTAGAATGGAAATGAGGAGGAATTTCTCAGCCAGAGAGTGGTGATTCTGTGAATTTTTTTGCTACAGGCAGCTGTGGAGGCCAAATCACTGGGTAGAGGCAGAGATTGATAGATTCTTGATTGGTCAGGGCATGAAGGGATACAATGGAAGGCAGGAGATTGGGGCTGAGAGGAAAAATTGATCAGCGATGATGAAATGCCAGAGAAGGCTCAACAGGCAAAATGGCCAAATTCTGCTCCTATATCTTATGGTCTTATGGACTCACTTAGTGACTAAATCTCTCCCAGAGACTGTTGATCTCAGCTTTGACTCAACCCAGAAACTGAGGCTCCACATTACTTATATAAGGAATACCCAGATTCTTTGTTCTTTGATTAACGAAATATCTCATTTCCATCCTGAATGCTTGTCATCTCATTCTGAGCAACAGACACAAAATGCTGGAGGAAGTCAGCAGGCCAGGCAGCATCTATGGAAAAGAGTAACGAGCCGATGCTTCGGGCTGAGAACGTTCACGCTGAGATCTGATGAAGGGTCTCGGCAAGAAGTGTCGACTGTTTACTCTTTTCCTTAGGGTCTGCCTATCCTGCTGAGTTCCTCCAGCATCTTGTGTGTGTTGTGTTTGATTTCCAGCATCAGCAGATTCTCTTGTGTTTGTGATTTACGCCTCATTCTGAGAGTATTTTCCTCAGTTGTGGAGTTCTCATTCAGTGGAAAGATTCTCCCTGCCGACTGCCTGTCACATCCTGAAAGAATCTAACAGATTTCCTCATCTTCTCATGAATGGCAGGGAATACAGACCCAGCCCACTCACTCTCCTCTCATATAACCAACCTTCCATCCCCGGAACCAACCCAGTCAGTGTGGAGAACAGTCACTGCACTCCCTCTATTGCAGGGATATCCTTCCTGAAGAAGTGTGACTAAACCTGGACACGATACTCAAGGTGTGCTCTCACCAGGGCCCTATACAATCCCAGTGAGACTTCTGTACCCTCTTCTCCACTCCTCCTGGACCACAGGACAAAATACTGTTTCCCTATCTCATTACTTGTTGTATCTGCATGTAAATTCAAGTGATTTGTTTACAAGGACGCCCAGGTCCCTCTGAACATCCCTGTGTGGAAATGACTCTTATAGTTTGTTCCTGAGGTTGGGTGATCTCACATTTCCCCACACTCTATTCCATCTGCCACATTCTCAACCACTCACTCTCCTGTCTACATCCCTCAAACCTTCTCACGACTGACACTGTCCCTCCCACTCTGCCACAGCAGCAGATGTAGTCACTGAGTCATGCAGCACAGAAACAGGTCCTTCAGCCCAACACATCTATGCTGACCAAGTGGCCAAACAAAACCATTGTCAGTTGCCTGCATTTGGCCCATGTCCCTGTGAAACTTCCCTCTCCACAGTCCAAGAGATATTGCAACTGTGCCCACCTATACCACCACTTGGGGTAGTTTGTTCCATGTAAACAGTACATTCTGCGTATAAAACCTGATCCTCAGGGTCCCATTTAAATCTTTCCTCTCTCAGTTTATATCTGGAATCTCTCGCTTCCAACTCTATAACCCTGGAGATAACAGATTCACTATTGACCGTATCAATGTCTGCCATTATTTTCTCACCTCTCTAATATCACATACACTCTGGTCCTGGCCTATCCAGCCTCCTGTTAAATCCCTTTTGCACCCTCTCCAGTTTAATGTCACCCTCTGATCCCAGGGCAACTATAACTGTACTCCGTGCTCCGAGAGTAGTTTCCCCGAGGCTGGTAGAGCTGTAATGTGACGTCACAGTCCAGTGGCCGATACTCTGACCGATGAATGCGAGTGTGGCGAACGGCCTCTCCACCGTCCTGCCTACCTGTGTTTACACTCTGAAGGAATTCTATATCTGCACCCCGATATCTCTGTTTTACAGCGCTCCCAGGGACAGACCATTCCCCACGGCAGTTCTGCCCTGGTTCGTCAATGACAACGGAACATCTCACATTTATCTGTCATTCCTCAAATCAGTGACCTCATTGATCACTATCCTGTTGTAATGTTAGTTACATTTTTCACACTCCACGATATCACCAACTTTAGTGACATCGATAAATTTGCTGAGCCGGGCAGTGACGTTATCAGCCGAGTCTTTAATAAATGGACAACAGCAGCAGCCCTGACTCAGCTCCCGGGCTTTTCCTCGCAGCGATACACGCGCAGTGCTGGAGGAACTCAGCAGGCCAGGCAGCATCTATGTGAAACTGGAAACAGCCAACGTTCCAGACCGAGACCCTCCATCAGCATCTGCACAAATGTCTTATGTTTACTTTTCCATCGATTTAAAGTTACTGCATAACATGACCCATCCTCCAGTCCTCTGCCACCTCTCCTGCCCGAGAAACGCGCAGAGAGACAGAGGCGAGGAGGGGAGGAGACAGAGTCAGAGTGACGAACAGAGCCGAGAGCGGCCTCTCATCGTCCAGGTCCGTCTTCACTTTAATACACCCGGCAATTTCCAACGGTTTGTCCGAAACACAGAGGTCCAGAGAGAGAGGAAAAAAACTCCCTCACACACCACGTTCAGAAGGAGTTCTAGGAATTTACTGGCGGTTGGACTTCATCGGATCTGAGTACAGCGTGATTGGCGCAGGATCAATTTCAAATTGCCCGCCAATTTCAGAGCACCCAGCAACGGCGCTGGAAGACTTATTTAAAATTATTTACCGTTAGTTTTATCACGCATTATACAATTTCAGTTTCATTTAATAAGTTTAATGTCTAATCCCCTGGGTTAAGATTTAAATGCATAATTACGGAATCGTTTCTCTAAACGAGTGAACTGATTTCTGTCCGAGACGGATAAAAGAATGAAGATCGATCTTAACGCGTTCAGAGGTTCTGAAGTAATCACCGACTGGAAAGGCAGATTCGCAGGAATATCTCAAGCCGAACCGATTAATCTGTTTCAAATGTAACTCAGCTGAATGTATCGATACAAACAGCTCCGTCTGTGAGGCGGTGGGTGGCTCTTAGAAGAGCCTTTGTTTCGTGCTCGGGAGGAAGTGGGAGTTTTTCAGCCGCCGAAGCCATAGAGAGTGCGGCCCTGGCGTTTCAGAGCGTACACCACATCCATGGCAGTGACCGTCTTGCGCTTGGCGTGTTCAGTGTAGGTGACCGCATCCCGGATCACATTCTCCAGGAAAACCTTCAGCACCCCGCGGGTCTCCTCGTAGATCAGACCCGAGATCCGCTTGACGCCGCCACGGCGAGCCAGACGGCGGATGGCCGGTTTGGTGATGCCCTGGATGTTATCACGGAGCACTTTACGGTGCCGCTTGGCTCCGCCTTTGCCCAGTCCTTTGCCTCCTTTCCCTCTGCCAGACATGATGCTGCTTCACTCAGGTCGCTGCTCACTGACAAACTGCCTGCTGCTGTCTCCTTTTATACACAGCGCCCCGACCTGCCCGAGAAACGCGCAGAGAGACAGAGGCGGGGAGGGGAGGAGACAGAGTCAGAGTGACGGACAGAGCCGAGACCGGCCTCTCATCGTCCAGCTCCGCCTTCACTTTACCACAACCGCCAATTTCCAACGATTCATCCGACACAAAGCGCTCCAGCGAAAACAAAACTCCCTCACACACAGTCTGAAAAGAACGAGAGCCAATGTCAGGCCAATAAACATGGTGGGACTGATGGGCTGAAATGAGTTTATTTCAACACTTGGAGCACTATGTTATCGGACGGACAGGGCTGGCAGCTCAACATTCCTGGGTTTCATTGTTTTACATGTGAGTGGGGAGTTAAAAATGCAGAGGTTACCTCACTGGGAATGTCACAGCAAATAGGCAATCTGCAGTTACACTGTTGGGGTGTTTGTATTGGCCCCGCAACAACCAGTGGGGGGACATTATCTTCTCTAGAATTGACTGGAACTTGCTTAATTCTTAAATGCGCCAGATTTCTTCAGTGAATCTGGGGAGTGTTTGAAACATTATGTACAGGGCCCAACCAGAGGTGAGAACAGTTGGGAATGAGCCAGGCCAGGTGACAGTTGAGAGTCAGTGAACATTTTGGGAACAGTGATCACAAGTTTCTTTTTTCTTAGTTACAATTAAAAATAAAAGTAGATCTTGTATGAAGGTACTAATTTGCAGGAGGACAAGTCAGGATGGAGGAAGATAGGAGCCAAGGGACATTGATTGGGAGCAGCCACTGTCAGACAAGTCCACATCTGATGTGTGGGAGTTGTCTAAAGACCAGCTACTCTGAGTTCAGGATCAGCATGTTCCGGTGAGGAGTGAGGAGAAGGGTGGTAAGTAAGGGATCTTTAGACAAGCAGAGAGATCCTAAATTTAGTCAAAAGGTTATGGAAGGCTTGTGAAGCTAAAGTCAGACTGGGTACCTTTGGAATATAAAGGTAGCAGGGAAATGCTAAAGCAGGTGATAGGAAAGGCCAAAAGGGGCCACAAACTGTCCTTGTAATGTAGGACCAAAGATGATCCCAAGGCCTTGTGATTTGTATTAATAAGACGAGGATAACCAGAGAATAGAAATGTCGACTCAAGATTAAAGGAGGAATGATGTGGTTGAAGTCAGATCAAGTGGCTGAGGTACTAAATGAGTACGTTGTGTCAGTATTTACTGAAGTGAAGGAATTGAATGGCAATGAAAACAGAATGAGGCATGCGAATGTGCAGAGACATTTTGAGATTAAGGAGCAGGTTGTGCTGGGACGTCTGAAAAGCAATAAGATGGCTAAGACTCCAGGGCCTGAAGGCAAATATCCTACAACAGTGAAAGAAACAAGTGAGCAGATTGCCGGTGATTTGACAAGGATCTATGTGTCCTCGATCACAACATGTGAGGTCCCACAGGACTAGAGTGTCAGAAATATTGCAGCTTTGATCAAGAAGGGAAATAACAAGAATCCAGGAACCTATAGGCAAGGCAGCCTCATTTCAGTGGTAGAGAAGCTACTGGGGAGGATATTGAGGCACAGGATTTATGCACATTCGGAAAGGCATGGCCTGCTTAGGGACAATCAACATGGTTTTGTGTGGGCAGATCATCCTTGATAAAATTGATTGAGGTTTCTCAGGAAGTGACACAGGCTAAGATATAGGAGAAGAATTCAACCATTTGGCCCGTCGTCTGCTCTGACATTTCATTGTGGCTGATCCATTTTTCCTTTCAGCCCCAGTCTCCTGCCTTTCCCCTGTATCCCTTCATACTCTGACCAATCAAGAATCTATCAACCTCTGCTTTAAATATACATAAAGTCCTGGCTTAACAGCTCCCTGTGGCAATGAATTCCACAGATGAACCACTCTCTGGCTAAAGAAATTCCTCATCTCCACATTCTACAAGGATGCTCCTCTATTCCGAAGCTGTGTCTTGATATTAGACACTCCCATCTTCTGCACATCCACTTTATCACTGCCTTTCACCATTCGATAGGTTTCAATTGGGCCACCCCTCATTGTTCAAAAATTCCAGTGAATACAGGCCCAGAGCCATCAAACACTCTTCATAAGACAAGATGTTTCATCCTGCAATCAATCTGGAGAACCTCCTTTGAAACCCATCAAGTTTCAGCTCATCCTTCCTAAGATGAAGAGCCCAAAACTGCTCACAATACTCCAGTGAGACCTCCACAGTACTTAATAAAGTCTGATCATTATTATGATTGGCGCAGATATTGTGAGACGAAGGGCAGGTTGCCATCTCTTCCATATTGTGTACTGATGAATATGTTTGATCTAACAGTAATTGCAGGGACATGGTTACAGAGACTGGGACTTCGACATTCCACTATATTCAATGTTCCACACGGAATTGGCAAAATGTAAGCAATTAGGTTATATTGTTTTGCAATGGATTTAATTTGGCTTTTTTGACACTGATCAACAGAAAAGACTATGGTGTCAAAGTGAAAACAGATCTAAATTAATTGTAAATATGAAACAAAATAATTCATTGCCTTAGTATTTACCTCCTTCAAATCCGTAATTAGTTGATGCACCTTTGGCAGTATTTACAGTTGAGTCTGTGTGGATAGGTGTCTATCAGCTTTGCACATCTGAACACTGCAATTTTTCCACATTCTTCTTTACAAAACTGCAGAAGCTCTGTCAGAATGCATGGGTTAGTGAGCGAACACTTCTTTTCAAGTCCAGCCACAAATTTTCAATTGGATTGAGGTCTGAACTCTCACAAAGCCACTCCAGGACAGTAACTTTGTTGCTTTAAGGCATTCCTTTGCAGCTTTGGTTTTATGCTTGTGGTCATTGTCATGCTGGAAAATTAATTTTCTCCTAAGTCGCAGTTCTCTTGAAGACTGAATTAGGTTTTCCTCCAGGATTTCCCTGTATTTTGCTGCATTCATTTCACCCTCTACCTTTATGTGCCTTTCAGGGCCTGCTGCAGTGAAGCATACCCATAGGATGATGCAGCCTCCACCATACTTCACGGTAGGGATGGTATGTTTTTGATGTTGTGCGGTGTTTGGCTTACTCCAAACTTAGTGTTTGTGATGGTCAAAAGGTTCAATTTTGTTTTCATCAGACCATAGAATCTTCTTCCAACTAACTTCAGAGTCCCCAACAATTCTGGGAAACTCCAGGGAAGATTTCATCAGAGCATTTTTCAACACTGGCTTTTTCTCTGCCGCTCTCCCGTAAAGCTGCGACTGGTGAAACACCCGGGCAACAGTTGATGTTTGCACAATCTCTCCCACCACTGAAGCTTGTAACTCCTCTAGAGTTATCATAGGTCTCCTGGTGGCCTCCCCCACTGGCCCCTTCTTGCATGGCCACTCAGTTTTTGAGGATAGTCTGCTCTTGGTAGATTTACAGCTGTGCCATATACTTCCCACTTCTGGATGAGTGACTTAACTGTACTCCAAGGGCATTCAGTGACTTGGAAATTTTCTTGTATCCATCTCCTGGCTTGTGTTTGTCAATTACCTGTTTGCAGAGCAGCTCAGAGTGTTGATTTGTCTTCATGGTGTAGTTTCTCCCAGGATACTGACTCACCAGCAGTTCAACCTTCTACTTACAGGTGTACTATTACTACAATCAATTGAAACACCTTGACTGCACACGGTCATCTCCATTTAACTGATCATGTAACTTCAAAAACTAATTGGCTGCACCAGAGATGATTTGGTGTGTCATATTAAAGGGGGTGAATACTTAAACAGACAATTATTTTGTGTTTTTGATTTGTAATTAGTTGAGAGCATTTTGTAGAGATTTGTTTTCCCTTTGACACAAAAGATTCTTCTTCCATTGATTGGTTTCAAAAAAAGCCAAATTCAATCCACTGAGATTCAATGCTGTAAATTTTCATAGGAACTTTATATGTAGGGACAATGATGGTGAAAGGGGGAGGGAAAGACAACATTGGTAGGAGTGGCCTCAAGATCCTGAGGTGTGGTCAAAGGCATTCAAGGAAATATTAAATCAAAGAACATACAAAGAGGCACTGGTGGTGCACAAGAGAATCAGAGATTTTCTAGGAACCAGTGAAAAGCTAAAAGTAACAAGGAACACGCAGAGAAGTTAACTCAGTAATTTGCATTAGTGTTCACAGTGGGACACAGCAAACATCCCACAGATATCTAACGGTGACATTTCAACATTGTGCCATAATGTATAACAATTGGCATCACAAGGGAGAAACTAATGGGGCTAAAAGCAAACATTACCAGGTCCCAACGACCTGCACTGGAGGGTTTCACAGGAAGTCTGTAGAGAAAGTAGAGACATTGAAGTCTGTCAAAACTCACTGTTATAGAAAGGTCCCAGTGGAGTTGAAAACCATTGCTGAAGAAGGGTGGAAGATAAAAAGCAGGTAACTGTAGTCCTGTTAACTTCACTTCAGGTACTGGAGTTGATAATCTATCAAGAAATAACAAATCATTTGGAAAAGTTTAATGTCTACAGTCAGGTTCACACAGATTCCACGATGACCAAAGTTCCCATCTGAGCTCGTGGTCTGTAACCCCCTCACCACCACATTATGAAGAAGGTTATCCTCCTCCTTGTCCCATTTCTCTGCATTTGGCCCAGATACTTCAAAACCTTTCCTTTCCATCTACCTGTCCAAGTGCCTTTTTAATGTACCTGACTCAACCACTCCCCCTAGCAGCTCTTCCCATTTCCAGCTTCCAGGTCTCTCATGATTTTATACACCTCTGCAATATCAGCACTCATTCTCCAACATTACAGGGAAAATTATCCGAAACACCTTTCCACAAATCCTTTGAGATCCAGTAACATCCCCGTAAATCTCCCCTGTACTCTTTCCAGCTTAATGGTGTCTGTCATACAGCAGGGTCACAAAAACTAAACACTATTTGCAAAATGTGGCCAAACCAACGTGTTGGACAACTGCAACATCTCATCCCAGTTTCTATATTCGGTGCCCTGACTGAAGGCCAGTGTTCCAAAAGCCTCTTCACCACCCTGTCCATCTGGAACCTGGTCTTGGACCCTGTAACCTGGGTTGTTGAATGTTAAGTCATGTTTGACTAACATACCAGAGATTTGAGACTTTACAGGGGAAGTTGGAGAAGTGGTGTTTTTGGATTTTCAGGAGCCATTTGCCAAGGTGCCACATGTAAGGCTGGTGCACAAGACCAGAGCTCAGTACTGGGAAGGAAGTGTGTTAATACTGACTGAAGACTGGTCATCATACTGAGACAGAATAACAGGTCTGTTTCAGACTGGGATGATATTACTAGTGGAGTGTCCCAGTGACCAGTTCTGGATTGTCAATGATTTATTATTGATATTAATGACCCGGAGGAGGGGCAGAGAGTGAGGAATCCACGGTGGCAATGACAGGGAATGTGGTGGGGGACATGTTGTGATTGGACATTTCATCTCTTCAATGGGACATGGGGAAGCTGGTGAGTAGAATACTTGGTAAATGGAGTTTAATGTGGTGAAGTGTGATGACATGTAGAATGGTAGGAGGAATCAAAAGTCAGACTATGATTTATGTGGAGATAAATTGTAAATGAGAGAAATAGAGAGGGGTCGAGGTGCTGAACTACACAACAAAACAGAGACGGGAGCAGTGAGTGGTTCATAAAACCATATATGACCAAGGTTCAGAGGTGAATGGTTCATTGACATTTACTGCTGGGGTGTTGGTGCAGAGAAACAGAGAAGTGTTGTTACTGTGACAGACAAGTGCACAATGATGGATTTTGGGAAGTTAAAGCAGGTCAGGACATACCCAGTGAATGGAGGGTCCTGAGGAGTGTTGATGAAAGAGAAACCTGGGGCACAGGTAAGTAATTCCCTGCAAGTGCCAAGACAGGTAGACAAGGTGGTGAAGAAGGAGCACGACATGCTCGTCTTCATCGGCAAAGGCTCTGAGAGGAGTTGGGACATCACATTGCAGTTGTACAAATCAATAATGACACCACACCAGGAGTACCCTGTGCAGTTCTGGTCACATGAGAGGAAGGATGTGATTAAGCTGGAAAGGTGCAGAAACGATTCACAGGAATGTTACCTGGACTGGGGGCTTGAGTTACAAGGAAAGATCAGACTGACTGAGACTGTTTTCCCTGGAGTGAAGGAGACTGAGGGGAGACCTGACAGAAGATTATAAAACTATGAGAGATGTAGACAAGGTAAACAGGCAGGATCATTTTGCCAGGGTAGAAATATCAAATATGGGAAGGCGCAGCTTTAAAATGCCAGGGTGAGAATTTAAAGGTGGATGTTAGGACAGGTAAGTTTTCTAATTCCGTACAGAGAGTGGTGAGGGCCGGGTATGGGCTGCCATGGGGAGTGGTGGAAGCAGATATGATAATGACATTTAACAGGGTTTTAGACAAGCCCATGAATATTCAGAGAATTGAAGCACATGAATTATAAGCAGGCAGAAGAGGTTTAGTTTCATTTGGCATCATGTTCAGCACAGACATCATGGGAAGAAGGGTCTGTTCCTGTGCTGTGCTGTACTGTTCTGTGTTCTCAGTGAGCCTCAGTGACAGGGGGAGTCTTTAGCCGGGGTCACAGACAGGTGTATCTGTGGTAAGGAGAGAGACTGCACAGTGGTGCATTACCTCCCTGGTACCAGGGTCAAGGATGGAAATGAACAAGTACAGGCCATTCTGAAAGGGCAGGGTGAGCAGCCAGAGGTCGTGGTCCATATTGGCACGAACAAAAGAGAAAAGTCCTGCAAGGAGAGCTTAGGGAGTTGGGGAAAAAGTTAAGTGGAAACTCTGTGGTCGGGGGTGGTGGGTGGAAGTAATGCCGGTGTCACATGCTAGCGAGGGAAGAAATACAAAGGTGGTACAGTCATATGTGTGGCTCACGAGCTGGTGCAGGACGGAGGGTTTTAGTTACATGGGTCATTGGGCTCTCCTTCAGGACAGGTGATGGGAAGAGTAAGAGGTCAGTAACTAGCAGTGATGGATGTGGATTAACACAGAAAGTAACTCCAAATGGATAAATTAGCGTCTCAGCAGCATTACAAGTGCACACATCTACAAATATCAGAAGAGAAGCAAGAGAAAGAATAAAAAGTAAGTTACCTCCAACAGTCTAACGTGGGGGGGGGGGGTCATCACTTCCCCTGCTATAGGTTGACTCATTATTGACCCTGATGGCCCAGTGTAAGAATGACTTCATACAGCGCTCCTTGGAGCAGCAGAGTTGTCTTAGTCTGTTACAGAAGGTGCTCCTCTGTTCAGCCAAGGTGGCCTGCAGAGGGTGAGAAACATTGTCCAGAATTGCCAGGATTTTCCGTAGGGTCCTTTCTGCTACCACGGCCTCCAGTGTGTCCAGTTTGACTCCTATAAGAGCCAGCCTTTCCAATCAGTTTATTGAGTCGGATAGCATCACCCGTGTTGGTGCCATTGGCCCAGTCCACACACTGATCATGCAGAATGTCACAAGGTCAAGGTCATCCCAGAGGCTAATCCAGTAAGACAATCTGGATAGAAATCAGGAATAGGAAAGGTGCAATCACTATGATAGGGTTATACTGTAGGCCTCCCAATAGCCAGTAAGAGACAGAAACAGATATGTTAGCAGGTTATGGGATGATGTAAAAAACAACAGAGTAGATTTGGTGAGTGAATATCTCCTCAGAGTAACTGGGATTCTCTTACACCCTGAGGCTTGGATGGAGCATTAAGGTTTCCTGAAACAATATGTCGTCCACCAGGGAGGGGGACATTCTTGACTTCACCTTGGGAAATATGGGACTCAGCAGAGTGGTGGCAGGAACAACCAGTGTTCAAAGAGGAATTAGACAGGTCCTTCAGGGGAAATGACCTGCAGTGCTGTGGGAACAGAGTGGGGAATGGGACTGTGGAAATGTTGTAGCAGGAGTTGGTATTAACTTGACGGGTCAAATAGTCTCGACGATCACAGAATGATTCTCTGCCCAATAATAGTCTGAAAAAATCATTCTGGTCGCCAGTGAATCTTCCAAGCTCCAGGATGGACAAGATCAATTGTGTAATAAGGACACACTTCTGTCGAAACACTGACACTATATACCAAGCACACTGAGCTGCCAGAGCACAGCACCGGCCAGTGAGGACACAGACCAGTACAACACCTGGCTCTCTACTACAAAGTTCAAAGCTTAAAGTAAATGTATTATCAAAATACATTTCTGTCACCATATGCAACCCTGAGATTAGTTTTCTTGTGGGCATACTGCTGGTTTGTTAGAGCAGTTGGGGAGGGTTTAAACTAATTTTGCAGGGGCGTGGGAACAGGCGTGAAAGGATGCAGGATAGGACAGATGGTAAAAAAGCAAAGATAGCATGCAGTCAGGAAGGGCAGGCAGATGATAGGACATAAATGCAGCCAGCAGGGTGAGTATCAGTGCATGAGGGATGCAGAAACAATTATGGTAGCAAATACAGTACTCAAACTGTTATCTCAATACTCAGAGTATACTAAATAAGGTGGATAATCTTATTGCCCTGTTATGGATTGTCATGTTTAATGTTGTGACCATCACTGAATCACGGCTGAAGCATGTTTGTAGTTGGGAGCTAAGTGCCCAAGGTTACACGTATCAGAGGGACAGGAAGGTAGGCAATGGGGATGGCGTGGCTCTGCTGGTAAAGAATGGTAACAAATCGGTAGAAAGATGTAACAAAGGAAGCATGTGTGTGAGGCCGGTGTTCTGTACTCGGTGTCAGATGTGGGAAGTTCTGGAGTCTCCCAGCCTCCTGGACAGGAATATCGGCACCCGGTGTGTCGAGCTGCGGCTCCCAAGGGATTGCGTTAGGGAACGGGAGTTGCAGCTCGTTGACCTTCGTCTGGTCAGGGAGAGCGAGGAGGTGACTGAAGGGAGTCATAGGCAGGTGGTCGAACCGGGACCACAGGAGACAGACAAGTGGTTAACAGTCAGGAGAGGGAAGGGGAAGAGTCAGGGACCAGAGAGTACCCCTGTGGCTGTCCCCCTGTACAATAAGTACTCCTGTTTGAATACTGTTGGGGGGGTGGGGGGGACAAACAGCCTAACTGGGGGAAGCAACAGCGGCCGAGCCTCTGGCACAGAGTCCGGCCCTGTGGCTCAGAAGGGCAGAGAAAGGAAGAGAAAGGCCGTACTGATAGGGGACTCTTTAGTTAGGCACTCTGTGGATGCAGGAAAGAAACACGGATGGTAGTTTACCTCCCAGATGCCAGGGTCCGGGATGTTTCAGATCACGTCCAAAATATCCTGCAGTGGACTGGAGAACAGCCAGAGGTCGTGGTACATATTGGTACCATTGACATAGGTAGGAAAAGGGAGGAGGTCCTGAAAACAGACTACAGGGAGTTAGGAAGGAAGTTGAGAAGCAGGAGAGCAAAGGTAGTAATCTCGGGATTACTGCCTGTGCCACGCGACAGTGAGTATAGGAATAGAATGAGCTGGAGGATAAATGCGTGGCTGAGGGATTGGAGCAGGGGGCAGGGATTCAGATTTCTGGATCACTGGGACCTCTTTTGGGGCAGATGTGACCTGTACAAAAAGGACAGGTTGCACTTGAATCCCACGGGGACCAATATCTTGCGGGGAGGTTTGCTATTGGGGAGAGTTTAAACTAGAACTGTTGGGGGGGTGGGAACCGAACTGAAGAGACTGGGGAAGAGGCGGTTGGCTTACAAATAGAGAAAGCTTGGAGACAGTGTGTGAGGGAGGACAGGCAAGTGATAGAGAAGATACGTGCTCAGACCAACGGTTTGAGATGTGTCTATTTTAATGCAGGGAGTATTGTGAACAAAGCGGATGAGCTTCGAGCATGTATCACTACTTGGAGCTATGATGTGGTGGCCATTACAGAGACTTGGATGGCTCAGGGACAGGAATGGTTACTACAAGTACTGGATTTTAGATGTTTCAGAAAGGACAGGGAGGGAGGCCAAAGGGGTGGGGGCGTGGTACTGTTGATCAGAGATAGTGTCATGCCTGCAGAACAGGTGGACATCATGGGGGGATTGTCTACGGAGTCTCTGTGGGTGGAGGTTAGGAACAGTAAGGGGTCAATTACTCTACTGTGTGTTTTTCATAGGCCACCCAATAGTAACAGGGATATCGAGGAGCAGATAGGGAAACAGATCCTGGAAAGATGTAATAATAACAGAGTTGTAGTGGTGGGAGATTTTAATTTCACAAATATCGATTGGCATCTCCCTAGACCAAGGGGTTTAGATAGACTGGAGTTTGTTAGGTGTGTTCAGGAAGGTTTCTTGACACAATGTGTAGATAAGCCTACAAGAGGAGAGACTGCACTTGATTTGGTATTGGGAAATGAACCTGGTCAGGTGTCAGTCCTCTCAGTGGGAGAGCATTTTGGAGATAGTGATCATAATTCTATCTCCTTTGCAATAGCATTGGAGAGAGATAGGAACAGACAAGTTAGAAAAGGGATTAATTGGAGTAAGGGGAATTATGAGGCTATCAGGCAGGAACTTGGAAGCTTAAATTGGGAACTGATGTTCTCAAGGAAAGGTACGGGAGAAATGTGGCAAATGTTCAGGGAATATTTGTGTTGTCATGTGTGTCGCCAAGCAGAGCTACCGGACGGATGATGCAAATGAGAGAGATAATGGAAGACAATGGAGAAACATATTGACAGACCGTTTGCTTTGAACCTGAACTGTTTGAAGTTTGATGGACAGGTGATACCCCAGAAGGGGTATAAAAAGAGCAGGTTTGCTAAGGCACGAGACATGCCACGAGACCCTGGAAAGGGCAGTGTGCCCCCACAAGTTTGGAGTTTGGAGGACCGGTTCGCAGGAACTGGTCAGATGCTCTCAGGGTGTGTGTCCGCCCTTGCCTGAGTGCCGGGTTCACCGCGGAAGAACGATCGTATCCGGAACGGAGGGGTCACAGTTGGTGACCACAGCGGGATCAGAAGACATCAAAAGGTCTGCCCGAAACCAACTGCATCTCTATATATCTCTCTCCCTCCCTCCCTTCCTCCAACGGTACAACAACAGCGATTACTTCGAACTGCACTAAACTGAACTGAACTCTGCTTCACTTAAGACTGATCATTTTACCCCTAGACTGCGATAGAGCTTGGTTGATTCCTATTACCCTATTTCTGTGTATATGTGGGTATTATCATTGCTAACCTGTTACATTTATATCCCTGCGATTAGTGTACTGTATTACTTATTTCCTTAATAAAACTTTATTAGTTCCTAGTAATCACAGACTCCAACAAGCGTTCCATTTCTGCTGGTTTGGCAACCCAGTTATGGGGTATGTAACAGTGTGGAGTTCTGCATAGGTATGTTCCAATGAGACAGGGGAGTTATGGTAGGGTACAGGAACCGTGGTGTACAAAAAAGGCTGTAGTAAATCTAGACAAGAAGAAAAGAAAAGCTTACAAAAGGTTCAGAGGGTGAGTAATGTCAGAGATCTAGAAGATTATCAGGCTAACAGGAAGGAGCTTAAGAAGGAAATTAGGAGAGCCAGAAGGGGCCATGAGAAGGCCTTGGTGGGCAGGATTAAGGAAAGCTCCAAGGCATTCTACAAGTATGTGAAGAGCAAGAGGATACGACGTGAAAGGATAAAACCTATCAAGTGTGACAGTGGGAAAGTGTGTATGGAACCGGAGGAAATAGCAGAGGTACTTAATGAATACTTTACTTCAATATTCACTACAGAAAAGGATCTTGATGATTTTAGTGATGACTTGCAGCAGATTGAAAAGCTTGAGCATGTAGATATTAAGAAAGAGGATGTGCTGGAGGTTTTGGAAAGCATCAGGTTGGATAAGTCGCCGGGACAGGATGAGATGTACCCCAGGATACTGTGGGAGGCGAGGGAGGAGATTGCTGAGCCTCTGGCAATGATCTTTGCATCATCAATGGGGACAGGAGAGGTTCCGGAGGATTGCGGATGTTGTTCCCTCATTCAAGAAAGGGAGTAGAGATAGCCCAGGAAATTATTGACCAGTGAGTCTTACTTCAGTGGTTGGTAAGTTGATGGATATGATCCTGAGAGGCAGGATTTATGAACATTTGGAGAAGCATAATATGGTTAGGAATAGTCAGCATAGCTTTGTCAAAGGCAGGTTGTGTCTTACGAGCCTGATTCAATTTTTTGAGGATGTGACTGAACATATTCATGAAGGGAGAGCAGTAGATGTAGTGCATATGGATTTCAGCAAGGCATTTGATAAGGTACCTCATGCAAGGCTTATTGGGAAAGTAAGGAGGCATGGGATGCAAGGGGACAATGTTTTGCGGATCCAGAACTGGCTTGCCCACAGAAGGCAAAGAGTGGTTGTAGACGGGTCATATTCTGCATGGAGGTCGCTGAGCAGTGGTGTGCCTCAGGGATCTGTTCTGGGACCCTTACTTTTCCTGATTTTTATAAATGACCTGGATGAGGAAGTGGAGGGATGGGTTAGTAAGTTTGCTGATGACACAAAGGTTGGGGGGTGTTGTGAATAGTGTGGAGGGCTGTCAGAGGTTACAACGGGACATTGATAGGATGCAAAACTAGGCTGAGAAGTGGCAGATGGAGTTCAACCCAGATAAGTGTGAAGTGGTTCACTTGGGTAGGTCAAATGTGATGAGAGTATACAGTATTAATGGTAAGACCCTTGGCATTGTGGAGGACCAGAGGGATCTTGGGGTCAGAGTCCATAGGACACTCAAAGCAGCTGCGCAGGTTGACTCTGTGGTTAAGGTGGCATATGGTGCATTGGCCTTCATCAATCCTGGAATTGAACTGAGGAGCCAAGAGGTAATGTTGCAGCTATATAGGACCTTGGTCAGATGCCACTTGGAGTACTGCGCTCGGTTCTGGTCGCCTCGCTACAGGAAGGATGTGGAAACCACAGAAAGGGTGCAGAGGAGATTTATAAGGATGATACCTGGATTGGGGAGCATGCCTTATGAGAATAGGTTGAGTGAACTCGGCCTTTTCTCCTTGGAGCGACGGGGGATGAGAGGTGATCTGATAGAGGTGTATAAGATGATGAGAGGCATTGACTGTAGGGATAGTCAGAGGCTTTTTCCCAGGGCTGAAATGGCTGCCACAAGAGGGCACAGGTTTAAGGTGCTTGGGAGTAGGTTCAGAGGAGATGTCAGGGTAAGTTTTTTTTACACAGAGAATGGTGAGTGCATGGAATGGGCTGCCAGCAATGGTGGTGGAGGCCGATACGATAGGGTCTTTTGAGAGACTTCTGGATAGGTACATGGAGCTTAGAAAAATAGAGGGCTACGGGTAACCGTAGTAATTTCAAAGGTAGCTACACGTTTGGCACAATTTTGTGGGCTGAAGGGCCTGTATTGTGCTGTAGGTTTTCTATATTTCCTCTCTCCCCAGAGGGAGACTGCAATCTGGAACACACTGCCTGAGGGGGTGGTGCAGGCTGGTATTTAAGGACCATCTGGATGAGCATTTGAATCACCAAGGCACGGTAGGAGACAGACCAAGTGCTGAGTTAGTGGGGACAGATTCTCAATGGTCGGTATAGACACGCAGAAACCACTCACTGTGAAAGTGCAGTGGGAACCTGAAACACAGAACTTCAGGATGGACTCAGCTAAAACATTCAGAACCCAGTACGATGGATTTTTGTTGGACAAAGGTACTAATGGCCACATACTGAACCAACCCCCTCAAAAGGCTACCAAAATGTTGCCATTCCCTGTGCACCAGTAACAATACTTTTATATGGGAATTTGGTGAAGTATTCTGGGTGATATTAGGAGAGATGGCTGATAGCTTGGTCACAGTGGGAGGGTGTAAATGTCTTCTCAGAGGATAAGGGGTTCAGTGGAACAAGCTCACAGCTGAGAATGAAGGTGACAAACCCCACTGCAGTGGAGGACTGTTGTGGTCAGGCTTTCATATCCCTCTGGGTCTTGCTCACTGAAGCCCCTGTGCATGTGCCTCTAATATTGTTACACAGTTCCCTGTACGTGGCATCACAGGTAGACAGGATTGTGTGTTCTACTTGCCTTGTCAGCCAAAGAACTGCCTCTCATTAGAGTTGGACAAAACTGTTTAAAGACAGATTCAAAGGGGATCTGAGGGGTAAATATTTCACACAGAGAATAGCTGGCATCCGGAATTAACTCCCAAAACAGAGTCACTGGTTTATACAGAAATGAAACAGTCTCTTCGGTACAACTCATCCCCGCCGACCAAGTTGTCGACCTGAACTCGGCCCATCTGCCTGCATTAGGCCGGTATCCCTCTCAACCTTTCCCATCCATGTGACTGTGCAAATGTGTTTTAAATATTGTACCTGAGGCAGAGAGCCGGTGCAGTGAGGCGCGGACAGACACTCACTGTTCCGCGGGCAGGAAGAGGAGAGGCGGATCCCACAGCGGAGCCGAAACCCCAACAAGCAGAGACCGGCTCCGCCATCTCGGACTTCCCGCACTGGACCGTTTCCACGGAAACGACGGCGGTGACTGTGGGGCTTTGTGACGTCATCGCGCCACGGGTCAACAATCCCACGGAGTCACGTGACAGTGACCCGACAGCCGGGGAGGCGGGGCAGAGGGAGCTGCCAATCAGCAGAGCGGCTGAACAACTTGTCACCATTGTGAACTGAATGCGGAGAGCGGGAGATTTCCTGGGACGCTGACCCACTGCCCCATTCCCTGGAATTCAGTGTGTTATACACAGTAACATTCATATTATAATTTAGCTCTTCGATCTTATAAATATGCAATGTTTGTATTTTGTATATTTTTCTGTGGATAATCTTTTATAATTTGGGATGAAAGATGTTGGAATTAGATCACTGGAAAAAAACGTTACGGAAAAATATTGTCAAAGCCAAAATATTAATCCAAAGTAAGTTGTTATCACACTACACATATGTCACCATATAGTTCAAAGATCTTTCTTTTTAAATCTTTTTATTGAATAAGTATACAAAAAGGTAAGCCATATAGGCACTAATACACTGTTAGAATATAATAAAATTACAGGAGATATTAATACAAAAAAATGATACAAACAATGTAATTTAAACATAACGTACCAAGGTAACATAATAGTATACTAATTTTTATATATATATCAATAGAGAAAAGGAAAAAAACAAAAAAACCACCGTGCAACTAACTAAAAGCAAAGCAAAGCAATGGACTAACTTGAAACCAAACAGAGTTAAAAAACTTAAAATTACGTCCTCAATCCCGACCTCCATTAAAAACAGTAAAAAAAAAACAAGAAGGGTATATATTACATTAAATGAAAATATTGAATAAATGATCTCCAGATCTGTTCAAATTTAAATGAGGAATCATAAAGATTGCTTCTAATTTTCTCCAAATTCAAGCATAATATCGTCTGAGAAAACAAAAAAAAGGTAGTTGGAGCATTAGGCTCTTTCCAATGTTGTAAGATACATCTTTTCACCATTAAAGTAAGAAATGCAATCATTCTACGGGCTGAAGGAGAAAGATTACTGGAAATCTTAGGTAGTCCAAAGATAGCAGTAATAGGGTGAGGAGAGATATCTATATTCAATACCTTGGAGATAATATTAAAAATGTCTCTCCAAAAAGATTCCAGAGTAGGACAAGACCAAAACATATGAGTTAAAGAGGCTATCTGCCCCGGACATCTATCACAAAAAGGATTAATATGAGAATAAAAGCGAGCTAATTTATCTTTGGACATATGTGCTCTATGAACAACTTTAAATTGAATTAGGGAATGTTTAGCACAGATAGAGGAAGTGTATAGTTCAAAGATAAAATTAAAATTTATTCTCACAGTACATACATGTCACCACAGACAACCCAGAGATTCTTTTTCAGCGGGCATTCTTAGCAAATCCTGAGGTACCTGTACCTTCCACCAGATGGCAGCAGTCAGAAAAGAGCATTGCCTGGGTGGTGAGGATCTTTGCTGATGGGCGCTGCTTTCCTACGGCAATGTTTCATGTAGATGTGCAAGTGGTTGTGAGGGATTTTACCCGTGATATACCGGGCCGAATCCATTACCTTTTGTAGGATCTCCCACTCAAAGGCATCGGTGTTCCTATACCACGCCGTAATGCAGCCAGTCAGCACATCTTCCTCCACATATTTATAGAAGTTTGGCAAAGTTTTCGATGACCGGCTGAATCTCTGAGAGTCCTGAGGAAGCAGAGGCACAGTCGGGACTTCTTCACAATAATATTTATGCGATGGGCACAGGACAGGTCCTCAGAGAGTGACACACAGAAATTCAAAGTTACCGACCCTTTCCACCTCTAATCGTCCTTTGATTACTGGCTCATGGACCTCTGGGTTTCCCCTCCTAAAGCCACAATCAGTCCCTCGGTCTCATTCACATTGAGTGAGAGGTTGTTGATATTACACAACTCAGCCAAGTTTTCAGAGTCCCTCCTGTATGCCAATTAATCACCCCCTTTGATACAGCCCACAACAGTTGTGTCATCAGTAAACTTGTAAATGGTGTTGGAAGTGTACTTGGCCACACATTCAAACTGTCGGTGTAAAGTGAGGGGGGGGGAGGATGCGGGGAGCTAAGCACACTCTGGGTGGGACTCCTGTGCTGTGGAGGAGATGTTTCTTGTCAATCCGGACTGACTGGGTTTTGCAACTGAGGAAATCCAGGATCCAATTGCACAAGGGGGTATTGAGGCCCAGGACTGGGAGTTTACTGATTAGTTTTGAGGGGATGACATTGTTAAATGCTGAACTGTAATCAATAAAGGGCATCCAGATGTTTGCACCTTTGCTGTCCAGATGTTCCAGAGTTGTGTGAAGAGACAACGAGACAGCATCTGCTGTTGCTTCGGTAGGTGAATTGGAGAGGATCCAAGTCACCATTCAGACAAGAGCTGATTTGCTTCAACACCAGCCTCTCAAAACACTTCATCACTGTGGATGCGAGTGCCACTGGGCAATAGTCATTTAAACAGGTTACCATGCTGCTTCTGGACACCGATATGATTGAAGCTTCCTTGAAGTAGGTGGGTACCACACACTGCCAGATCGAGAGGTTGAAGATATCTGTGAATACACCAGCCAGCTGGTCAGCACAGGTCTTCAGTACTCGGCCAGGAACTCCATCCAGACCGGATGCTTTCCTTGGATTCACTCTCTTGAAGGCAGCCTGCACATCATCTTCAGATACTGAGACCAAATGACCATCGGGAGACACGGGCGTGCACGATGGTTCCTCCCTCTTCTGCCTGTTCAAAGTGAGCATAGAAGGCATTGAGCTCGTCTGGAAGCGAAGCTCTGCTGTCCCCTTTGTCACGAGATTTACCTTTGCAGGAGGTTCTGGCATTCAAACCCTGACACAGCTCTTGAGCATCACTCTTTTATTCCATTCTATTCCAGAATCTCCACATTGCCCAAGAGACGGCTTTCCGCAGATCATACCTGCAGCTCTTGTAGTATTCCTGATCTCCAGACCTGAATGGATCTGATCTGGTGCTCAGCTGGTTCCAGATCTCAGTGCTTACCCAGAGTTTCTGATTTGGGAAAACCCTGAATGATTTTGTGGGGACACACGCCTCCACAGCTGTTTTATTGAAGTCTGTAGTGACCCCGGTGTCGTCCTTCAGGTCCTTCGATGAGTTCTTGAACATGGCTCAGCCTGCTGACTCAAGGCAATCCTGTAACCGTTCCTCTGCCTCCCAACACCACCCCTCGGTTATCTGGATATCTGGAGCCTTGTTCCTTAGTCTCTGTCTGTATGCAGGTAGCAGGAGTACAGTCAAATGATCCAACTTAACAACAACAGGCATTCCTGATCGTGGTGTAGCAGTGCCCTAGTGTGTTGGGACCTCTGATGCAAAAGGTTACTACTTCAGATTCATTTTCTTTCAGGTATCTACAGGAAAATAAATACAATGGAATTGATGAAAACTACAGACAGCAAAGACTGACAGACAACTCATGTGCAAAAGACAAATAGTGGAATATCCTCCTCTTCATTATTAATTACATTGTCCTTAGATTCAGTAATTAGTCTAATTAACGTTCGCCTTGTGGTAACATGTTCACACGGGATCTTAGCTTCCACACACACCTCTTTGAGCTGATCCAGTTGCAAAAGCCATAGGCTCTGAGACAAGGTCTCTGCCAACTCCCCCCGATCCATTATGTGTGAAGCAGCCGCGCCCCCAAAGAAGCGCGCTCCCGCTCTCCATCAAACGCGATCCGTGTCCTCGTTGTGGCCACACTGAGCGACGTTAATTGTCCCGGGTTCCGGCAGCAAACATTCAAATATTTGTTACACACAAAAGGGACTTCCAGGCGTGCAGAAGTTTAAAATAGCCTCTTTATTTTCCTTTCTGGAAACACCGGAACACAGCGCATCGGCTTTCCACGCACGCTGCCGGGCCGTCTCCGTCCACTCCATCACGTCCCCGGGACCCCTCAGCTGCCCCAACTGCCTGGATAAGCTTTGCCCCTTGTAACCATCAACCAACCCACTGAACATTAATCAAATTGTCAATGAACCAAATAACAAAACCAAAGCACTAAAAATAATATGAACATAATATAAGAAAATTAGGGGGGTATCCAGTGTCCATTACTATGCTCCACATTACTATGAGTCCCACTTTGGCATGGGTGACCCTCCCAAAAGCCAAACCACAAGGGCCTTGCCTCCAGCCAGCTTCACTCTCCGGTCATTGAGGCAGGTTTCAGACATCCCACCTCTCCCGGAAGATCCGGGAGTCTCCCGCATATCGATAGTGGCTCCCTGACGCCCGGGAATTATATACAATATCACGGAAATAGATTTTTTTTTGAGAGGGAGAGCGAGCATCCTGTTTGGTCTCTCTTCGTGCTGAGAGTGGTCTCCAACCACCGGGCCGTGAGGAAACAATATGATTTGGCGATATGAAATGATATGAGTCAGCTGCACCTTTTCTCACTCCCTGTCACGCACTGTTGAGCTCGAACGCACGCGAGGTCATTACGCACGCCTCATCCATGTCAGCGCGGGAAAAAGATCAACTCCTGGAGCTTGTAAGTGACGGCGGGCTGAAAAGTATGTTTGACATAACATCTCTGCCGGCATTCTGGATCAAAGTCAAGGCTTACTATCCTGAGATAGACACGAAAGCACTGAAAACGTTGCGTCCATTTCCAACATCATATCGCTGCGAAGCGGAGTTTTCTGCAATGAATGCAACGAAAGCTAAATTGCGGAATAGACTGGACATAAGGAACCCCCTTCGAGTATCGCTGTCTCCCATCACGCCTCGATGGGACCGTCTTGTTGCAGGAAAACAAGCCCAGGGCTCACACTGATTCAGCGATATTGGTGTGTTGCAATGAATTTATATGTTTATACGGGGAAAATATGCGCTGTATGTTTAATATCCAAACGTTACTTAAAATGTTATGATGCTATTGACTTATCACCTATATTCCGGTCGTGATTAACACCGCTCCCCGCTCCCCGCCCCCGGGTCGGCCGGTCCGCAAGAATATTGTCAATATTGAACCGGTCTGCGGTGCAAAAAATGTTGGGGACCGCTGCTAAGTAGACCTATCAGTTTTCTCTGTGGGCGGGCTTTACAGTCGACCTCAAAAACAATGACAGTGTTGCTCGCTGCACCTTTTGCAACAGTGACCTTTCTATTGCCCATGGTGGATTAAAATGTAAAAGACATGTTGAGGTGAGTTTAACAGGTGTCATTACAGCATAGCTAACGTTATTTAAACTAGCTGGTTAGCTGCTAAGGAGCAACGCTATTGATGTCCTACGTGATGAGGCCAACCTCCCTGCAGACTTGCTTAAAGTTGTAATAGAATAAACATGATAATAAAATATAATATAACACATATTTTAATGTCACATTTGCTGCATATAGTCATAGTCATAGTCATACTTTATTGATCCTGGGAGAAATTGGTTTTCGTTACAGTTGCACCATAAATAATAAATAGTTAAATAGTAATATGTAAATTATGCCAGGAAATAAGTCCAGGACCAGCCTATTGGCTCAGGGTGTCTGACCCTCCAAGGGAGGAGTTCTAAAATTTGATGGCCACAGGCAGGAATGACTTCCTATGACGCTCTGTGTTGCATCTCAGTGGAATGAGTCTCTGGCTGAATGTACTCCTGTGCCCAACCAGTACATTATGTAGTGGATGGGAGACGTTGTCCAAGATAGCATGCAACTTGGGCAGCATCTTCTTTTCAGACACCACAGTCAGAGAGTCCAGTTCCATCCCCACAACATCACTGGCCTTACGAATGAGTTTGTTGATTCTGTTGGTGTCTGCTACCCTCAGCCTGTTGCTCCAGCACACAACAGCAAACATGATAGCACTGGCCACCACAGACTCGTAGAACATCCTCAGCATCGTCCGGCAGATGTTAAAGGACCTCAGTCTCCTCAGGAAATAGAGATGGCTCTGACCCTTCTTGTAGACAGCCTCAGTGTTCTTTGACCAGTCCAGTTTATTGTCAATTCGTATCCCCAGGTATTTGTAATCCTCCACCATGTCCGCCCTGACCCCCTGGATGGAAACAGGGGTCACCGGTCCATTAGCCCTCCTCAGGTCTACCACCAGCTCCTTAGTCTTTTTCACATTAAGCTGCAGATCATTCTGCTCACACCATGTGACAAAGTTTCCTACCGTAGCCCTGTACTCAGCCTCATCTCCCTTGCTGATGCATCCAACTATGGCAGAGTCATCAGAAAACTTCTGAAGATGAAAAGACTCTGTGCACTAGTATACCCAACTTGGTTTACAGATTAGACAAAATCACTAAACAAATTATTACATACACACTTGGAGGTCGACGGGCGGGAGGGGGAATATGGTGTTGCAGGGGGCGGGGGAGCTACCTCCCTGAAATGGTGGTGATACCTCCCTGAAATGAGTTTTTGCAGGGTGGGATGTCTGTGGTTTGCTCCAGGAAATGATCTCCCACTTTGCCAGGTTTGCTGCAGGAAATGATCTCCCATTTTGCCAGGTTTGCTGCGGGAAATGATCTCCCATTTGTGCAGCTTCATTCAAGCAGGGAAGCTGAAGGTGCCAGTCTGCACTGAGGTTCGATTTCAGGACTATCAAGTGGCCCTCAAAGCTGCTACCACATCATTTATATCAAGCAAAGAGATTCTAATCATGTGATGTCATTTTGTTAATTTGTAAATAATCTAGATAGATTTAGAAATCAGATAGTTTCAGAAAGAACAGGAAGGATAGTTTATTTTCAGCTTTATTCCATCCAGTCTGAAATATAAATTGTTTACCATATCTGTAAGAATGGGAAGTTGACTGGATCTGTACAATGAAAGCCTTACTTTGTGTCATGTAAGTTGTGTCACTTTCTTTCTCCCTGTTTGCTTTATCCTGTCAGCAGAGTGAGATACAAATCAAATCAAGTTTAATTATCATTCAGCCATAATAGATAGGGCAAATGAGGCAGCGTCCCTCGGGGGACACGGTGCAGAACGAACAACATAGTGCATTCAAAAAAGCGAGTAGAGAAGCCTCTTCACGTGGGATAAGAACATATATGTAGTCCAAGACCCTCAGTGACCTGTCCTGCAATCAATGGTACAATCTCCTGGCAGTGTGCAGACACGTGCAGTCCAGACTGTTGTTCCACCACTCAAACAGGAGAGGCCAGCACCAACGGGAGAGGCCAGCCCCCTGCTGAGCGCGGATGCCACGTTGCACCGCCTCCAGCGTCCCTCACCTGGCCTGCAGCTGCAGGCAAGCCCGCGGCTCGAGGCCTCGTCCCCGCTACAATCGGGGCTACGTGGCTTCTACTATCGCACCACCAAACAAGTGTAACAGGCCTGCGGCAACTTACACTATCACTCTGCAAAAGAGTCTTGCGATTGCGAGTGAAATAACCAAAATCGCGAGTGAAATAACCATGACAATCTTTCACGTACCAACTCCGATGCCTCTGAGTGGCAGGCAGCAACACAGTCTCAACTCAAGCTCTGTATAAATTTTGGGTTTATTATGTACATAAATAGAAGCAAGAGTTAGGCCATTCAGCTCTGTGGGCCTTCTCTGTAATTCAGAATTTGTTGATCTCTTTCTAATCTATTCACAAGTCTTGCATCCCTTGATTCCTTTCAAAGTTCAAAGTAAATTTTATTATCAAACTACATGCATATCACCATATACAACCATGAGATTCACTTTCCATTGGGCATACTCAGCAAATCTATAGAATGGTAACTATAACAGGATCAATGAAAGGTCAACTAGAGTGCAGAAGACAACAAACTCTGCAAATACAGATATAAATAAATAGCAATAAATAACAAGAGCATGAGATAAAGAGTCCTTAAGGTGAGGTCATTGGTTGTGGGAACATTTCAATGATGGGGCAAGTGAGTGTAGTTATCCTCTTTTATTCAAGAGCCTGATGTTGAGCTTTCATTGTAATAATAGTAATAAGTACTTCATTGATCCCTAGTAGGGAATTCTTTCATTACAGCAGCAACATTTAAAGACACATTTAGCAGTGTGCAAACTTAACTAATAATAAAGTACAGAATAATAATATGCACAATAATTTACCAATGTGCAATAATTTGCAATAATAATGTGTAATAATTATGTATTGAGTTGCTACCACTTGATTGGCTGCTGAGGATATTTGCATTAATGAGTAGGTGTACCTAATAAAGAGGCCACTGTCTGTATATAGTCGAACATGAGAAACATCATTCCCTTGTGCCCATTTCAAAGCTCCACTAATAAACAACCCGTTGAACTCAGCTGCAATACACAAGCATATCTTTGCTCAGTTAGGAAGACCAGACACGTGCATGATACTCCAGATGCGATCACAGCAGAAAACATAAATTTTCAAACTCGCTGTTTTTAAAAGAAATACTTCTGTTAGGGTCTTGGCCTGAAACGTCAACTGCACCTCTTCTTAGAGACGCAAACACGAGGAATTCTGCAGATGCTGGAAATTCAAGCAACACACATCAAAGTTGCTGGTGAATGCAGCAGGCCAGGCAGCATCTGTAGGAAGAGGTACAGTCTGGAGGAAGTGCCAGGAGCCAAAGGAGAAATTATTAAGAGTAAGGACTAATTCTGCTAGACGGAGCAGAGTGGTGGTAGAGGGGAACTGCTGAGGTCTGGAATCCAAAAAGAAATGGAGAGCTTTGAGACCTTCCTGATGGGGAATAGAAGTATATAGGGACTGTACATCCATGGTGAAAATAAAGCGGTGGGGGCCAGGGAACTTAAAATCATCGAAAAGTATCAGAGCGTGAGAAGCGTCACAAACATAGGTAGGAAGGGATTGAACAAGGGGGGATAAAACCGTGTCGAGGTATGCAGAAACAAGTTCAGTGGGGCAGGAGCAAGCTGAGACAATAGGTCTGCGAGGACAGGCAGGTCTGTGGATCTTGGGTAGGAGGTAAAAATGGGAAGTGCGAGGTGTGGGAACTATAAGGTTGGTAGCAGTGGATGGGAGATCTCCTGAGCGGATAAAGTCGGTGATGGTGTGGGAGACAATGGCCTGGTGCTCCTTAGTGGAGTCACGATTGAGGGGTAAATAAGAGGAGGTATCCGCGAGTTATCGCTGTGCCTCTGCAGGGTAGAGGTCAGTACGCCAGACTACAACAGCACCCCCCTTATCAGTGAGTTTGATAGTAAGGTTAGGATTAGTTTGGAGGGAGTGGAGAGCAGAGCGTTCGGAAGGAGTAAGGTTGGAATGGGAACAAGGTGCCGTGAAGTCGAGACAGTTGATGTCCCGTCGGCAGTTAGCAATAAAGAGATCCAGAGCAGGCAGAAAACCAGTACAGGGTGTCCATGAAGAGGAGGAGGGTTGAAGACGGGAGAAGGGGTCATCAGTGAGGGTGGAAGAGTCCTTGCTGAAGAAGTAGGCTTGGAGACGGAGATGGCAGAAGAAGAGTTCCGCATCATGGCGAACGCACAACTCGCTGATGTGTGGGTGAAGGGGGACAAAGGTGAGGCCCTTACTGAGGATAGAGCATTCTACCTCAGACAGTTGAAGGTCAGAGGGGATGGTAAAGACCCGGCACGGATGAGAGCTGGGATCAGAGTGGGGAGGGGGAGGCTAGGGGTGTCAGTGGAGAGGGGAGGGTTGGGGTGAGAGGAAGATGGAGCCTCTGAGGGCCCAGGAGCTGACGGTGGGATCTGAGGGTGACGGGGGTTGCAGAGTGGCGGTGGGGGAAAGGAAGACGGGAGTCACAGTAGCAGCACATAAAGACCCGGCCTGGAGTTCAAGGCTGGAGTCGCAGTTGGTGCACTTTGGACCTTAGCTCCAGCTGTAATCTACCCATGTTCCTGACCATTGGCGTTCTTGACCTGGACCACAGCTCCGCCGAATACTTCGCCTACTCCCCGGTTCCATCTGTACACTCTGCTTATATTTGAGACGATATCTCAAACTCCAGACAAATGAGTAAGCCAGATGCTGTAAATGGGAATTTTGCAGACCCATGGGAGGCAAGCATTTCATCCATGCCTATTTCAATAAAATCTTTAAATTGAAGGGGTCTTAGGGGCACAGAAAAGGCCCTTTGGCCCATCTAATCCATGTTGAACTGTTTGAACTCCCTACTCCCATCAACCTGCACCGGGACCATAGCCCTGCATACCCCTGTTACCCATGTACCTATCCAAATTTCTCTTAAATGTTGAAATCGAGCTCACATGCACCACCTGCACTGGCAGCTCATTCCACACACTCGCAACCCTCTGAGTGAAGACGTTTCCCCTTATGTTCCCCTTAAACTTTTCACCTTTCACCCTTAAACCATGACCTCTAGTTGTAGTCCCATCCAACCTCTGTGGAAAAAGCCTGCTTACATTTATCCTATCTATACCCCTCATAATTTTGTAAACCTCTATCAAATCTCCTCTCATCTTCTACGTTCTATGGAATAAAGTCCTCACCTGTTCAATCTTTCCTTATAACTAAGGTCTTTCAGTTCTAGCAACATCTTTGTAAATTTTTTTCTGTACTCTTTCAACCTTATTTGCGAACTTTGTAGATTAAATTTCACCATATAGAAACCGACAATGGGTAGTATTTTATTTATTTTAAAATTTGAAGTTGCAGGGGTTGAAGGGCAGGCACCATGGTGGTGTAGCAGTTAGCACAATGCTATCACAGTTCAGGGTGTTCCAGAGTTGGGAGTTCAATTCCAGCCCCTTCTGCAAGGAGTTTGTACATTCTCTCCGGGACCACGCGGGTTTCCTCCAGGTGCTCCGGTTTCCTCCCACATCCCAAAGACGTACCGGTCCATCGGTTATTGTAAAGTGTCCTGTGATTAGGCTACTGTTAAATAGGTGAGTTGCTGGGTGGTGTAACTTGTTGGGCCGGAAGGGCCCATTCCGTACTATACAGTATCGCTAAATAAAATAATACAAAATAGAAATAATTATGTACATATGTATATGTTTATTAAAATAAATGTTTATAAACTCTGCATCAAAATAGAAATAAAGTTTAATATTTTACATGAATACTGTAAACACTTCTGGGGAGTATTTTAAATTCTACTTTACGACTATGAATACACGACACATAAAAAGAAAATCTGAATAAACTAATTCTTTTCGTGCTCACTGTTTAAAAGTTTCACAAGTTTGTTTTCACGTCAACATGGCACAGTCAAACTGAACAAAAGCAGGCCTGACTGGAGCACATTTTACAAGGTCTCAACTTATACCGGAGATAATTCTGTTCCAGCAATCCTTATCAAGAGCATGTTAAAAGCAAACTTTTTCAAGCTGTTCCAACTGCACATAAGTTTGGGCCAAATTAAAATTATCTCCAAACTCATCACTTTTCAAGAGGGAAAGTGGGAACAATTAAACATCGGAACAACCAGGGGAATGAAATTGTAAAATTAATCTCTTGTTTCAGTTCCCCGATTTTCATAATTTTCTTGCTACAAAATATCCCGTCTCACTGATAAAATGTAGGGTCTGCATTTCAAGCATATGATATCGCTGAAGAAGCACGACTTTTTTTTTACTAAAGTGAATACAGATACGGTATCAGTCCACACAGTCGTAGAGCTCTCTTTAGTTCCTTGATGTCTGCAGCCATGTTTTCTCCATTCTCTCTCAAACATTGACTGAAGAGTAACTGGGGTTATTCCGGCAAACGAAATGTGCAACCAACTGTCCATCACCAATCATCAGCAACAAACCGACACCTAAAAGAAGAATCACAGTCGTTAAAACTCATAACTATCACCATGGTCTATGAACTGCACAGATAGTCTTACAATACTTTATAAGATGGAATAGTTTGAAGATCAGGCATCAGAAATTTAAAAGGGACATCAGGGGCAGCTTCTCAGTGCAAAGGGCGATGTGTTTGTATTTGGGATGAGCTGCCAGATACAGTACAGTGCAAAAGTCTCAGGCACACATACACAGCTAAGGCTTTTGCACGGTGCTGTACTTGTCAATGTGGAGCAGAGAGCGAGTTTGTAACTCCGTCAGGAGCAAAGGATGTTGGGAATAGTGAGCGTGGAGCGCCATGGGAGGGGTGTGGGACAGGTGGAAGCAGAGGAGTGCCAGGGGTGGGGATTTGCTGTAGGTGCAGACACACCCAGCCCTGAGACAACAGGCAAGGACATTTGATGCCAAACAATTGGTTTATTAATCATTCCAGAATGTCTCGCTGGTGCTTCCTACTCCCTTCCCCTTTCCCAACCATGATTCTCCTCTCCCTGCTCCCTTCCCACTCTCAGTCCACAATAGGTTTATCACCACTCACATATGCCATGAAATCATTTTTTTTTGCAGCAGTATAGCGCAAAATATAAAATTACTAAAGTACTGTTTGGTGGAAGTCTGTGAAGAATAAGAATTTCAAGTTGTATACTGTATACATCCTCTGATATTAAACTGAACCATTGAACATTTAAAAACCATCAAGCACATGGATTAGAGAGGTTTAAAGAGCTGTGATCCAAACATGAGCAGATGAGAGTAGATTGCTGTATGACCTGGTCAGCATAGACAATTTAGGCCAAAGGGCCTGACTATGACTAACTATGATAACATCATTTCAGCATTGTATCTCTGTTAAGCTGCAAAAAGAAATTTAGTGCTCATTGTCCAGTAGAGTCTGATTTAACTATTCAGAGGTGAATTGAATAAAGAATCTACAGCATGCTTATAACATTTTTGAAGAAAATCTACTCAGACTCACCCAATGCCAACCACCACTGCCATACTAAAGGAAATTCGACCATCACTGGAAATGAAATGAAACCCGAATTTAATGACTTTGCAGTGTTTCACACCTTGACATAAGATTCTTAAAACAAGCAAAACGAGGAGGAATTTCTTTAGCCAGAGGATGGTGAATCTTTGGAATTTACTGCCACAGATGGCTGTGGAGGCCAAGTCACTGGGTCTGTTTAAAGCAGAGGTTGATAAGTTCTTGATTAGTAAGGGCGTTGAAGGTTACGGGGAGAAGGTAGGAGAATGCGGCAGCACGGTAGCATAGTGGCTAGGAAAAGTTTTACAGTAACATCAACCTGGGTTTAATTCCCGATGCTGCCTGTAAGGAGTTTGTACGTTCCCCCCCATGACCGCGTGGGTTTCCTCCGGGTGCTCTGGTTTTCTCCCACAGTCCAAAGTTGTACCGATTAGTAGATTAACTGGTCATTGTAAATTGAGCTGTGATTAGACTGGGATTAAATTGGGAGATTGCTGGGTGGCGCGGTTCGAAGGGCAGGAAAGGCCTACTCCACGCTGTATATCAATAAATAAACAAACAAACAAACACAGATATGAGTAAATAAATAAATGGGATTGAGAGGGATGATACATCAGCCATGATGGTTTGGCGCAGCAGACTTCTACTTCCAACAAAGTTGGGGTTTTGCTGTCAATAACAAAGATTAAATATTACGTTTTTCATTGGGTTCCCTTTTTTCTGAATTAAGGCCCATGAAGAACAGTAATGTGTAGCATTACTGAATACAGAAATAGGTAAATAAATGTTGATCTTATAGTTCTCACCTTTTCATTCAAATCACAGAGTAGAGGACGACCATTTACCCACCACCAGTACCCAGAAGAGCAGCCCGTAGTCCTTTCCCAAACTCCAGGCAATTATTTTCCTTTCTGCCTATCCAGTTCCTTTTTGAAAATGGTTTCTTACCACGCTGACAGCTGATGAGTTCAAAATTGTAAGTATTCTGCATGAAATGTTTTTCCCTCTATCTCCTTCTACACGTGACCTTGAAACCCCCTTCACACGTCCCCCACCCCCATCTGCTTAACCTGACTAGTGACAGACCCGTACATCTCTATCAAATCAACTCTCAACCTTCATTGCTTTAAGGAGAATAACCCCAGCTTCTCATGTTTTCTGACTTGTTACTCGAGACCATTGATGCAGAAGTACAGCCTTTACACCAAGCCACATGTTGCCACCTCTGTCTGGTTCTGCATAAACCCTGGCAGATATACTTCATAGGCACGTGAACTGATGGAGAATTTCTTGGTCCCCACCTCAGTGGCCCAGGATATACTAACCAGTGAAACAAAGAACAATTAGAATAATTGACACTGAGGAAAACAATAGTATTTAAAGCCGATATAAAATGACTCTCATATTCCAATTCATGATATGATTAAATCGGAGTTCTTACCTGCTGAAGTCAGCAGGATATGGCTGAGTGCAACTGTGAAAGAGTAGTCCCAAACCCTTTCCTTAACTATAGCTGCAAACAGCAGACAGCTGATGAAATATGTCAATTCCATTGACAGCAGGTTCACTAGGAGAGTGAAGAAAGAAACTTATTGACAAGCAACACATATCAAAGTTGCTGGTGAACACGAAGGGAATAAGTTACTTGTAGGTGCTTATTTTGGGACCGTGAAGGTCATATCTTTGCTGATTGCTGAGATAACGCTCAATAATGCTCAACTGTATGTTTGCTAATTGCTAATTAAGGAACGGAATGAGGAATTCGAATCTTTGGAGCAGTGGCGTGTCACACAAGTATAACAATGCCGTGGAGTCGCAGGCTGATAGCAATTGTTTTGTTTTGATTTTGGATCCGTTTTGCCACTACACAAACCTTCCCAGAGCTTGCTTCCCAAAGAAAGAATTCTTTTTAAATTTAAATATGGGCATGAGGGTTGTCGATAGGATAAGATTGTTAGGCTACTGATTCCATCGGACACCATTTTTAATACACTAAGAACATTATCATTTCCAATCCCCAGCCATTAATGGTGAAGTTACTAAATTTACTAGCCGTTCTTTCTAGTATTTCTTTCAGGAATTTTTGTGTACTAAAAAGCCATTTGTACAATTACTAAATCATTATGTTCACGACTATTTTGGCATACTAATTAACTGAATAAGCAGCTTTCAATGCCCCAGATAATGAAAGCCAATATTCAATATGGTTTTTGTATCGCGATGCTGCCATCTTCCAAGGCTCTTTGGTCTTGCAGACCAAGATCCATCCCTTCCTCGATACTTCCAATGATCGGACTATCCATGGTGCATGTCCCAGCCTCCTTAATACTCCCAAAACCCATCACATTATGTTTATCAGTGATAATATTATCAGCCATTTCTCAAACATGCACACAAAATGTTGGAGGAACTCAGCAGGTCAGGCAGCATCTATGGAAATGAAAGAAGAACATAGAACACAGAAATTTGCAGCACATTACAGGCCCTTGGCCCACAATGTTCTGCCAATCGTGTAACCTACTCTACAGACTGCCTCGAATTTCCCTACCACGTAGCCCTCTATTTGTCTAGGCCCTATGTACCTATCTAAGAGTATCTTAAAAGACACTATTATATCCGCTTCCACCACCACTACCAGCAGTGCAGTCCACGCACCCACCACTCTGTGTGAAAAACTTACCCCTGATGTCCCCTCGGTACCCATTTCCAAGCACCTTAAAACTATGACCCCTTGTGTTAGCCATTTCATCCCTGGGAAAAAGCCTCTGGCTATCCACACAATCAATGCCCCTCATCATCTTACAGACCTCTATCAGGTCACCTCTCATCCTCCATCGCTCCAAGCAGAAAAGGCCAAGTACACTCAACCTATTCTCATAAGGTACGCTCTTCAATCCAGGTAACACCCTTGTAAATGGCTTCTGCACTCTCTCTAGAGTATCCACGTCCTTCCTGTAGTGAGGTGACCAGAACTGAACACAGTACTCCAATTGGGGTCTGACCAAGGTCTTATATAGCTGTAACATTACCTCATGGCTCTTGAACTCAATCCCATGGTTGATGAATGCCAACACACCACACGCCTTCTTAACAACACTGTCAACCCGCGCAGCAGCTTTGAGTGTCCTATCAACACAGACCCCAGGATCTCTCAGACCCTCCACACTGCCAAGAGTCTTACCATTTATATTATAATCTGTCTTCAAATTGGACCTAACAAAATGAACCACTTCACACTTATCTGGGTTGAACTCCATCTGCCACTTCTCAGCCCAGTTCTGCATCCCGTTGCTGTCCCGCTGTAATCTCTGACAACCCTCCAGACTACCTACAGCACCCCCAACATTTGTGTCATCAGCAAACTTACTAACCCACTTTTCTACTTCTTCATCCAGGTCATTTGTAAAAGTCACAAAGAAGAGGGGTCCCAGAACAGATCCCTGCAGAACACCACTGGTCACCGACCTCCATGCAGAATATGAACCATCTACAAACACCCTTTGTCTTCTGCTGGCAAGCCAATTGTGGACTCACAAAGCAGGGTCTCCTTGGATCCCATGCCTCCTTACTTCCTGAAGGAGCCTTGCACGGGGAACCTTTTCAAATGTCTTACTGAAATCCATATACACTACTTCCTTACTCTACCTTCAAAGTGTTTTATTACATCCTCAAAGAATTCAATCAGGTTCATGAGGCACGACCTTCCCTTGACAAAGCCATGCAGGCTATCCCGAATCAGATTATGTCTCTCCAAATGCTCATAAATCGTACCTTTCATGACTTTCTCCAACAACTTACACACCACTGAAGTCAGACTCACTTGTCTACAATTTCCCGAGTTATCTCTACTCCTTTTCTTGAACAAGGGAACAACATTTGTAACCCTCCAATCCTCCGGTACTTCTCCCGTCCCTATTGATGATGCAAAGATCATCACAAGAGGCTCAGCAATCTCCTCCCTCGCTTCTCACAGTAGCCTAGGGTATACCTCATCCGATCCCGGTGACTTATCTAACTTTATGCTTTTCAAAAGCTCCAGCACATCCTCTTTCTTAATGTCTATATATTCCCAAGTGTTTCAGTCCACTGTAAGTCATTCCTGCAATTGCCAAGGTCTTTTTCCCTGGTGAATAGGGAAATGCACAATGCCCCAGCCTTAACCCAGTCCACACAGTCTCCTCTCTTCTGTATCCACTACCTACCCCAGTACCTGCAACCACTCTTTTGTATTTGATATAAATGCCTCCCTTTCCCCTCCCTGTCCCATCTTTCTTGACACATTTGGTTGATATTTTTTCCCAGATTACACACTTAACCTCTGCTTTACTGATACAAATGTGCATTTCTATAATTTCTTTCTTTAACGCCCTCTTTGACAACTCATCCACCCTCTCATTCCCCTTCACCCCTACACGTGCTGGAACCCATAGAAATTTTACCTGACCTCCCTGATTTGCAATTCTTGTGACTGACTGAAGGGCTTCATAAAGTACACCTTGCTGACTGTTTGAGTGAAAAGACCTTAAACTTGCTGGAACTGAGGATGAATCTGAGCATATCAACACTTTGACTTGTCTAGCTTTCTCCACCCATCGCAACACAACCAACACTACCAGCAACTCCACCTTTACAGTTTCAAGATAACAAAAAAGGAAAAGGGCCCAAAGCAAAAGTTTGGGCACCCTGCATGGTCAGTACTTAGTAACACCCCCTTTGGCAAGTATCACAGTTTGTAAACACTTTCTGTAGCCAGCTGAGAGACCTTCAATTCTTGTTTGGGTGATTTTTACCGATTCTTTCTTGCAAAAGGCTTCTAGTTCTGTGAGAATCTTGGGCCGTCTTGCATGCACTGCTCTTTTCAGGTCTATCCACAGATTTTCAATGATGTTTAGGTCAGGGGACTTTCAGGGACATGGCAAAACCTTCAGCTTGCGCCTCTTGTGGTAGTCAATTGTGGATTTTGAGGTGTGTTTAGGATCATTATCCTGTTGTAGAAGCCATCCTCTTTTCATCTTCAGCTTTCTTACAGATGGTGTGATGTTTGCTTCCAGAATTTGCTGGTATTTAATTGAATTCATTCTTCTCTCTACCAGTGAAATGTTCCCCATGCCACAGGCTGCAACACAAGTCCAAAGCACGATTGATCCACCCCTGTGCTTAGCAGTTGGAGAGGTGTTCTTTTCACGAAATTCTGCACCCTTTTTCCTCCAAACATACCTTTTCTCATTGCGGCCAATAAGTTCTATTTTAGCTTCATCAGGGCTTGTTTCCAAAATGCATCAGACTTGTTTAGATATTCCTTTGCAAACTTCTGATCCTGAACTTTGTGGTGAGGACGCAGGAAAGATTTTCTTCTGATGACTCTCCCATGAAGGTCATATTTGTGCAGGTGTCGCTGCACAGTAGAACAGTGCACCACCACTCCAGAGTCTGCTAAATCTTCCTGAAGGTCTTTTGCAGTCAAACAGGGGTTTTGATTTGCCTTTCTAGCAATCCTACGAGCAGTTCTCTCGGAAAGTTTTCTTGGTCTTCCAGACCTCAACTTGACCTCCACCATTCCTGTTAACTGCCATTTCTTAATTACATTACAAACTGAGGAAATGGCTACGTGAAAACGCTTTGCTATTTCTCATAGCCTTCTCCTGCTTTGTTGGCATCATTTATTTTAATTTTCAGAGTGCTAGGCAGCTGCTTAGAGGAGCCCATGGCTGCTGATTTTTGGGACGAGGTTTGAGGAGTCAGGGTATTTATAAAGCTTTGAAATTTGCATCACCTGGCCTTTCCTCACAATGACTTGTTAGCCGTAGCCCTAACAAGCTAATTAAGGTCTGAGACCTTGGTAAAAGTTATCGGAGAGCTCAAATCTCTTGGGGTGCCCAAACTTTTGCATGGTGCTCCTTTCCTGTTTTTCACTCTAAAATTGTACAAAACAAAAATAATACACTAATCTTGCTTAAAATGTTGAAAAGAATGTTTCATCTTTAATTTTATGACTTTTGGAGATCAGTTCATCTACTCACTTAACTATTCACAGTTACAGAAATTTTGACCAGGGGTGCCCAAACTTTTGCATGCCACTGTAACTGCGACAATAAACGTCTTCAATCCGCCAGATAACTGGATACACCATTTTAGTGCAAACCTGTGATTTTTGTTGCTCCTGTATTCACAGCTCCGGTAGACAGCTGATGCATTCAAAGCAGTCCTGATTTATACAGAGGGTCTGTCTCCCGAGATACGGTTATACACCTCACTAACTTGCTCAGTTACAGTTGCTTGAACAAACACTTCCATTCAATACCTTTGTCTCTATTGTAAATATTGGAGTGATTGGAGACAAGTACATCAAAACTCTTTGGCATTACCTCAGCAGTGCCTCTGGTGGAAATCAACCGATAGATTTAATTTCAAAGACTGAGACTGAGCAGCTACATTTACAGATTTCATCTTTTGGTTGGCTAATTATTCATCTCTGAACGGAGACCAGCGACACTGACCGATCCCTACCTCTGTCCCTGCAGTTTCCCATTTTGGTCTGTCCTTCAGCTTCTTCCTGGTGATACACACACTCACTCAGTCTCAGTCTCTCACACTCACAGTCTCTCTCAGTCTCTCTGTCTCACACACAAACACACAAACACACACGGAACAATTGTACAATTGTGTTTCTATGTTATAGTGACTGTCCTGTTGTGCATTCTATTTATTATTAATTACTGTAAATTGCACATTGCACATTTAGATGTAGACATAACATAAATATTTTTACTCCTCATGTATATGAAGGATGTAATTCATAAAGCAATACAATTCAAAACATACAAACACAAATTCGGACAAATATACACTAGAAAAACAGAGATCAGGATGGAACCAGTCAAATGAGCATGTTGCTGATGTACAAACAGGAGAAAATCTGCAGATGCTGGAAATCCAAGGCAACACAATGAACTCTGCTGATTCCTCCAGCATTTTGTGTGATGTAGCAGTCTTTAATGGGCATCTCAAATCTCATCAAAGGACAAAAGAAATAGAGAAGAAATATTCCAATCTGCAAAGGAAGAGGCAAACCAGCTACAGGAATAAATACAGTACTCAAAATAGGCAGATGAATGGATGCAGGAGATAAAACTGCGTAGATTGTATAAACACGGGAAAATCTGCAAATGCTGGAAATCCAAGTTCCTCCAGCATTTTGTGTGTGATGTTGCTGATCTAATAGTCTTTAATGAGCACCTCAAATGTCAAAAGAAATTGAGAAATATTTCAGTCGGCAAAATAATGAGCAACGCACATAAAAATTGCTGGTGAACGCAGCAGGCCGGGCAGCATCTATAGGAAGAGGTACAGTGGACGTTTCAATCCCTGCTCTTGTATTCTCGACCTCTTGAAATGAATGCTAACATTGCATTTGCCTTACTCACCACCAATTCAACCTGCAAGTTGACCTTTAGGGTGTTCTACACAAGTAGTCCCAAGTCCTTTTGCATCTCTGATTTTTGGATTTTCTCCCCGTATGGAAAATAGTTCGCACATTTATTTCAACTACCAAAGTACATGACCGTGCATTTTCTAACATTATATTTCATTTGCCACTTTCCTGCCCATTCTCCTAATTTGTCCAAGTCCTTCTGCATCCTACCTGCTTACTCAACACTACCTGCCCCTCCGCCAATCTTTGTATCATCTGCAGACTTGGCAACAAGGCCATCTATTTCACCATCTAAATCATGAGGTACAGCATAAAAAGAATTGGTCCCAACACCGACCCCTGCGGATCATCACTAGTCACAGGCAGCCAACCTGACAAGAATACTATACTCCCACTAGCTGCATGCCTGTTCTTACCAGATGATTTTACAACTCGTTCTTTATTAATGCTTCCCTTATCTTACACACAATGCACATCAAGCTTACTGGTCCATAGTTACAAGGGTCAGCGCAGTCACCCTTCTTACATACCAGTAAAATGTTAGCCTATTTCAAGACCTTCTGGATTTTACCAATCTTAAGAGAATTTTGAATAATTCTTGTTAGGCCTTTGTATTTTCAATGATAGACTAATTTAAGTACCCTTGGATATATGTTGTCTGACACTGAGATTTATTAACTTTCAGCCTTTTCACTTTCTAAGATCTCAGAGTCACTTCAGGGAACTTTATTTTTCTCTACACTTACTGGCATATTGCTAGCATCTTTGCAGGTGAACACTTTAGCAAAATAAGGGTTGAGAGTATCCGCTATGTCCTTCTCTGCATAATTTAATACCCCACTGTTATTCCAAATACAATTAGCTTCCCACTTGACGTTTCTTTTACAACTAAAATATTGACAAAGTCTCTTGGGGTTCAATGTTATCATTATCGGGAATATCCTTCTCAAGCTGCCTTTGGCAATCACAATTTCCCACTTGACTATAGCTCTCATATTTGCATATACCCTGTGGTTAAAATGTATTACAGGGGTATTATTTTTTCTGTAGTCCATATATAGATGTCACCCATGTACACAAGGAACAGTGTCCTACACCCAATGCCTGCACCATCCAGCTCGCCTTTGGACTCTGGAAGGAAACCGATGTGGTCACCTTCTATTTGCACCCTGCAACCCTTGGCCTGTGGGCCTGATCTCCGTGATCTTCAATGTCAAGAACGTGGCAGTTTTTAAGCAAGGTTCTCAGACAGTCAGCCTGAGTCCACTAACACTTTTTGGAAACTTTTGCCTGTACCTGATTCTATGAATTCTGTAAGTTCAAAGTGAGACGAAGGAATCCTGGTGGTTCTCCTGTGGCAGGGAAAGTAAACGTTAGGCAGTGTGGTAGTGACAGGAGACTCAGTACTTAGTGGGGACAGACAGTTGATGCTGTGACAGCAAAATAAACACAAGGATGGTGTGTTGCCTCCCTGGTGCTGGGGTCCAGGGTGTAGAGGTGCGGCTGTAGGATATTTTCAAGAGGAAGGATGAAAAGCCAGAGGTCCTGTTGCAAATTGGCACCAATGTCATTGTCAAAAACTGAGAAGAGATCCTACATACTGAGTGTATAGAATTAGGAAAGAGGCCTCTTTCCATCTGTCACCCATGTAAACAAAGATCAGTATCTTGTGGCCAGTGATCACACCATCTATCTTGCCTTTGGTCTCTGGAAGGAAATCAGTGCGGTCTGCAATAAGGTATAATTGCAGTTCCACTCAGAGCTCCTCCCCAGACCCAGGACAGCACACAATGGCAATACCGCAATTTGTGAGTGTAATCACACTTACAGCAAAATATTCCCAACCGGCCACAATTTGACAACTGCACTGGTCCTGGAATTGCTGAGATTTGCTCCCGGAATCAGGCACTGGCTCTCGCTGCTTCTCATCCCAGACCGAACTTCGCAATCTGACCGTGAACTTGGGCTCTGACTCTGCAGGACGTAACTGTCATTGATATGGCCCTCACCATATCCACAGTAACTGCACTATCTTATATCGCCACTTCCTCCTGTCTCCCATGTACACAAAGGACAGTATATTGCGGCCAGTGAATGCACCATCCAACTCGCCTTTGGTCTCCGGAAGGAAACCGATGCAGTCACCGACTATTCGCCAGACAGCACTGGTCCATGAACAATTTTGGTAACTTTTGCCTGTACGTGATTCAATAAATTTCTTAAAGTTAAAAATGAGATGAAGAAACCCTGGTGGTTCCCCTGTGGCAGGGAAAGGTCAAGTCATGCAGTGCATTAGTGATTGGGAACTTGATAGTTAGTGGTACAAATAGGAGATACTGTGCACACAACAGCGACTCCAGGATGCTGTGTTGCCTCCCGGGTGCTCGGGTCCAGATCTATCAGGGTGTCTGCAGAATATTCTCAAGGGGAAGGGTGAGCGGCCAGAGCTCATTGTGCATATTGACGCTAATGTCGTTGCCAAAAACGGGGATGAGCTTCTACAGACTGAGCATATAGAGACAGGAAATGGTGTGAAGAGAAGGACCTCCAAGGTAGTAATTTCTGGATTACTCCCGGTGCCATGGGCAAGTGTAGCTAGGAACGGGATTACAGCATAATTGAATGATTGATTGAGGAGATGGTGCAGGGGGCAGGGTTTCATGCTCGGATCAATGGAAACTTTTACTGGGCAAGGACTGATCTGTCGAACAGGGACAGGTTGCACCTGAACTGGAAGGGAACTAATATGCTGGCCGGGAGTTTTGCTAATGCTACTCAGAGGGTTTAAACTAGTTTTGCAGGGGGCTGGGAATTGGAACCCCAGGTCAGTAAGTGAAGGATTAGAACCGAAGGTAGATATCAGTGAAAGTATGGCCAGGCAAAATCAAATTAACAGGTATTATGAGACATATCGTTTCAATGGTGTGTATTTGAATGTCAGGAATATTATGGACAAAGGTGATTAACATAGAACATAGATCAGTACATGGATCTACAATGTTGTGGCCATTACAGAGACTTTGTTGAGAGATGGGCAGGGATGCACATTTAATCTACCAGGCTTTTGAAGTTTTTGAAAAGATAGAGAAGGAGGTAAAAGAGGTGTGAGTTGGGCTACCAGTCGGGGACAATATTACAGCTGCACTCAGGAGAGATCTAGTAGAGGGTTCAGACGCTGAGTGCATTTGGGTAGAACTCAAGAACAGGAAGGGAGCAATCAAACTAATGGGATTGTACTACTACCTAGTGTTGGGTAATGAGTCTATTCAGGTGGCTGCCCCCGCAGTGGGTGAGCAGTTAGCTGACAGGGACCACAACTCTCTCACTTTTCAGATAGTTATAGATAAGGATGGGGTATTTTTTAATCAGAGAAGGGAAAATTACGAGGGTACTATGCAGGGACTCAGAACGGTTAATTGGAAATAACTTTTCTTCTGGAAAATCCCTATCAGACATGGGGAGAGTGTTTAAAGATCAATTGCACAGAGTACAGGAAAGGTATATTCCTCTTAGGGGGAAGGACAGGGATGGAAAGAGAAGGGAAACTTGGGTGCCCACAGAAGTGATAAATTTAGTCAAGAAGCAAAAGGAAAAGTATGTCAAGTTTTGGAAGTCAGGATCAAATGGAGTAGATGAAGGTTATACAGAATCCAGAAAAGAACTAAAAAAGGAAATATATGAAAGCCAAGAGGGGCCATGAGAAGTCAATGGCAAGTAGAAATAAGGTAAATCACAAGGTACTCTGTACATACATCAAGATAAGAAGATAACTTGGGAGAGGGGAGGACACCTCAATGATAAACAGAGAATCATTTGCTTGGATGTGCAGGATATGAGTGAAATACATCATAAGTACTTTGATCCAGTATTTACTAATGGGGAAAGATTTGGACTCGGCGACAATGCTGCATGCATAAATATGTTAGGGAGTTTGGAGGGCAAGGAGGTAGATCCCTGTCTCAGAGGCCAATGTTAAGCTGCCTTTAAAGAGAGTGAACTCTCGCAAGGTGGAATGTCCCGATGGCGTACCTTCTAAGACACTGAAAACCTGTACCAACTAACTGGCGGGGGTATTCAAGGGCATTTTCAACCTCTTACTGCTATGGGCAGATGCTTCCACTCGTTTCAAAAAAGCAACAATTATACGAGTGCCTAAGAAGAATAATGTGAGCTGCCTTAATGACTATGGTCTGGTAGCACTTACATCTACAGTGATGAAATCCTTTGAGAGGTTGGTGATGACACGACTGAACTCCTGGCTCAGCAAGATCCTGAACCCATTGCAATTTGCCTATCGCCACAAGTGTTCAACAGCAGATGCAATCTCAGTGGCTCGTCACACGGCTTAACACCACCTGGACAGCACAAACACCGATGACAAGACTATTGCTCAGCATTTAATGCCATCATTCCCATAATCCTGATTGAGAAGTTGCAGAACCTGGGCCTCTGTCCCTCCCTCTGCAATTGAATACTCAGCTTCCTAACCGGAAGGCCACAATCTGTGCGGATTGGTGATAACCTCTTCTCTTTGCTGGCAATCAACACTGGTACACCTCAGGGGTGTGTGCTTAGACCACTGCTCTACTCTCTCCATACTCTTGACTGCGTGGCTAGCAACAGCTCAAATATCATCTATAAATTTGCTAATGATATAACCATTGTTGGTAGAATCTCAGGTGGTGATGAGAGGTCCTACAGGCATGAGATATGCCAACTAATGGAGGGGTGCCACAGCAACAACCTGGCACTGAATGTCAGTAAGACGAAAGAGCTGATTGTGCACTTCCAGAAGGGTACGACGAACGAGCACATACCAATCCTCATGGAGGGATCAGAAGAGGAGAGATGAAGCAGTTTCAAGTTCACGGGTGTCAAGATTTCTGAGGATCTAACCTGGTCAAAACATATCAATGCCTTTATAAAGAAGGCCAGACAGCAGCTATACAGCATTTTGAATTTAAAAAGATTTTGTAAGTCAACAAATACACTCAAAAACGTCTATAGATGTACCGTGGAGAGTATTCTGACAGGCTGCACCACTGTCTGGTAAGGGGAGGGGTGGTGGTGGTGGAGGACGGAAAGAAGTTGCAGAGGGTCATAAATTGAGTCGGCTCCATCTTGGGTACTTGCCTACAATTTACCCAGGAGATCTTCAAGGAGCGCTGTCTCAGAAAGGCAGCATCCAATATTGAGAACCTCCAGAGCCCAGGGCATTCCCTTTTCTCACTATTCCCATCAGGTAGGAGGTACAAAGGCCTGAAGGCGCACATTCAGCGTTTCAGGAAAAGCTTCCAGTCTGCTATCCGATTCCTAAATGGACTTTGAACCCTTGGACACTCCCTAACTTTTTAATATATATTATTTCTGTGTTTTTGCATGATGTTAATCTAATCAATTTTCCTATACTGTAATTGATTTACTTCTTTATTTATTATTATTTATTATATTATATATTTAATTTAGTTTTTTTCTTCTTCTGTGTTAGGTATTGCATTGAACTGCTGCTTCTAAGTTAACTAACTTGATTCTTATTCTGATAATAAGGATAATGACACAATTGTATTGGAGACTTCAATATGTAAGGGGATTGGGAAGGTCAGGTTGGTGTTGATTCACAGGAGAGGGAATTTGTTGAATGCCGATGAGATGGCTTTTTAGAGCAGCTTCTGCTTGAGCCTGCTCGGTGAAAACCTATCTTTAGACTGCGTGTTGAGTAATAGCCTCGATCTCATTAGGGAGCTTAATGTGAAGGAACCCTTAGGAGGCAGTTATCATAATATGATTGAATTCATACTGCAATTTGAGAGGGTGAAGCATTACTCACATATATCATATCCCAATGGAATAAAGTGATTTACAGAGGCATGAGAGAGGACCTTGCCCGGGTGGATTGGAGCCCAGGTGGATTGGAGGTTGATACTGGCAGGGATTACAGCAGAGCAGAGGTGGCTGAAGTTTCTGGGAATATTGCACAAGATGCAGGATAGCTGTGTTGCACAGAGAAAGATGATCTCACATTGACAGGAGTACCTACAAGGTAGGATAAAAAAGTTTTTTTTTCATTATATATCAAGTAAAAGGGAGTTGAGGGTTGTTATTGAACCAATGGCAAATGATGCTGGTAAGATAGTACTGGGGGACAAAAAATAGAAGATGAACTTAATGAGGACTTCACATCGGTCTTCACTGTAGAAAATACTAGCTATTGTGACGAGAATACACATAAATTAAGATGTTTGCTGGCCTGGGCCAGCACCAGAGGCATCAGCAGTTGGTCTGCCACCTGTCCTCAGGGGAAGGAGAGATAAGGCACACAATGAAGCAGCATCTGGAGATGTGTAATGAAGGGACGGGAGAGAGAGATATCTACAGCGGCTCCCCCTTTGAACCCTGAACTGTTTGAAGTGATGGACTGGCGATCTGGAGATGTGTAATGAAGGGACGGGAGAGAGAGAGCTGTCTAGAGCGGCTCCCCCTTTGAACCCTGAACTGTTTGAAGTGATGGACAGGCGATACCCCAGCAGGGGGATAAAAAGGGACCGGTTCGCTAAGGCAGGACACACACGACACCCGAGGTAACGAGACCCTGGAAGCGGTGCGCCTATCACAAGTCGGTGGAAAGCTCTTGGACGTGTGATCGGGGGATCAGCCTTAAACGCACAGAGTGGAAAGGTACGATCAGCGGGAACCCGGTGTGTGTCCACCCTCGCTTGGGTGCCGGGTTCACTGCAGAGGATCGACCACATCTGGAGGAGGGGTCACAGTCGGTGACCTCAGGTGACATCACAAAGGACCCGCCCGAAAGCTGCATGTGAGCAATATCGCAGGTCTGTGAGTGGAAGCCGTTCTGAATGATCAGTCGTTCTCGTTCTCTCTCTCCCTCCGCCCACGTTGTCCATCGCCATGGCAACGATTACTGCGAACTGAACTGAATTGGACTGAACTTTGTGTCACTTTGAAATCGGTCATTTACCCCTAGACAACGATAGAGCTTGATTGATCCTGTTATCTTAATTCTGTGCACATGTGTGTTTATCATTGCTGAACTGTTGCATTTATTATCCTTTCGATTACTGTGTTGCTTGTTTCTTTAATAAAACTTTCTTAGTTCTGGTAATCCAGACTCCAACTGAGAGATCCATTTCTGCTGGTTTGGCAACCCAGTTACGGGTACGTAACACTATGTACCAGAGGTTTGTGAGTGTCAGGGAGCAGGAGTAAATGCCATTGTTAATAAAAAAACAAAAAGTGCTAGGCAAACTCAGAGGTGTTAAGGTGGATGTCACCAGGGACTACATCTCAGATTCCTGAGAGAGGTGGCTGAAGAGATAACGGTCATGATCTTTCAAGAATCACTTGATTCTGGCATGGTCCCAGGGGACTGGGAGATTGCAAATGTCACTCCACTCTTTAAGAAGGGAGAAAGGCAAAAGGAAGGAAATGAGAGGCCAGTTAGCCTAACCTTAGTGGTTGGGAAAGTACTGGTGTCTTATTAAGGATGAGGTCTCGAGGTACTTGTAGAGGGATGATAAATTAAGTCACAGGCAGCATGATTTCTATGAAGGGGAATCTTCCTTGATAAATCAGTTAGAATTCTTCAGGGAAGAAACAAGCACTGTGGACAAAGTGGATGTCACTTACCTGATTTTCAGAAGGTGTTGAAAAGGTGCCACACATTAAGCTGCATAACAAGATAAAATCCTAGAGCATTACAGGAAAGATACTCGAATTGATAGTGGAATGGCCGACAGGCAGGAGGCAGAGAGTGAGAATTAAATAAGCCTTTTGTGGTTGGCTTGCACTGACTGGTGGTGGTCCTCAAGGGTCTGTATTGGGACTGCTACTTTTCGCAGTGTTTATCAGTGATTTAGATAATCAAATTGAAGGGTTTGTGGCAAAGTTTGCAAATGATATGAAGGTAGGTGGAGGGGTAAGTAATGCTGATGAAGCAATGTGTTTGCAGCAGGACTTAGAGAAGTTGGAAGAATAGGCAAAAAAGTGGCAGATGGAATACAGTGTTGGAAAAGGTATGATAATGAATTTTGGTAAAAGGAACTATAGTGCAGACTGTTATCTAAATGGGGAGAAGGTTCAGGCATCAGAGGTGCAGAGGGACATAGATGTCCTCATGAAAGACATCAAAAAAGTTATTTCATAGGCTGAGTCTGTGGTAAAGAAGGTAGATGCAATGTTGGCGTTTATTTCAAGGGGAACAGAATACAAAAGCAAAGAGATAGTTCTGTGCCTTTATATGCCACTAGCCAGGCCTCACTTGGAGTAAGCTTTTGGGCCTCATATCTTAGAAAGGATGTGTTGTCATTGGAGACAGTCCAGCGGAGGTTCATGAAGATGATTACGGGAATGAAGGGGTTCACATATGAGGAACATTTGTCAACCTTCAGATGTACTCACCGGAATTGAGAAGAATACGATTCATCTAAATGAAACTTACCAAATGTTGAAAAGAATAGATAGGGTGGATATGGAGAGGATGTTTCCCATTGTAATGCGCTGTAAGGGTTCACTGCTAATGGAAAGGTTTTTTTGTAATGTTCACTGCTGGAGTAAAGGTTTCTCTGTAGCAGCAATGTTTGGGTTATGGCTGGAGATAACAGGACTTGGATGCATGTTAGCCAATCAGGATTTTGTTGCCCTGTCTTGTGATTCTGGAAGGGTGTGGAAAAGTTAGGGCAGACATACTTGGAGATAGGATTACTATGTGAAACAGTGGGTTAGCCAGTGCAAAGATCGGGCTGAGAGAAGGGCAGGACTGATGGTTAAACATTCCAGGATTCAGATGATTCAAACAGTCCAGAGAGAGGTGAATGATGTTGGGGAGCTGCACTGCTGATCAGGCAGAATGTCACAAAGTTGAGGTCCTCCAAGATGCTCATCCCGTAAGACAATGTAGGTAGAAGTCAGAAATACGGAAGGTGCAATCACTGTATTGGGATGATACTGTAGGCCTACCAACAGACAGTGAGAGAGATTAACATATGTCAGCAGGTTATGGTCTGATAAAATATCAATAGATTTGCTGTACTGGGGTGATTAATCTCCCCAGAATTACTAGGGCTCCCTTACTGCCTGAGGCTTGGATGGGGCTTTATTTGTTAGGTGTGTTCAGAAAGGTTTCCTGAAACAGTATCTAAATGCTCACCAGGGAGGGGGACATACTTCACTTAGTCTTGGTAATAAGCCTATAGAGATGTTTGCAGTTTAATTGGGAAAGATTTAAGGATTATAAATCTGAAGGGTTTCAGATGGTTATTGATAAGGATAGACCTACGGGTCGATGAATGTAAATTTGTGGATGGCAAGTTACATGAGAATTGGCAAGGAATCTTAGAGGGTAGTCTGGGAGTCAATGTTCCCGTTAAGTCCATCTGACATGTCAGAGTCACTCACAGTCCAGTCAGTCAGAATTCCGGATTTCCCTGTCCATGTTAGGAAGGTAGAAAAGGACGGGGACTTTCAGGAACTTAGGAAGATGAAGGATATTGTATTTGTTTAAAAAAGTAGGAAGAGTCATATGTCAGATTTAGGAAACTGAAATTGGGCAGGGCATTGGAAAAACATATAGGAAGCAAGAAACAAGTCAGACTGTGATTCAGAGAAATGGCTTATGAGGTGAGGTGTACTCTGCGAAGTCAAATTTCAGAGGTTTTCTTCAGAATTCCTCTCCCTGTTGCATAGCTGTAATGACAGTTATGGCAGAGCCATTTTATGCCTGAGAATCTGGGAGATCCTGGAGTCGGTCGGTGTCACTGATAACTTCATATGAGGGAATTTGCAGTAGCTGCAGTTCCTGACTGAAAACGTGATGGAAATGGAGGTGGTGATTGACAATTCGAAGATAGGTGGAGGGACAGGTAGTGTTGCAGAAGCAGTGAATCTGCAGGAGGACAGTCAGATTCGGAGAATGGACAAAGCAGTGCCAGATGCCGGGAACTGTATGGTCATGCGTATAAGCAGTAATGGTGTAGGCTATTTTCTAAGCAGGTTAAAAATTCAAAAAAGCGGATGTGCAAAGGGACTTGGGAGTTCTCCTGCAGGATTCCTAAAGGTTACCTTGCAGCTGAGCTTTTGGTAAGGAAGACAAATCAAACATTATCAATCATTTCAAGAGGACAAGTAAGCAAAAGCAAAATTTAATGTTGAGGCTCAACAAGGCATTGCTCAGACCATACTCAGAGTATTATGAGCAGTTGTGGGCCCGTTATCTCAACAAAGGTATCCTGGCATTAAAAAAGGGTCTAAAGAAATTCATGTGATTGATTGGTGAAAATAAATGTTAATTCTTGAGGAGTGATTGGTGACTCTAGGCCTGTACTGACTGGAGTTGATTAGAAATAGGGGGAATTTCATTGAGACCTATTGAATATTGGAATACAAATATAGACTGGATGTTGAGAAGATGTTTAATCTCTCCATCTACCAGTATAGAGTGCCCTCCTGCTTCAAATTATCCACATTGTCCCTGTACCAGAAAAGACCAAGGTAACATGCCTCAACTGGCGTCCTGTCACACTCACCACAATAACAAGCAAATGCTTTGAGAGACTGGTCAAGGATTACATCTGCAGCTTGCTAACACCCAAACTGGACCCCCTACAATTCCCCTACCGACATAACCAATCGACCGATGACGCAATAGCCCTGTTCAACACACAGTCCTTACACATCTGGAGAAGAAGATTGCTTGTATGAGAATGCTGTTCTTGGAGTGCAGTTCAGCATTCAACATCATAATTCCATCCAGGCTTGACAAGAAACTCAGAGACCTTGACCTTGACACTGTCTTGTGCAGCTGTATCCTGAACTTCCTGTCAGACCACCAACAGGTGGTAAGAGTGGGCTCCCTCACCTCCACCCCTCTGACTCTCAATACAGGAGCCCCTCAGGGCTGTCTTCTGCGTCCCCTCCTTTACTCCCTGTACACCCATGACTGCATCGTCACCCACAGCTCTCATCTGCTAATTGAATTTGCCAACGACTCTTCATTGAGTGGCCTTATCTCAGACAATAACGAGGCGGCCAACAGAGAAGAAGTCATCTCTCTGACACAGTGGTGTCAAGAAAAGAACCTCTCCCTCAAGGTCGCAAAAACAAAGGAGCTGGTTGTGGATTACAGGAGGAATGGAGACGGGCTATGCCCTATTGACATCAGTGGATCTGGGGTTGAGAGGGTACCTAGCTTTATGTTCCTCAGCATCCACATCATCATGGACCTCACGTGATGGGTACACACCAGCTGTGTGGTGAAAAAGGCACAACAGCACCTGTTTCACCTCGAACAGTTTACAAAGTTTGGCTTGAGCCCCAAAACCCTAAAAACTTTCTACATGGGCACAATTGAGAGTATCCTGACTGGCATGGGAACTGTACCTCCCTTAAATGCAGGACTTTGCAGAGAGTGGTACAGACAGCCCAACGCATCTGTAGTTGTGAACTTCCCATGATTCAGGACCTTTACAAAGACAGGTGTGTACAAAGGGCCCGCAGGATCACTGGGGACCCAAGTCACCCCAACCACAATCTATTCCAGCTGCTGCCACCTGGGAAGTGGTACTGCAACATAAAATCCGGACCAACAGGTTCCGGGACTGCTTCTTCCACCAGGCCATCAGACTAATTAATTCAGACTGATTTAAGTGTATTCTATATTACATTGACTGTTTGCTTTATTAAAAATTATTATCAATTCCTATAATTTCACATTGCACATTTAGATGGAGAAGTAACGTAAAGATTTTTACTTCATCTATGTAAAGGATGTAAGAAATAAAGTCAATTCAATTCAATTTATTCCTGTAGTGGAGGCGTCTATGACCAGAGTGCACAGTCTCAGAGAAGAGGGATATCCATCTAGAACAGAAATGAAGAGGAATTACTTCAGGTTGTGGGTAGTAAAACTGGAATTCATTACCACAGACAGCAGTGGAGGCCAAGCCATTCAGTATAAAATAAAGGTTGATAGATTTTTGATTCGTCAGTGCATCAATGGGGTGTGTGGAAAAGGCTAGAGAATGGTGTGAAGCGGGATTAAAAAAAACCTCAGCCATTCTGGAATGGTGAAGCAGACTGGATTTGGTTGAATGGCCTAATTCTGCCCCTACCCCTTGTGGTCCGATCACAGCCATAACAGAAACGTAGCTGAGGGAAGGGCAGAATGGGCAGCTAAATCTTCCAGGATACAAAGATGCAGGGAAGAGGGGAGGAGGAGTTAACAACTTGAATGCAGAGGACATAATAATGATCTGTAGGGAGAGCATCATTCTTACCTGAGTTGTCTGTTGAGGCCCTATCAATACCACTTAGATATAAGGATTTGGTATTATAGAAACCCTAACAGTCAGCAGGAATTGGAGTCACAGATATGTTGAGAGACTGCAGTTATAAATATAATAAGGTAGTATTAGAACGAGATTTTAACTTTCTCATATTGACTGGACCTTTCATAGTGTAAAAGGCATGGAGCTGAATTTGTGAAATGTGTTTAAGAAAGTTTCCTTCATCAAGACAGAGATGAACACTGCTCGAGAGGGCGCAACACTGGGACTGCTTCTGAGAAATGATGGAGGTCAGTGGCAGAATTGTCTGTCGGTGAGCAGTCTGGCTCCAATAACCAGAATTCTCATAGATTTTCAATGGTTATTGTGAACAATGCAATCCATTAAAAAGTTAAGTTCCCAAACAGGACCAGAACACAGTTAGGAGCTATTAAGCGCGATCTTGCAGTGGTTGACAAGAAAGATGCATCTGGCAAGTAGGAAACCTATAAAAGTGTGATGTCAGGAGTTCAGGGCCTTCTTGTTCCTTTCAGGGTAAAGAACAAGGCTCACTGGTTGATGAGAAATACCGAGGCCATGGTTGAAAAAACTGGAAACAGCCTGCTTACATTTACTCTTGAGCCCAAAGAAATTAGCTTCAGTCACCTTCACTTGCCCCATCATTCAACTATTTGCACAAGCAACAAACTTACTTTCAAGGCCACCTCATCGCATATTCTCGATATTTATTGATTATTTAATTATTGTTCCTTCTTTTTTTACTTGCACTGTTTGTTGTCCTCTGTAGACAATAGACAATAGGTGCAGAAGTAGACCATTCGGCCCTTCGAGCTTGCACCGCCATTGTGAGATCATGGCTGATCATCTACTATCAATACCCGGTTCCTGCCTTGTCCCCATAACCCTTGATTCCCCTATCCATAAGATACCTATCTAGCTCCTTCTTGAAAGCATCCAGAGAATTGGCCTCCACTGCCTTCTGAGGCAGCACGTTCCACACCTCCACAACTCTCTGGGAGAAGAAGTTCCTCCTCATCTCTGTCCTAAATGACCTACCTCTTATTCTTAAACCATGCCTTCTGGTACTGGACTCTCCCAACATCTGGAACATATTTCCTGCCTCTATCTTGTCCAATCCCTTAATAATCTTATATGGCTCAATCAGATCCCCCCTCAATCTCCTTAATTCCAGCGTGTACAAGCCCAGTCTCTCTAACCTCTCTGCGTAAGACAGTCCGGACATCCCAGGAATTAACCTAGTGAACCTACGTTGCACCTCCTCCACAGCCAGGATGTCCTTCCTTAACCCTGGAGACCAAGACTGCACACAATATTCCAGGTGTGGTCTCACCAGGGCCCTGTACAAATGCAAAGGATTTCCTTGCTCTTGTACTCAATTCCCTTTGTAATAAAGGCCAACATTCCATTAGCCTTCTTCACTGTCTGCTGCACTTGCTCATTCACCATCAGAGACTGATGAACAAGTACTCCTAGATCTCTTTGTATTTCTCCCTTACCTAACTCCACACAGTTCAGGTAATAATCTGCCTTCCTGTTCTTGCTCCCAAAGTGAATAACCTCGCACTTATTCACATTGAACGCCATCTGCCAAGTTTCTGCCCACTCACCCAGCCTATCCAAGTCACCTTGAATTCTCCTAACATCCTCATCACATGTCACACTGCCACCCAGCTTAGTATCATCAGCAAACTTGCTGATGTTATTCACAATGCCTTCCTCTAAATCATTGATGTAAATCGTAAACAGCTGTGGTCCCAATACTGAGCCCTGTGGCACCCCACTAGTCACCACCTGCCATTCCGAGAAACACCCATTCACTGCTACCCTTTGCTTTCTATCTGCCAACCAGTTTTCTATCCATGTCAATATCCTCCCCACAATGCCATGAGCTCTGATTTTACCCACCAATCTCCTATGTGGTACCTTATCAAATGCCTTCTGAAAGTCAAGGTACACCACATCCATTGGATATCTCGTGTCTATCTTCCTGGTTACATCCTCGAAAAACTCCAATAGATTAGTCAAGCATGATTTGCCCTTGGTAAATCCATGCTGGCTTGGCCCAATCCTATCAATGCTATCAAGATATGCCGCTATTTCATCTTTAATAATGGACTCTAGCATCTTCCCCACTACTGATGTTAGGCTAACAGGGCGATAGTTCTCTATTTTCTCCCTCTTCTTAAAAAGTAGGATAACATTAGCCATTTGCCAATTCTCACGAACTGGTCCTGAATCTAAGGAACATTTGAAAATGATCACCAATGCATCCGCAATCTCCAGAGCCACCTCTTTTAGTACCCTAGGATGCAGACCATCTGGACCTAGGGATTTGTTAGCCTTCAGTCCCATCAGTCTACTCATCACCGTTTCTTTCCTAATGTCAATCTGTTTCAGTTCCTCTGTTACCCTATGTCCTTGGCCCATCCATACATCTGGAAGATTGCTTGTGTCTTCCCTAGTGAAGACAGATCCAAAGTACCTATCAAATTCGTCTGCCATTTCTCTGCTTCCCATAACAATTTCTCCCAGTTCATTCTTCAAGGGCCAAACATTGTTCTTAACTATCTTACTTCTCTTCACATACCTATGTTACGTACCCCGTAACTGGGTTGCCAAACCAGCAGAAATGGATCACTCAGTTGGAGTCTGGATTACTGGAACTAAGAAAGTTTTATTAAAGACATAAGCAACACAGTACTCTAATAGTAAGGATATTAATGCAACAGGTTAGCACTGAATAAACACACATGTACACAGAACTAGGATAATAGGAACAATCAAACTCTGTTGTCGTCTAGGGGTAAATGACCAGTTTCAAAGTGACAGAGTTCAGTTTAGTTCAGTTCACAGTAATCGCCGTCGCCGTGGGAGAGAGAGAGAGAGAGAGAGAGAGCGAATGAATATTCAAATCGGAGTCCAAACAGACCTTCGATATTCCTCACAGTCAGTTTTCGGGCGAGCCCTTTGTAATGTCTCCTGAGGTCACCAACTGTGACCCCTCCATTTCAGATACGATCATTCCTCTGCAGTGAGCCTGGCACCCAGGCAAGGGCGGACACACACCAGGTTCCCGCTGATCGTACCTTTCCACCCTGTGCGTCTATGGCTTGGTCCCGCGACAACCCTCCAAAACTCCCACCGACTTGTGGGAGGCGCACCGCTTCCAGGGTCTCGTTACCTCGTGGTGTCATGTGTGCTGCCTTAGCGAACCTGTCCCTTTTTATCCCCCTGCTGGGGTATCGCCTGTCCATCACACTTCAAACAGTTCAGGGTTCAAAAAGGAGCCGATCTTGACAGTTCTCAGACCGGTGTCTCCTTCCGTTAAACTCTCTCGTCTCTTCATTAACATTTCCGAATGCTGCTCCATTGTCTTCCTTATCTCTCTTTCTCCTGAAGACAGGTGGCAGATCAACTGCTGATCCCACTGGTGCCAGCACAGGACAGTTAACATCTTAGTCTATGTGTACTTTTTGTAACCCTCTTTTGTCACACCTAAAAAGAAAAACTTTTGCTATCCTCCTTTATATTCCCAGCTAGCTTGCATTCATACCTCATTTTTTCTTCCTGTATTCTCTTTTTGGTTAAGTTCTGTTGCTCCTTAAAAATTTCCCAATCATCCATCTTCCCACTCACCTTAGCTCTGTTATACTTCTTTTTTAATGCTATGCTATCTCTGACTTCCTTTGTCAACCACTGTGGCCACTTTCCCCCCTTTGAATCCTTCCTTCTCCGGAGGATGAACTGATTTTGCACCTTGTGCATTATTCCCAAGAATATCTGCTATTACTGTTCCACTGTCTTTTCTGCTAGGATATCCGACTAGTCAACCTTGGCCAGCTCCTCCCTCATGGCTCCATAGTCTCCTTTGTTCAACTGCAATACTGACACTGCTGATCTGTACTCTGATTGAATGTCCTAGGTGGATGGAATTTCATTGATTCTGTTATAGTTATTATTTACAGATTTGTTGAATAGACAAGAAAATTAATCAGAGTTATATATAGGGACATATATGTATATTGAACTCTTGTCTAATATCTTCAACTCTTCCTTCCTTTTTAAAAGTTCCTTCACCCTGCCATTCCTTATCTTCCTCACCAGGACAAATTTATCCCTAACATCTTGCAAACTGCAAGGTAACCTTCAGAAATCCTGCAGGAGGACTCCCAAGTCTCTTTGCACCACAGTTTTTGAATTTTTAACCTGCTTAGAAAAAGGCCCACGTCATTACTGCTTATATACATGACTATACAGTTCCCTGCATGACGTTCTATCTGCCACTTCTTTGTCCATTCTCACAACCTGTCTGTCCTTCTGCAGATTCCCTGCTTCCTCAACACTACCTTCACCCCACCTATCTTCGAATTGCCTGCAAACCGGAATGAAAAGCCATTAATTCTGTCCTGCGACATGAAAGGAGGTGACCCAGCAGTCCCGAGCACCCGTCACACCTGAGCGCATCCACCTCACCTGTCAAGCTGCTTGCATCGAGTTCAAACTCATTGTCTTTCCTCTCTTTTTTCTCTACTCCTGTCTATCCTGTTTACCGAATTAGCTCTCATTGGCGACAGTATTATCTTCTGCTCAGGGTCACACTGACTGCAACTCACATTTACACTATTCTGCACATCACTCACAAATCTACAGGATATTGGTCCCCCTCCAGTTCAGGAGCAATCCACCTCTTCTGTACATGTCGCTCTACCACAGAAGACATTGCAATGATCCAAGAACTTCAATCTTGCCCCCCTACCTCAGACCCTCAGTGACATATTCACCTCAATCATCATTCTATTTTTATCCTCACCAATATGTGGCACAACGTGTAATCTAGAGATCACTGCTCTGAAAGTTGAGCTTTTTAAGTTCTCTCCTAATTCCCCCTATTCACTTTGTAGAAGTTCAACCCTCTTTTTACCATGTTTTTTTTTTGGCATTTGATAAGGTTGTCCCATGCAAGGCTCCTTCAGACTGTATGGAGGCATGGAATACAAGGAGACTTTGCTTTGTGGATCCAGAATTGGCTTGTCCACAGAAACAAAGGGTGGTTGTAAACGCTTCATATTCTCCATGGTGGTTGGTGACCCATGATTTTTCACAGGAATCGATTCTGGGACCTTTCCTGTTTGCGATTTTTATAAATGACCTGGATGAATAAGTAGAATGGTGGGTTAGTAAGTTTACTGATGATACCAATGTTGGGGCTGCTGTGCATCGTCTGGAGGGCTGTCAGTGATTAAACCGGACATCTATAGGATGCAGAACTAGGCTGAGGAGTGGTAGACGGACTTTAGCCGAGAGAAATGTGGAGTGATTAATTTAGTATGTCCAATTTGAGGACAGAATACCATATAAATGGTAAGGCTCTAGGCAGTGTAGAAGATCTGAGAGATCTTGGAGTCCGTTTCGATAGGACACTCAAAGCTGCAATGCAGATTGACAATGTTTTCAAGAAGGCGTATGTTCTGTTGGCATCATCAACCGTGGGATTGAGTCCAAGAGTTGTGAGGTCATGTTACAGCTATATAAGACCTTGGTCCGACCTCACTTGCAGTACTGTGTTCAGTTCTGATCACCTCACTACAGGAAGGATGTGGATACCGTACAGAGTGTGCAGAGGAGATTTACAATGATGTTGCCTGGATTGGAGTATGTACCTTATGATAATAGGTTCAGTGAACTTGGCCTTTTTTCCTTGGAGTGACAGAGGGTGAGAGGTGACCTGATAGAGGTGTGTAAGATGATGAGGGGCATTGATCATGTGGATAGCCAGAGGCTTTTTTTCCATGACTGAAAAGGTTGACCAGAGGGGGCATAGTTTTATGGTGCTTGGACATAGGTACCGAGGGGATGTCAGAGGTAAGTTTTTCACACAGAGGCTGCTGGGTGTGGGAAATGCACTGCCAACGGTGGTGGTGGAAGTGAATACAATAGGGTCTTTTAAAAGCCTCTTAGATAGGTACACGGAGGTCAGAAAAATAGAGGGCTATTCAATAGCAACATTTTTGGTGGTCTCTTGAGTAATGTACATGGTTAGCACAATATTGTGGACCAAAACACCTGTGCTGTGCTGTAAATTTCTATGTTCTGTATGTACCAGGAGCACTTGAGAATTTTCTGCAGCTGCTCCGACATGTTCCTGATTCTGGTTCTCTGGAGACAACATAACATCCTTGTATAGCCACTGAATCTTGAGTCTTCTCTTGAATACAGTTCTGCCTGGGTGTGTTGTGGATAGTGTGGAGGGCTGTCAAAGGTTACAATGGGACATTGATAGGATGCAAATCTGGGCTGAGAAGCAGCAGATGGAATTCAACCCAGATAATTGTGAGGAGGTTCATTTTGGTACATCAAATATGATAACTGAATGGTAAGACTCTTGGCAGTGGAGGAACAGAGGGTTAGGGTTGCAAGGTGGTGTGGTCTGAGTCCATAGAACACTCAAAGCTGCTTCACAGGTTGGCTCTGTGCTTAAGAAGGCATACTGTGCATTGGCCTTCATCAATCCTGGGATTGAGTTTAAGAGCTGACAGGTAATGTTGCAACTATATAAGACCCTGGTCAGACCCCTCGTGGAGTACTGTGCTCAGTTCTGGTCACCTCACTATAGGAAGGGTGTGGAAACTTCCTTACAAGGATGTTGTCTGAATTGGGGCGCATGCCATATGAGAATAAGTTGAGTGAATTCAGCCCTTTCTCCTTGGAGCGACAGAGGGTGAGAGATTACTTGATAGAGGTGTACAAGATAATGAGAGGCATTGATTGTATGCGTAGTCAGAGGCTTTTCCCCCGGGCTGAAATGGTTAACACGAGAGAGTTTTAAAGTGTTTGGAGTAGGTACAAAGGAGATGTCAGGGGTATGTTTTTTTACGCTGAGAGTGGTGAATGAGTGGAATGGGCTACTGGCAGCGGTGGTGGAGACAGAAACGATAGGGTCTTTTAATAGACTCTGGATGGTTACATGGAGGTCAGGAGAATACAGGGCTATGGTTAAAGCCTAGGTAGTTGAAAGGTAGGGACATGTTCGGCACAGCTTCGTGGGCTGAAGGGCCTGTATTGTGCTGTATGTTTTCTATGTTTCTACCTACATTATTTTACTGGATAACCTCAACCTTGTGACATTCTGCCTAATGAGCAATGCAGCTCCCCAACCTCATTCACCTCCCTCTGGTCTGTTTGAATCATCTGAATCCTGGAATATTTAGCTAACACTCCTGCCTTTCTCTCAGCCAGATCTTTGTTGTGGCTAATTTACAGTGTCACAAGGTAATCTTGGGTACAAGTATGTCTGCCTTAACTGTACTATACCTTGCACTGAAATAAACACACTTCAGCCCCTTGGAGCCACTGTGCTCATCAACAATGCCCCATCTTGACTTCCTGATGGGCTTTCTCGATCTCGTCTCTACCTTCTGCTCAATGCTACTTACTGACCTGTAGCTCTGGTTCCCACCCATCCCCTTCCTCCACACACATGCCAAATGAGAAAACTCTGCAATGCTGCAACAAAACTCCCTGGCAGAATATTAGCTCCCCTCAGTACAGGTGTAACCCATCCTCCTTACACCAGTCCCACCTATCCTGGAAAATAACGCAGTGATCTGTGTACCTGATGCCATCCCTCTCGCACCAGATTGTTAGCCATACATTTCACCTTACACTTTACAATCTCTTAGCTCACAAGCATGTGGCCCCTGAATTAATCCTGAGAACACCACCCCAGAGTCCTACTTCTTAACTTTCTACCCAACTACCCAGATTGTATTTGCAGGACCTTCTCTCTGTTGTAAGTTCTAATAAGGAACACCACCTCTGGCTGCTCCCCCTGCCCTGGCATGATGTAGGTAACACTCATTTCAACAGATACTCTTGACTGTGTCCCCCACTCCCACCCACACCCCGCTAAAGTATTTGCTGCATGTGATTCCAATCCTGTATATTCATGTCTTTATCTGATTGCCTCTTTGTAATGAAAATTGTTTTAACAGTCATTCAGTGTTCTGTTTTATTTCAGCTCAGGGTATTTACATATGCATTTGAAAACAAAGGAATTGCTGCACATATGTTAAAGCAAAACACTTCATGAGAACTCATACGATTTCAATACCAAAAGGCAAACAAATGTCTACAGTAGCAGCAGCACAGTAATCAAAATAAAACTGACCATCCACTAAACAAGCCAATTTTTGCAATGTTGGAGGGGGTCACAGGTCTGAAATGTCACGCAACCTGTTCTCTCTCTCTCTCTGTCTCTCTCTCTCTCTCTTTCTCGTATCTCTCTGTCTATCTCCATCTCTCTCTTTGCTTTTCAGTCTGTCTCTCGCTGTCTCTCTCGCCCTCACTTTTTCTCGCTTTCTTGCTCTTCCTGTCTTGCTTTCTCTCTCTGGCTCTCCCTCTGTCCCTCGCACTCTCTCTCATTCAGTCACTGTCAATCTCTCTCTTTCTTGCTGTCTTTCTCTTTCCCTCTCAACATTCTGTTCCCTGTTTCAGCTCCAGCTGTGGTCTACCCTGAGACAACTCTCTTTCCACCTTGCAGCAAAGAACATGCTCGTTTTTATGCCCTTCAAAACCGCTGACACTGGTATATTTACATCTTGGTGGGACCAGCTGTACTCACCCGAACTTTGATGACCTTCAGCCCAGACAAACATGTATTTCACCACCTCAACTATTATGTTGTACTTGACTCGCTGAAAATATTGTTGTAGACTAGTTGTCTTGTATTTCCTCAAAACAATCACACTCCAAGATAACACTATTTAGTCTTACAGACCTCCATTTTATTTCAGCATAAGCCAAGGAGGAATCACCGTTAACTCTTTCCTTACAGCACCATTGTGGCAGAGAGATCCAAACACTCAACATTCTCTGTGTGTAAAATAAAACTGACTCTGGCACCCATCCCCCTATAATTTCCTCCAGCTACCTGAAAGGTACGTCCTCTCGTGTTCGCCATTGCCAGCCTTGTGAAAAGACGCAGGGTGTCCATGCTATCGATCTTTTTTTCTCTCTCGTGTATACCTCTGTCAAATCTCCTCTTATCCCCCTATGCTATAAAGAGAAAAGCCCAAACTTACTCAAATTTTCCACATGTGCTCTGTATAATGAGGTGACCAGACCTGAAAACAACACTCCAAGTATGGTCAAATCAGTTTTACAGAGTTGTGACATTACCCCGCAGCTCCTGAACTCAGACCCCATGACAATGAAAACCAACACATCAGAAGCCTTCTTCCCATAATCCTGGCATTTGTACTCTGTAATCCAGTTTGAATCTTCATTGTCTATCACCTAATACTTTTCCAGATGGAACCCCATCTGCCACTTCTCAGCCCTGTTTAGCAACGTGTTGATGCCCCATTGTAACCTTAACACCATAATACATAGGTGCAGAATCAGGCCATTTTGCCCATCGTGTCTGCTTTGCCATTCCATCATGGCTGAACACGCAACCCACTCAATGTCATGCACCTGCCTTCTTGCCATATCCTTTGATGTCCTGACCGATCATTAAACTATTAACTTCCACCTTAAATATACCAAGGACTTGGCCTCCACTGCAGTCTGTCACAGAGAATTCCACAGACTCTGTACTCCCTGGTTAAAAAATTCCTCCTGACAACTGTTCTAAAAGGCCACCTTCCCTCCCCCATTTGAGAAGCTGTGTCCTCTAGTTCTGGATAGCCCCTCCATAGGAAACATCCTCCCCATATCCATCCTATCTATTCCTTTCAACATTCGGTAAGTTTCAATTAGATCAACCGTATTCTTCTCAATTCTGGTGAGAACAGACCCAAAGCTGCCAAACGTTCCTCATATGTGAAAACCTTCATTCCCAGAATCATCCTCGAGAACCTATCTACGGGTCGGGAACCTGTCTACGGGTGAAGTGCCGGAGGATTGGAGAGTGGCTCATGTTGTTCCGTTGTTTAAAAAAGGATCGAAAAGTAATCCAGGAAATTATAGGCCGGTGAGTTTAACGTCAGTAGTAGGTAAGTTATTGGAGGGAGTACTAACAGACAGAATCTACAAGCATTTGAATAGACAGGGGCTTATTAGGGAGAGTCAACATGGCTTTGTGCATGGTAGATCATGTTTGACCAATCTGTTGGAGTTTTTCGAGGAGGTTACCAGGAAAGTGGATGAAGGGAAGGCAGTGGATATTGTCTACATGGACTTCAGTAAGGCCTTTGACAAGGTCCTGCATGGGAGGTTAGTTAGGAAAATTCAGTCGCTGGGTATACATGGAGAGGTGGTAAATTGGATTAGACATTGGCTCGATAGAAGAAGCCAGAGAGTGGTGGTAGAGAATTGCTTCTGAGTGGAGGCCTGTGACTAGTGGTGTGCCACAGGGATCAGTGCTGGGTCCATTGCTATTTGTCATCTATATCAATGATCTGGATGATAATGTGGTAAATTGGATCAGCAAGTTTGCTGATGATACAAAGATTGGAGGTGTAGTAGACAGTGAGGAAGGTTTTCAGAGCCTGCAGAGGGACTTGGACCATCTGGAAAAATGGGCTGAAAAATGGCAGATGGAGTTTAATACTGACAAGTGTGAGGTATTGCACGTTGGAAGGACAAACCAACGTAGAACATTCAGGGTTAATGATGGAGTGCAGTGGAACAGAGGGATCTGGGAATACAGATACAAAATTCCCTAAAAGTGTCGTCACAGGTAGATAGGGTCGTAAAGAGAGCTTTTGGTACATTGGCCTTTATTAATCAAAGTATTGAGTATAAGAGCTGGAATGTTATGATGAGGTTGTATAAGGCATTGGTGAGGCCGAATCTGGAGTATTGTGTTCAGTTTTGGTCACCAAATTACAGGAAGGATATAAATAAAGTTGAAAAAGTGCAGAGAAGGTTACAAGGATGTTGCCGTGACTTGAGAAACTCAGTTACAGAGAAAGGTTGAATATGTTCGGACTTTATTCCCTGTAGTGTAAAAGAATGAGGGGAAATTTGATAGAGGTATATAAAATTATGATGGGTATAGAGTGAATGCAAGCAGGCTTTTTCCACTGAGGCAAGGGGAGAAAAAAAAAAAGAGGACATGGGTTAAGGGTGAGGGGGGAAAAGTTTAAAGGGAACATTAGGGGGGGCTTCTTCACACAGAGAGTGGCAGGAGTATGGAATGAGCTGCCAGATGAGGTGGTAAATGCGGGTTCTTTTTTTAACATTTAAGAATAAATTGGACAGATACATGGATGGGAGGTGTATGGAGGGATATGGTCCGTGTGCAGGTCAGTGGGACTAGGCAGAAAATGGTTTGGCACAGCCAAGAAGGACCAAAAGGCCTGTTTCTGTGCTGTAGTTTCTATGGTTCTATGGTATAACCTCCTCTGGACTGTCTCCAATGACAGCACATCCTGCCTCTCGGTTTTTTTGCACTACCTTACTTCTCATTTTTCTATTTTCTATTTTTTGATTTATAATTTAAATTTTTAATAATTACTAATTTTAACTATTTTAATATTTGTAATATTTAATATTTCTAATCCAGGGAGTGTGAAGCACAGAATCAAATATCGTTGTGATGATTGTACATTTTAGTACCAATTGTTTGGCAACAATAAAGTATAAAGTATGAAGTATAAGTATAACTATCCTTTCTGAGATATCGGGCCCAAAACTGTTGAAAATGCTCCAGTGCGTCCGAACTACTGTCATAAAAAGGTACGTAATTATCTCTTTGCTTTTATATTCTATTTCTTGAAATAAATGCCAACATTGCATTTACCTTCTTTTCCACAGACTCAGCTCATAAAATAACCTCCTTGATGTCTTTCATGAGGACTTCTATGTCCCTTTGCATCTCTGATGTTTGAACTTCTCCCCATTTAGATACTAGGCTGCACTAATGTTTCTTTTACCAGACTGCATTATCATACTTTTCCCAACACCATATTCCATCTGCCACTTTCTTGCCTGTTCTTCAAACTTCTCTGAGTCCTTCTGCAAACACATTGCTTCCTCAGCAATATTTACCCCTCAACCTATCTTCATATCATCCTGAAAATTTGCTACAAACCACTCAATTTAATTATCTAAATCTTTGATAAACAATGTCAAAATTAGCAGTCCCAATACAGACCCCTGAGGAACACCACCAGTCAATGGCAGCCAACCAGAAAAGGTCCCTTTAATTGTCACACACTGTCTCCTGCCTGTCAGCCATTCCGCTATCCATGCCAGCATCTTTCCTGTAACACTCTAGGATTTTATCTTGTTAAGCAGCCTGATGTGTGGCACCTTATCAAAGAACTTCTGAAAATCCAAGTAAGTGACATCCACTGTCTCTCATTTGTGCACGCTGCTTATTACTTCCTCAATGAGTTCTAACAGATTTGTCAAGGAAAACTTCCCTTCACAGAATCCATGCTGACTTTGACTTATTTTATTATTAGTCTTCAAGTAGCTCGAAACATCATCCTTAATAAGACTCCAACACTTTCCCAGCCAATGAGGTTAGGCTAATTGGCCTCTTATATCCTTTCTTTAGCCTTTCTCCCTTCTTAAAGAATTGAGTGACATTTGCAATCTTCCAATCCTCTGGGACCATGTCAGAGTTAAGAGATTCTTGAACAATCATGACCAATGCATCCGTTATCTCTTCAACAACCTATCCCAGGAATTTGAGATGTTGTCCTTCTGGTCCTGGTGACTTATCTAGATCAGATCTCTGAGTGTGTCTTGCACTTTTTCCTTTTTATTTGCAATGGCACTTACTCCTGCTCCCTGACACTCACAGACTTCTGGAACATAGCTAATATCTCTACAGTGAAGGCAGATGCAAAGTATTCATTACGTTCATCTGCTATTTTTGTCCCCCGTTACTATGTCAGCAGCATCATTTGCCAGTGGTTCAATATCAACCCTCACGTCCCTTTTATTCTTCATATAACCAAAAAAATACTTTTGGTATACTGCTTTATACAGGTATGCCTGTCATTTTGAGAACATCTTTCTCTGTGCATTTTGAGAACATCTTTTGGTATCCTGCTTTATACAGGTATTCCTGTCATTTTGAGAACATCTTTCTCTGTGCAGCATATCTATCCTGTACCTTGTGAAATAATCCCAGAAACTTCAGCCATCTCTTCACTGCTCTAATCGCTGCCAATATCTTTCTCCAGCGTCCTCTGGGCAAGGTCCTCTCTCTGCCTCTGTAAATCCCTTTATTCCATATTTGTGAATTATGCTTCACCCTCTCAAATTGCCACACAAATTCGATCATATTATGATCACAGCCTCCTAACGGTTCGGTTACATTAAGCTCCCTTACGAAATCGGTGCTGTTAGGTAACATCCAATCTAATGATAGATTTTCAACGAGATTTTCAACCACAAACTACTCTAAAAAAGCCATCTTGTAGGCATTCCACAAATTCCCTTTCTTGTGATTCAGCACCAACCTGATTTTCCCAGTCCTCTTCCATATTAAGGTTCCCCATGACAATTGTGTCATTACCCTTATTATTAGAATCAGAATCAGGTTTATTATCACCCGCATGTGACATGAAATTTGTTAACTTAGCAGCAGCAGTTCAATGCAATACATAACATAGAGGAAGAATAAAAATACTGAATAATTCAGTAAATCAATTACAGTATACCAATATTGAATAGATTAAAATCATGCAAAAAACAGAAATAATATATATTAAAAAAGTGAGGTGGTGTCCAAGTGTTCAATCTCCATTTAGGAATCAGATTGCAGACGGGAGGAAGCTATTCCTGAATCGCTGAATGTGTGCCTTTAGGCTTCTGTACCTCCAACCTGATGGTAACAGTGAGAAAATGGCACGCACTGCATGCTGAGTTCCTTAATAATGGACGCTGCCTTTCTGAGACGCCGATCCTTGGAAAATCCTGGGTAGTTTATGGCTAGTACCCGAGATGGATCCATCTAAATTTACAACCCTCTGTGACTGGTTGGGAAGTTGATGGAAAAGATCTTGAGAGGCAAGATTTATGAACATTTGGAGAGGCATAATATGATTAGGAATAGTCAGCATGGCTTTGTCAAAAGCAGGTTGTGCCTTACGAGACTGATTGAATTTGTTGAGGATGTGATGAAACACATCGATGAGGGGAGAGCAGTTGCTGTAGTGTATATGGATTTCAGCAAGGTATTGGACAAGTTACCCCATGTAAGGCTTATTGAGAAGGTAAGTAGGATCCAAGGGGACATTGCTTGTGGAAAGCATAGACAAGTTGCAGAGGATATTTACAAGGATGTTTCCTGGATTTGGGATTACTCCTTATGAAAGCAGGTGAATCAACTTGGCCTTTTCTCCTTGGAGCGATGGAGGATGAGAGGTGACCTGCTAGAGGTGAATAAGATGTTGAGAGGCATTGATTGTGCGGATAGTCAGAGGCTTTTTCCCAGGGCCAAAGTGGCTGACCTGAGAGGGAACAGTTTTAATGTGCTTGGAAGTAGGTACAGAAGAGACGTCGGGGTAAATGTTTTTGCACAGAGAGTGGTGAGAGCATTGAAAGGGCTGCCTGCAATGGTGGTGGAGGCAGTTACAATGGGGTATTTTAAGAGACTCCTGGATAGGTACGTGGAGCTTAGATAATTTCTATAGTAAGGACATGAGAGGCACAGCTTTGTAGGCCGAAGGGTCTGTATTGTGCTGTAGGCTTTTTAACTTCTTTCTATCAGGTGCAGTAGTGCACCCATTCCCCCCGCCCCCACCACTTGCAAGACGGTGATGTAGCCTGTCAGAATGCTCTCCACGGTACATCTATAGAAGTGTTTGAGTGTATTTGTTGACATACCAAATCTCCTCAAATTTCTAGTAAAGTATAGCTGCTGTCTTGACTGCTTTATAACTGCATCGACATGTTAGGATGAGGTTAGATCCTCAGAGATCTTGACATCCATGAACTTGAAACTGCTCACGCTCTTAACTTCTGATACCTCTGTGAGGATTGGTATGTGGTCCTTCATCTCTTTCTGAAGTAGCGTCCACAATCAGCTCTTTTATCCTACTAACATTGAGTGCCGCGTTGTGCAGTGAAGCTACTTCACTAGTTGGCATTCCTTATACCTGTATGCCCTCTCGTTACTACCTGAGATTCTACCAAACATGGTTGTATCATCAACAAATTTATAGATGGTATTTGAGCTATGCCTAGCCACACAGTCGTGGGTATAGAGAGAGTAGAGCAGTGGGTTAAGCACACACCCATGAGGTGCACCAGTATTGATTGTTGGATATGAGGAGATGTTATCACCAATCTGCACAGATTGTGGTCTTCCGGTTAGGGAAACGAGGATCCAATTGCAGAGGGAGGTACAGGGGCCAATGTTCTGCAACTTCTCAATCAGGATTCTGAGAATGATGGTATTAACTGCTGAGCAATAGTCGATGAACAGCATCCTGACATCGGTGTTTGTGTTCTCCAGGTGGGCTAAAGCCGTGTGAGGAACCATTGAGATTGTATCTGCTGTTGAACTATTGTGGTGATAGTCAAATTGCAATGGGTCCAGGTCATTGCTGAGGCAGAACTTCAGTCTAGTCATGACCAATTTCTCGAAGTATTTCATCACTGCATATGTTCGTGCTACCAGGCGATAGTCATTAAGGTAGATCACATTATTCTTCTTAGGCTCTGGCATAATTGTTACCTTTTAGACACAACTGGGAACTTCTGCTCATAGCAATGAGAGGTTGAAAATGTCCTTAAATCCTCCCACCAAGTATTTGGCACAGGTTTTCAGAAGCCTTCCAGGCTCTCCATCGGGACCCTCCACCTTGAGCAGGTTTACCCTCTTTAAAAACAGCTTAACATCGGACTCAGAGACAGAGATCACTGGGTCATCAGGTGCAGCAGGCAACTTCACAGCTGTCGTTATATTCATCTGGTGGTGAAGCTATTAGGTTTCACTTTGTATGAAGTCATGTCTGGCAAACACTGCCAGAGTTGCCATACATCCAATGTCACCTCCAAACTCATTCAAAATTGTTTCTTCGTTCTTGAAATACCTCGCCGCAAACCACACCTGGTTTTCTGATACAGGCCTCGATCTCCATGGTCATAGTCATATTCATACTTCTTTTGAAAACCAGTTTCACCCGGGATCAATAAAGTATGACTATGACTATAGAGATAGCGGCCTCTACCAGAAAACCGGGTATGGTTTGCGGCGGGGTATTTCAAGGGCGAAGAAACAGTTTTGAATGAGTTTGGAGGTGACATTGGATGTATGGCAACTCTGGCAGTGTTTGCCAGACACTACTTCATACAAAGTGAAACCTAATAGCTTCACCACCAGATGAACTCGCCCGCTTTGAAAAGGGGAATATAACTACTCCAGAGTTGTATGCCATAGATCTAGCCTTCAGCAGACAACGTACCTCCTGGTTCATCCACGGCTTTTGGTTTGGGAATGTAAGTACACGACTTTACAGTATCAACCCCACATCTTTGCTACTATAAGGAGACCTATTTTGGATGACCAGTTTTTACCCTTGCAATTTCTTAAATCCACCCACAAAGATTCAACATTCTCTGACCCTATGTCGCCTCTATCTAAAGATGTAATTCCATCTTTTACTAGAGGAGCCACATCACCGCCTGAGCCACCCTTCCTATATTTTGATAAAAAGTATATCATTTGATGTTACACTCTCAACTATGGCCTTCTTTCAGCCATGACTCAGTGATGCCCACAACACCAAACTGACCAATCTCTAATTGTGCCATGAGTTCATTCACAATATACCAAGTGCTACACACATTTAAATACATCACCTTCAGTCCTGAATTATTTGTCCTTTTAAATGTTGTACCTGCGGTACAATTTAACTCTTCGCTCTGTTTGGATTTGAACCCAATCATTGGCTTGTTCTTCCATACATTCATGTTATACCCATCATCTACTTGTAAACCTGTTGGGTTGCACTCAGCTCTGTCATACTGGTTTCCAGTATATGGAACAAATCATGGAACAGTACAGCACAGGAACAGAATGTTTGCCACATAATATCATGCCAAACCATCTGAAAAGTAACTCAGTAAACCCCCCAAAACTAATCCTTCCCGCCGACACAAAGTCCATCGCACCCCATCCTCCTCATATTCATGTACCTATCTCAATGTCCCATAAAAACACCTAATATATTTAACTCTGCCACCATAATTGGCTTCCGGCACTCTCTGAGTTAAAAAAAAAGCATATCCCTCACATCTCATTATCTCTCATCTTCAATCTATTAGTCACTGCTACCCTACAATAAAGACACTCCGTGTCTACTCGATCCTTCTCTCCCATAATGCTATAAATCTCTGATCTCCCCTCAGCCTCTGCTACTCCAAAGAAAACTACCAAGTTCGTCAGACCACTTATGTTAGCACATGCCCTGCAGACCAGACAGCATCCTAGTAAACTTCTTCTGCTCCTTCTCCAATGCTCAATTCTCAGAATGGGTGAACTAGAACTATATTCAATAGTTCAGATGTGGCCTCAGTGGAGTCCTTTTACAGCTGAAACATCACTTCTTGATTTGAACTCAGTAACTCAGCTAATAAAAGCAAGCATTTGATAAGCATTCTTAACCACAGATTGACCTGTGTAGTCACTTTCCAGGAGCTGTGAACTTGGACGTCAAACCTCTCTGTTCAGCAACACTGCTAAGGTTCTTCTCCTTAACATTTAACTACTTGCTTTTAGTCTACCAAGTTGCAACCCCTCACATTTACCCGTGTTCAACTTGATCTGCTATTTCTCTGTTCTTATCTGCGAATAATCTATATTACGCTGTATTCTTTGCCAGTCTTCTTCATTATACACAACTGCACCACTATTGGTATAATTCACAAACTAACTAAAGCACCCATCTACATTTTCATTTCCGTCATTTTCATTTCATGGTAAAAATCTTTTTAATTAATTATTATTGAAAATCAATGACAAATACATTAAAGTAATCAAGTGAACATGTCAATATGTACAATAAAAATTAAATTATCAAATAGCTGATTAACAAAGCTAAACAATATATCAAAAATAATAAGAAAAAACAAAACGTTAAAACTTTTTTTGAGAACAAGAAAGCGAAAAAGAACCCCTACTAACTAAAACAAAAAAAAACCCTACTGAAAAAACAAACAAACATTGGGAGCACAACCCTGGAGCTATACACCATACAAGCTTCCATAAAAGAAAAACATCAATCCGCCAACCAAATCCATTTAAACAAGAATCTGAAGGGGACCATCTTAATTAACTCAAATCAAATCATAGCAGCGTGCAAATGAACCCCATCTTTTCTCAAAGATAAATCGAGGATCAAAAGTTCGACTTCTGATTTTCTCCAAACTAAGCATAACATCACCTGAGAGAACCATTGTATCAAAGTGGGAGCAGAGGCATCTTTCCATTTCAATAAAATAGCCCTTCCGGCCAATAATCTGACAAATGCCGGTCTGATAAAGAAATATCATGAATATATTAGACCATAAGACAAAGGAGCAGAAGTCGGCCATTCGGCCCATCGAGTCTGCTTCACCATTTTATCATGAGCTGATCCATTCTCCCATTTAGTCCCACTCCCGCGCCTTCTCACCATAACCTTTGATGCCATGGCTACTCAGATACCTATCAATCTCTGTCTTAAATACACCCAATGACTTGGCCCGTGGCAACAAATTCCATAGATTCACCACCCTCTGACTGAAAAAAAAATTCTTCGCATTTCTGTTCTGAATGGGCGCCCTTCAATCCTTAAGTTATGCCCTCTCGTACCAGACTCCCCCATCATGGGAAACAACTTTGCCACATCCACTCTGTCCATGCCTTTCAACATTCGAAATGTTACTATGAGGTCTCCCCTCATTCTTCTAAACTCCAAGGAATACAGTCCAAGAGCGAACAAACGCTGTTCATATGTCCCTGCCACGTGCTAGCGAGGGCAAGAATAGTCGGATCAGGCAGTTGAATGCGTGGTTGAGAGACTGGTGTAGGGGGCAGGGCTTCAGATTCTTGGTTAATTGGGATCTCTTCTGGGGGAAGTATGACCTGTTCAAAAAGGACAGGTTACACCTGAACCCGAAGGGGACCAATATCCTGGCGGGAAAGTTTAATAGAGCTGTTAGGGAGGGTTTAAACTAATTTGGCAGGGGATGGGAACCGGAATGATAGAGCGGAGGAAGGGGAAAACAGAAATAAATCTAAGATAGTGAGCAGTAAAGATGTCAGGAAAGACGGGCACGTGATGGGGCAAATTTGTAGCAATTGGGATGAGTTGCAGTGCAATAAAGTTGCAGTGAAATCAAAGCAAAAAGTATCAAATACTGGTCTTAAGGTGTTGTACTTAAATGCACACAGCATAAGGAATAAGGTGGATGATCTTGTTGTACAGTTACAGATTGGTAGGTATGATATTGTGGCAATCACTGAGACCTGGTTAAAGGATGCATGTTTCTGGGAGCTGAACGTCCAAGGATACACGGTGTATCGGAAGGATAGGAAGGTAGGCAGAGGGGGAGGCATGGCTTTATTGGTAAGAAATGATATTAAATCATTAGAAAGAGGTGATATAGGATCGGAAGGTGCAGAATCTTTATGGGTTGAGCTAAGAAATAGCAGGGGTAAAGGGACCCTGATGGCAGTTATCTATAGGCCTCCAAACAACTGCAGGGACGTGGACTACAAATTACAACTGGAAATAGAAAAGGCTTGCCAGAAGGGCAGTGTTATGATAATTGTGGGGGATTTTAACATGCGAGTAGATTGGGAAAATTAGGTCAGCACTGGATCTCAAGAGAGAGAATTTGTAGAATGTCTGCGAGATGGCTTTTTAGAACAGCTTGTTGTTGAGCCCACGAGGGGATTGGCTGTACTGGATTGGGTATTGTGTAATGAACCGCAGGTGATTAGAGAGATTGAGGTCAAGGAATCCTTAGGAGACACTGATCATAACATGATTGAGTTGACTGTGAAATTAGAAAAAGAGAAGCCGAAATCTGATGTGTCGGTATTTCAGTGGAGTAAAGGAAATTACAGTGGCATGAGAGAGGAACTGGCCAAAGTTGACTGGAAAGGGACACTGGCGGGAAAGACAGCAGAGCAGCAGTGGCTGGAGTTTATGCGAGAAATGAGGAATGTGCAAGACAGGTATATTCCAAAAAAGAAGAAATTTTCGAGTGGAAAAAGGACGCAACCGTGGTTGACAAGAGAAGTCAAAGCTAAAGTTAAAGCAAAGGAGAGTGCATACAAGGAAGCAAAAATTAGTGGGAAGACAGAGGATCAGGAAGTTTTTAAACCTTACAAAAGGAAACCAAGAAGGTCATTAAGAGAGAAAAGATTAACTATGAAAAGAAGCTAGCAAATAATATCAAAAAGGATACTAAAAGCTTTTTCAAGGATATAGAGAGTAAAAGACAGGTGAGAGTAGATATAGGACTGTTAGAAAATGATGCTGGAGAAATTGTAATGGGAGATAAGGAGATGGCAGAGGAACTGAACGAGTATTTTGCATCAGTCTTCACTGAGGAAGACATCAGCAGTATACAGGACACTCACTGAAAAACCATTGAGGATACAGTTGAAGATGTTTGAACGCAAGGGACAGATGTGAGGAATTCCTTCAGAGAAGTCCTGTCCCTGGAGTGATTGATGGTAAGAAACAGCATTGTTGTCCATTGTGCGTGAGATGAGTGCCACCTCTGGAGTGTCTTTCCTGTGCTTCCCGGTGAATGTACTTTTGCCTGTGGGAGGCTGGTCAGGGAGAGATGTCATCACTGACTGTGAAATGATAATGAAAAGACATGGAATGAAGGTGAATTGTTAGGCGATGACTACGATACCTCTGCCGGGCTGGATTCAGGAAGTTAACAGATCGATAGTTGAGTGAACAGGGGATGCAAATTTGTTTCACAAACACAATACTCCAGGTATGCCTAAACTAACCTATTGCATAATTGCTCAGTATCTCCCCATCGATCTGTTCTTAAATTCTATTCCCAGCTCCCTGCCATCTGTGAACTTGGAGTGTCTAAATGTAGTTAATTTGGCTAGATAACATGTGGATTGTGAGCAGCTGTTTCAAAGCTTGATCCCTTCACTGACCCAAGAGTAAATGTCTGCCACATAGAAGAGAAGAAACTCCCTTGGTCTGTTTCCAGTCAGTCAAAAGATTGTTAATCCATGTCAGCAAATTTCACCACTAAATTATGTCCTTTAATTTTAGAATGGAAAGGAATATATGAAATTACTTACTCTGCACATACAATATTTCTATTGTCATGTACCCTGTGAAGGGTTAAAGAACCAGCAAAAATGGAAAACAATTTGGAATCCAGTATTGCAAATAACTAATGGTATATATTAGTTACTAAGTAATTCAGTAATATAAGTGTAGATAAATCAAACAGGTTAGCAGTGATTATATATATATAAGTAAATGTGGAAATATATGAAAAGCAAGCGTCATCAAGTCTAGGGGTAAATAGATAGTCTTACAATGAGAGTAAAGTTCAGTTCAGTTCGTGGTATTGAGTTGAGTAGTGATGGAGCGAGAGAGAGGGAGAAGTCTGAGTCTTCAGGTGAGCTGACGCCGTAAGTCTTCCTGTTGTCCTTGGAAATCCTTTAGAAGTCACCGACTATGACCACAACAGACTCAGACCATTCTTCTGTGGTGGAATTGTCAACCCAGCAAGGGTGGCACACGAATAACTCCCCACCGGTCACACCCTTTGTGCACTGCTAGAGCCACTGATCGATCCGCCTGATCAATCCTCCAAAACCCAACTTTTCTGTGGGCACAACAAAGCTCATTCAGTGTCCAAAAGCATGTGTCTGTAGGTCTAACAGCTGACCTTCTATTTATCTCACCATGCTGAATACCAACTGTCCATAAAGCAGCTCCTCCCCTCTCTCTCTGTAAGAACATGGATGCTGCTAGTGTCCTTGCAGAAACTATAAACAAACTGTGAGCAGTCCTTGTCTCTCTCTCTCTTTCTTTCTCTCTCTTTCTAACAAGGTGTCTTTGTTCCACAACTCACACACACACACACACACACACACACACACTCTCTCTCTCTCTCTTTCAGGACAAACATAGTCTTCAAAATGCCAGAATAAGTGCTAGCAATTCCTTTTCAACAGTTGAATAATTTTCCTAATGCACATTAAATTTCTTTGAGAAATAAGCTACTGGGTGTTCAACGTCATCCACACCTTTCTGTAACAATACTGCCCCAGCAGCTTCGTCACTAGTGTCTGTTGCTATAGAGAATGGTTTTGAAAAATCAGGTGCTTTGAGCAGAGGATGATAACACAGGATGGCTTTCAGATGTTCAAATGCCTCTTGGCAAAGATCACTCCATACAAATCTTTCACTCTTCCCAAGTAATTTCGTTAGGGGCAGAATGATGTCAGCAACGTTCTTACAAAACTTACGATAATACCCAACCATTCCTAAAAAACATTCTCAAAGCTTTCTTGCCAGTTGGAACGGGAACCTCAGCAATAGCTTGAACCTTGGCCTGTACAGGAGCCAGTTGACCTTGGCCTACTGCATAGCCCAGATATGTAACTGTAGCATGACCAAACTCACTTTCAGCGAGGTTCACAGTAAGATTAGCCTTGGACAACCTTTCAAAACAGTTTTTCTACCGTTGCAATATGCTCTTAACCCATGTCATTCCCTACAACCAGATCATCAATATAAGCCCCTGTGTTTTCCAGAGAACATTGTCAAAGTTTTAGATCACATGCTAAATCTGCACAAACTGACATAGTATAGGCTGTAAATGCTGGGAAATATTTCCATGATGTCAACAAATTCCACTGCTCGGGGCCTCTACGATAAGACAATCCGATCCAATGTTGGGGAAATTACAGTCAGACACTACTCTGTTGTTTTCACTACTTTCCAGAACCTGCCTACATTTCTGTTCCTCTTCCTGTTGCTGGCATTTCAAAAATCTTTGGAAATTGAAGCACACATCAGTTACGGTTCTCCTTCACCAACTCTCTGTTATATCCTGAAAGATGTCCAGTGGGATTGGGGGGATAGATACTGTCCATGAATTGAAGTCCATTATCACGGTTGTACAGCTCTCTGTCCTTTAAATGCTGTGGTTGTCCGAGTGTTTAACGGTTGTTAAACAGATGTTGTTGCGATCTTTGTTCTTAAAGTACGGTGCCGGCAATTTAAACATCATATTTAACTGCATGTGGTCTGGGTCTCCCAATGTACTAAATTCCCCCAAAGGACTTACCCATCAAAATGATTTGAGATCCAACAGCACTTCCTGTTTAGTATCAACACGCTGGAGAATATCACCATATAGCCTTTCTCATCACAGTTTCCTCCTTGTCCTTTTCCTTAGTGATCGCCAATATTCATTTTCTACCTCGCATGCTAACTCTGTCTCGGGGCATAAACTCCCACCTTTGTCCTCGGGTAGTCCTGTCCTCTCCCCACTACACTGTTGTTTTCTGTGTATGCATACGATGCCTTGGGATTCTCATTGATCCTCCTGAATGAGGACATTTCCTGGTAAATCTTCACTCTCCTGATTCACTGTGCGACTTGTTTCTTGCTTCCTGTATGTTCCTCCAAGATCCTGTCTAATTTCATCTTCCTCGTCATTACATATGACTCCTCTTACGTTTTTAAACAAATACAATATTTCTCATCACCCTAAGTTCCTGACCATCCCTGTCCTTCTCTACCCTCCTCATAGGAACAGGGAACTACTAAATCCTGACCGGCAGGGCTGTATGTGACTCTCACGGTATCAGACATCAGCTGACATCAGCTCCATCCAGTAACAACCAGTAATATCAGCTCCCAGAAAACTCTCTATGACACCTGCCCAATTCTTCCACAAATTTATAATCATCGACCTGCAGGTGAAAAAAAAATCTTATTAATAATCATCTGAAACCCTCCAGAATTAAGATCCATATATCTTTCCCAATTAAACTCCAATCGTCTTGCTAGGTTAATTTCCCAATACCATACCAAGTATGTCTCCCTCCCTGGTGGACCGTCTACATACTGTTACTGGAAACCTTCCTGAACACATCAAACAAATAATACCCCATCCGCTCAATGCTACTTACGGACCGGTAGGTCTGGATCCCAAAACCCCCTCCACATGCCTCATGATAAAAATCGTCAGAGTGGCTTCAGCAAGCTTCCCTGTGAGAATATTACTTCCCCTTCACTGTAACCAATCCCTGTTACACCAGCCCCAGTTATCCAGGAAGAAAGCCCAATGATCTGTGTTCCTGATGCCCTCCCTCCTGCACCAAATTGTTAGCCAGAAATTTAAGTGTACCAACGTACCATATCTTACCTCGGAAGCATGTGGCACCTGAAATAATCCTGAAATCACCACCCAAGAGTTACTATTTCCTAACTTTATGCCCTACTCCTTAAATTCTTTTTGCAGGACCTTGTCTGTCTGTTGTTAGTTCTAATAAGGAACATGACCTCTGGCTGTTCATCCTGCCCTTTCAAAATGGCCCTTACTTTCTCAGAGACATCCTTGGCCATGGCATGATTGGGGTAACGCATCATCCTGCAATCTCACTCATTTACACACATACTCCTGTCTGTGCCCCAGTTATAGTGTTCGCTGCATGTGATTCATATCTTTCCATCCCCGTGTACTTTTGTGCTTTCTGTTTGTAATGAACATTGTTTGAAAATTCATTCATTGTATTCTTCTCTGGTTCAGCTCAGGCAATTTACTTATGCATTCGCAAACAAAGGAGACTGGACATGTGTTGAAACCACAGAATTTGTTAGAACTCGTACGATTTTGATATAGAACAAAAAGAAAACTGATATCTACAGTATAGCTATACATAATTCAAAACAATACTTATCCACGAAACAAGCCGATCTCTGTGAAAGAGTGGAACCACAGCAGATCCGGCAATGTCACACAGCCGGTTCCCTTGCTTCTTTCCTTCCTTCCTCCCTTCCTCCCTCTCCCTCTCCCTCACGATGTTTCTGTCGCTTTACTATCTCGCTCCCTCTCTCATTCTATTCTCTCTGTCTCTCCACACGCCCACTCCCTCGCGCTCACTCCCGCGACATCTTCCTCGTGTCCTCTCCCTCGCGCGCTCTCCCTCACGTGCTCTCCTTTGCGCCCTCTGCCTCCCGCCAACTCCCTCGTGTGCTCTCCCTCTCGCGATGTCCCCTTCTGTCGCTCTCCCTCGCGCTCACCATCGCCCGCACGCTCTCCCCCAGGCTCTCTCCATCACGCTCACTCTAACGTCATCTCCATGGCACCCTCTCCGTCGCGCCCTCTCCCTCACGTGCTCTCCCGCGCGCCCTTTCCTCGCGATGTCTCACTCGCTCTCTCCTTCGCGCCCTCAGCCTCGCGCTCACTTTCTCTGTCTCTCCATCTCTCACAGAGAGACAAGTGAACGGATCGGTTCTCTGTCTTCAATTGTAAAACAGGAGCATTCTCCTACAGGAAGATAGTTCAAGTTGGCAGTGAGAGGGAGAACCAACAGGTAGAGATGGAGGAGAAAAGGAAGGTGAAGGAAAGGACGGGTTTTGACGGGAGCAGGAGTGGTTGATAGAGACGAAAATAAACTCCAAGATCAGGCAGTTTTGTCAGAACCGGGAAGCAGGAAAAACAGGTTCTCCTCAAGCTCCAATTTAACAGGGCGAGAGGTGAGGAGCAAAAGGGATTTCTCTGGGATGGTGAGGTCAGTGATGCCGTCGGGCTCAGCTGTAAACAGTTGTTTTGTAACTCTAAAGCAACACACACAAAATGGAAAAGATTAAACAGTTGACAGGATTCTGGTGAACTGTCTCGGCAGGAAAAATCGACAACTTACTCTTTTCCATAAATGCTGCCTGGCCTGCTGAGTTCCTTCAGCATCTTGTGTGAGGAAAATAGTAAACAGTCGACATTTCCAGTCGAAACCTTTCATCAGGATGTGATTTTGTGTGAGTTGTTTTGTATTTCGAGCATCTGCAGATTTTCTGGTGTTTGATTTGTTACTCTGTTCATCACATTGTTTCCATTCACCTACAAGTGGGTGGATAGAATAGGGAGCATGAAGGCAGCTGAATTGTAAAACTTTACAGCATTTATTTCTAACGTTTCATCAGTTTCAAAATCAGATTCAGCGGGTATTTCACCGCATTCTTCAGTTCCTCTCGGAATTTGCTCTGAGTCAGGGCGTAAATACACGTGTTGGTGCAGGAACTGAGAATCTGCAGCATTTCCGCTGTGTGTTCTGTGATGTAACGGGGATCCGTGACAGAATAAACAAATCTCATTGAAATCCGTTTATAGATAGAGAATACCACCATTGTTCCCCACAACAATATGAAACTACCGGTGATGCTGAGGAGCAAAACGATGGATTTGCGTCGGTTCTCCATCTCCCGGTCCTTGTCATTCTCTCCACTCTTTTGTCCCCGGAGCCCCCTGCGGGCTCGACTGGCCGCTAGAATCCGCCTGACAGTCAGAATATTGAACAGCAACATCAGAAAGAATGGGACACAAGGGACTAAAATGCGGTGAAACAACTCAAATGCCGACCATGAGGGAGAGTTTGTGAAGCTCGGTGTCAGAACACAATCCCAGGGAACACCGTCAATTATTTCTCTGGGCCCGTACACAAAGCCGCAGGGAACAGTCTCCAAACAGGCCAGCACACTCACTGTCCCGATAACCACAGCCGCCGTTTTCTCGGTGCAATATTTTGTTTTCAGCTTCTCACAGCAAATAGCCACAAATCGATCGACGGTGAAAGCGACAGTCAGCCAGACTGAGGTCGCTGTGCTCGCGAAAATCAACCATAGATAGAATCTGCACACAGGAGTGATTCGCAGGAATGATCGGGGAAAGTAAATCAGAGCAGTCCACCCCAGCAGCGGATCGGAGATAACGACCAGGAGATCGGCCGCTGCCATTCCCACCAGGTAGCGAGTGACACATTTGGAGAGACCGCACTTTCCCCGGGACAGGATCACAATCGCCACCAAGTTCGCTGGTAGAGAGACAAGGAACAGCAAGTTGAGAAAACACTGAGCAGAAGCCGATGCTGCAGCTTGAGGGGATCCTGTAATATTTCCACTTTATTGTTACATTTAGCGGTGGGAGGGTCGAGAGAGGGCGCAGAGCGGCGGGACAGAGAATGAGTTTACACAGTAAAATAAATTCAATATCATCTGAATAGGGATTCCTTACTGATGATCGAATCTGAAGTGGCACCGGAAACTAAAACTGGGCAACTACCTCCTCAGAGTCAATACTGGAATCTCGTCTGGATGAAATGAAT